>NC_045604.1:107533965-108133965 GCF_009762305.2 Zalophus californianus | reverse complement strand
CTCCTTCCAAACCCCTCTCAGACCCACAGCTCGATGCCAACACCTAACTCCAAAACCAACAGCAAAGTTTCAACAGTGAAGTGTCTTGCTAAGGAATTACCCCACACTTGCCCCCCAAAATAAAAACAACAACAAAAACCAAACAGGACAGTTTGCCGCTGCCGCCCTTCACAGAAGTTGATCTCCACTCAAACCACCTTGTTAAAATACTGCTTGAATGTCGTGTGCAAATTGGAAAGTGGTGTTAGAAACTGGGGGTCCAGGCTGGCTTTGGCCTTGCTCAGCATGTGAAGACGTTTGGGCAAGTGAATCGAGCGGTGACTGTTAGTGTCGCCCTCTGACACTCGGAAGATGACCGGTATGAGCCAGAGTGGAACTGTGTCCCCGCCCCCCCCAACACACACACTGTCAGGTTTGCATTTAACAGTAACGGGGGTGGGGGGCGGTTAAGTCAATGAGGTTATCCGCTCCCCCTCTCCCTTTGAGGTGAGTCTGCACCAGGCCAGCAGCTAGAACAGGCGTTTTTTTTGTTAGTTCAGCTCTCAGCAAGTTCCGCACGACACTTTGTTAGTATTCAGTGACCCAGCCGACACACAGGTGGTGCGGGAGCCCCAGCCCAGGACTGGCTGCGTGGATCTGAGGCTGGTTTGGTCTGTTCTTTTATAAGCTCTGTTATGTGGTATTTTCACTGGAAAAAATATCTTGAATTAGATAATGTGGCAAAAGGGACTCTTAAAAGGAAAGATCAGTTTTTTCTATGCAGAACAAATTTTTCAGCCAGGATACCCTGAAACACCCTGGGAAAAGGGAAGCATGCTTTTGATGCAGGCTTCCCGCTGCGGCAGACTTCCCCTAGACAATATGGTTATTTTTCAGTTAGAAATTCATCTGCTACCTGGAGCAGGCTGCTAGGATGCGATTGGAATTTGAGCTGCTGAACTTGAAAACGGGCCTTGGGACCGTTTTGACACATAGCGAGTCGAGCTACCAGTTACGGACCCTCAGTAAGCCAAGCTCAGTTCCAGAACTTTTGGGCTGATCCTCCTATAAAGACCACAGGGCAGTGAGCCGATCACCATATGGGTTCCAGTCATAGCGGAATATCCTGTGTGACCGAAGCCGAATGCTAAACCTGGCTGCATTTTATTGGATGGGTGATGGAAGGGGGTGGGAGTACTGTCATAAAGGAGGAAAGTATGGGTGGGAGCCACCAACCAAAGTCCCCCCACCCCCCTCGCTCCCCCAACGAAAAGGAGGGGAGACAACTCTTTCCCTCCGGTGATCTGGGGTTCCCAGGCCTCAGCCAGCTGCGTAGGAGGCACACAGAAAGCTTGCTTTTGGTCTGGTGGTCATGAGCTAGAATCTGTTGCCTTTGGTTGCTCTTCACTCCACAGCAAAGCCACAAGTCTCCTCCACGGCCGTCAGCAGCTTCTCATAGAGCTTCTCATACGATTCATAAGGTGGAATGTCAATCCGATTAAAGCTGGAACAGGACAAAAGAGCGAGAGAGTCACCGCTGGGGGTGATCCGGACGTAGGACCTGCTTCAAGGACAAGGACAGGCGGGAGCAGTGCATTTGTGGCCCCGAGCCGGCAGAGAGAGAGAGAGAGAGAGAGAGAGAGAGAGAGAGAGAGAGAGAGAGAGAGAGAGAACGTAGATAGGCAGGACGGAGCCAAGACGGGAAGCATCTCATCGCCTCGTTGGGATAAAGAGGTGGAGGCAAGTTTTCTACTCCCCCCCCCAACCAGTCCTTTTCTGCTTTGAAAGCAGAGATTTTTTTCATCGAACACACAGCAACATAGACCCCAAGATCTTGAAAACCAAAATTAAACTATTTACTATTTCCTGGTTATATGAGGACAAAGCTCTCAGCTGGTTTTGTTTGTTGTCTTTGGAAGAAACTATTTCTCGGTACGAGGAATACCACCTTTGCAGAGAGCTCTGTGATCCAGACCGGCCGGTAGTCAGATCACCACGAACAATTTACGGCATGTCTAGCTGATCCTCGTGACTTGATCTGAGACCAAACGGGGCAGTCTGGACTATTTCTTGCAAAAACAAGCTGTATCTCAAAACTTAATAAAATATCAAATCCCTGACATTGAGATGAAATCAATAGATGAAATGAGTGATGAAATGAATCAACATTTCCCTGGGGAAATTCATTTCTGTTGTATTAAAAAAAAAATACCCTTTAAGAAGGATATTCTCTACTACCAAAAAAATACGAATTCTGACAGAGAGGCCATAGAGTTACTAAATTAACAAGGGGTTAGGCAAGTAAGGATGGTTTTTCTCAAGGAAGAACTGGGCTGAATGGTGTGATAGTCTTGGGGGGCGGGGCGGGCTTTAGCATCAGAGGACACCTCTCACATCTGTTTTACTCTAGACACTGAACTATGAAAGGACAGAGTCTTACGGGGAGGAAAGCAGCTGCCAAGCATCAACACGGCGTGGTTTCTGTGATGGCCATGCTGGGCGAGGCGCTGCAGCCTCCCCATGGCCTTGGGACCGTGCTAACATTTGAAGCCACACCCCCGGGCTCCCACTCAGGAACCTTCTGTTACACCCCGATGCATCTGGATGACCGGGACCTGGCTCTCCTGAACTAGACATGCTGGTCTTTTCGATACATGGTTTCTGAGACAACATGTATGTAAATAACTTGATTTTTAAACCACAAATAATCTGCTATGGTTATTATTTAAAATTTGGGGAAGAAATATTTTTCAGTACACAAGATGCATCATCATAGACTAAGTTCCAAGAAGGAAAATGGGGTCTTAGGAAGTGAACTAGTAACTCCAGATTAAAACCTACAGTTTTGGGGCACCTGGGGTGGCTCAGTTGGTTAAGCGTCTGACTCTTGGTTTTGGCTCAGGTCATGATCTCAGGGTCATGGGATCAAGCCCCGTGTCTGCCTCTGAGCTCACTGCAGAGTCCGCTTGGGTTTCTCTCTCCCTCTTTCTCTGTGCCTCCCCCTGCTCTCACGCATGCTCTAAGTAAGTCTTTAAAATACAATAAATAAAAACTATAGTTTTGGGGGTGCCTGGGTGGCTTGGTTGGTTGAGCATCCAACTCTTGATTTCAGCTCAGGCCACGATCTCAGGGTCATGAGACTGAGCCCCATGTCACACTGAGCGTGGAGCCTGCTTAAGATTCTCCCTCTCCCTCTGCCCCTCCCCACCATTTGTGCGTACACACACATGCGCTGTCTAAAAAATAAAATAAAATAATTAAAAAACTAGTTTTCCTGAGAGGGACGTGTGCTCACGCACGCACATGCAAGACCCAGTGAAGATAAGACTGGAGTTGCTGGAGCGCCAGCCAACATGAATCCCATCTCGCAACACAACTGGTTTCACAACAGAGACGTCTGATAACCCTCCTGTGACCCACAGCCGAGTGCTCGTTCCATCTGACACCGGGGCCATCGCCAGGGGTCCTGGGATGCTGATAAGGGGAGCAGAGTGCTCCACAGAAGAAAAGAGCTTAGACAAGTCATGCGTAGGGTGGCACACCGTGGAGATGGGCTCCCAGGGGACGGGCCTTACCAGGTGTGGGCCTTCGGAAGGTTGTCTGTGTTGGCGTCGATCAGGTGGATGGTGAAGAGCCGGGGCCCTGCCGCGCCTGTAGAACCTTACGAGAAGACATTCTAGTTAATGCACGTCAGAGGCAGGGCCCGGGCCCCACCGCCAAGCACACCCTCGGCCCCGTGCCCAGGCGGGCCGTCCTGCCGGAGGGTCACAGGCACACTTCACGAGGTAGCGTGAGCCTCCACCTGGCTTCGCATATGCTGACAGTGGCCATCCAGGGACCTGTACCAGACGTTCTAGAAAACCACAGGGGCAGAGCGAGGACTGGTGAGGACGCTCCTCCTGTCTCCTCCCCGCTCAAGTGGGGGTATCTGAAGGGGAAAAATCCTTAAACTACCAGTGATGTGTTTTTGGTTGTTGTGTTTTTAACAAATTTTCAGCAAGCAGGCCCACTCCTGGCAGAGGCAGCAGAGTTATAACAAAAAGCAAGATACGGGGCCGCGAAATCTCCGCAGGCAGAAGCAGGAGGGGAAGAGAAAAGACACAGACACCTGGGACGAGAGCCCAGGGGATGGAAGGAACCTCTGCCACCCCGAGCAGTCCTCGAAATATGGAAAAGTCTACCGGGAACATTCCCCATGTGAAATATATCTGCTATCACTATTAATACGCAAAATTCCATTTACTAGGTCTTAATATACTATTATTATTCAACTTTTTCCTTCTGGCTCTCAGGGTTATCAAAAATCTGGATATCACTTTTTTTTTTTTTTATCACAGTCAGAAGGGCCGAGAGACAGGATGCATACCCATCGGTGGAGCCCATCAGGCAGTGCATGTGCACAGAGGACGAAACTGAGGCCCAGGGAGGGCCCCTGGCACTAATGACCAACACGGTAGCCAGAGACTCCATCTCCTGATGCCCAGGCCAGGCCTCTCCCCCTCACACTCAGGACTGCAGTGAGAGAGCTGCTATCAGAAGACTCAGAAACGAATCCACGGTGCATTTAAAAACTCTGATTTCTTTCCCCAAAGCCTTGCCAGAGGGACGTGCCTAGGGGAGATGCGTGGGGCCAGGAGCCCCGCCTCCAGGTCAGTCACCTTGCAAAGCCTTGAAGCCTTGGAGAGGGACCCGAGTGGACCCGGTCACGAACTGCAGGAGCCTGGCCCTCCTCTCCTCGTCGAAGGTCTCCACAGCCTGCCAGAACCACCGGACGATGTTGCTGTCGGCCACGCAGTGCTTCAGCCGCGTGTTGGACTTCCAGTCGCTCACGTCGATTTTATCCAGGCCACCGATGATCAGCTGGGAAGGCGTTCGGCAGCAAGTTAGTCCTCAAACGTATGAACCAGGGTCAAGACACCCCCCCTACCCCAGTTCCCAGGACATGAGAGGAGGGAACTTATTGTGTCTGAACAAACAAGCCCCAGACTTGGACAAGCAGGGAGATCAGCAGTGTGCCCGATGCTGCCACCCCAGGCTGCTTTCCGACCCCCAGCCTGGGGGTTTTGTTACAACCACGTCTGCGTTCACGGTGTTGCGCAAGGAGTCGGTACGAAAGAACCAACTGGCAAGACCGAAGGGGCGGACTGTAAAATGGGGCCACATCCCAGGGACTTCGGGGGGCTGGGACAGGCAGAGCTCGAAGGCTGAGCGGAGGGACCGTGGCTGGAGTCGTGTGCACATGTCTGCCCGCGGTGGGAGGTGCCTCGCCGGGGACAGAAAGACAGAAGGATTTCACAGCCCTGAGCCATTTGGCATCGGAGGTGGGTAAGAGATGAATGAACCGCTATGTTCAAGCAGATGAAGTGTGATTACAGGAGACAATAATACTTTGTTCCAAGGCTAATAATAGCCAGAACAAAAACAGAAAGCTGACATGCTGGGAGAATCTGGTTATACACGAGATAATTTCCTCGATCCAAGGTGAGTACACAGGAGGCGGTTCGGAACCTCCACTGCTAGAGATCCTGAAAAATAGGATAAGCCACAGAACACCCTGCACAATGTCCAGAGAAGGATCTGGGCTGGCTGCCGCCAAGCAGAGAGACACGTGGCCTGATCCTAAACAGGCTCAGATGCCCTCGACGCCCCGCTCACTCTAGCCCTGGTATCCTGGAACCCCAAAAACCCCTGGCCTTGCTGGGGAACAGGTGAGCCTCACTCTGCTGCCATGTGTAAAACAAGAAAACACTGACCACTTTCACAACCTTGCACGCGGACTTGGCTCGGCCCAGTGAGCACGTACCTCTAGTTCCTTCTGGTCAAAAGGCTTCAGCAAGTGTTGAGGAATGAGTTCATTAAACCCTTTCTGAAGAGCTAAGAACTGGGCTTCGATCCCTCTCATGAACCTCCAGTTTACATACAACCTGAAGGACAAATTCACAAGTTGGAGGCAATGCAAACGGTTCACAAGAACAACTTTTCCTCTGTAGTGGGTTCTGCCATCATCTGCTGAACCTAACGCCCTGCTGCCAGGCCTCCCGGGGTGGGGGTGGGGCCGATGGGGGGGAATGAAACCCCCAGCAGCTGTTAAGATCGGGTTAAAAATAAGTCAGCACAGGCCTTGACACATTCTGATGCTTTACTAAAAACAGGACTAGGAATTGACCTGACCTGTTACAGCAAGTGCCATCATTTTAAAAAGTAGACTTAGGGGCACCTGGGTGGCTCAGTCGTTAAGCGTCTGCCTTTGGCTCAGGTCATGGTCCCAGGGTCCTGGGATCGAGCCCCCACATTGGGCTCCCTGCTCAGCAGGAAGCCTGCTTCTCCCTCTCCCACTCCCCCTGCTTGTGTTCCCTCTCTCGCTGTGTCTCTGTCAAATAAATAAATAAAATTCTTTAAAAAAAAGTAGATTTAGGGCGCCTGGGTGGCTCAGATGGTTAAGCGTCTGCCTTCGGCTCAGGTCATGATCCCAGGGTCCTGGGATCGAGTCCCGCATCGGGCTCCCTTCTCCTTGGGAGCCTGCTTCTCTCTCTGCTTCTCTCTCTCTCTCTCTCTCTCCCTCTGTCTCTCATGAATGAATAAATAAAATCTTTAAAAAAAAAATAAAAATAAAAAAAAGTAGATTTAAAAATAAGATATGGGGATGCCGTGAGAGCCACACACCAGTCTGGCCGCCCAAGCACTCCAACGCGCCCATATGCTTCCAGATTTCCAGTGTAAGTGACATGTCATTTCTTTGCCGTCAGAGGTGGGACCACAATGGAGGAGACTTCCTTGAGACTGAGCTCAAGGAAACTTCTAGGCTCCATTCTCTCCTGCGCTCACCACCTTCACACCCAGAATCAGGAGGCCACTTGGCAATCCATTCCGCCACTTGGGCTCGGGGGTCATTACTGTCCCTTCAACAGGTCAAGCCTGGTGGCATCGGGCCTCCTCCATGCAGAGCTCCCACTGCTGAACCCGACAGTTATGTGATTCTGGCCACACATGCCGGCGGGGACAGGGAAGCCTCTAACAGTGAAGGAGCCTTGACCATCTAAATGTGGACCCAGCCATGCCCAAGACGGTCCCGGGCACCCGGAGGCCCCACCAGCGGCCACCAAGGTTCCCTGGAACATTACCGGACATATTCTTTCTTGTTCTCCTCTGTGACAGGAACGTTTCGGCCATTGGGTTTCAGTTCGTGCTGAAGAATCCTCCCGAAAGCATTGTGTTCCACACAGAAAGTGTGGTCCAGCACAGGGGTGATATCGTTCTCTCTGTCAAAGTTAGGACAGAAGACGGATGTCAGATCTTTGCCGCTTTTATACAGCAGGGAAGAGAACAGGAGCGGGAACAATCCGGGGCACAGACAGACAGATGGCATTTACTGACTGACACCCCGGAGCTGCAGGAGGGAGGAGAGAGGAGCCTCGGGCAGACACAGAGCCCGTGCCTGGGCAGGGGGGCAGGCCCTGGGAGGAGGCGGGGGACCCCAGCTCCACATCCAGATGTGCCCTTGACTCTCAGCTTCCCCCTTCGCAGGATGGTGATGGTAGCGCTATCATTCTGTGATCTTACAAGACACGGTGACCTGATTGCTTTGTCAACTGAGTCTCTGAACAGAGGGAGGGATTCATGAAGAGTCAACTGAGTCAAAGGAAAAGCAACCTGCAGGGAGACACACCTAGACGATACGGTCCCCCCCTGTAAGGCAGCCATTCACACAGAGTAGCCCTTGAGAGTTCAAACAGACTCCTCCGCCTGCCGCACTTCTTGAAACACAGAGTGAAAGATCTCCTACGTACGGGCTGGAGGCCCTACCCCCCGCAGACTGCCCGTTCCCAGCAGGGGCCGCGGGCCAACAGAGCGCAGGACGCAACTGAGTTCAGGTCCTCGGCACGTCCTCCCTCTGCCAGAGCCTGGGTCTCTCGCTCCCGTGGCATCAGCTCACTGACAAGGACCTGCGGCAGCACCCACGGTCACCGTGGAAGGGGGCCAGCTGCATTCAAGAGCGTTTTAGGAGAATTCTAAAACAAAGGTGACTAGAATTTTTCCTGATCCTCTTCTTGTATCAAATGTTTTGACATAAGGTACTTCGATACTAATTTTGTTTTTGATACTTTCCCTCCAGAGATTAACTGGAGAC
Organism: Zalophus californianus; assembly: GCF_009762305.2. Lineage (NCBI taxonomy): Eukaryota > Metazoa > Chordata > Mammalia > Carnivora > Otariidae > Zalophus > Zalophus californianus. The sequence continues at coordinate 108,125,858 of NC_045604.1, read as the reverse complement.
CCCCCCCCCAGAGAGTCAAAAGCAAAACACCCACCCACCTATGAGGCTCGGGGGACTAACACTTGTGATCCTTCCTTAATAATTTGAGGGGACAACAAAAGAAATCAGTCTATGAAGTGAAACTGGCCAAACATCATGAAGAACATTAAGTCAACTGAGTATTTCTTACTCAATCTACTTTTACGTTTCTGGTTGTAAAACAGCATTTTCTTTATTTCTCTTCTCCAACTTCACACCCACCCCTCAAAAAACATTCACATGCGCACACACACACGCATACAGAACAATTCTATCCGGTGTACGAGACAGTGGCAATGCATTCACTGAACAGTGAGGCTGTACTTACAGAATCCATACTAAGCTCTTATGTAACTCTGGGTCCACCGACTCCAAATCCGAGAGCTGGATGGGTTTTCCCAGTAGCTGCTTATAGAAGGGAACCGTGAAGCCCCCATTTATGTAGTGGCCGTGGAACACGGCGAGACCCATGATCCGGCCCACAAAATGGAAATAAGACAGATGGTCCTGTAGGGGGCACCAGAGAACACGAATTCAGTAGGAAAAGGCCGAGCCGAAGTAGATACCTTTGTGCTTTCTCCAAGCTTCTTGGGAGAACGAACTGTCCCATCTGACTCGGTTGGTTACTCACAGGTTGTGCTCACAGATGGAGGAAAGAAGGCTGGTCAGGTAGTCAAAACCCAGAGCACGTCTTTATAGATCATCTGAGTATTTGATAGGCCCCGAGTGCAAACACCTCCTCGGGATTGCTACATCATTTGTGGCACTCAGTGTAAAAGGAAAACGCAGAACACCCCTTACTCAAAAATTACGAATTCAAAGGGCAGCCGCAGACTCAAACCAAGCAGAGGCCCTTCTAAGTGCAGGGCGCCCGAGTGCACTGCGTTACCGAGAAGGAGAGCAGAGGGCAATTCCCCGCCTTCTACCATCCCTCCCGAGTCCCTGGGGGAAAGCGGAAGAGAAAAAAACCCAAAGAAGGAAGAAAAAACAAAAAAGGAACATAAAGGAAAAGTCTCTGCACATGAAGCAGAAAAACCAGAGCTGTACTGGTTTTTAACGGGGAAACACACACCTCTGCTTTCAGTCGGAATTAGAATCAGAATTCATCAAAACCTCACTGCCATCTTGGTAAAAGACTCTGCTCTGTCACATCTGAACGCTTGTAGAGAGCTGGTCCCCAGACTTTGCCTCAGGGGCCGTGGGCCCGGCAGCGGTGACCACGGGACACCCCACGGGGACAGTCCTCCACGAGCACTCGTGGCCAAGAAGGCCGATCATGGAAAATTCCACTTCTGACTGGGAGGAGGAGGGGCGTCATAGCCCACGTGTCAGAATGACACGGTCCACAAATACAGTCCTCATACCTCGGTTCCCCCAAATGGCAACAAAGGCCTTGTGAGTGTTCGAAGCAGCTCGGTTTCACTCTTGTTGTCTTTGACAATAACATACCCAGGGCTCCCAGGCACAGAACACACGGGAGAGAAATCAGCCACGTTACTCCAGTTCCCACTCTCCTTCTCAGTGTCTATTTACCAGAGACTCTTAAGTCTACAACGAGTAAACCAAGGATAGAGACCAAACCTGAAAATCCATTTTAAAAAATGTTCCTATTTGCTCCCTCTTTACTCGTGAATACTTACGGGGTTGATTGAAGAGTCTGGGTTGATCTGCAACATGTAAATGTTGTCCGTAGAATACTGGAAGAGTCCATAGTACGGATTCAACATTTCGTGGCACAATAAATAAAGCCACTCCCTAGGAAAAAAAAACAATGAGTCATTTTATACGTGCGGAAGTGTCCGGTCTTCTGTCTTACCCAAAGGACTGATTCCCTGAGCCCTGGAAGGCCCCACCGGCAGGATACCCTGCTCTGAGAGAAGGTGACTTGCGCAGACTGGGAAGTAACAACTTGCTTCTGGTCGAATGAGAGATGGCTTTTCTGGCCCAGATCCCCCACAGCTCTGAAGCTGAGGAAGACCCACGGCGGCCTAGAGTCAGGACCGCCTCCCAAGGGCAGTGTTCTCGACAGTTACCGTGTCACCTCAGCTAAAGATGTTCTCTGCTACTGTGCAAAGGTCCACATCTCAGGTGATGATGTTCATGATGCGGTAATAACGGACAAAAGTACGAGAGATCCTACTTTTATTTTAGAAAGAGTGCGCGTGCGCGCACATATACACAAAACAGGAAGGATATCTACGCAAGAAAGTGGAGGAAGATGTACAGGACACACTGACAGTAATTAACGATAATTAGCATTCCGGGGCATTTGCAGTTTTCTTTTGCTTCTTTCTAGAAAGTTTTTAAATTTCCAATTGCAACGTGTTATCAACACTTACGTGAGGAGAAGATATTTGTGGGAAGATGGATTAAGAATGACTTTTGCCCTTCATAATCTCCTATCTTGTCGAATTCTTATCTTTTGCCATAAACATTTACTGCTTTTCTTTTTCTTTTGAGAGAGAGAGCACAGAAGCAGGGAAGGGGCAGAGGGAGAGGGGGAGAGAGAGTCCTAAGCAGGCTCCACGCCCAGCAGACAGCCCAACGTGGGACTCGATCTCACCACCCTGAGACTGTGACCTGGGCCCAAATCAGGAGTCAGACGCTCAACCGACTGAGCCCCCCAGGCACCCCAACGTTTATTGCTTTTATAATTTAAAAAACAAGCTTAATACTTTAATTCTAATGGTTCTAAAATCTGGATGGGAGATCTAAGAATAAATTATTTTCAGAATTCCTGTATATTCCAATCATTATAAAAAAAAAGCCCCAAATCAGAAACCATCAAACAAAACAAGCATTCTCAATAGAATCTGCAGGAATGTGGGGAAAATGTGGGGAAGACCATACAGAAGCACCTGTGGCACTTTTAACAAAGACTCTTTTCTTCTTTCTATTCAAAATTCCTTTCAAATGGATAAATTTCATTAAGAAAAACAGCCCCAAGTTCTATTCTGGAATTTCTTACTCTGTCAAATAGAAAAGGCAGAGAATTGAGAAACATTATGAAAGGATAAGCACACGTGCAAATAATCCAAGAACACTGTGAGAATACACAAAAAAAGATCAGACCACAACAAAATTATGTATCAAACTCAAAACAGAAAGGACGTGCTGGAAGCAATGAGACTCCAAATGTTACAAAATTCTTTACTAAAAAGGCAGAATTCCCCAACTGTAAGGCCTGGATTCATCCCCAAGTTTTAGAGTTTGCGTTTGAGAAGAGTCATTTTCAAAAGCCAAGGACCTGCAACTGTCTAGACAGGAAATGATTAAAACACAAGCAAACATTCGGACCGCGTCACGCACGAGGTAGGGAGGCATATTGGGTATGTTAAGGAAGTGGTAAGGGGAGAGCTAACTACACAGGCAAAATGGTTTTTTAACAATACAGGAAATGGTTCAGAACCAAACACGGGGGAAGTGAGTGTAGACTGATTCTCATCGACCAGATAATGAATGCAGGCACACACACACGGGATTTAAATTTCTCCATGGCTCTCCGAGATAGGTCTGATCCCCTGTAGACGTGAGGAAGGATCTGAGGGGTGAAACAATGCAAGACCCAGCCGGAGGCAGGAAAGCCAGCAGTCACAGCTCTTTCCACTAGAGCACCACGTCAACCAAGGGAGCTCCCCAAAGACCTCTCCACGTGGAAGACTTGATAAAAAACGGGTTATGCGGAAGGAACAGAACTCCAACCACACGAAACCAAGCTATTCACATGCGTGCCGGAATATGTAATACCAGCCATGCAAAGGAACGACAGTAGGTTGGAACAGTTCAGGATACTGAATTTCTCAGACTATAAAGGAAATAGCATAGAAGAGAAAATGCAAGTGGTCTGACTTGAACTGTTGAGGCAAATATGAATATATAACTAGGAAGATTCTCAGCTACAAAGGGGGACAGAAAACCTAAACCTCTTGCCCAGGACAGAATTTGTGTTATCAAGGGCCAACAGACGTTACGTTTGCCAAAAGAAAGATGGTTGCTAGCATCAAGATTGAGAATTTCAAGGAAGAACCTTGGGGTAGTCGTGAAAGGAAAAATGTTTCCCATGGAGAGCTGGTGCTGATGTGAGCTCACTGCTAGGCAAACGCATGCCTGTCTGCACCCTTTATCCCCGGTGGACTTGGCAGGAGGGCGGGAGGAGGGCAGAGACAGGCAGTGGGCAAAAGGTGGAGGCATGATTCTATCCAGGGCCAAAGGGCAGATCGTGACTTCTTGCTTTTTAATTCTTTTCGTTTGGCTGCTGAAAAAAAATCCCAGCTCTACCCAGAAACCAATTATAATTGGGCCACTTATAATGCTTGTCAGAACATAATTTTTCTTGGGGTAGCTGCTGTAGGGCTGAGAATTTGCCCCTAAATGGAGAGCACATGACACTGTTCTGTCCCCCTGACTTCCCAAGACACAGGCGCCTCCTTGGTAGCCTCTACCAGAGCTGGGGTTTTAGAATTACTTGTGTAATTCTTTCATTAATGTCTGTACCTCATGAGACTGAGAACACCTTTGGATGGGGACTTTGGAGGGGTGAAGGGGCCAGAGAACACGTTAACTTTGTTTATTATTGTATCCCTAGTGCCTTGTACATGGTGGAGTCTTGACATTTAATGGTTAATGAATAGACACAATTCTTACAAGAGCACACAAATTATAGGGGTGTTCTTGAAGAACATCCAGTCATGTGAAGACTCCGTCATGGGTGATAATTTTTCTCATTTTATATTTTGTTACCATGGAATCAATACATGAGTATGTTATGATAACATAAAAAGATAAAAAAGTGCTGGAGCAATGCGACCACTGTGGACAACAGTATGGAGGTTCCTCCAAGAATTAAAAATAGAAATACCATGTAATCCAGTAATTCCACTACTGGGTATTTACCCAAAGAAAATGGAGACACTAATTCAAAAAAGTCATAAGCGCTCCTGTGCTTACTGCAGCATTATTTACAACAGCCAAGATATGGAAGCAACTTCAGTGTCCACGGACAGACGAACGGGTAAGGATGGGATGTACACACACCAGGGAATGTGAATCATAAAAGATGATGAGAGCTTGCCATTCGTGACCACATGGATGGACCCAGAGGGTATGATGCTGAGTGAACTAAGTCAGATAGAGAAACACAAATACCATATGATTTCACTTACATGTGGAATCTAAAAAATACAACAAAGCAAAGGAACAAAGCAGAAACAGACCCGTAAAGACAGAGAACGGATGGTTGCCGGAGGTGAGGGGGCTGGGGAGGGGGTCACGAAATGGGTGAAGGGGGGGGAGGTGCGGGAACGAGGCAGAATCACGGGGAGAAAGGGCACAGCATAGGGTCACGGTCAGCGGCCGGGCGGCAGCGCTCGCTGGACGGTGACAGGTGGCGGCCACACCTGGGAGCAGAGCATTTAGGAAACCCTGTGTTGCACACCTGAAACTAACGTCACACTGTATGTCAAGTATACTGCAATAAAACAACAACTCGGGGATGAGCAAGAGAAAATAAACTAGACTGCTCAGAACCACCGCTTCTGCTCACGTTAAGCAAACAGGCTGGAAGAAAACAGCACTGGAAGTCGGAATCTCCCAGAAGCAGGGGGAAAACAAGCCAAGATGGGAAATGAAAACAGGAGGGACCGGAAGGGTCCGTCCAGGGAGTCCAGGTCGGGGTAACAGGCCCTTCAGCAAGAGCAAAGCAGGGAGGCAGAAGACAGGAGGTCCCGTGAGCAGGAAGAGGCGCTGCTTCGGTGGACCCCGGACCCCTGTCGGGAGGGGCTCTTCTGGGACCTGGGGACCCGGCGGGGTCAGGAGCACTCCCGGGCGCACGGGCCATGCCGGCCGCGGCCCCGGGGGAACGCGGGGAGCTCGGGGGCAGGGAGGGACCGTGTGAGCAGACCCCAGAGGACAGAAGGAATAAGCTACGTGACAATCTCGGGACACTCTAGGCCGAGGGGACACGAAGGCAAAGGGCCGAGGGAGGCCGCCGCGAGAGAGCAGCGGCCGGAGGGCAGAGGCCATGGGCCAGGCCTGGGGGCGACCTGTGGGGTGTTAGCTGGGAGCCTGGGGCCGGGGGAGGACCGGCAGAGTCTCCAGAAAGCTGGCGGCGGCCTGTGCAGGGCAGTGAGGGGCAGCGGGGGGCGGGGGGGGGGGGGCAGAGGGGCCACAGGTGATCTGGACAGGGCTCTCTGCCGAGGGCCACGGGTGGAGCTCTGGGAGGTGACAAGGGAGGGCGTGAGGGCGGGCTGGGCACCGAGGAAGGAGAAACAAGAAGCTAGTGTGAGGGGCCATAAGAGATTCGGGACCATTAGGTTTAGGAGGCTTTACAAATCCCTAAGAAGAGCCCAGGACAAACAGGTGCGGGGTTGAGGGGGGCGAGGGGCGGGGTCCAGGCTCAGAGACGGAACCCAGGGCGCACTCAGGCGACCCCGGGACTGAGCCAGGGGCTGCTGATGCTCCGGGGTGAGGAGCACCCGCACAGGGCACTGGCAGGAGGCAAACAGAGAGAGGGTGGTGTCCCAGAATCGAGTGGAAAAAGTGCTTCGAGAATAGGGAGTGACCAACGATGTCAGGTGCTGCTGACAGAGCAGGACAGATGAAGGCCACAGAGTCATCGTGGGGTCGGGGGAGAGGGAGGCTGGGGGAGATCCCCGACCAGGGAGCTTCAGAGGCCAGAAACGTTTGCTGAGGACAGCGGGGGAGGGGGTGTGGAGAGGAAGCGAGGGATGTGGAAGCAGGGCTGGGGATGCGCACAGCTCTCGCGAGGGATTCTGCTCCAAGGAGAACAGAGAAACAGGTCAGTGACCGAGGGAGTAGTTTTTAACAAATTTGTGTTTGCCTTGGAATTTCTCATTGCTTTTCTTTTTACTTTGCTCTATTTGCCTTTAGGGCCTCCTTAAAGCGTACACAGGGAGGGGATACAGCGTCCAGCGAAGGTCGGGGGGGCATGTTTATTTAAGAAGGGAGCAGTGGTAGCGCACGCGTACGGAGATGAGACTGACCCGAGAGAAAGGAACATTCTGAGGAAATGAGATAGATGCGAACAACAGTAGGAGCATGAGGACCTGGCCGCGTTGTGCGAAGGGCAGGGCCGCTCTTCTATGGGAACACACCTGGGCCATTGAGGGCCACGCAGGGCATATGGGGCCCCATGGGTCTAGATGCTGGCAGACTGGATATTTGGTGGCAGTGAGGAAATACTCTCTACTTTGCTTCTGTGTCCTCAGTTAAAGGGAAGCAGAGTCAGCAGCTGAGAGCGAAGGTGGGCGGGAGCGAGGGAGAGGTCTGAGGACGCGCACAGGCGGGAGGCGAGAGAAGCATCGACAGAAGCACGGCACGGCTGCAGAGGCCGCTGAGCCCTCCCGGAGGCTGGCGTCCCTAAGGGGGACAGAGGCCAGCAGTGTGGCGGGCATCTTCCTCCAGCTACCCGCCGCTGCTCAGCCGAGGCCCGGCAGCCCCAGGATGGGACTGTTGGAGGTTTTGCTGGACAAGTGCAACAAATGGAAAGAGGAGCAAGGCAGTGATGATGGTGGTGGATTACATGTCAGCAGGAAGTAAGGAAGGGAAGGGGGGAGAAAAATAGAAAAAAGGCAGTAGACTCTGGATGATGGGTGGTCCTGGATGGGGCTAAATTACTTCTGGTGAAGGAAGGACTAAAATCAGATTGTCATCAGACCACCCGCTCAGTGACACTGGGTGCTGGAAGACAGGACAGCAATGTTTTCAAAGGTCTGAATGAAAATTACTTTCTTGGGGCGCCTGGGTGGCTCAGTCATTAAGCGTCTGCCTTTGGCTCAGGTCACGATCCCAGGGTCCTGGGATCGAGCCCTGCATCAGGCTCCCTGCTCAGCGGGACACCTGTTTCTCCCTCTCCCACTCCCCGCTGCTTGTGTTCCCTCTCTCGCTGTCTCTCTGTCAAATAAATAAATAAAATCTTTAAAAAAAAGAATTACTTTCTCCCTAGAAGTCTATAAAAAAAGCGAACTATTAACGTGCAAATTAACAGATATTTTCCATAAGACCTTGGAAGATTCACCTCCCACAGGCCCTTTCTAAGAAAGCTACTTCAGGATATACTCCAGTAACATGAGGGAGTAAACCAAGGAAGAGGAAGCTGTGGGATCCACAAATCAATGCTCTGACCTAGGAAAGCAGCAAAGGCCCATGACGATGATGGTGCAGAAGGCCCAGAGAACCACCAGTCAGGACTGGACAGTCTCCACAAGGGAGACACATGGAAGAAGGGGGCAAGGGGGGGGGTGGTAAAAGATGAAGCTTAACGGGGCAATAAAGACAAAGCCTGGTTGGTTTTTTTTTTTTAAAGACAAATATGAAGAAATTCTTGGAAAAATTAAAATTTGTTCAAAAGGCTAAAATAACCTCTAGAATACCACTTAACACCTCAGTGAACGATATTTACATGGTCACGATAATATAAACAATGTACTGATTTTCAACTCTTAAAAATAATAGGTAGACAAGCACAGGCTACAGAACAGACTATGAACCTTCAACCTTGATGATGCAAAAGTATGCCAGATGCCAGGATGTAGGAGGCAAAGGGGGAAGGATTCCTGAAGGGGAAGTCAGGAGGATTTATGTCCTTTTTGCTTATGAAAAAGAGGGTCAAGAGATCATGTCTCTAGTTGACAAACCAAAAATAATGGTGAAAACACAGTATGTAGTTACAAAGACAATGAAAGAAGATCTACAAATGGCGACAGCACCAAACTAGGAAGTGAGAGTATTAAATTAGATCCTCACCACAAGCATTACCCAAGTCTGTGTCTATGACCATACATCCTGAAGTCAACGCATAATGTCTGAACTTGGCCAATTTAGTGACATAACGTTACCTATTAGAAGAGAGAGTTAAAAGAGCAAAAAAGGCAGTTGTCTCAAAGGTGTAAAGAGGTAAGATGGGAAATAACAGTTTTTCATTCTTCTATTTTTAAGATCATTTGCATGAATGATTTTGACCAACGAGTCACTTTGCAAAATTCCTTTGACACCAGTGCCCCGGAAGTCCTCTCCTGGGAAAAGCAAGGCTGCTTCACTCCCAGACTGATTTCAGGAGCAGGTCCCTCGTGTTTCAGGTTCAGAGCTGCCAGATGAAGTGGGGGATGGGGAGGATGGTAGAAAAGCTGAAACCTATCTTTCCAAGAAGTAAATTCAGGGTGAAGGAGATGTGCCTTCTGGTGGATGTGACACAGCTTCGTTCCCAGGAGCACTGAAGGCCATGCGGGGGTCCTGACTGCCCCAGGACAAGCGCCCTCAAAAACCTCCCGTCCCGGCGGCCCAGAGCCCAGCGCAGTAGCAAGTGGGGCCACCCCAGCTCCTCACCTCGCCACTCCGCCATAATCCAAACCTTCTTCTCCCCGGAACTTCACCATCAGCCGCTTCTTCAGATCCTTCGGCCGCATCTTCATGATCTGGCGGTAAGACTCCTGCTCGGCAAAATGACAGTGTCAGAGAGAAGAACAGGTGGCATTCTTGGAGTTACAGAAAGGTGAAAGGTTGTCAGTGATGGAGCCCAAATCAGGATGCACATTCATTTAAATCCGAGTCTGATCTGGTTCCCATTCAGAGTGTTGATTTGGTGTCCCGTATGCGGCGGCTTGTCGCCGGATCTCCCCAGTCTCCCTCAGAATCGACAAGGCAGCCCGTGCCAGGCGAAACCGCACCGAAAGGACACACACACCCGCATTTTCAGCACGATCACTAAAGGCTTAACAGCAACCATCCTCACTACAGCCCATGTTCTCCACAAAATTTAATTTTAATGTGCCATACTAAGAACAGCTTATATATTTTATTTTTTCTTAAGATTTTATTTATTTGCCAGAGAGAGAGAACGTACAAGGGGGGACAGCAGGCAGAGGGAGAGAGTGAGGGAAGCTCCCTGCTGGGCAGGGACCCCGATGCGGGGCTCGACCCCAGGACCCTGAGATCATGACCTGAGCCGAAGGCAGACGCTCAACCGACTGAGCCACCCAGGCATCCCAACTTACATATTTTAACCAAAATGAAGACATCCCTAGAGAATCTGAACAGTAAAAGAATTCTGAGCCTGTTTTTATATCTGAGGTGAAGAGTCACATGATTTGCACGGAGTCAAAAAAGCAAAAAAAAAAAAAAAGCGTTTAAGTAAGACATACTACTAGCTTACCCAAAACACAGAACAGGTGGCCAGCCCAGCCTTCCCCCGGGTTCAGTCTTTTGAGTGGAACTCACTAAATGTTTGTAGATATTTTCAATGATAAGGCACTTAAGAATCTTTCCATGCTTTAAATGTAATGTAATTCAAGCTTTAGAACCCAAGAGTCTTGAAAGAGGATGCTGAGTGGAAATGATCTGGCAGCAACATGTCAGTAATTCAGCACTTTCCTCTCCCCGGCAACCACTGAAGACTGCTCAATGGCCATTTTGGCTGATCTGTCCATATCACCCAACGCTGGCTGAGCTCGGGTGTCGAGCCTGGCCCTGGGCACTTCCTCAGTGCCCATCACCAGGAAGACCTCACTGGGCTCCCCACAGCCCCCGGCCTCGCCCTCCGTGCCCCTCTCGCAGCCGCTGCAGCCCAGTGGGGATCTGAGTTCAGTTCTTCTCCAGTCTCCTTTGATCACTTCTGCCAGTGGTTCCACAAAGGCAGGCAGGATATGGCCCAAACATCACTGAGATTTTACCTTCTGATCAGAGGTGCCTGCCTGTTTAGAGGTCTTGATCCCACCGGGGAGCTGTATGAAGGACGGAACCCTGATTTTCAGGAACCACCTGATCGTCCTATTTCCAGAAAACACATTAAAAATATGGTGGCCAGCTGGCCACTAAGCTTCTCTGAGGAGGCAAAGCCATTAGGTGAAACTCTGTGTAAGACAACAGAAGGAATGACTGGTTCTAAAGAAACCATGCAGATAGCGGGAATATATAATCTGCACAGAGCAGATAAGAGGACTGACAGTATTATTTAGCACTAGTTTCCATATAAATCTCTTTATTTTCACTTCAGAAGTTCTTGAGCTTTTAAACTCTTACCAAAGGAGAAAAGTCTCTCTGTGGCCATTGGTCCTGAAAAAGACCTACAATTTGCTGAGTAAATAAAATCAAGACCTGAAGGGGCGCCTGGGTGGCTCAGTCGGTGAAGCGTCTGCCTTTAGCTCAGGTCATGATCCCAGGGTCCTGGGATCAAGCCCCACACCGGGCTCCCTGCTCAGTGCGGAGCCTGCTTCTCCCTTTCCTCCCCGCTTCTGCTCTCTCTCGCTGTCTTTGTCTCTCTCTCAAATAAATAAAATCTTTCAAAAAACAAAAAAATCAAGACCTGAAACACCAAACAGAAAGAACTCACTGTTAACAGAGTTGAACCGTCTATGCCTCACTGCTGGTTGCACTGAATCCCATACCTCAAATATTTCTTCTCTGGATACTTCGATGCGGCAATGACCGGCTTGGGGCTGCTGAAGTGAAAGTTCGTGTCTGAGGACCTTCAGCTTCTGGACTAAATCTCTTTCATATCTCTGGGCAGGAAGCTCCTCGTCTTCCACAGAGCCCTCACTGGGCAATGGCAGCGGTTGGCTGGGCTCCTTTAGTTGGCACTGGTGACTTGAGGAGAAGACAAGCATCAAGGTCACTCCAAAAGTAGCGGCCAAGGGAGCTGCAAGCAAGGGCCCCCCCCATACCAAGCAACTGAGAGTTCGTTACACAGAACTTCAAGAAGAAATGTTCTCTCTGCTGACATAACCACGTACAAAGATACGTAAACACTGACAGTGTCCACCACTGGCCTAAATAGAGAAGTCTAGATACGTCCTAAGTCAAGAAGATACCCCAATTCCAAGCCACTGCTTATCCCATACATCCTCACTGCTATGAATAAAAGCAGAAATTGCGATCATTTATCGTGCATCTAGTATGTCTCTGAGAGACTGACCGACGCACTAGGAGATGCACCTCGGTGGCTAGAATTGCATGGAGCTGCAAGCTGATTATCGTAAAGAGGGCAAACAACGCGAGAGTAGTCTACTGGGAACCATTCCTCAGTTTCACAACCCAGACATTTCTAAGCCCACTCACAAAATTCCAGTAAAATCAAGGACTAGGAGGAGCAGAGGGATGAAGTGGCATTTATCTTTTTCAGGTTCTGCCCCCAAGGTCAGCTGTCAATGAGAAGCGCTACGTGGGCTCTTACGTTCTAGAGAACACAACAAACCTGGGACACTGAACGTGGGATCCAAGGTAACTCCCAGGTCCAAGTTGTCCGGGAATGACGGGCACAGGAAAAGGCTCCAGCGAGGAGCATTACCGACTGCGGCAGCCCTTCTGGGTGGTGACGAACAGACACTAAGAAAAAGCCTCATTTCACTGCCCCTCACTCTAAGGGCCACGCACTCCTCAGAGAGCCACATGTGGAAGCTTCGAGAATGGAGCTAAGACTGCCCTCTGAGTGAATTTCACTGAGGCTGCAAGCAAGAAAAGGGGGCAACAATACAGCTCCGAACAGCTCACAGCTTACTTGAGAGCTTGAGATATGCACCTGTCCACCGACTGTTTATCATATTTTACTTACACTTATTCTCCACTAATACACAAGGCAGTAGATAAATTAAGAGAAATATTAGTAGAAAACATTACATTATAAATGTAAGAGGTCAACAAAGATTTTATGAAAGTCTTACTTCATGATGTGATGTAATCTTGGGTCTGTAAACTGGGTGGTTCGGTTATTATGATCTACAAAATATATTCTCCCCGAAACTGTACTTCTGACTTCCCAGCCTGGTGGCAGTGGTCCAAGTTCATCACAATTCACACTGTTAAGGTCTCTACCAAAATGGAAGATAACAGAGAGGTTTGTCCATCTGCGTGTGGAGGCATAAGACCAAAACTTCAGCGAGAGGAGCCACAGGAATCCCTGATCAATGTGGCCATAGCCCAGTTTCACTAAGAGGGACAGTCATGGTGCTACTTACGCCAAACTCCCACCGAGTCCAGCCCTCTGTGCCACAAGTGGCAGCGACACCCGAGAGAGAAAAACGGAGCCCTCAGAGCCTATAACCGTGATGGTGAACCTGGCCCACCCAGGGAAGAGCATTTCTTACACCAAAGAGGGCCAAGTAGCAGGAAGCAGCTGACTGCTGTCAGAAAACTCTCTGTATTTACGAGCTAAATTAAATGCTCCAAGGTCACAGAGGTGTCCTCACTGAAAAGCTCCCAGAAGCCCGAGAGTAAAGCTCATGGGGACATAATAACATGCCTTCGAAATCTCTCCGTTCCGAGCAGGTGCGCCGGGAAGCGGCATTCTCATGCTTTAGGGGACTCTGTTCCACAAGTGTTTCTGATCCTACCCTCGCACTTAGTGATTTCAATACAGTCCAGTCATGTGGGAGCACAACATCACCGACCAGGTCGCTTGTCTAATTAGCACAAAAACTGACATTTCTTACAGTGGGGACTAAAGAGACACCTCATTCATTTGCAGGTAGGTAATGAATCTGAAATTCAACAGAGACTCGGAAAGTCAGCGATAGGAAGCTTGTTCTCAGATGAAACAAATTATGAATAGAAAGGAAATGAGCATTACTAAAAACGTTATTAGGTAGTAATGCTGTTCTAAAACAAAACAAAACAAATTTTGAAAAGGAAAGCAAAACAAAGAAAAAAGAAAAGAAACAACTCCATTATGGGATGGGGGAGGGGTGGGGGTCTCTCTGACCTGGGCTCAGATGTATGGCCTTGTAGAAGGAATTCGTATAGAAAAGCTTCATCTCCCCCAGGAATGGTCCCCAAGGGGCTGAGGCAATAGGGACAGTAAAGTAGAAGAGAGAAAGGGTAATGGAGTCTTTATATTTCCTTTGTAACGTTTTCTGATGGAAAATTTTCAGCACATACAAAAGCAGAGAGAGACCATTAATGAGCAACCCACTTCGACCATTACCAACTCACCGTCCGCCTATTTCAAACACGCCCCTACTCGCTCCCACCCCCAGCCCCGATTATTTAAAGCAAACCCCAGCCATCCTATCATTTCATCCATTGCTTATTTTTAGATGAAAATGACAGCAACACACCTTGAAGGGCTCACTGATTTTTCAAGCGAGAGCACATCTGATTTCATCTAGGGACAAGGGTCTTTCCAGTTACGTGAACCGATTTCACAATCCAGGCCTGCTCTCTCAAGGACCCACTTGTGTGCCAACAGCAGGTGCCCAGGTACCAAAAGGAGTCTCAAGGGGGCAGCAGAGCTGGGACTCCAACCCAGAGAGCCTGAGTCCAAGCCCCTGTGACTCATCCTCTCGGCGCTGCCAAGCTTCTTCCAGCCCAAGGGGTGCTATCAATCAGCAGGGGGGGCGGCAGCAGGGGTGGGGGGAGGAAGTCCCCCCGAAACTGCTGGAGAAAGGGCTCTGACTGCACCCAGTCTAGAAAACTCACCTTGGTATCCTGGGGTCGTGCCAAGTGCTGACTCCAGTCTGTGTGTGCAAAAAGTAAACTTGGCCCTGCACCGTTGTTCTTTGTTCTGCATGAGAAACCAGAGGCGGTGGTTAGTTAGAGTCCATTCCAAGGAGAGTTGTCCAAGAATCTTCTCAGCACAGAGCCTAAGCTTCCTCTCGGTTTTCTTTTGAATCACGGAGACAAGAGGACAGCGGTGAGCTTCTGCCAGACCGTCTCACTTCACAAGCCCTGTGCGTGTATTTGGGCGGCTCGCCCTGCTCACCCCTGCAGAGCGGTGCTCCCCTTCCCCGGCCACACCCCGTGAGGCGCTGGATGTGTGTCCACCTGGGTCCTGACCTCCCCCTGACCGCGGGCACCTGTGGCCGCTCTCACGTCTGCTATAATCTGCACCTCTCCATTACATTCCTCCTTCCCTGGGTTCTCCTCTCGGGGGCAGTCAGATGCTCCTGTTTCCCTCGTACCCAGCGTGGTCATTCCCACATTCACATCACAGAGCGCCACACGTACCCTCATCCAGCCCACACATCATCTTGCATTTTTTTTGGTCTTCATTTGCCTAAAATTTTCACACGATTGCTAAACTGGGAGAGTGGAACAATTGCTGACAAATTCATGATGTATCACCACCTTCTTTACTTGTCTTTATTCTGACACAGCCGTCCTATGGCACAGCTTTGCCAACGTCAGCAGTTAGGGCACGGACAAGTCCCTAAAAATGGCTTCAACGGGGAGCCATGGCAGTTACCACGCGGGACGGCGGCGCAGATTCTCTCACCATAGCCTTCGGGGAGTTCTGGTGACTGGTGGCCGTGGGGTCGGTTCTGAGGCGTCTGGAGTGACCCCCGGACCTCGGGATTTCGGAGTCGCTGCGCCTGGAGTCTTTGATCTTGACTTGGGGACTCCACGAACCTGCAGTCCCCTCCCCCCGCAGCAGCACCAGTACTGTCTGTGTAAGGGGCCGGCTCCTCCATGAAGCAGCTGAGTGGCCTTCCAGGCCCTGAGTCTTCATACACGGTTCTGGAAAGGAGAGGAGCACAGTGTACATGGGGACCCCAGCCCGCAAGAAGCGCCTAAAAACCGATCGCGGCGCCCCCACACCCGCTTACTGCGCTTTCCCTCAATCGGGATGCCCCCAGTGCCTACTTGTACAAAATTTGTTCTGTCTTATTCAAACAGATAGACTTCTTCATGAGGCACAAGCAGCCAAAGGAAGCCATATGTCAAGTGCCACCAAGGGCACGTGTAGGAAGCCATCCTCGGGGAGAGCTGAACGACTGAAAAACCCAACCTTGCACTCTAAGAAGCTCGTGAAATGAGATTTCATTTTTCTTGTTTAAAATCAAATCCAAATACTCCATTTTCCTTGTTACTTTACTCTGTAATAGAACTCCTGGTTATATAAAGTACTGCAGTGACTTTAAGTACTCTCTAACATACGTCTCTACCTCCTGAACAATTCTGAAGACAATTTACCTTAATAGGCTATTCCCCTCACAAAGTATTTTTTAAAAACATCTTACATTGAAAACTTTCAAACATACACAAATTGAGAGACTATCTCCATAACCACCACACCCCAACAATGACCGGCTCCCAGCTACTCCTCCACGGTCCCCCCTCCACTGGATTATTTTGAAACCAATCCCAGAGTGATTGATTTCATCCTTAAATATTTCAGCATGTATCTCGAGAAGATAAGGACTTTTCCATAATCACGACTAAAAAAAAGGGACATTGATTTTTTCAGTATCATCAAATACCAGTGTCCAAATTTCTCCAGTCAGTAGTCTCATTTATCGGGATCTAAACAAGGTCCCCACACTGCAATTAGTAGGTATTTCTCTTAAGTCTCTTTTATTATTAATTTGTAGATTCCCTTCCTTTTTATTTATTTCTCTTGCGATTTATTTCTCAGTTGTCGAAGATGGAGCTGTCTTCCATACTCTATAGAGTGCCCCCTTTTGAATGCTGCTTAGGGCCTTCCTGCGGGGCTGGGCAGCACATTCCTCCATCCTCTGGATTTCCAAGAGGCGTGTTAATGTCAGATTACCTCTCTTTTGTGGTCTTTAAGCAACTATTAATGATTACTGCCCAGCTCCATTAAGGCATGGGGATCGCAAAACTGTGATCGTGACCAATGAGTTCTTAAGGTTTTTTTTTTTTCTTTTAAGTGTTTTCGGGCTTTTTTTTTTTTTTTTTTGCTCAGTGTTATGATAAACTCAAGAATTTTTGATATATCTGATGTGCTTCCATCCATTGTAGTTATAACTCTTAATGACGCTCAAACTCTTTGACCGGTGAAAATCTCTTTCAATTGGATCCCGAGTCTTGTGGGCGCGACCCCACTAATCTGTACAGCCTCCTTTATAAACAGGGAAACCAGACCCCGCCTGTATCCCAAAGTCCTTTCCTGCATGTCAAGCGTCAGCACAAAGGTGTGAAGGCTACTTCAGGAAGCACAAGAGCCCAAGGCAGCAGAGACGTGAGTGGGCACCACCAGGGGGATACGTACCCTTCGTTCTCTAAAAGTCCTCTGCAGTCTACCACAGAGCCTCCAGTGCCTATCCTGTCTCGTGTCTGTAAACTGACTAAAACAGAAAAGAACGTCTTGCATTAAAATCCAGTGGCATTTCATACAATTGTCATACAGTGAGCCATTGCGAATGTGTAACTTACATATAATATTATTATACAAAGCAAGGCACATACATATACAGAAACGTATCTACTCCTAGGCTCTCAAGTATGAAGCATTTACTCCATGAGCTGCAAGCCCCCGCATACTGCTTGGAACATTCCTGGTAAATGTGGAGAAGGGAGTGCTGTGTTTTCACCCACCCCATAAAAATAACAGATTCAAAATAGTCGCTTCCTCTAAGTTACCTCATTTTTAAAGAAGATCTTTAATAAGGACACAGAGCGCACTTCCAGTATCTGGGAAGTCTAGATGAATTTAAATATTTATCCTCTATCACTACTGTGAACAACAAAGACATTTATAAAGGTGCTTCTAGTTATTCGTTTTCCCCCTTGGCACACCACTCCACAGAGAAAAAGAAATCACAAACAGAAAAGCATTAAGTGAGAACTTTCTCATTATGACGGTTTTCAGGATGCATACCCACTGTTCATTTATTTTGAGTCAAGTCTCTTCCAGACAATGCCCAAAAGATCTGGGGTCCTAACTCACTCTGGTATGCTGCTGAAATCCTAGGTTTTCTCCGCCTCCTTGCAATGCATATAGTCAACATTGGAATTACCCTAACATGCTAATAAGATGGGATGGATAACAGAACAAGCCACTTGACAGATAGAGCGCTTCCAATGGGACACCTCCAGTCAAGGCTTGTAACTTTAGCACATTTTTTCTCCTCCTCCATACTTCAATCCTAACTCTATAAAATCCCTATTACGTGGAAGTCTTCCAAAGTCATCCCTGCTTTGTACATACACGGTAGGTCTTCCCAGAGAAACTAGTTCTCAGCCCTCGCATGTGTGGCCACCACTCTTACCATGAACGCTTGGAGGAGACAATGACAAATTAATCGTCCATGAATGAGGTGCTTAAAATTATATTTGAAATTATAACCCGAAATGTTTTTGGAGCCTAGTCATCGTAACTCAACTTGGGATGACGGGATGAAGGGAATTTGATAAAATAATAAAACCACACAAGATGAGCATTTTTAGTGCTGAAAAGATGGCCCCGGATGTGGCTTGTCCTTTGAAATCCGTCACCACTGTCAGTGCCTCTGTGTGCTTTCTCGCCGATGAAGCGCTGAATGTTAAAGTCTGTAAAAGCATCTCTTTATACAGATGAGAAAATTCTTACCCACTATTTGGCCACGAACTGCATCAGTATCTGAGGGATTTAGTTTGCATAGATCCAAACGCTGGTCTGCAAACAAACAATTCAAAACTTAACCCAGGGAAATGGTAGCTAGGGAGGAAGGCAGGAATTGTGTATTTCAGTATTCAAAAGGGGGGGGGGGGGGGAAAGATGCCTCATAAGCCTTCTTCAGTTGTATTGAGAGGCAGGAAAGCATTTGGTTCTTACATCCGGTATCTTTTAATCTGCTGATGGCATTGGAGAGCAGCCTCACGCAGCCCAGAAAGCCAGCCCCCTGCTTCTTGTGGATCTTCTTGTGGTTCCACACGCTGATGGTTATAGAATCCGTTTTCCCAACATACCTGAAAGCACGCAAACTCCTTTTTAATTGTCTTTCTGAATTAGGATAGCCCGCTGAGATTTAATCTGACTGACTTGTTAGTACAAGAGTCCTTCTCACGTGATGGGGGCTCTCTAGTCCCCATCTAACAGGCACTCGGTAAATACACACTGACTCACTTTGAAGAAGCAAATGGACCTAACTACATCGTGATGATAATATGAGAACAGAGATTTGCTATATTTGCGTAGTTCCAAAGAACAATAAGAGGATTCCTAAATTCCCACCCATCAGGCTTTAACGTAGAATACCAATTTGCACCAAGGGCTACTTAGAAACCCTCAGATCCACCCGAAGCACCCTACAGAGCACGAACTCAGACATCACACCCCCACCTACTCTCCATGCAAATCAACCACAGAGGGCAGCTTTCGGGATGAGGAGGGACCACCACTTTCCAAGTCACTTGAGATTCTTGAGTGTAACTGCAATGAGTCTTGGAATCCAGTTACTAAAAATCCCACCCAAACTCAGTGCAATCTGTATCATACAAAACCAAGAATCACTCTAGGTTCCTTCAATGAAAATTTCTCAGCAGGGACACAGAAATGTAGGTGGATATAAAACAGTGGTTTTCAAGCTGCAATCCATTTTAGGAATGAAGGTAAGAAATTGTCTGATGGTCGCATAGGCTGAAAGACATTCAACCACACCAAACTGTATTTACTCTTGTAGAAGATCTACTGGTACTAAAAAGTGAGATTTTAAAAGATGGAAATACATAGACCACATTATTTGCTTAATAGATATGAATAATAGTGCATTTTTTAAAAGATTTTATTCGTAAGTAATCTCTACACCAAATATGGGGCTCGAACTCACAACCCCAAGGTCAAGAGTCTCATGCTCCACTGACTGAGCCAGTCAGACGCCCCCAAAATAATGCAT
Organism: Zalophus californianus; assembly: GCF_009762305.2. Taxonomy (NCBI): domain Eukaryota; kingdom Metazoa; phylum Chordata; class Mammalia; order Carnivora; family Otariidae; genus Zalophus; species Zalophus californianus. The sequence continues at coordinate 108,106,278 of NC_045604.1, read as the reverse complement.
TGATTAATTAATTAATGTCTGCCTTCAGCTCAGGTCATGATCCCGGGGTCCTGGGATCAAGTCCCGCATCGGGCTCCCTGCTCAGCGGGAGCCTGCTTCTCCCTCTACTCTTCTTCCCCCACTCACGATCTCTCTCATTCTCCCTCTCTCAAATAAATAAATAAAATCTTTAAAAAAATAATAATAAAGTAAAGCTCTACTACCAGGTTTGGAGTTTCACTGGAAAAGACAAAAAACAAAAAAGAGTAGCATATAGAGGACCTGAACCACGGCCCCTTTTTTCCTGTTAGCATGGCCAGGAGATAGAAAAGTTTGAAAACCCCAGTTATGGAAGCAAACCATAAAAATCCATGAAAATGTCAAACACAAGAACTTCCAAGTATACGGATTCTAAAATTAGGCAGTATGTACCCATTTGGCCATCCACTTTTGTTATCAATAAGAAATTAGTAAATCATCTTTATCTTTATTATTAAATGCTTCTCTTAAAAGCTAGATACCTACTTTCCTGGGGCTCCCCAAATGGCTTATAGAATATTCGACTCACAGATCGTAGTGCTGGTTCCATTTGGGGTCCAACGTGTTTTTCACAGTGTCCGTTGAGTGGCACTGCCCAGATCCGTCCACCACAATCTTTGCAAAGGGATCAGGGAGTCCTAGAGGAGAGGGGACAGCCACACCTGGATGAGACTACAGCTCCATCCATGGGACACAGAACATGGTGTTACAGACTACAGAGAGCTTCAAGATCATCTAATTTAGTGAAGATTACCGTGGTGCATTTTACTCTCTAATTTAGGGTTAGTTTGATCAGCAAAATAAGTTATTGCTAGTTAGCTTCCTAAGAGAGGCAACCCAGTATGACAGATTTTTAGAGGCTAGAAAACAATAAAAAATAGGTTTAAGTTCAAAATTTCCTTTCTGATGATCACTAAGTGTGCTAATTAAATGGAAGAAAAGGGGTCTATAATTAATTGTATTTAAACTTTCTAAAAAAATAATACCTAGAAATCTTGTTTACTGATCTTTGTCTAGTTTATCTACGGACACGAGTGTTCACCAAGTCTTAATCAGGTAGGTTCCTGAAGGCTGGCGTTATGAATCACACGGATATATATAAGCCTTGGGCTTTAAAGATACACCTGGATGGGGGCCACTACTCCCGAGCTTCCTAGCTACTTGAATAAAGCCTGTAAGCCTAAGTTTAAAGTGTGAATAATACCACTTAAGAACTGAGCAGCACTCTTGTGAGGATCAGAAAGAGTGAAAAATTCATGCTACAGGCACCTACTTTATAGTAAGTGAATTTTTTTTAAGTTAAGGGGTGATTTCTTCCTGCAGAAAAGGATCCTCTCATTCTATGTTTTCCACTTTTATTTTTTTTACACTTCCTTTCATTATGAGGCTTTCAAAATGTGATTTAATTTCTAAAATTTGACTAACAATTTGACTCAAACCCAGCTATTTTATAGAAAAAAATGTCTCGTGTGTATTTGAGCTGAGAGCACTTCATCCAGCAGAAAGCAATGTATTCATGGGTGGAAAGACAGAAAACAGGGTGCGGCCGGAACAGGGAATGAGAGAGACCGTGTTCTTGTATGAGTTATAAACTCCATGCCTAGCAGCTAAGGAGCCTCTGCATTGTAGTCAACTTGGAAATGAAGCTGGTCAAACCATGGATCTATTCGGCAAAGGGCAGAACTCTTCCGGGGAATATACCCAGGGATTTTTTTAAAAAGTTTACATTGCAAAAGACATGTGAGGAATATTAATATTGTAAGAGAGCAAAAGCAGGTGTGTACTTACTGAAGAAGTCTTTCTTTGCAAGGTTCTTGGCACACAATACTGAAAACAAACAGAAACCTAGGTTTAGCATTTATGGAGAAGATGTTCAGGACAATTAGATGCTATGGACTGGATTGTGTTGCCCCCTCCCCTAACTGGCCCCGAGTTAATGTCAAAGCCCTAACCCCAATGTGATGGCATTTGGAGGTGGGACCTTTAGGAAGTGCTCAGGTTTAGATGAGGTCATCAGGGTGGGGCCCTCGTGGTGGGATTAGTGCCCTGACAAGAAGAGACCCTAAAGCTTGCTTTCGTTCTGCTCTCCATGAGAGGACACAGCAAGATGGTGGCCATCTCTATGCCACAAGAGGGCCCTCACCAAGACCCACATCTGCCAGTGCCTTGATCTTAGGCTTTTCCAGCCTCCAGAACTGTGAGAAATAGAGGTTCTTTAAGCCATGTAGCCTATGGTATTTTGTTACAGCAGCACAAACGACTGAGACACGAGTCTATATTTGCAATGGGAAAAAAAAATCTAGAAATTATCTTTGCCAATGATTATCTTTCAAGTTTAGTACTATGCTAAACAAAAAACCTGACAAGTAGAAAGTATTTTCTCCTCCAATTGGGAATCAACTGTAATATGTTTTAATTTAAACTTTAAATGTTAAACATACAGAGATAAATTTATCAATATGCTCTTACGACTGCACAGGATCACACGAAAGCCAATTCAAATTAAGACCTACAATATTTGGGGCATCTGCCTTCGGCTCAGGTCATGATCCCAGGGTCCTGGGATAGGGCCCCACATCGGGCTCCCTGCTCCGCGGGAAGCCTGTTTCTCTCTCTCCTACTCCCCCTGCTTGTGTTCCCTCTCTCACTGTGTCTCTCTCTGTCAAATACATAAATAAATAAAATCTTTTTAAAAAAAAGACCTACAATATTTACTTTATAGCTACTGCTAACAGCAACAAAAGGAACTGCATTTTGGACATTCAGATAAATAACACACTTTTGCAAATGCTAGATAACAGAAAGCAAGGGAGAATGATAGAAAGTATGGGGCCACCATCCAGTGTTGTGAAACATAAATGAAAAAACGCATATTAAGCATTTAGCACAGGGGCACCTGTGTGGCTCAGTCGGTTAAGCGTCCGACTCTTGGTTTCAGCTCAGGTCATGATCTCAAGGTCATGAGATGGAGCCCATCGCTGGGCTCCATGCTAAGAGTAGAGATTCTCTCTCCCTCTCCCTCTGCCCCTCCCGCTCATACTCTCTTGCTCTCTAAAATAAATAAATAAATCCTAAAAAAAAAATAATTTAGCACAATGTTGGCATATAGAGAGAATATAATAAATGTTATTATTTTAATAACAAGGTGGCACCAGGTACTGTGAAGAAATTTTGTCACCAGCTCTGTTACATGATTAAAGCTACCATCGCAAGGGAAATTATACCAATGTCACTTTTCCAGCGCTTCACAAATTTTGCCAGTTTTTAAGATTACAGTGTTTTATGACAAACATGTTATTTTATGTGTATATTCATATATATTGTTCTGCAAACTTTTCACTCAGTATATTTTTATACAACAGCCTTATCAGATATAATTCATGTACAATTTGTCTATTTAAAGCATATAATTCAATGGTTTTTAATATATTCACAGGGTTGCACAGCCACTGCAATCAATTTTAAATCATTTTCCTCATCCCCCAGAAGAGATTCCATACCCATTAGCTGTTACTCCTCAACTACCCCTCACCCTACTCCTAGGCAACCACTAATCTACTTTATGTCTCTGTGGATTTGCCTTCTGGACAGTTCATATCAATGGAATCATACTGTATGTGGCATTTTGTGACTGGTTTCTTCCGCTGTGCATGTTTTTAAAGTCCACCCATGTTGTAGCATGAATCAGTACCTCGTTCCTTTTCGTAACTGACACCCCACCGTATGGATAAACCACATTTTCTTGATCCATGCATCAGCTCAGAGACATCTGGATTGTTGCCAATTTTTGGCTATTATGAATAATGCCATACAAGGTGTGGTGTAGACCTAGATTTCCTTTCTCTTGTTGGGTACCTCTGAGGCATTACATCTAACATTTTGAGCAAGTGCTGGACTGTTTTCCACAGCATCTGCACTATTTCATTTTCCCACCAGCAGCATCTGAGGGCTCCAATTTCTCCACACCCTAATACTTGTTATTGTCTGTCTGTGTGGTTTTTCATCTCTGGGTTTTAATTTGCATTTCTCTGATGACTAATGACTTGGAGCATCTTCTCATGTACTTATTAGCTATTGGTAAATCTTCTTTGGAGAAATTTCTATTTAAAATTTTTTGCCCTTTTTTTTAATTGGGTGATTTGCCCCTTTCTGTGAGAATTCTTTATTCTAAATATATAGATATCTATAGATAAGATATTCTAATCAGATACAGGATTTGCAAATATTCTCCCATTCTGTGGGTTTTCACTTTCTTGATGGTGTTCTTTGAAGCAACAAAGTTTTTCATTTTGAGAAAAGTTCAATGCACCTATTTTCTTTGGTTGCTTGTGCTTTTGGTGTCATGTTTAAGAAGGCTTTGCCTAACCAATGGTGTTAGAGACTTACTCCTATATTTTCTTCTAATGGTTTTAATACTTTTAGCTTTTTTACACTTTTAACTCTTAACTAGACATTTAGCCTATGATCTATTTTGAGTGTGATGTGAAGAAGGGGTCCAAGTTCATTCCTTGGCAGGTGGGTATCCAGTTGTACCAGCACAATTTGTTGACAGGACTATTCTTTCCCCATTGACTTGTCTAGACCCTTGCTGAAAATTAATTCCCTGTAAATGTGAGAGCTTATTTGTGGTCCTTCAATCTATTCCATTGATCTGTGTGTCTCTCCTCATGCCATGATCACACTGTCTTGATTACTGTCTTAAGTCTGTTCAGGCTACTGTAACAAAATACAATAATCAGGTAGCTTATAAACAGCAAACATTTACTTCTCACAGTTTTGAGTCTGAGATCAGGATGCCAGCACAGTTTGGTGGGTATGCAGACTTCTTACAAATCCTCAGCAGAAGGGGCTAGGGATCTCTCTGGAACCTCTATTATAAGATACTAATCCCATTCTTTAAGGTTCCACCTCGAGACTTAAGTACCCCCAAAGGCCCCACCTACTAATACTGCCTCCTTTTGGGGGGAGGGGCACAAAATTCAGACCATAGTAATTACCATAGCTTTGTAGTAAATTTAGAAATTAGGAAGCATGAGTCCTCCAACTTTGTTCTTTTTCAAGATTGTTTTAGCTATTCTGGATCTGTCAAATTGTCATGAGTTTTATGATCAGCTTGTTAATTTAGGGGAGGAGGGGAGAGCCAGCCTGGAGTTTAGTAAGGATTTCACTGAATCTGCAGGAAACGTGGAGAGTAGTGTCATCTTAAATATTCTACTCCATGAACATGGGATGCCACCCCCCCATTCATTTAAGTCTTCTTTAACTTTGTTTTGTAATTTTCAGAATATAAGTTCTGTATTTCTTTTATTAAACATATTTCTAAGTATTTTAATCATTTTAAAAAATTTTTAACTTATTTGAGAAAGAAAGAAAGAGAGAGCATGACGGGAGGGGAAGAGGCAGAGAGAGAGGAAGCAGACTTCCCACTGAGCAGGGAGTCTGATGTCGGGCTTGATCCCAGGACCCTGAGATCATGACCTGAGTGGAAGGCAGATGCTTAACCGAATGAGCCACCCAGGTGCCCCCCTAAGTATTTTAAATCTTTTGGATGCTATTGCAAATAGAATTGTCTTGGTCCTGATCTCAGACTTTCAACCATTGAGTATGATGTGCTGGGGGGTGGGGGGGGGGGTTTCGTAGATGCCCTATACTTGGCTTGGGAAGTTTCCTTCTGTTCCTAGTTTGAGTGTTTTTATCATGAGCACTGTTAGATTCTGCCAAATACTTTTTCTGCATCTACTAAGATGATCACTTAGTGTTTGTCCTGTATCCACTGGTATGATATAGTACATTGATTTTCAGATGGTAAACCAACCCTGCATTCTGAGATAAATTCTACTTGGTTATGGTGCATAATCCTTTTATGTCCTGCTGTATTCAGTTTGCTAGTAATATGTCAAAAAATTTTTGTCTATATTCATAATGGATATTGGTCTATAGATTTTTTTTTAATAGGGGTGACACTGACTTCATAAAATGGGTTGAGAAGTGTTCACTCTTGTTTTTTTTTAAGTGAAGAAATGGTATTTATTTTTCTTTAACATTTAGTAGAAGTTGCCAGTAAGCCATCTAGGCCTGAGCTTTACCTTGTGGAAAGTGTTTTCAATTACTAATCTAATCTCTTTCTACTCAGATTTTTCATTTCTTCTTGAATCACCTTTGGTAGTTTGTGTCTTTCTAGAAACTTGTCAATTTCACTTCGGTTATCAATTTGTTGGCATATAGGTGTTTACAGTATCCCCTGATAATCCTTTTTATTTCTATATAGTCAGTAGTAATATCTTCATTATAATATTTATGTCCTTCCCAAGGGATGGACACACACACACACACACACACACACACACACACACACACACGCACGCTTTCTCTTTAGTCTCTTTCATGGATAATTTATTATAGCTCCTGCTACTGTTTTGTTTCTGTAATTACAAAAGTAATATTTACAAAAAATGAAAACTTGGAAATGTGTAAGTAGAAAATTTATGACCCTGAAATCTCATCATTAATTCTTTGCTTAGGATTCTCCCGGCTATTTCACATGCTTAGTATTCCCATTGAACTTTAGAATCATTTTGAGAAGTTTAAAAAAATTACTTAATAAATAAATTTGAGGGAATTTATCTCTTTACAATACTGAGTATTCGTTCATCAATTCTTTTTTAATGCTCTTAAGTGAGGTTTTTAAAGTATTTCATAAAAGTTTCCCACAATTTTAACTGGGTTTATGCTTAAGTGATTTCTGGTAATATTGTGAATGGAAATGTTCTTTCACTGCATTTTCTGTTATTTGGATATAGGAAAGCTATTAATTTTCTTACATTAATTTAAAATCAGCCACCTTTTTCAACTCTCTTCAAATGGACCTGCGATGTTGTTTCCTTCAACTTCCCTTTTCTTTCCCGCAGTTTGATTTTCTCAAAGGCTCTCAACATCAAACTCAAATGTCCAAAACTAAAGCTGAAATCTTCCCACTCTGCCTAAAAACCTGGTCCTCTCCCAGGATCCATTACTTCAGAGATCATCAGCTACACCCATCAGTTGCACAAGCCAGAAATCTATGTGTCATGCTTTTACTTCTCAATCTCTCTCAAATGTCTTGACTCCTCACCATCTCCACCCTTGTTCAAGTCCCCAACATCAGCCATCACCTAGTAAGCTTTTCAAAATTTAAATCTCCTGCCTCCTTCCACACTGGCTTCCCACTGCAAAACTCCAGCCCTGTCATGCTCTAACCCCGACCTACCTCACCTTTAGCCTCAAACCTTATCCACTAGCTCCCGGCCCTCGTTCTTCTAAGGTGCTGGTGCTGGGCTGCTTTTGACTGGAAGAATTCTGCTCACACCCAAGAAGATGAATCTATGTTCATATTTACAAGACACGATGCTTTAATTTAAGGCTCATTCCAGTGGAATTTGATTACATCATAAAGTGGACAAAGTGGCCATCAATAGTGTCAGCAAAGATAACCTTGACTCCATTTTGTGCTAAGATCATTTAGGGCCGTACTGAATCTGATTTGGTTAAGGGAATTATGATTTCTCCTACTAGAATAATTTTGTAATCTTGTCCACTCTAGGAGATAAAATGATAAACTGTAATTTATCACAGGGTAAAATCCCACTCTATCCAGAGACACCAATTCTGAGTGAGCTTCTGAGGATACAACAATTAACAGAAAATGAAGCCTACTTCTCTCAGCATAGACCACTGCCTGGTTGCTTCGACTCCAACTCTCAGGTGCCCCTCCACTTTGGACGTATCATGTCTCTTACATCCCATGATTTCCTAATCACATGCCAGAATTTCCTAATGTTGGGGATAAGTTAAGAGCAAATTACATAATGCTCACTTTGCATCTGAAAATACATAAGAGGGAAGCGCTAACTTGAGATAGATTCTGTTAGTAAGACAACCTCTTTACCAGGTCCTCGACAAAAGCAGTTTCCCGAAAACACTACTTGTGGTTTCCCCCACCCCCCGGGACAAGCCACAATGGCACAAATTTAGTACTTTATTATAATAATCAACTGAAGAAAAGTTCTAATTTGTGTCATTCCGTCCACTATTTTTCTGTTCTCCAAGGCTAGAGCCTCTGTCACTTTGATCTCTCCCTCTGCCTATATTTACATGTGTCACTGAGTCCTACCTTTTCCTCCTTCATAAATTTCTCTTGAATTTGCCCTTTCCCCCCTCCTTTTGGACCCATTCTCCCATTCTTAGCTTCAATGACTCACAGCTTAATTGAAGAGCAATGGCGCCCTCCCTCCTCAAGCCTCCCCACGCCACACGATGTCCAGCCACCAGATCTTCCGAAACGCCCTTTTCATGTTCTGAGGCCCAGAAGGCTCCACCAACAGCTCTGTGTTATGTTTTACTGCAAATCTGAATTTCTCCCTGGGTTCTAAAGTGTGCCGTCCCCTACTACCACCCGTTATTTCCCACCATTCTTCAGAGCACAGCTTGGTTTGTCACCCTCTCCTCCCACCCCAGGCAATTATTCTTGCTTCTCAACCCACTCAGCAGTCCTCTCTTTTTGCTGTGTTCCATCTTCACAGTCCAGGCCAAGGCTCTTTTCTCAGTGAGGCCCCATTCAGGCCAGTGTTTCTGGAACATCATTCCATGATAACATTTCCATTCATGCCAAGATGGGAAAAGTGAGGCCAAAATGGTGGGGATTTTGTAAAAATGGAACGAAATTATCTCAAATGCCTGTCCTTTGTCCTGGTGTTAGGCCTTTTCTATATTTTTTCACTTTACAATATCCTGTCTACAATGAAACGAGGTAAAACACTGATAGTTTCACCAATGACCTGGCAAAACAAAAAGCTGGAAATTTTGTGTTGAAGGCCATGTTTACAGAAATGTTTTGACTGATCTGAGCATCACTGCTCTCACCACCAGCAATCTCTCCCCTCCTGTTTTCCTATTTACTTTAAGAACCAAATGGCTGAGCAGTTGTTACTTTTCACACAGGTGGGCTTTGCCCCTCCAGGTAAGTGAAGTAAGTTCCCTTTAGACAGGGGTTTCGTGTGGAGCAGGCCCCTCGACAGCCACGCGACACAGACCCTGATGAACAAGAAACAAAAGGCCCGAGAGTAACAGGGATACAAACGTAGAACATTAAGGCATTTCAATAATTTAAAACATCTAGGTAAAATGTTCATCTATTAGAAAATATCATTTGCAACGTGGGATAGCTGCTAACACATGATATGCACGTAACGTATACCATCAGCGGTCTACCTCATCTAACTCCAAAATGCACGGTTTCTTATCAACTTAGGGGAAAATCCTTTAAGCTACAAAAAAGGAAGAAAAACAGAATCTCTGCTCAAGGCAAAGCAGAAGGTTTCCTGGTCAGTGTGTCACCAGCAGGTCACTTTGGAGGCCCTGAACCAGAGTCACTCACCTGTCAACTCTCAGACCAGTTTAAGAAATCTTCAAATTTGCATGGGGGGGGGGGGGCGGGAATCACATTTCAGTTACATCAATAGACTCAAAATGCCCATACCTTTAAATCCATATAGAACTGAACTCTGTGCCATTATTTGCTTCATGGAATAAACAACTTTTTCCGATCCTTCTCAATAAGCTTACAGACACACACACACACACGTTTCCACTATTCACACACCATCAGATGATAAAATGATTTCTTCTTTGCAGGGAAAATTGTCCAAGTGACCCAAATACATTTTAGCAGCCACCAGCCGTCCCTACTGGCTTTGGAGGCGGGGTGACTCTGGTAAACTACAATCCTTAGATGGGTTTTCCAAGCACCTCCTTGCTTAAAATCTGAGCATTGCAGCTTCGTCTTCTACAAACGTGTTAAATTAAGAGCTAAACGACAAAACTGTGTGACCTATTTGAACTCGGAAGTGTAGCAGAGTTGGGCTTGTACCCCCCAAATCCTGAAGGGTGTGGCAGGGCTGCCACGACAGAAACTCTGTGCGACACCCGCCCACCTGCCCCCCCCCCCAAATGCGCACACACAACACACAGCCCCAGCAGAGCTTGGCTCTAGGGACTAGGGGATTTGCCTCCTCTGCCTGCCACCCTGGGTCCCCACCAGCAGCAACACTAACACCATTCTTGTGACTTTAGAGGCTCAGAAGCTCTGCTATTCTCTACCTCTTCCTTACAGGATACAGCAAGCAGATATACAGGGCAGGTGTCATTTTTTTCCCACTTTCTTGGTGAAATTACTAAGATTCAGAAAGATTCAGTAGCCACCTCCACTTCTAGCCCATCCCACGTTACGCTATCACAGCGGCATCCATAGCCGTTACCACTTTAAAACTAAATCCTCTACTTGTATTCTGCTTCGTCTCTGTTTCTCCCTTACAAAAGTGTCCACTGGAACAAGGAACTGTGTCTTTTATATTCACCACTGTCTCCAGAGCTTGGTACGGAGCCTGGCACACAGAGGTTACTTTTAAAATGTTTGCTGAATAAATGAATTGGGTAATAACCTTTTTCTTTTTTTCTTTTTTTTTTGTTTTTTGAGAGAGAGAATGTAAGGGGAGGGACAGAGGGAGGGAGGGAGAAAATCTTAGGCAGGCTCCACACTGAGCCCAATGTGGGACTCAATCTCACAACCCTGAGATCCGTGACATGAGCCGAAATCAAGAGACGCTTAACCGACTGCACCACCCCAGCGCCCCTTGTAATAACCTTTTATTTTTTTTTTAAACTAATCTCTAGAACATAAACACCAAGAAGGCACAGACGATCCTCCTGAACCATGACATACATTCCTGCCATGGAGCCCAGGGCCTGGCATAAGTGAAATGCTCAGGAAATGTTTGCTGAGATAAATGAGTCCGTGCTTGAAGGAACAGATGAATGAAGGAGATCATTTTGCCGGAACCCCGGCTGCACTGTGTCTGCCTGCTATCCCGGGAGCCCCATGCCCGGCAGCTTCGCGTGCACACCGCCACCCGGCAGGTCCTGCTCTTTGGAACAAGTTCATGCTATTTCTTTTTTTTTTTTTTTTAAGATTTTATTTATTTGACAGAGAGAGACACAGTGAGAGAGGGAACACAAGCAGGGGGAGTGGGAGAGGGAGAAGCAGGCTTCCTGCGGAGCAGAGAGCCCGATGCGGGGCTCGATCCCAGGACTCTGGGATCATGACCTGAGCTGAAGGCAGACGCCCAGCAACAGAGCCACCCAGGCACCCCCATGCTATTTCTTAAGGTATCATTAGGGACATCCGATCGACACTAAGGGAAAAAAATGTTCCCCTGCAGTTTCAAGCCAGAGGTAATATTTCAGTGAGGGAGAAATAAAGTATTTGTCAAAAAAACAGTAATAAGGAGCTAGTACCCAGGCCTGGAATCTGGCCGCAATCTCAGCCGCACCTGCTGCCTGCCGCCTGCCACCGCCTCTGGACCATGGACCCCCGCAAAGTGAGCGAGCTTCGGGCCTTCGTGAAAATGTGTAAGCAGGATCCGAGCGTTCTGTACACCGAGGAAATGCGCTTCCTGCAGGAGTGGGTGGAGAGCATGGGGGGTAAAATACCACCTGCCACTCATAAAACTAAATCAGAAGACAGTATCAAGGAAGAAACAGATAGTAAGAAGGTGGAGGAAAACATAAAGACAGACGAACCATCAAGTGAGGAAAGTGATCTAGAGATTGACAATGAAGGTGTGATTGAACCAGATACTGATGCCCCTCAAGAAATGGGAGATGAAAATGTAGAGATAACCGAGGAAATGATGGATCAGGCAAATGATAAAAAAGCGGCTGCCATCGATGCCCTAAATGATGGTGAACTACAGAAAGCCATTGACTTGTTCAGAGATGCCATCAAACTGAATCCTCGCTTGGCCATTCTGTATGCCAAGAGAGCCAGTGTCTTCATCAAATTACAGAAGCCAAATGCTGCCATTCGAGACTGTGACAGAGCTATTGAAATAAATCCTGATCCAGCTCAGCCTTATAAGTGGCAAGGGAAAGCACACAGGCTTCTGGGCCATTGGGAAGAAGCAGCACATGATCTTGCCCTTGCTTGTAAACTGGATTACGATGAAGATGCTAGTGTAATGCTGAAACAAGTTCAACCGAGGGCCCAGAAAATTGCTGAACATCAGAGAAAGTATGAGCGAAAACGTGAAGAGCGAGAGATCAAAGAAAGAACAGAAAGGGTTAAGAAGGCTCGGGAAGAACATGAGAGAGCCCAGAGGGAGGAAGAAGCCAGAGGACAATCAGGAGCTCAGTATGGCTCTTTCCCAGGTGGCTTTCCTGGGGGAATGCCTGGTAATTTTCCTGGAGGAATGCCTGGATTGGCAGGGGGGATGCCTGGAACGGCAGCAATGCCTGGGCTCAATGAAATTCTTAGTGATCCAGAGGTTCTCACAGCCATGCAGGATCCAGAAGTTACGGTGGCCTTCCAGGATGTGGCCCAAAACCCAGCGAATATGTCTAAATATCAGAGCAAGCCAAAGGTTATGAATCTCATCAGTAAATTGTCAGCCAAATTTGGAGGTCAAGGATAATGCCCTTCTGACAAGTAAAGCCCTTGCTGAAGGGGAAAAAAAAAAAACAGTAATAAAAATCGAGAGGGCATCTGGAAATTTCATTTGAACAAAGCCCTCATTAACGAACAAAGTCATTTTTACATAGTAAGGGATGGTTGTCAGGGATTGATTAGGCCACTGCATTCCAAGAAGATGTAGAACATATTTAATTTTTAAATTTTAATCTTAAAGTGCTGCTTTTCTTGACACCGTGGATTTGCCCCCGTGGAATGGACAGGAGGACGACCCCTTCCTGTGGCAAGAATGAACTTAGCCAGCCTCACGGGAAGCCATTTCCAAAGCTGCTGCTGGCTTCTGTTTGAGTTCTTCTCAAGCATCATCATAGGCCAGGCAACTGCATCTCATTTAAAGTCTCTTTTACTTACAGATCGTGTTTCTGTCTTAATATCAACCAAATGGAATGTTTTTCAACCATGAGAGTGGACCCAAGGCATCAAGGGTCAGGGTGACTATACAGGTGGAAGCGTATCCCCTTGCCTTAGAACACAGGAAAACCCAGGTTGTTTTTAGAGACAGTTTTATCTCAATATTTAAGGTTCTATTCCAAAAGTAATCAGTTCCTAGATCAGGTAATTATCAATGTTGTCTCTCTAAACATGTTTGTTTCTCCTTTCCAATGTCCTCTTTCAAATGCCATACGCAATGACATTTATTAACTCCAGCACTTGAGCCCCCAGCGTCTAGTGTCTCAGCTCCTGCAAAGCATGTGGTGGTTTTAACAACCAGGAATTAAGGAGCACTTTGCAACGTGAGCTTCCAAAACCACCCTGGCAGGCAGACTATCTCCCAGGCAACCATCTGACCAAAAACATCCGATGAAACCTATCCATGGAATCAAGGGGGACAGTTTGGAAGATCTGGAAACTTTGTCATTACTTTGTGAAACTTTAAAAATACAGTCTAACACAAACAATGAATCATGGAACACTACATCACAAACTAATGATGTAATGTATGGTGATTAATATAACAATAAAAAAACTTAAAGGAAAAAAAAATACAGTCTAAGTCCCTTTAGTGTAAAGACGGCAGCTAAAATTTATTGAATGCTCACCTGGTAATCTGGCACTATATTAAGTATCTGACATGCATGATTGCATTTACTCAACACCACAATTCCATGAGGTAGTTACTGTCATTATATTCATTTTCCTGATGAGAAAGCTAAGGCTTTATAAGATCATATAACTTGACACACACACACACACACACACACACACACACACACACACACACACACACCCACACCCCACCCACCCACCCACCCACCCAGGTCAGGCTAGTACATAAAAGCTGCTGCTTCTGAGCAGGGAATCCATTTATCCTCTTAACAAATGTTTGGTGATCACCCACAGCAGGTGGAGCCCACTTCTAACCCAGAATATTCCATGAAGCACAAAAAAAACGCCAGTGCTTGCCGTCAGGTTACTTCCTCAGGGGTTGACGTTTAAGAAAAGTAAATTAAGATAAACTTTTTTTTTTTTTTGAAATAGCAATTGCTTAAAACCAACTTCTCAAGCATGGACTGTCTTCCGAAGGTTATACAAATAAAATAAAACTCAACTTAGGAAGGAAATGAATTTTAACCCCCAAAAGCCTGTCATTAAGTAAACTATATCTGATCGTCACCCTAAGGACGAAGGAAAGGAATGAACTCTGTTAATAGGAGATAATCCAGGGCTAATGGGCAGGAGAACCGCACACGGTTCCAAACATCCTCACCTACCTGAGCTGTGTCCTTCTGATGAAGTCATTTTAAACAAGGTGATAACCACTGAGAGTGAGGGAAATGGAGGGATTTAGGGGAAAGAAAGCCAGAAATAAGCAAATTAGTCTACAACCTGATCACTGGACCAGACAGAAAACGAACAGGTAAGGGGGGGAAAGTGTTAACAAATAATAGCAGGAGAAAGTTCTCTGAGCATTTTCTCTCCTTCAGTTACTAAGCTGACAAATGAGGCTTTATTAATTTGATAGAGAGGTCAACAGCAAACCAAAAAGTAAGCAAGGTAACACATTGCAAATATCCCCATGCCTAGTTATAAAAAACCCATAATCTTCTAGAACAAGGTCCCTTATAATTTCTTTCCTATTTATCATTTTACAGCACCAAGTTCTATAACACTGAAGCATTTAAAGGTATCATTTTGCATGATTTTATCATAAAATCTTTTATAATTATTTAGCTAATCATTATTCACATCACAGCGTAAGTCAGGGCAAAATCTTTATGCTCAATTTAGTTGAGAAAAATAAAAGCTCAGGAGATTGAGCAACTTGCTCAAGGTGACCCAGCAAAGTTAGTGATGGAGACAAGAACTTGAGCCAGTCACGAATGAAAACCACATAGTTCACTGAATTATGCTCCTTCATTAAGATAACTGAGTGCGAAGAAGGAAACAATCTGCTACAACATTAAAAATTTCAAATCAATGTGGCCAACACTGGATTCATAAGATCATTTAAATTAAAAACAACAACAACAACCAGGGACACCTGGGTGGCTCAGTCAGTTAAGTGAGTGACTCTTGCTTTTGGCTCAGGTCATGATCTCAGGGTTGTGAAGTCAAGCCCCACGTCAGGCTCCACACTGAGCATGGAACCTGCTTAAGATTCTCTCTCTCCCTCTGCCCTTCCCCCGACCCCGCTCTTAAAAAAAAAAAAAAAAAAAAGTCATGACCCAGAAAGTCCACCCTTAGGTACATGATCAACAGAAATGCACAAATATACATATGTTCACCACACAGACTGGTTATAGCTGCAGTTAGCAATAGCCAAAGGCCGAGAACCAATGAGACACCCATCAACAGTATAGTGAATAAAGAAGTTGTAGTATTCACAAAATGGAATATTGTATAGCAGTAAGAGAAACGAACCACAACTACACACAAAATTAGGAAGGACTCTCATAGAGATGATATTGAATGAAAGATACAATACATGTTATATAACATATATAACATATGTTATACAACGCCATTTATACAAAGCACAAAACCAGACAGGACTAATGTATACTGAAGTCAAGTGTGATTAACCTTTAGCAGGGACAAGGTAGGGACTGGAAGGGATTATGAGGAAGACGTCTGGGGAACTGGTCAGACTCTGTCTCCTGATCTGGGTGCTGATGACACCTGTGTGTTTGGTTTGTGAGAATTCAGTGAGCTATACACTTAAATATTTATAAGTCAATCATGAAAATCAATGGAACAGAATAAAAAGTCCAAATATAGACCCATAGGTATGAGATCAATTGATCTCCATCAAAGGTGCCAAGATAATTGAATAAAGGGGCGGGGGGGAAAGGGTGGTTTTTCCCACCTGGAAGATGGGATATCCAGTTGGAATAATGGGATATCCTCAGGGTAAAAATAAACAAGCTTCAACTCTTGTCTCACATTATACACAAAAACTGACTTGAAATGGAGCACAGACTTAAATATGAGGTAGCATTAAAAAATAAAAGGCATTGTCCCCCAGTCAGGGAAAAATCTTCATAATATATATATCTGACAAAAGATTTGTATGCAGAATATATAAAGAACTCTTACAATGCCATAATAGAAAAACAGCCCAACTTAAAACCGGGCAAAGAAAACTACGACGCTTCACTGAAGAAGATATCAAATGGCCGGTAAACACAACGAAACATGGTCAACATCACTAATGATCAGTGAAACGCATATGAAAACTACAATAAGGTGTCACTACACACCCACTAGAGCAGCTAAAATTAAAAAGATGGACAATACTACGTGTTGGTGAGGACATGGAGAAACAACTCTCATATGTTGCTGCCGGAAGTAGAAATCAGAACAGCCACTTTGGAGAACTGCTCAGTAGACATGTACCCTATGACCTAGCAATTCCACTCCTAGATTCTTATCTGAATGGAAAACATGATAGCCACAAAAAGATGTGTGCATGAAAGCTGACAACTTTATTCATAATAGCTAAAAATGATAACCCAACATCCATCAACAAGTGAATGGACAAATGGTGGTATATTCATAAAAAAGAACGAATTACTGATACAAGCAAAACATGGATAAATCTTAGAACTATTAAGAAACACTTAAAAATGGGGCGCCTGGGTGGCTCAGTCGTTAAGCGTCTGCCTTCGGCTCAGGTCATGATCCCAGGGTCCTGGGATCGAGTCCCGCATTGGGCTCCCTGCTGGGCGGAGAGCCTGCTTCTCCCTCTGCCTCTGCTTCTCTCTCTCTCTCTCGACTCTCATGAATAAATAAATAAAACATTTAAAAATATATATATATAAAAAAAAAAGAAACACTTAAGAGTAAGGCGCCTGGGTGGCTCAGTTGGTTAAGCGACTGCCTTCGGCTCAGGTCACGATCCCAGGCTCCTGGGATCAAGTCCCACTTGAATCCCTCTCCCTCTGCTCCTGCTCGTGCTCTCTCTTGCTCACTCTCTCTCAAATAAATAAATAAAATCTTTAAAAAAGGAAACAAGAGTACATGCTATATGACTGCATGTATATGAAACTTTAGAATAGGCAAAATTAATCAATATAAAAAGCAAATCACTGGGTGGGTGGGTCCAGGAGCTAGAGAGGGAAACTAGCTGCAAAAGGTCATCAGGAACTTTCTGGAATGATGGAAAGGTTATAGATCCTGACTTGCATGGTGGTTATATGAGCGCCATACATTTGTTACAACTTACAGAACTATACACTTAAAATGAGAGCATTTTATTATAGGTAAATTATATTTCAATATAAAATATTGAAATATAAAATATAAAAAGTAAAAAAAAGTCATAGTGCTCTACAAGAATATACAATGACATGAGAAGATGATCAGTAGAATATTTAATTGGAAAAAAGTCACATTTCTAGTATCATCATCCATTAAAAGAAAAAAGTGCTCCATGGAGAAATGTATGCTTCTAGGACCAGGACACATAATATACAAGGTATCTTGTAGTGACAGAGGTAAGAAAATGCTCAAAAAAAAAAAAAAAAAAAAAAAAAAGAAAGAAAGAAAGTGAAAGAATCCCACCACACTTCTAACTTGAATAAAAGTGATATGTTGGGGCGCCTGGGTGGCTCAGTTGGTTAAGCGACTGCCTTCGGCTCAGGTCATGATCCTGGAGTCCCGGGATCGAGTCCCGCATCGGGCTCCCTGCTCGGCGGGGAGTCCGCTTCGCCCTCTGACCCTCCCCCCTCTCGTGCTCTCTCTCTCTCACTCTCTCTCTCAAAAAAAAAAAATACTTCATAAAAAAAAAAGTGTCATGTAGGTTTCCAGACTGACAAACAGAACACATGGTGTCTGCCCCTTCCTCCAAAACCAACAGGAAAGATGAAATAGATAGTTAAGACACATATACCCATAGCTCTGCTCACAAATTAAAGGAACCTCTAAAAGATGGAGAACAAACAAGAAAAAGAGGGAAACCTTAGCTGTCAACAGAGGACACAGCCACATGCAGGTAACTGTGACCGCAGAAGGTGGCACCAACACTGTGGCATCTCAGGTGAGGCCACGAGTGTGGGAGCTGGGGCATGAGGAGCCACTGCGGTGGGTGCAGCTGGGCTCCTCGTCAGGCGTGCACACCGTCCAGTGGGAGCCAGTGACCCAGGGCCAGGCTCTGCCTCCGGCTGCAAGAGTGACTGCAGCGCGTGGCTCTGGGACACAGGACAGTGTGTCAGCAGGGAACGGATGACTCAAGTTCAGAGCTCATCCAGTGCACAGAATAACAGCCTCTCCTGCAGCTCATCTCCCCCTCATCCCTCCATCCCTCTCGCACCTTGACGGAGAGGCAGGAAACCCCAGCTGCAAAAACATATAACTAAGAATCACTAACCATTTACAGGAAGTCACATCATGAAAGAGAAAATAAACTCACTAAAATTGTTTCCCTAAAACACATTCTTTTCAAACACACATGGAATTTAGAAAAGCAGACTGTGTTCTAAGCTACAAAGGAAACTTAAATTTCTCAAGTTGATAAACAGTCCACATTCATTCACTAAATGTAATAAAACATCCATACCATATATAGCCTAAACAAATCTGCACATCTGGAAAATTTTTTTAAAAGATTTTATTTATTTGAGAGAGAATGAGAGAGAGAGCATGAGAGGTGGGAGGGTCAGAGGGAGAAGCAGAGTCCCCACTGAGCAGGGAGCCCGACGCGGGACTCGATCCCGGGACTCCAGGATCATGACCTGAGCCAAAGGCAGAAGCTTAATTGACTGAGCCACCCAGGTAGCCCTACACATTTGGAAAATTTAAAACCTATTTTTAAATAGCCCTTGTGGTCAAAGTGGAAATGAGAACCTATTTACAATTGAACGAAAACAAAAAATACTATATATTAAAACGCATAGGCTTAACTTCATTCACTAAAAACCCAGAAAGACGGAAAATATATGAACTAAGTCTTCAACTCAAAAAAGATAAATAATCCAAAGGCAGCGAAAAGAAGAAATTAATAAAGATAACAGCACACATTAATAAAAAAAGAAAACAGTAGAGCTGCCAAAAAACCAGAAGCCAGTTCTTCTAATTTTTTTTTTTTTTAATGAACAAATCTTTTTTAAGTAAGCTCAAGAAAAAAGAAAGGCGGCATACATAACCCTGGCAAAGACAAAAGGAAGAGATAAAACCAGGAGAATAAATCTTACAAATCACAACGGTACACCACAGGAATAACTTTAAACCAATGGCTAAAATGAAAACTTTTCTAGGAACATTTAAGTTGCCAAAATTGGGCCCCAAAGTAGTAAAACCCTGACCATTAACCATAGTTAGTTGAAACAGTCATTGAAAATCTACCCACAAGGGGCGCCTGGGTGGCTCAGTCATTAAGCAACTGCCTTGGGCTCAGGTCATGATCCCAGGGTTCTGGGATCGAGCCCCACATGGGGCTCCCTGCTCAATGGGAAGTCTGCTTCTCCCTCTGCCTCTGCCCTTCCCCAACCTCCCCCCTCCCCGCTCCTGCTTGCTCACCCTCTCTCTCTCTCTCTCAAATAAATAAAATCTTTAAAAAAAAAAAAAAAAGAAAAGAAAAAAGAAAAATCTACCCACAAAAACAAGGCATCAAGGGGCGCTTGGGTGGCTCAGTCGTTAAGTGTCTGCCTTCGGCTCAGGTCATGATCCCGGGGTCCTGGGATCGAGCCCCACATCGGGCTCCCTGCTCAGGAGGGAGCCTGCTTCTCCCTCTCCCACTCCCCCTGCTTGTGTTCCCTCTCTCATTGTGTCTCTCTCTGTCAAATAAATAAATAAAATCTTAAAAAAAAAAAAAAATACAACAAGGCATCAAGCCCAGATGGTTTTACAGGAGAATTATATCAAGATTTCAAGGTACGGATAATTCTCACCTTATAATAACAAGGGAAGCCACTCCAACTGAGTTCACGAGGCTGACATCAAAACCAGAAACTCTGAGCAAAGAAAATGACAGACTGTGTTAGACATCCCTAGTGCTCATCACATCTAGTCCTCCTCTCCCTCATGACAGAGGGAAGAGCACACTTCTCCGCTCCCTTGAGTTGGCCGGGACCATGTGACTGTGGTGAGTGTCACTTCCGGGCCAAAGTAGAGAAGAGCTGCTAAGAGATCTCCATGCCTCCATGAGACAGCAGATCAGCAGAACCTCCATCTGCCTGGATCGCTGAC
This sequence comes from Zalophus californianus, assembly GCF_009762305.2. Classification (NCBI taxonomy): domain Eukaryota; kingdom Metazoa; phylum Chordata; class Mammalia; order Carnivora; family Otariidae; genus Zalophus; species Zalophus californianus. The sequence continues at coordinate 108,086,075 of NC_045604.1, read as the reverse complement.
TGACCATGTGGATGACAGCCCCCACCAACTCAAAATGAACATGAACAAAAAGTAAATCATGGTGACCTGAGGGTGGTACAGGGAGAACCCCAGGCTTGGAAAGGGCGACTAGGGGGCCTTCAGCCTGCCATGTGAGTTCTTTCAGAAGAAGAATGTATTTATTTACAGATTGCTTTTAAAAAAATAAATCTCATAGGTCCCAGAAAAAGAGAGAAAAAGGAAAAGACAATAGACATGGAAGAGGGAAGGAGGAAAATGTGAAAGAGACCAGAAATCCACTTAACATCTGGAGAATAATCTCATAGTGTGTGTAGAATCTTGGATTAGAAGAACTTTTGAGACTACCCTTTTAACAGATAGGGGACCATCTAAACTATTACTGGTGCTCCCCCCCCTTTATCTTCTTTTTAAACCGGGGGGGGAAATAAACATGATAAGATTAATTTTTTAAAAAAGTTTCCAAGTTTAAAAAAATTTTTTTAAATTTCTAGGTTTGATTTTGTAGGAAGCCATGACCATGGTGTGGACACACATCTAGGGGTAGATTTAATAATTATTAACTATAAAACTAACAATTTCTGATATTTAGAGAACTTACTCTGTGCCAAACACTCTTAATAGCACTTTACAGATTATATTTTACCTAGTATTCACAGAAGATAAGGAAACCAAGGCTAGGTGAGCTTCAGTTATTTACCCAAGACCACAGAGCCTGTAGGAGGAAAATCTGGAGTCTGTCTGCCCTTGAAGGCCGAGCTCTACATGGCACCAGACTCTAATACAGCCTGTTTTAAAAAGGTATAATTATGGTGACAAATTGACATACAACACAAGGAAGCCAGAATACTCTAGAGAAACCTGTATTTTTTAAAAAAGCAAACAAACATGACTTAAAATAAAAAGGGAACTCTTGCTTCTAACTAGAGGATGGAAAAAAAAATTGTAAAGTAGTGGTATCTCATTGAGCACACGTTTTAAAATACACACCATCCTGTTAAGATAGACTTCGCAAACCACGAAACTCGTACTTTTAAAGTATGACTACAATTCAGTGGGTTTTAGTATATTCAGTTGTACAGCCATGACCATTTAATTTCACATTTTAATCATCCCCCAAAGAAGCCCCCAACCCATGAGTGGTCACTTCCCATTCCCCTTTTCCCCAGCCACCAGCAACCACTGATCTGCTGTCTCTATGGATTTGCCTATGCCAGACATGTTGTATAAATGGAGTCATACATATGTAACATTTATTTTTTTTTAAAGTAGGCTCCACACTCAACGTGGGGCTCGAACTCACAACCCTGAGATCAAGAGTCGCATGCTCCCCCTAGTGAGCCACCCAGGAGCCCCATATGTGACATCTTCTGACTGGTTTCTTTCATTCAGCATAATGTTCAACGTTTCATCCTGAAAGGTCATTCATGTTGCAGCAAGCATCAGTAATTCACTCCTTTTTGTGGTCAGGTAACATTCAGCTATATGGATATAGCCTCGTCTGCTTATCTGGTCCTCAGATAACCAACATTTCAGTTATTACCACATTTCAGGAGTTGTTTGGGCTGCCGCGAACAATGCTGCTAATGCACATTCGTCTAACAAGGTTTTATGCAGATCTACGTGTTCAATTTTCTTGGGTCTCTCTCTACATAGGGGGCGACTTGTGGGGTCACAGAGTAACTCTATGTTCAACGTTTTGAGGAACTGCCAAATTGTCTCCCAAAGTGGCCGCACAATTTTACATGCCCACCAGCCGTGCATGAAGGTTCCGATTTCTCCACCTCCTTATCGCTCTCATTATCTGTCCAGCACCATTTGCTGAAAAGACCCTTCTTTCATCCCATCTAATGGTCTTGACACCACCGTCATTATCAGTTCACTATAAATGTGTGGATTTCCAGACTCAGTCTCATTCCATTGACCTACATATATCTGTCGTTATCATGGGTAACATTCCAAAATCTTGATTACCATCACTCAGCAGAACGTTCTGAAGTTGGGAAGTGTTTCCCACTCTGTCCTAGTTTTTCACGACTGTTTTGGTTATTCCGGATCCCTTGCATTTCCATATGAATTTTACAATCAGCTTGTCAAATTCTGCAAATACAGCCTCTTGGGATTTGGCAAGACGGGTCCTGCGTGGCATCTGTCGAGGAATCTGGGGAGCACTGCCATCTTAGGTCTTCTTGTTTATAAACACAGGACATCTTTCCATTTACTTAGGTCTTCTTCAGTTCCTTTCAGCAATGTCTTGTAGTTTTCAGCATAGAAGTCTTGCACTTCTATTGTTGAATTTCTTGCTTCATTGTTTATGCTACTTTAAAGGGAATGGTTTTTAAATTTCTTTTCCCGTAGATTAGTGGTTGCATAGGAAAGGTGGGGATGGTTTCTTTTCGGGGTGGGGAGAATGTTCTACAATGGACTGTTGTGATGGTTGCACAACTCTGTGAATATACTAAAAACCACTGAATGATATACTTAAATGGGTGGATTTTATAGTATGTGAATTAAACCTCAATAAAGATGAGAGAGAGAGAGAGAGAGAGAGAGAACAAACCCTACCAGGTAGATGAACAAATTCTTAGCATGTTGTACTTTTCCATTTAGATCAAAAGGAAAGATGCTCCACTTCCCTAGGCCAATGTCAAAGATATTGTTAACACACTGGTGGTTTGCTTGGAAACATTAACTCCTATGAAATCGGTCTCAAACAAAGCATGATGGCCATAATATTAAACTAGGGGAAAGGGGAAAGAAAACTTCTGCTGTTTACTTTTCTAATGTTGATCAGGTATATTTTAGAGTGACAAGTAAGTAACCTGCCCATTAAGCAAACCACCTAATGACTGCTATGATTATGTCAAAATTGTTGGAACAGCCTCTCTATTGAAATTCCTGCTTCCTCTGTTGATTCAAGCCCAATTATTCTTAAAGCATTATCAGAATCCTTTTTGATAATGCCTGAAGGGTCTATGTCACCTACAAACTGCTTTCTTTGGAGTTCAAAACACAAGATACAGTTTCTCTTGATCTACTTTGCCAACTTTCCCACCCAACTATGGTTCATTTAACTGTTTCTAGACAACATAGCATTTTTTTTTTTACCTCTGGGTCTTTCTTCATGCCGCATGCTGTCCTCTATGATATCTAACCAATGTCTCCTGAGCTAGATGTGGGCTCAAGTATAGTGCATGCACACAGTCGGTGCTCAGTCAGTACTCGCTGGGGCACCTGGGTGGCTCTGTTGGTTAAGAGTCTGCCTTCAGGTCAGGTCATGATCCTAGGGTCTTGGGATGGAGTCCCGCATCAGGCTCCCTGCTCGGCGGGAAGCCTGCCTCTCCCTCTCCCACTCCCCCTGCTTGTGTTCCTGCTCTCACTGTCTCTCTCTGTCAAATAAATAAATAAAATCTTTAAAAAAAAAAATAAGTGTTTAGTGGCTCTAAGGGGCTGAGGGTAAAGTGATTAGGGCCTGATTGCCAAAGTACGTGGGGTTTGCTTTGGGGATGATGAAAATACTCTGAAATTAGCTGGTTATGATCATGCAACTCTGTGAGCATCCTAAAAACACTGAATTGTACACTTTAAAGGGTAAAATTTATGGTATGATCATTATATCCCAATTAAAACATAAAATACAATAGTAGTTTGAAGACTAAGCAATACTGGTTTTTTCATAAGGCAAACCCTTTGGCCTTAGCTTTATCTTGTTAGTGAGTTCCAGGCCATTGTTTAAAATGTCATGCATACTGTGGAGAATAATTCGTGTTACATAAATTCTTTAACAGGAATAAAAAGATAATGGCCACCTATGACAAAAAGAGTAGAAGATGTAGAGTCTGTTCCAAAAGAGTTTATAGTTTAACTCCAGAAACAAAACGCATCAACAAGAAACCAAACAATAGTGCAAAGCCTCTCACTTTTGCCAACCCACATTCAATTACTCATCAAGTCATATCAATTCGTCTTTTGTAGTATCTTAAATCCATTCTTTGCAGTCCCAGCACCACTGCTCAAATGCAGGAGACTCTTGTCTCATGTCTAGATTATTACAATAGGCTCTGGCATCTCTTTCCCCTAATTCATTTTAATCATGAAATAATTATTTGTTGGATAAGTGAACAGAACACTCTTCATTATGTAAACCGCCCTACACATAAACCTCTGAGCTTAATCCCACTTCCAAAGTGAAATATAAATTTCTCCCTGCCCCACACCACTCTGCCCAAAAATAAACAGAGAGGGAGAAAAAGTATAAACTCCTAGCAGCTAGCACTTAAAACTTTCCAGAATCCTGTCCCACTCACTTTCTGGTCTTATCACCACCAACCCTTCCACTCTGGTCACTCTTAGATTTGGCTCACGCATTCCCACCCCACAACTCCTTTGCTGAGGTCCCACCCCCCAGCGCCGCCTCTTCCTCATCATCCAGATCTGTGCTTCTCAGCCTAGTTCAAGCCTCCCTTCCTCTATCAGCCATCCCCTATCCTGTACTGCCCTGTGAAGTCAGTTTTGTTTTGTTTTTTTTTATTTAACGTATTTATTTGAGACAGAGAGAGAGAGCAGAGTGGGGGGGTGGGAGATGGTGCAGAGAAGGGAGAAGCAGACTCCCTGCTGAGCAGGGGCCAATCCCAGGACCCAGAGATCATGACTTTGACCTGAGCCAAAGGCAGACGCTTAACTGACTGAGCCACCCAGGCGCCCCTGAAGTCACATTTTTTATTAGTTACTTATATAAGTCTTCAAACAGACTTTAAACTCATGGAAAGTAGACCCACGCCAGAGGTAAATCTAGGACTAACATCTTGCTCCTCAAACACTGCCAAATGGAATCAAACTCTACAGACAGATTACCAGAATTCAGAGAAACAATATTATTGTGGGAGGCTTAGGCTGTGTTTGCTTGTTTTTGTGGGGGTGAGACAAGCTGAATTTCAAAGGGCGGGTGGGCTTTTGCTTTATGAAGAGGAAGTCGTGTCAGAAATCAGTTGCGGCGGGCAGGGGGAGGGAGGCGTATCCCAGGATCCATGTGCCAAACATATTTTGCAGGGAGGATCTAGACACTGATAACACAGTGAATCTTTAAAATACAATTCGTTGGGGCTTTTTGTCTTCAAAACCTTCCAAAATTCTACACTATTCGTGAAAATCACACTGGAAAGTAAACCAGCATTGATCTCCTGAACAATTTAACACTTGCGCTGACAGAGAAGTCTACGTTTTCAGCCTGTTACTCACCTGTAATAAGATTTGGGGTTAACTTTTTTGTAAACCCACCTACATGGACCTTTTTTATCACATTACTATTTTCTGCCCAATTTAAATCTCCAAATAAATCACGTGTGTGTGGTAGGAAGGGGCTCATTCTTCATATTATATTATCACAAATGCTTAAAGGACACTGGCCTTCTTAAAAGAGCTTACTTCCTGAAAAGAAAAAAAAAACAAAAAAACCCATGAATTTATGAAGACTGGCAACTATAAAAAAAGATTTTTGTGAACATAAATTACAGTCAGTTTAGAAAGGGGTGGTAGAAACCAGGTGGATAATAGTTGATGCTTCTCGAATGTGTACTATTTTTCCCAGCAGTCAAACATGTGACCCCTCTGTGGCCAAGAGCAGGTGGTACGGGGTTCTGAGTGTAATCTCACGTGTTTTGAGAAGGGGGCATTAAAACAAAGCTCTTACAAAATGGATCTTCTACTCGCTCATCATGATGGACCAACCATCGGGGGTCAAACAGGTTGCTCAGGGCTTGAGAGCGCTCAGCTTGCCCCCCTTTCCTGCAGCTTACAGCCACCTACCCCAGCTTGCTGTCAGGACCAACCCCCCCTCCCCCACCATCTTGTCTGCCCACATAAATCCAAGCCTCCTACAGTCAGCTGCTCTAACCCAACATGTGCGACAGGTAGGAAAGGAAAGATGGAAAAAGGGAGAGAGAATACACTGCATTTTAGGGGGAAAATTAAGTAGTAATCTCTGCCTTCTGTCCTGAGATATTAAATACCCTCAAAGTTTGTCATTAAATGCACAATTTGTAGCAGAAGAAAAACTAGTGAAATGTGAGTAAGCTGTTACAGTTCCTGGTATTTAATTTCAATTTTCCTTTCCTAACAAAAACAAAAAAACCTAATATCTTGGTGGGGCGCCAGTGGATTAAGCGTCCAACTCCTGATATCACCTCAGGTCTTGATCTCACAGTTGTGAGTTCGAGCCCTGCATTGGGCTCCACACTATATGGAGCCTACTTAAAAAAAAACAACAGGGGCACCTGGGCGGCTCAGTCACTTCAGCATCTGCCTTTGGCTCAGGTCATAATTCCTGCGTCCTGGGATCGAGTCCCGCATCAAACACCTTGCTCAGCGGGGAGCCTGCTGCTCCCCTCTGCTTGGACTCTCACTCTCTCACTCTCTCTCTCCAGAAATAAATAAAATTAAAAGAAAAATAGGATACAAAAAAAAAAAAAACACTTAATATCCTGGGATCAAACTTTTTCTTAGAGCAAAATTCATAAGTGATGACAGGTTTTCTATATAATGTTACTTTCACTGCCCAAGGTTACAATGCAAATTTTAAAATGCTGTGCACACACAGAAAATAAAAATAAAAATAGATAAATAAAATGCTGCACACATAAAATTCTGCTAGGGTTTAACCCTACAAAGGAATTACAAAGGTCTTAAAGTAAGAGCTTTGCTGTGGACCAGGGACTGGCTAACGATAGCCCGTGGGCCAAATTTTGTAAATGGGCCTCCTGCCTGTTTTTGTAAATAAAGTTTACATGGAACACAGCCATGCTTATCTGTTCACCCAGTGTGTGTGGCTACAATGGCAGAGCTGAAGAGTAGTGACAAAGACCATATGGCCCACAAAGCATAAAATATTTACTCTCTGGGCCTTTTCGGAAGAAGCTTGCTGGCCCCTGCTCCAAATATATAACAGTACTGACTTCATATACATAATAACCTCAGTGGCCAAGTTTCTTGGGGATCCATGAAGAGAAACATATCCCCAAAATACCACCCTGGCTTTTGACGGCTTATTCATTTATTTATATGGACGCTAAATACAAACACAATTCGAAATTTATGCAATGCATATCCACCGAACTTGAACCAGATGTAAGAAATAAGCATCCCACAAGAACACCATGAAGCATTCCTCTCAAATTGCCATGTTGTCGTCTACTGAAAAACACTTGCAGACTACAAGTAGAAAATGATAGAAAATTTCCATGTGTCTCTCAGAGTCTGGGCATTCACAACACTCTGCTGAGGCTTGGCTCAGAAAAATCTCTATGTCACTGTCGGATGGGGGAGTGGAAACTGCTTTTGGGAGGCCTTTACTTACCAAAGCGCCAGACCCTAAGGGCTCTGAGAACTGGGACGGTTCCCAGTTCACTCCACCTACAAACACGAACTGTGTGAATATGGGAAGCCCTTCTCCAGAACCATCCAAAAAAAGGACTCATCTCTGGAAGACTGAGGAAAACACCTCTTAAGCCGGTAATTTGGAGCACTTAAGGAACAAAGAACTTTCCGCAAGTGCTCACTTTCCTATAGATATGAGGACCTAGGAAGGTCAGCAAGACATACAGAGAAGCAATTGTAAGTGCTGTTCTTTACAAGTCCAGTTCTGGACAGCTACGAAGGTGACCAAAGAGTCTCAAATTCATCACCTCCCTCAGCTGTAAGGGTTCCCTGCCCAGGTCCTCGTGCCAGCTGAACCCTAGCTAAGGTAGGTCCCTTGGCCTCCACCCCAATCTATGTTATAATTCCATGCCTCTGCAGCCCAAGACCTGTTATGTGGATCACTCTAGGCGCTGTCTTGCTCTGATCTCTCCCACTCTGGGCAGGAAGCATGAGCCCCAGCCCTCCTAACACACTCCTCTTTGCCTGATGGCCTCGGCCCTTCACCCGGACGTACAGATCCCAGCTAGATCACGAGGGACCTGATGCCATATATAATCTTTCTTCACTTAAAATGATCATGCTCTGGGCTCAAACTGCAGCTCAACCACTTAGCAGATGGATAACATGGAGCGAACTACTCAACCTCTCTGGGCCCGCATTTTTCTCATCGGTACCACAGAGATAATATTTCCTATTTTCTAGGGTTATCGTGAGCATCGTGAGCATCAGAATAGGTACTCAATAAAGATAGTTGCTATCAGTATTAACTTACTAATTACTACTAACACGACTAATTATCAAGGACTTAACTGTATATGTGGCAATGTGAGAGCAACTTTACTCATTTAAATTCACTAACTTCTGATATAGGTAATATTTATCCCCAATTAACAACTAGGAAAACAGACACAGAGAGGTTAACTTGCTTAAGATAACAATACTTGTATTGCATGGTGGCGTCAGGACCCAATCCCAGTCGTGCAAGGACCAACCAACCGTTGGTCCTCATTAGTCGCGAATTCTGTATTTGTGAATTTGCCTACTTGGTAAAATTTACCAGGGTGCCTGGCTGGTTCAGTCAGTAGAGACGTGACTCTCCATCTCAGGGTCATTGAGTTCGAGCCCCACGTTGGGAGTAGCGTTTACTTTTTAAAAAATTTACTTGTGGGGCACCTGGGTGGCTCCGTCGGTTGGGGGTCTGACCCTTGATTTCTGGCTCAGGTCATGATCTCAGGGTCCTAACATCCAGCTCCAAGTCAGGCTCCACACTAAGCATGGAGTCTGCTTGAGATTCTCTCTCCTTCTGCCTCTGCTCCTACCCCTCCCCCACCCCGCCATGCTCACTCCCTCTCTCGTGCTCAAATAAATAACTAAATAAAATCTTTTCTAAAAATTTATTTGTAATCCTAAAATCAATACTCCTGGCACTTTCCCAGTCATTCACAGACATGTGCAAAGCAACAAAAAACTTGAGTATCCCAATGTACACACTCCTAGCTGCTGAACGAGGCAACATCTTGTTTCAACGCTCATGCTACAAATGAGTATCCTTTTTGCAGTCTATTTTAGGGACTCCTTTTCCACATTTTTGTGTTTTGTTGGTGATTTTGCTATTTAAAATAGCCCCTAGTGTTCCTAAGCTCAAGAAGGCTATGATGTGCCTTGCAGAAAAAAATACATGTAATTAGACTGGCTTCAATCAGGCATGACTTACAGCACTGTTAGCCACAAGTTAAATGCTAATGAATCAGCATTATTATTAATTATTAATACAGACTAAATACAGTGTCTTTAAACAGGAGCACACATGAAACAGGCTCAGTTGATGAAAATGTGACCGGAAGTTCACAGGAACCAAATTCTGTATTCCTTAGGAGCAAAGGACCAGGGGTCACTAACTCAGTATTCCTGGAGACTCCCCAGAACGCAGCTACCATGAATAACAGGAATCAACGGTATAGGCCTTGTCCTACTGTCAGGGCTGGAATTATCCACACACCCTCCCCAGACAGTTTCACTCCCATGGCCACCAGCACACCGCCCACCAGACATACTGGTGGGAGGCTGGGGGGGGGCACTGGCATTGGAAAGAACAAGAGGAAATGAAGAAAAGCTAGACCAAACATGGCGTTCCAATAACCTACTGCTGGAAAAGGTGAAGGAATCTAAGCTACATACTAAAAACAAGCTTGTTACTCTCTGCTCCTTCCTACTTCCAGAGTTATAAGCTTTGGGAATCTTAGGAATCCCTATACTCAGAAAACATTTCCAAAAATGAATTACGAATTAATCAAATTTAAAGCTGCCTTCAGTCCTGGAATTCTCAATAACTGTCAAATTTCCTTTCCTCTCCTTGCCAAGCCAACCTCCTTTCTGTTTTCAGCTCTAGCTATAGCAATTAGGAGAGAATACGAACAGTACTACCACCACAAAGATGTATTGTGTTTTGAAAACAAGGACTGCCCTGGAATTTACTTCTCCAAAATTCAGTAAAATACAACAAAGCAAACTGCCTATAATGACATTAGATTATTACCAAATCGCCAGAGCCCTGCAGAAAAGGGACCCAAATTTTGAGGAGTTTTTGCAATTTCATTCCTAAAATTCTCATGCAAAAACCATTTCATGCCAAGCTAAAGAGTTTGCTTTCTTTTCTCCTCACATAAAGGGCTGCTCTTGAAGACATTTTCCTCATTGAAAACACTATCCATGCACCAATGCAAGCACTGCTAGAATTTCCACTTTGCTGTGCTTGTCCTTTTAGTACCCAATTTAGCAATGTCCAGCCACACTGAGATATTCACCTAAGTGGTCCAGGTAATCGTCTGAGGTACCAATTATTACTTTTGCTAGTAGCTACCAAGCTGTGTAGATTTTGAGAGATCTCCCACCACCTTATTTTTCTTATAAGACACTATTTTTAGTGAATGATTTACAGAATGCAAGATTTTTCAGGAACATAAATATTCCATTATAGTAGAAAGAATGATAACTATTTCTCAAGCGCCTACCTACTATGTACAGGCAATGGGCCAGGTACTTAAACTTCAGGACCTAATTTTCTTAAAGATCTCAACTTAAGAGAAACGAACATCTCTTCATCAGTTTGCTAGAGCTGCCATAACAAAGTACCAGGTACTGGGTGGCCTTAAACCACAGAAAATTTGTCTCACGTTTCTGGAGACTAGAAATCCGAGATCAAGGAGCCGGCAAGGTTGGTTCCTTCTGAGGGCTCTGAAGGAGAATCTCTCCTAGCGTCTGGTGGTTTGCTGGCACTCTCCGCTGTCCTTGGAGAACTGCCAATGCATCTCGTAACCTCTACCTTCATGTAAACACGGCATCCTCCCTTTCTGCTCATCTGCATCCAAATTTCCCCATTTGATAAGGATACCAGCCATAACTGGATTAGGGGCCCACCCTACTCCAGTATGACTTCATCTCAACTAACTGCATCTGCAATGACCCAATTTCTAAATGGGAAACCACGTTCTGAGGTACAGGGAGGGCTGAGACTTTCACATATGAATACAGGAGGGTCAAAAACCCAATCCATAACAACCTCTGATTCACAAAGTGGAGAATACTAAACACTGTATTTCCAGCCCCTGGTAACGGCCGAAGAGGTCAGTCGGTTTGCTCGAAACCATAAAAGCTGAGGGAAATACGAAAAGTGTCTTCCTAAAAGCCCCAAATAGCTAACACGGTAGTGAGTATGTACTGAACCCAGATTCAAGTCAGTACTTGCCCTAGAGAGAAGGAAGAAGTCCAGCTGCTTTTTGCCCTGCAGTCATTTGCTAAGAGGTGTCCTTTCAGGACTGTGGGGGATGAGGGCTAGTTAATAGGTATTAACTACCAAGGGTCCTGGCGAAGGGTATCTCAGTTTGGGCTAGCCCTTAAAAGGCAGCAGGCTGGGGGTAGGAATTGAGACAGAGCCCAGCTTTGTATGAGCTGGGTGACCAAGAAAATATCAAGCCCTGATTCTGGACCACTAGTGATAACTTTGAAGTACACACGTCCAGTACACCTGAACTACGGAGTAGACCACTGGCACACAAGTCAGAGACAACACTGCAAAGGTTATGAACACAGAACTGACACTGAAACCACAAGCCACAGAAGGCTGTTTGGAACATATACCCTGAACCCAACTAGGTCAATGCCTGCTAAACAAACACATCAACACTCACCACAGGATTTGAACAAGATGCAGAGCCTCATAATAGAACATTCAAAAGGTTCAGGATATAATCCAAAATTACTCAGCATACAAAGGACGAAGAAAATTGCCACTCACCTGAGGGAAAAGATAGATACACCACGCAAACACTCATCATGCAAACACCAATCATAAAAAAGCTGGCATGGCTCCATTAATATTCGACAAGTGGACTTCAGAACAAAGAAAACCAGAGGGGATAAAAAGGGACATTCCAGAATGATAAAAGGGTTAATTTGCCAAGAAGACATAACAATCCTCAATATGTATGCATCTCACAACAGAGCTTCAAAAACACATGGGAGCAAAAACTGACAGAATTGAAAAGAAAAAGAGAAAAATCCAAAATTACAGCTGGAGACTTCAGCACTTCTCCCAGTAATCGACAGAACTGGTAGACAGAAAGGACCGAGTGCCATCAACTAACTGTATCAAACTGACATTTCTCCAACACTCCACACAAGCACAGCAGTAGACTCATCCTTCTCAACACACATGGAACCTTCATAAAAAAATTATAACAGATGTAAAAGAATTGAAATTGTGTAATGTTCTCTGATCATAACGGAATTCAACTACAAAGCAATACAAAAAGACAACAGGAAAATCGCTAAACACGTGAAGAGTAAACACCACACTTGTAAATAATTCATGGGTGAAAGGGAACGTCTTAAGGGAGATTAAAGAACATTTAGAATTGAAAGAAAAATTTTAAATTAACATATCAAAATCTGTGGAATTCAGCTAAAGCAGTAGTTAGAAGGATATTTAGAAATTTTTTCTCTATTTTTCTAAAGTAAAGGGCACAGTGGGGTCATATCTGAAAACTGAAATTTAGTCACTTTCTGGGACTTGATACCCCATACTGTAAAAGTGGGCAGGGGACCCACCACTAGGTAAACACATTAAGATTAAAAAATCAATACCCACTAACTCTAATTTAAGCTGCACTTCTACAATTTCTCAAACATCACTAACAAACCTAAGTCACTAAGAAAAACTATAACAGAATGTTTGAAGTATCTTCTGTTGTGTGTCTCAATGTCCAAAGGGTGTCCCAACCAATCTGGCTTGAAATTTTCAACTTAAGCTATTTAATAGGCTATGTTTCCAATCAGACTGAATAAAATAGGAATTCTGAAAAAAAAAAAATCTCCATTAGCTAGCTTCTTGTGATTAAATACACAAAAAACAAATTTGCACCTTTTAAAATAAATAACCAGAGGTCACGATAGTTATCCATAAAATGTTACACACACACATTTTTATTAGAAAAGATGCACATGAAAAATCCAACTTTATACCTTAAGAAATTAGAAAAAGGGCAAAATAAACAGTTACAGTGAGAAACTCCATGTTAAGTTTACCTGGAGTCTAAGAGAGAGGAGAGTTGAGAGAGGCCAGGGCAGCAATGAGAGAGATTCTGGCTGGGAAATTTTCAAGAAGTGATGAGAAACATCAACCCATAAATTCGGAAAGCCCAGGCAGAATAAATAAAAGGAACACACATGGGGGTATATCACGGTGACACCACAGAAAATAATAAACAAAAAGAAAAATCTTACACGGGGCCACAAAAAAGGAATGATTACTCCTTCCAAGCACTGACAATGGACTTCTCAAAAGCAATGGGGGAAGTCAGAAGACAACAGAACATCTTCAAGAAAATAACTGCTAACCTAGAACTCTCTACCCAGCAAAACGTACCTTTTAAGAACAAAGATGGAGTAAAGGTCTCTTCAGACAAAACCTGAGTTAGCCACCAGTACAATTTTCATTGTTACCGTCACAAGACGCCTCTATCTAAAACATACATAGACTAAAACACAAAAACGTTTCCAACCAGTGAATTTTATAAAGTCATTATACAATAAAGCTAAATTTACTATAAGAATAAAGAAAAGAATCTACCCTCTTCCCCTTCTATTCAGGAGATAAAGCTGATCCTCAGATCTGAACTGTAACAGATAATTACCTTATTTTGAGTAAGGTAAAGAAACTGAGGTGGGGCCAGGGAAACTATACTAGTTCAGTCCCAAATGAACATCTTTTGGTCATTACAAAGGGCAACTGCATTAGAAGGCCCCCTGTTTATAAACATGTGCACCAAAACTAGATAATAAGCAAACACGGTGTGCCGGGTGGTCTCACAACATAGACGGAATAGTTCCTAAAAACCTGATAGGACATGACTGGGCCGCTAATACACAACAGTCTACTTTCTTGTTTTCACCACTAATTGATGCATATTTCTGTCCTGTGTCACCACACATCAGCCCCCTAGTCGCACAGATACTCTGCTGGGAGCTTTACTGAACAAAGGATAGCCACAGAAAACACACACAGTGTGCCTAGAAAGTGCACGGAACACTAAGCTCTGTGGCTGAGTAACACTGGGCAGATTTCTATTTGTACCATACCCGGTCCAGAGAAACTGCAGTTTAGCCGCGTAATACACGGCTTTCCATCCAGTCATGTATGAGGGATTTTCAGTCTTGAACGTCTTCCCAGCTCATTAGATTATCAGGTCCTTTGAGCAGCTATTCTACCTCATTCATTTAAAATAACATTTAAGAATTGCTTTGGCCAGGCCCTGGGCCACTGGAGAGAGAGAGGGGATTGAGTCCCTGCCTCTCACCTTCGGCAGCAGCAAAGACAAGGACGCGTAGAATACAAATAAGGTTGTGCGGACCCTGCTATATAGGAAGATGAGAAAGGAGGACTAGCCCCTGCCAAGCAGGAGGCTCTGGGGGAGGTCACTCCATGTGGACAAGGAACGTGGACAAGGACATGCTGGAGAGGCATGATGCATTCAGGGCCAAGAGTGTGCTCCTACGGGATGTTTGGTTTAGGAGGAAGAGAAAGAGATAGGGCCAGACTAGAAAAAGTCTCACCTGCATTTGCTCAGGAATTCGGACTTTACCCTGTGGGCAATAAGGAGCCAAACAGGATCAGATTGGCTTTTTTTAGGAAGCTATAAACTCTGGCACTGGAGTAGAAAGTGAGAAGGAATGGGAAGAGGCAGGAAGGAGGCAGGAAGACTGATCTATCTGGAGGCTGCTGAAATAGTCCAAGGAGGTCTTATTCTAATTTCCGACCCCATGGCAGCTAGCTCAGTGCCTTATGCATAGCAATAGAACAATGTTGCACTGACCTGACGGGAAAACACCTAAATTTCTTACAAAGGGCTTTCCTGCTTTCGAAGACAATTCCATCCTCAAGACGGGGGCAGTGGCGGCCACAACACCAGTTACCTCTGCTAAAACTACCAGTGCCTTTCACACCATTCTAATATACAGCTAAGATCCTGAAGAACCCGAGTTCTCACAGATTCTCCTTGTCTTCATGTTATCATATTTTCACTCATCTCAAAACACTGGTGGAAAGAGTTCTGAAAAAACCTGCAAAGCCAATATGCTGACCAGAGGATGCCACATATACCTTTTTAACAATGAAACCAAGGAAGGGCTTCAATATATAGATTGTGCCAGTTCAGTGTTTCTCCAAATAATCTAATTTTGGAAGTGCACTGATTTATCCACCAAGATAAAATCTTCAACGCATACTCCCAATAACCGCAACCTGTTCCAGAAGTTGAATGCAATCAATAGTAAAGACTTAGTAGACTACTTAAAATAAGATGGCATCTACCCAATGCATTCCCTTTCAAAGTTCCAGCTGGGTTTTGGGGTTTTTTTCAGGTTTGGGTTTTTTTGGGGGGGTTTTGTTGGTGGGGTGGGGGGCTTGTTGTTTTTGTTTTGTTTTGTTTTGCCCAAACTGACAAGCTGATCCTAAAATTTGTATGGAAATTCAATGGACCCAGAAGCCAAAACAATCTTTTTTTTTTTTTTAAGATTTTATTCATTTATTTGACAGAGAGATAGAGAGAGAGAGCACAAGTAGGCAGAAAGGAAGGCAGAGGGAGAGGGAGAAGCAGACTCTCCACTGAGCAGGGAGCCCGACGCGGGGCTCGATCCCAGGACCCTGGGATCATGACCTAAGCTGAAGGCAGCCGCTTAACCGACTGAGCCACCCAGGCGCCCCGAAGCCAAAACAATCTTGAGAGAAAAAGAACAAAGATGGAGATTCACACTTACAATTTCAAAACTTACAACCAAGCTAAGGTAATCAAGATGATGTGGGACTGGCATAAGGCTGGACATCCGTAAGTCAATGAAATACAACTGGAAGTCCACAAATGAACCCTTACATTTGTGTCACGTGGTTGTGGACAAGAGTGCACAATAATTTAATGAGAGAATAGTCTGTTCAACAAATGGTGCCGGGACAACTGAATGTCCACATGCAAAAGAATGAACTTGGAGCCTTACCTCACACTGTACATAATAGTTAATTCAAAATAGATCATGCAAAGTTAATGCAAGAGTTAAAACTATAGAACTCTGACAGAAAGAATATATAGGCCTGAGTCTTTCTGATCTTGGGTTTGGTACTGGTTACTTAGATATGATGCCAAAAGTCTAAGTGACAAAAAAAGAATATATAAACTGTACTTCATCAAAATTAAAAAGTTTTGTGTTTCTGAGGATACTATCAAGTAAAAAGAATCTAGAGAATACTTCAAAATTATTGGAAAATAGGGGCACCTGGGTGGCTCAGTCGTTAAGTGTCTGCCTTCGGCTCAGGTCATGATCCCAGGGTCCTGGGATCGAGCCCCGCATCGGGCTCCCTGCTCGGCGGGAAGCCCGCTTCTCCCTCTCCCACTCCCCCTGCTTGTGTTCCCTCTCTCGCTGTGTCTCTCTGCCAAATAAATAAATAAAATCTTTAAAAAAAATTATTGGAAAATATCTAATAAGGGACTTGTATACAGAATATATTAAAAAGTCCTACAATCCCTTTTATCTACAGAGATACAAGATATAGATATCTTTATTTATAATAAAAAAGAATTTTTTAAAAAGATAAAGGGGATTATGAGGTATGAACTTCTAGTTATAAAATAAGTCACAGAGATTTAAAGTACAGGAGAGAATACAGTCAATAATATTATAATAATGTTGTTTGGTGACAGCTGGTGACTACACTTACCATGGTGAGCAATGAGTAACGTACAGAATTACTGAATTACTGTACACCGGAAACTACTATAACATTGTATACTTCAATAAAAATGTTTTTAAAACTCCTAAAAGTCAGTAATAAAAGGCAATCAATTAAAAAAGGGGCAAAGGATTTGAAGAGATTTTTCTCAAGAGAAAACATACAAATGGGAAGTACATGAAAAGATGCTCAACATCATTAGTCATCAGAGAAACGCAGATCAAAACCACAGTTAGACACTACTTCTCACCCATTAGGATGATTAAAATAAATACGACAATATCAAGTACTGGTAAGGATGTGGAGAAATCAGAACACTTAGGCTTTACTGGTAGGACTATAAAATGGTTCAGCCACTTTGGAAAATAGTTTGGCAGTTCATCAAAATGTTGAAGACAGAGCAGCATATGACCCAGCAATTCCCCCACTTAGGTATATTCCCAAGAGATTTGAAAACACAGGTCTACATAAAAACTGATACATGAATTTTTATCAGTGGCATTATTTACAACAGCCCCAAAGTGAAACAATTCAAATGTCCATCAACTGATGAAAGAACAAAATAGGGTGTACCCATACAATGGAATATTATTCAGCAATAAAAAGGAATGGAGTGCGAATACATACCACAACACGGATGACCCTTGAAAACACTATGCTAAGTGAAAGAAAAACCCACATATTGTATGATTCCATTGCTATGAAATGTCCAGAACAGATGATGTCCATATAGACAGAATATTAGATTAGTGATTATAGGGGCTCAGGATAGGGGCATGGGGAATGCCTGCTAATGGGTACAGGGTTTCTTTTCAGAGTAATGAAAATGTTCGGGCTTACTTCAGCAGCATATATACTACAATCAGAACGATACTGGGGTACCTGGGTGGCTCAATCAGTTAAGCATCCAACCCTTGATTTCGGCTCAGGTCATGATCTCAGGGTTGTGAGATCAAGCCCCAAGTGGGGCTCGCACTGGGCGTGGAGCCTGGTTAAAATTCGCTCTCCCCCTCTCCCCCACCATGCACCTTCACTCTCTCTAAAAAATGAATGAATGAATGAATGAATGAAAGAAAGAAACTGGAATGGCCCTGCACAAGGATGACACGCACATTTGTGAAACGTTCTGTTTTTTTCTTGCCATTTGCAACAACGTGGATGGACCTAGAGAGTATAACACTCCGTGAAGTAAGTTAGAGAAAGACAAATACCATATGATTTCACTCATACATGGAATTTAAGAAAGAAACGAGCAAAGGGGCTGGGGGGGGGGGGGGAGAGACAAACCAAGAAACAGACTCTATACTATAAAGAACTGATGGTTACCAGAGGGGAGGGGGTGGGGAGATGGGTGAAACAGGGGATGGGGATTAAGGAGCGCACTTGTCGTGACGAGCCCTGGGTGATTAAAATAAAAACTTAAGAGAAAGTTGTTCTAAAATAAGATAGTGGTGATGGTTGCACAACACTGTGAATACACTAAAAGCCACTGCATTGGATACTTTTACAGGGTAAACTTTGTGGTATATTAATAAAGCTGTTACACCCGTATATATGTTTGAGACTGTACCTACCTGTTTATCAATCTGATTGGCATCTGCATCCATAGGTTATTTTTTCTTCTATTAACAATCAGCTTAAAAATTATTCAGAAAAATACTGAATCAAAACATCGTCACAAGGGTGGGATGAACAGCATAGAGATACCACTCTATGAAGATTTTTACCCTTAAATAATACTAACATGTTATACTCTTTCTAAATATACACAGTAAGATCGTTTTGATCTTAAAACCGTCAGGTTAGTCTCGTCAATGTGATCAACAGACTCTGTTTTCATGAAGTGTAGAGCTCTTTGGGCATGTGGGCTAACACCAAAGGGGGAAAAGTACATGGTGAAAACGTGAGCTTTAACAACTGAACCAGAATGGTTTCTGAGGAACTGAAGTAAACAATGCTTGAAACTAAATGAGTCTCTGCCTTGTATTTTAAACAACTAGTCTAGGATCATTATTAATAACTGAAGTTTATAAATACTTGTGAAAATTACTAAAGGGAAACACGGCTAAAGTGGACTCAGGATGCCAGGAGGGGAGGCTCGAAGGTGGAGACATACCACTCAGTGTCAATTACAGACCCTTAACAGAAGAAACCTTAACAGGAAAAAATCCTCAATTACAGGCCCTGACACTGAAATGTAAACATTGCATCCCCTGCAAGAAATGGATCCTCCCGGCAACTCAGCCAATGAGAAACTGTCATCACTCTGAACTCCTGCTTTTCTCCATTGGACTTTTGTCCAAAACAACCCCTCTCAACTTCCTCATTCTTCTCCATAAAATAACATTCTTGTCCTTTGTTGGACTTGCCTACGGTTTTATCATTGCTTGCTTGTCCTGAACTGCAATTCTGTTATTACCAAATAAAACTATTTTTGCTGGTAAAACAAATGACTGTTTTATTTTTAAGGTTAACGTACTCAAATGTTCACTTAGAAACAGTGAGGTTAACAACAGGCCAGATGGCAGGATATCTATGAATTTAGTGCTGGAAAGATGTTGTACTTTATCTAGTAAGAAAGGAAGAGAGCAATAAGCACCTCAATTTAAAAATGCAGTTGCAAGTTCTGAGCCAAACATTATAGAAATATATATCCAGCCTTCCCAGGTGATGTGTGAAAAGCAGCACATTTATTTGAATAAGGTTTGTATCTTTGTTAGAACGACAATCATTAGCTCCCAGAAATAGTTGATAAGTTACTACCAGACACATTCTATCAATGATCAAACTGAGACTGAACTCGTAGACAAGGAAGACCACAGGATGTGGAGTGGAGAAGAAATGTAGATAGACTCATAAAGCAACAAGAATATCCAGAGTCAGGGCGCCTGGGTGGCTCAGTCGGTTAAGCGTCTACCTTCGGCTCAGATCATGATCTCAGGGTCCTGGGATCTAGCCCCACATCCGGCTCCCTGCTCAGTGGGGAGCCTGCTTCTCCCTCTCCCCCTGCTCATGTGCTCTCTCTCACTCACTCTTTCTCTCAAATAAATAAAATCTTAAAAATTTTTTAAAAGAATATTCAAAGAGAGATACAAGATAATACTCATCAAATCTTAAACCCAAATCCAAGAAACAAAGGCTAGAGATAAATCTGGCAGGCAAAAGAACCCTTTACTTAGAAAAGTGATTTTTTTAGACCTTTTTATTTTTTAATAATTAGATGAAGAGGTATCCAATTTTTAACCGTGCTCAAATTTTCCTGCCATCTATTTTCATTTTAGAGCTCAGTTCAATCTCCTGAGAAGTTACCTATGAACCTGATTCTTTTTTTTTTTTTTTTTAGGATTTACTTATTTATTTGAGAGAGAAGGAGAGCGTGAGCATGAGCAGGGGGAGGGGTAGAGGAAAGGGGTGGGGGTGAGAGAGAGAATCCTCAAGCAGACTCTCTACTAAGCATGGAACCCAACATGGGGCTTGATCCCAGGACCCTGAGATCATGACCTGAGCTGAAATCAAGAGTCAGCTGCCTAAGGAGCAATGCTATTATTATGTCCTGAAGAAACTGGCGAGGAGGCAGGGAGGGAAGTAGTGATAAGAATGTTCCAGCAATGCTAACATGCCGTTTCCACTAATTTAAAAGCTGAGATATGGTGTTCCTGGCTCATATTTGAGTGGAGGTTTAAACATACAAATGAATACACTACAGGAGACATGCACAATTAAATCTCAAGCTGAAACACAATAGATACATATATTTATTTTTAGATTTTTATTTACTTATTTGACAGAGAGAGACAGTGAGAGAAGAAGCAGGCGGAGTGGCAGGGAGAGGGAGAGGGAGAAGCAGGCTGCCCGCTAAGCAGGAAGCCCGATGTGGGGCTCCATCCCAGGACCCTGGGATCATGACCTGAGCCGAAGGCAGATGCTTAACTGACTGAGCCACCCAGGTGCCCCCACAATAGATATATTTATTGTACGATGTGCAATCAATTTTTGTAATACAAATGGGAATTCAACATCTAAAGATCCAAACATTTTGATCTCACATTAAAGGGGGAAAATAATATATACAAAAATATACAGTAACTTCGTTTTTCTTAGTTTGCATTCCCATGTCTAGACAATCTTAAGGACTATTTTAATATGATACTGGGGAGGGTGGAGGGGAATAAAAATTACGTATCTCATGGTGTGTACTTGAAATAAAGACAGGGAATCATAAGTTATCTCCTTTTATAGGAACATATTAGGATTATGAATTTTGATCCCATTTAAATCTATACTCTGCACAAAATACAGGCAAAATATGATTTTCTATAAACAGGAACTTGACATTTTTAGATCTTATTCTAAAATTGCACTAACATTTTAATGGAATCATCTCAATATTTTTCTATTCTTTGTACAGAGTACTAACATCCCACACATCTGTCTCTTAGAGGAGTTTTGAAAGAGAATTTACCTACTACGGTCCATATCAATATTATAACAAAGGCATGCTATATGGTGGCAGGGGGTAGGGTGGGTAAATTCCTGGATTCGCTGGTGAAAGAAACCAAGGAACAGGGAAAAACAGGTCTGGCAGAAATTCAGTAATGGAGCAGGGACTATGTGCTGGTCTGACGAGCAGATGTGATATGTATAAACAAAGCGGGTAGGGGACAGTGATGGAAAATAAGAACTCAGGTGCCAGCTACCTTTTAACAGAATCTAGGCAAACCTGAAAGTTCTCACAGCAGGGTCACGTTGTTCTGCAAAATTAAGTAAACACTGAGAAGCATATTTGTATTATCTGGAGTTACCGAAGGAACTAAAGATAGAAACTCAGGGGCCTGAAGAAAGGCAGGAAAAGGTATTGTCAATTTTTCAACCAAATCTCTTCTGTACTGCTTTATTATTTTATTTATTACCATATGCAGGTATTCAATTTTTAAGAACAAAAATTTTAATTAAGGATAAAATAAAATGACATTGTTAGCTCTCTTTATGTATACAGTAGATCTGTTTCTAATTTGAAAAACAAATTAGAAAATGTTAGTATGACCCCATGAGAATGGAATATAATGACAATAAAATGATAGTAATAAATGTTGATATAGGCAAAGAACAAAATCTATAGGCTCCTATTTCTAACTCATATACCAAGTTACCTTATGGGTTAATGGGGCAAGAGCACGGGGCGGGTGGGGGGGGGAGCAACAAGCAGACAGCTTTCGCTTTCTACAGCAAATATTACTGTAACTTCAAAATTGAATATATATGACTTTTGTCAGGGATCCTAAAGATGAAGAATTAAACTAAAACACGTATGCCTGGAAAACTAACTGAGAAACAAAATCAGAGTAAAGATTAATAGCAGTATTTCTAAGAGAAAGAGAGAATGGGCAAGTTATTTTTTCCTTCATATTTTCATGGGTTTTGCCCCAAATACTATACGAACAAGATGTATTCCTGTATAACAGAGAACTCGTATTTTTTACAAATGATTTTTAAGAATATATTCAGTTGAAAATCTTCTGAGAGGCATGCTGACCCACCACTTCCTTAAAGGTATCCAGCTTTATGAAATACCAAAATACAATACTTAATCAATTCTAAGGCCTGTGTCTTAACCTCTCTGAAATCAAGACGCATCTTACAATCAGCCAGTGACAGGTGGGATTTAGCTGTCATTGCCTGTACATGTGTGGAGATCAAAAGTAACAGCATTAAAACAGAGAGACAACAAAAGGTAAGCACAAAATGACCATATGACCCAGCAATTCCACTCCTAGGTATACACCCAAAGGAACTGAAAGTGGGGGCTCAAATACATACTTGTGCAGCCATGTCATTGCAACATTATTCATAATAGCCAGAAGGTGGAAAGAGCCCAAGTGTCCATCAACTGATTAATGGATAAACAGATTATAGTATATCCGTGCAATGAAGTAGTATTCAGTCATAACATAGAAAGAAACTGACACATGCCACAACATGAACGAACCTCGAAAACATTAAGCTAAGTTGAAAGAAGCCAGACACAAAAAGACAGATACCGTATGATTCCACTTTTAAGAAATATCTAAACCAGGCAAATTCATTCAAAAAGTAGATGAGAGGCTACCAGGAGACTGGGGAAGGGGGAAATGAGCAGTTATTACTTAATGGTTACAGAACTTGGGGTGATTAAAAAAACATTTTGGAGATACAGAGTGGTGACACTTACAAGAGCATCATGAATAGAATTAATGCTACTGAATTGTATATTTAAAAATGATTAAAATGGTAATTGTTATATATTTTACAATTTTTAAAAATTAATAATGTAATATACCAAAAAAACCACTGAATTTTACACTTAAATGGGTGAATTGCATGGTGTGTAGACTGTATCTGAATACAGTGGTTTTTAAAAACTTACAGAGCTAAGAATGGCCCACTCTTTTTTTAAGATTTTATTTATTTATTTATTTATTTATTTGACAGAGAGAGACACAGCAAAAGAGAGAGCTCAAGCAGGGGGAGTCGGTCCCGCTGAGCAGGGAGCCCGAGGCGGGGCTCGATCCCAGGACCCTGGGATCATGACCTGAGTCGAAGGCAGACATTTAATGACTGAGCCACCCAGGCACCCCAAGAATGGCCAACTCTTCTAAAAAAGGTGCACTGTCAACATTATTTATGACACAGTATGTGGAAATACACAAATATTTTTGATTCTAGTCAAATAGCTAATTCATGAGAGATGGGCACTGAATATGAAGATATTTTAAGAATTCTTTCATCTGTTTTGCTTTTACTTTTTCATTATAATGCACAAGAATAGTACATGATAAAAATCTATACTTAAATAAGTTACCCTTGCAAGAGTATAAATAAAAATGAAAGATAGTAAGAAAGCTCTGCTAGGGCACCTGGGTGGCTCAGCCAGTTAGGCGTCTGACTCTTGATTTCAATTCAGGTCTTGATCTCAGGATTGTGAGTTCAAGCCCTGTGTTGGGCTCCACGCTAGGCGTGCAGCCTACTTAAAAAAATTTTTTTAAAAAGTGGGCGGGGGGGCACCTCAGTCGTTAAGCATCTGCCTTTGGCTCAGGTAATGGTCCCAGGGTCCTGGGATCGAGCCCCGCATCGGGCTCCCTGCTGCGCGGGAAAAGCCTGCTTCTCCCTCTCCCACTCCCCCTGCTTGTGTTTTCTCTCTCTCACCATGTCTCTGTCAAATAAATAAATAAAATCTTTAAAATAAATAAATAAATATTTAAAAATTAAAAAAAAAAAGAAAGCTCTGTCATTGTTTAATTTACAGCATTTCGTCTCTTCTAAGGGTGCCCATAACGGTGCATCTCACAATCAATGTGCACACACCACTCACAGCACCATATACATGCATGCCCGTCTGCATACACATGTGGACCCTTTTCCTAAGCATCCTGTGAAATCAAACATACATTTGCATTCCAATACAGTCATTTCTGAAAATTAATTAAAAAACACTGGGAAGAATACCTAAAATGAATGCGATTTTGCCCATTCAACGTGTTTGCCATTGCAGGTACTAAAAGAAATGCACTGGCTTCATGTGAAGGTATGACAAAGCAGAAATCTAATACAGATATAAGGTCTATTACTCATCTGGATCCATGACTCAGAGCATTTTAAGTATACATATGGAAACCAGAATCTTTTCATAACTAGACTACAAACGAGAAACTCATGCCAAGACGTGACAAACACAAATCTTAAAAAGCTTCACAGATTTAAATCTTCCATTTAAAACACAAACTCTTTTATCAATGCTCTGATGTAATCCTGAAAATGCAGCAACCACAGTTTCAAATCCCCATAACATTTTCTGGTTTTGATGATGGTAATCACTTGTCCAATTAATGGTAAATATACACTGCATAACACGTACAAGTTCAGAGGAAATTCATCTATTAATGGAGGTGATTATTGGGATTTCTTATTACATAAAAAAAATCTGCAGTGAATACCTCTGGACACAACTTTTCTATTGGAAGAAATGTATTCCAAACCTTTCCATTTTTACAATAACTTCATCAGTTTGGTCACTATAGAAGCAACACATGCTCATCAGAGCTATCTGAGTAAGTACTAGAAGCGCCCATAATCTCACCACCTAGCTATAATCTCTCCTACTGTTTTCATATAGAGCCTTTCTGTGTATGTCAGAAAATGAGCCACAAAGTGGCGAAGGGCCCATTTCTAGAGCCTAACTTGCAGCTTCAAGTCCTGCCTCTTCTACTTACTGGTTGAGTGACCGTGGGCAAACCAGGCAATAGTTCTGTGCTTGTCTGTCCAGTAGGAATAATTGTAGCTCTTCATCCAATTCTTAAATATAATGATCCAACCCACACAGTTTTGCTACCTGCCTTTTTCCGCTTAATAAAACGTGTGAACGGTTTCCATGTCATTAAACATCCTTCTATAAAATGTTTAAGGGCCACAAGGCATCTCATTACTCAGCTGTGCCACAAGGCATTCTGATCCCTACAGCCAGGCACTTTAACCATCGCCAATCTTTTTGCTATTCCAACAGGGCATTTACACAAGGAGACCAGGAACGGTTGGGAGGCAGGTGTCCCAAATCTCAGTGACGACAACACTACATACACCAAGACCAGGCCACTAGCCTAGGAGACGGCTGTTGTGCCTCCTGGCCACCCAAGATACCTTAGTTTTTGTCTTTTCTCAAGTTTGGTGCCCAACCTTCTAGCCATTCTACGAGTTCCCAACAACCTTCCATAAATTCCCTTATGCTTATGTTAGCTGAAGTCCGTTTCTGTTGCTTGTAACCAAAATGCTTTACTGATATAGAAGACCTCTTTTATAAAAAAGATTTTATTTATTTGAGAGAGAGAATGATATAGAGAGAGCATGAGAGGGGGGAGGGTCAGAGGGAGAAGCAGACTCCCCGCTGAGCCCGATGCGGGACTCGATCCCGGGACTCCAGGATCATGACCTGAGCCGAAGGCAGTCGCTTAACCAACTGAGCCACCAGGTGCCCTAGAAGACCTCATTCTCTCCCATAATATTCCATTACACACACACACACACACACACACACACACACACACACGTAAGTACACAGCCAACCAACCTTCCCAGGTCAGCTATATCCCAGGAAGCTGTCAGTAAAACCAGACAGCTATAATGCAAAGCACAAAAGTTCTCCAAAAGAATTTTTCATTCCAGTGAAAATTCTGCTGTGAGACTCTGTATGCATTTATAGGCCTGGGATGCTACAATTTCAACCATGCAAAATTACACCAAGAATATAATCTACAGAAACACTGATCCAATCCTTCTCAGTATTAACTAATACTGTTATTACTACTAATAATAATTACTAATACTCATATACCATGCTACTATATGCCAGGCACTAATTTACCTATTAGCTATTTCATCATTGCAATAAACGTGTAAGTACTATTGTTATCTGCACGTGATATGCAAGGAAAGTGAGGCATCAGAGAGACTGAGTAACTTGCCCAAGATCACACAGCTACTCAGGGATTTGAACCCAGGCCATCCAACATCAAAATCTATGTTCTCAACCACCATATATACTGCTTCTTGATTTTTGTCTCATGACAGATTTTTAAATTATGATCATATATTAATTACATTTTCATTATGATATTGATATAAAAATTAATACGTAAATGGCAAGAGGATATTTACCAAGCAGATGGGCTCCAATAAATACTTCGTCTTCTACTATAGCTTCTCCCACTAAGACTATGATCCCATTACCCAAAACCGCGTATCATCCCCCTTTCTCCTCCAACAAATGCCATGTGCTGTTCCCCTCCTAAGCCTTCACTCAAGCTATTTCCATTATTTAAAATGCCCTCCAAACCCATCACCCGTCTGCCTATTTCCATCCACTAATGCAATGGCAAGCTCAAATACCACATCCTCCACAAACTTTCCTCAGGCCCATCTAGATGGAACGACGGACTCTGCCTGCCCCCATGTTCCTGTAATTCTGTTTGCCTCCAGTGGAACATGTATTGCAATCTGCTAGTTTTCCTCCCAATCCTTCTCTTCCCAGTGTAAGATTCTAGAAAGCAGAGACTACATCTCATAAATTCCCTTCTTTTATTTAGTATCCTCCACCATACAGAAAAAAAGTTGTCACAAGAAGTAGTTTAGTTGCTCCATTAATGACTACTGAGATGAAGGGAATCAGGGCGTTGAAGTCTATCAAGATAGACTATCCCGAGGAAGCAAACTGGAAAATATCAAAGATCTAGAAAAATTTAACCTATCATTACTCTAAATCCCTGTAAATCGAAATCTAAAAACCTATCATTAAGAGACACTATCATTTGTGGAATTTTAATTTTATTTTTTTAAAGATTTTATTTATTTATTTGACAGAGAGAGACACAGCGAGAGAGGGAACACAAGTAGGGGGAGTGGGAGAGGGAGAAGCAGGCTCCCCACCGATCAAGGAGCCCGATGCGGGGCTTGATCCCAGGACCCCGGGATCAAGACCTGAGCCAAAGGCAGACGCTTATTAGCAACCGAGCCATCCAGGCGCCCCCATTTGTGTAATTTAAACATGCATCTCAATAGGTCCTTTTATGGTCTGAATGTGCACACTGTGGAAATGAACAAGGAAATTTTTTGGAAAACTATTTAAAATATTTGGTAAATACTGGGAACACAAGGTCACATAAACCACGAAGAAAAAGCCTAAACTCTGGCCGCCCCTATAGCAAGGAGTGAGGGGACTAACTGCAGGTAAATCAGAGAGGTGGCCAACTCTCACTCTAAGAATTCCATTGCCTTCTGCAGCTCTTGTCTTCCTTCT
The DNA here is from genome assembly GCF_009762305.2 of Zalophus californianus. Lineage (NCBI taxonomy): Eukaryota > Metazoa > Chordata > Mammalia > Carnivora > Otariidae > Zalophus > Zalophus californianus. Next base: position 108,058,566 of record NC_045604.1, on the reverse strand, counting down.
ATGGGTTTTCCTCAAGTGATTTATGGACTAAATCAAAGCTAAGAAGCTCTTTGCATTTTTTGAGTTACCTGCTCATTGCTGCAGTGAAGATGAAATATTCCCCTTGTGTTTTTCCTATATTGGATAAGTAAGTGTGGAAAACAGTAGGAAGAAATCCGCATACTTATAATTATTAACCAAATGGAATTAATAAACTGTAGATTCTATGATAAGTTTGGGGGAAAGGTATATTCCTGCATCACCAAAAGAAATAAGACAAAAAAGGCAACTCACTGCCTACACCACCTGCAGATCAAACACAGAAGGAGCTCTCCCGTGCCATCTGTAGGAAGAGAATTGAGATCCATCCTTACCACCTGATACAGTAACTCCTCTGCCATCACGAGGAACCCTCACCAGCAGGAACATCTCCAAGAACGCTTTCTCTTCAGAAAACTAAGGCCTTACCTTTGTTTTAAGATTTTATTTTTAAGTAATCTCTCCACCCAATGTGGGGCTCAAACTGACAACCCCGAGATCTAGAGTCACATGCTCTACTGACTGAGCCAGCCAGGAGCCCCTCGCTTTTAAAAATATAAAACCTACATTGAGATCTTTCTGATGGGGCTTGGTTGATTCCTTATAATCCACACTCATTAAGAGTTCCTGGAAATCCCTTGCACCTAACACAACAACAGGAAAACAACTATTCTCGGATACAGAGAAATCTGGGTACACATGACCTCCAAGAGTCCCTACTGGAAATGATCTTTCTGTTCCATTTGCAGGGCTGCCTGTGCCAAATAGCACAGTTATAGGAAGCAAGCAATATTAAGCTGGTTCCAGCCTTCCCAAAGCCAATTCCAAAGTGGCACCAAATGGTAGTCCCAAAAAAAAGAGGTTACTCTTTTATTTTATTATGTTATGTTAATCAACATACATCATTAGTTTTTGATGTAGTGCTCCACGATTCATTGTGTATAACACCCAGTGCTCCATTCAATACGTGCCCTCTTTAATAACCATCACCAGGCTAACCCATCCCCCCAACCCCCTCCCCTTTGGAACACTCAGTTTATTTCTCAGAGTCTATAGTCTCTCATGGTTCGTTTCCCCCTCCGATTCCACCCCCCTTCATTTTTCCCTTCCTACTTTTTTTTTTTATATTGTCTCAGAGGTACAGGTCTGTGATTCATCAGTCTTACACAATTCACAGCGCTCACCATAGCACATACCCTCCCCAATGTCCATCACCCAGCCACCCCATCCCTCCCACCCCCCACCACTCCAGCAACACTCAGTTTGTTTCCTGAGATTAAGAATTCCTCATATCAGTGAGATCATACAATACATGTCTTTCTCTGACTTATTTCGCTTAGCATAATACCCTCTAGTTCCATCCACGTCGTTGCAAATGGCAAGATTTCAGTTTTTTTTTATGGCTGCATAAATATATATATCCATTGTGTGTGTGTGTGTGTGTGTGTGTATCTTTATCTATATATATATCTTTATCTATATCTTTATCCATTCATCTGTTCATGGACATCTTGGCTCTTTCCACAGTTTGGCTATTGTGGACATTGCTGCTATAAACATCGGGGTGCACATACCCCTTCAGGTCACTACGTTTGTATCTTTGGGGTAAATACCCAGTAGTGCAATTGCTGGGTCGTAGGGTAGCTCTATTTTCAACTTTCTGAGGAACCTCCATACTGTTTTCCAGAGTGGCTGCACCAGCTTGCATTCCCACCAACAGTGTAGGAGGATTATCCTTTCTCCGCATCTCTGCCAACATCTGTCGTTTCCTGACTTGTTAATTTTAGCCATTCTGACTGGTGTGAGGTGGTATCTCATGGAGGTTTTGATTTGGATTTCCCTGATGCCGAGCGATGTTGAGCACTTTTTCATGTGTCTGTTGGCCATTTGGATGTCTTCTCTGGAAAAATGTCTGTTCATGTCTTCTGCCCATTTCTTGATTGGATTAGTTGTTCTTTGGGTGTTGAGTTTGTTAAGTTCTTTATAGATTTTGGATACTAGCCCTTTATCTGATATATCATTTGCAAATACCTTCTCCCATTCTGTCGGCTGTCTTTTGGTTTTGTTGACTATTTCCTTTGCTGTGCAAAACCTTTTTATTTTGATGAGGTCCCAATAGTTCATTTTGCCCTTGCTTCCCTTGCCTTTGGCGATGTTTCTAGAAAGAAGTAGCTGCAGCTGAGGTCGAAGAGGCTGCCTGTGTTCTCCTCTAGGATTTAGATGGACTCCTGTCTCACATTTAGTTCTTTCAACCATTTGGAGTCTATTTTTGCGTGTGGTGTAAGGAAATGGTCCAGTTTCATTCTTCTGCATGTGGCTGTCCAATTTTCCCAACACCATTTGTTGAAGAGACTATCTTTTTTCCACTGGACATTCTTTCCTGCTTTGTCGAAGATTAGTTGACCATAGAGTTGAGGGTCCATTTCTGGGTTCTCTATTCTGTTCCATTGATCTATGTGTCTGTTTTTGTGCCAGTACCATATCGTCTTGATGATTATAGCTTTGTAATAGAGCTGGAAGTCCGGAATTGTGATGCCACCAGTTTTGCTTTTCTTTTTCAACATTCCTGAGAAGAGGTTACTCTTAACGAAATCTCACTTGTTCTTCTGAGTAACAACACCAGGGTAGTGAAACATTTGAATGTCCACCTCAACAGCAAACTTATTTCCACTTATCTACACCTGGCCCAGAAAATACATGACAAATATGCCAAAAATGTGACAAGGAGGAAAAGTGAGGTCATTAATCTAATTTGCCTATCTGAGAACGCTTTCAAAAGTCATTCTTAAAAAAAGAAAAAACATTCATAACAGACATCTCCAAACTCAAAAGTTTTAAGAATATCCCTTTAAAGTATGTGAAAGGCACTAACAGAACAGAGTTAAGCAAACTACAGTGAAACTCACCCTGGTCGCAAACTAAAAAACACTTGGCCATTGTTGCTGTGTAGAGTCTCAACAACTGGTCCATACCAGGCATTCCCTGTTACGCCCTTGCACTCAAGACTTTCAATTTTTAAAAGATTAATAGGATCTCTCATCTTGAAAAGAATCATTCCTTTAATAAAGTATAACAACACCTAAAAGAGAAAAATATCTTTTTTAGAGACATACACACATCTGGAAGGATGCATGCACATCACGTGACAGCACACATGTTGAATGAAGATCCTCACGTGTTATGCCTACAGAGCTACATATGCCTTCAGTCACAGGCCCTTCTGTTAACCTCAACCCCAGACTTTAGCCTCTCTCTGTATGACTTGCCCACAAGGGGACACAGCTAACATCTCAGAAGTTTTAGAATTTCTCAGAATAGAACTAGACCGGAGAATATGGCTTAAACATCAGTAAGATGGGTAAGTTTCATATCCAGTGACCATATCAACCAAACCAGGGCACGTTTTAGAAAAAGAAAGGATATTATTATTGATTACGCCAGGACAACAAGTTTAAAACAGAATTGTTCCAAGCAGAAACAAAAAATATGGTCACTCTAGACTATGCCCACCAAGTGAAACTTTTTTTTCCCACTTCCAAGAGATATTTCTACTGTTCTATAGATGCCAAAACACGCAATTAGTCACCTCCTTTTAGGCATGTTATTTGATAACGGCAGAACAATAGGAACCATGTGGAAAAGGAAGGTAAGATTTGGCAAAGACCTGAAATACGCTGTCCAATAAACTAATGCAGAAACGGACAATACTTCTGCTCATCCAAGATTTGAAAAGGACACAGCAGAATCGTCCATTAGATGGGTATCACTTTGCAGAGCCATTTTTTCAAGTCAGTCACTAAAGACACAGCTGTAAGCCTAAAGTAATATGCACAGCTTGTCAAGAGAGAGGCTTAGTAAGAACCATGGATGGAATTCAGAATCTACAAGATTAACAAATTTGTGATGTGAAGAGATTAATTTCTCCTAATTGATATTAAGAAGTTAATTTCACTTCAGTCTGCACTTTTGGAAATAAGATATTAAGAGAATATGATGATTTCTCATATGCAATTATTTGCCCATCCTCTCTCCTCTTCCCCACTCTGCTATACTCTACCCTGTGACACTGGGGCTAGGGCTCCCAGACACCAAGCCGGCTGGCTCCCTGTTCACAGCTGCCAATGGCAAGTCCTAGAGAGAGGGTGAGAGATGAGGAAGAAAAAGGGACTTCTTGCCTGTTTCCCAATTTCTGTCAGCATCATTCCAGCAGCAGCTGAATTTCCATGTAGAAATATATCCACAGACACGCTTACAGATGTGTAAAATGACACACATTCAAGGATATTCACTGCAGCATCATGTGTAAAAGTGCAAGACTATAGACACCCTACATGTCCATCAAAGAGGGCCAGGTGATTTAATATAAATAAGGAATAATGGAGGAACACAGTAACCAAAAAAGGGACAGAAGACATACAGAAAACAAATATCAAAATGGCAGAAGTCTTTTTTTTTTCCTGCTAGTGACAATAATTAGCATTTTATTTTCTTCACAATGGACCCAACAATAGCACCTAAGCCGCATCTAATTATAGACTCCTTAGTATAAATGCTTATGTAACACAAATGTAAAAGCTCCAGGAATATTGACAGATGTCTTTATCAACAAATACATAAATTTAAATGTTAAACTCTTCAACTAAAAGGTAGGGATGAACAAAATGGACAACAAAACATGATCCAACTATATGCTGCCTATAAATGATTCATTTTAGATTCAAATACACAAACAGGTTGAAAATAAACAGATAGAAAAAGATACTCCACACTAACAGCAACCAAAGACAACAGTTCAAGTGGCTATATTGACATGAGACAAAGCAGACTTTAGGGCAAAAATTGTTACAAGGGACAAAGACAGACCTTATATAATGATAAAAGAGTCAATTCACAAGGAATATATAAATATATATGCACCTAACAATGGAGCCCCAAATATATAAAGGAAAAATTGACAAAATTGAAGGGAGAAATAGAAAGTTCCACAACAATAGTTGGAGGCATCAACACCCCACTTTCAATAATGGATAGAACAATTAGCGAGAAGATTAAAAAGGAAACAGAAGACTTAACACTATAAACCAACTAGACCTCACAGACACTCAGAACAATCACAACAGAAAACACATTCTTCCCGAGTGCATGTGAAACGTTCTCCAGTATTAACCATACATTAGGCCATAAAAAAGTCTTAATAAATTTTAAGAGACTGCAATAATTCAAAGTATCTCCTCCAACCACAGTGGAATGAAATTGGAAATCAATAACAGAAGGAAATCCAGAATTCACAAATAGGTTGAAGCTAAACAATGTACTTTTAAAAACTACTGGGTCATTGGGGCGCCTGGGTGGTTCATTCGGTTAAGCATCCGATTTTGGCTCAGGTCTGGATCTCAGGATCATGAGCTCAAGCCCCAAATGGGGCTCCATGCTGGGCATGGAGCCTTCTTGAGATTCTCTCTCTCCCTCTGCCCCTCCCCAACTCTACACTCACACGCACGTGTGCGTGCTCTCTAAAAAAACAAAAAAAAAAACAAAAAAAAACGGGATCAAGAAAAAAATTACAAATAGAAAATACTTTTGAGGTAAGTGAAAATAAAAATACCACATATCAAAATGTATGAGATGCAGCAAAAGCAGTGCAAAGAGGGGAAATTGATAGCTGTAAATGCCTACACTGAAAGAGGAGAATCTCAAATTAATAACCTAACCATCCATCTAAAGGAACTAGAAAAAGAAGAGAAAACTAAACCCAAAGCAGGCAGAATGGAACAATAAAGATCAGAGCAGAGATAAGTGAAGTAGAAAAGAAAACAAAAAATCCTCAAAACCAAAAGTTGGTTCTTTGAAGAGATCAACAAAGCAACAAACGTTTAGACAGACTGACCAAGGGAAGACTGTTCATAATTAAAATAAGAAATTAAAGTGAGGTCATTCCTACTGATCTTCAGAAATGAAAAGCATAAGAGAACACTATGAACTGTTGTACGCCAGCAAATTAGGTAACCTAGATGAAATGCAGAAAATCTTAAAAACACAGAAACCACTAAAGAGGACTAGAAAAGAAACAGCAAATCTGAATAAACCTAAAACATGTAAAGATTCTGTAATCAAAACACATCCCAAAAAGAAAAGTCCCAGGACCAGATGGCTTCACTGGTGAGTTCCACTAAACATTTAAATAAAAATTAACCCAAGCCTTCATAAATTCTTTCAAAAATAGAAGAGGGGGGACTACTTCCTAACTCATTCTGTGAGGCCTATATCACCCTTATACCAAAGTCAGACAAAGACACCACAGACCAGTATCTCTTATGACTATAAATGCAAATAATCCTCAATGAAATACCAGCAAATTGAATACAATAGCATATTAAAAGGATTCTATATAGGACCAAGTGGGTTTTATATCCCAGAAATGCAAGGGTAGCTCTACAATTTAAAAAATCATGTAATGTAATATATTAATAGAATTCTTAAAACTGGAATATCATTTGAATTAATGCAGAAAAAGCATTTGACAAATTCCAATACTGGTTCATGGTAAACAAAAAACAAAAACCACTCAACAAACTAGGAACAGAAGGGAACTCCTTCAACTGGATAAAGGGCATCTGTGAAAAACCCACAGCTAACATCATACTGATGAAAGACTAAATGGTTTCCCCCTAATAATAGGACTAAGATTAGAATGTCTGCTCTTGCCTGATAAAAAGCATCCACACTGGAAATGAAAACACACACACACACACACACACACACACACACACACACACCCCATAATCTTATCTACAGAAAACCCCTAAAGAATCCACACAAAAACTATGGAAGTTAATAAATGGGCTTTGTCAAATTGCAGAATACAAGATCAGCATACTAAAATCGTTGTATTTCTCTACACTAGCAACGAACAATCCAAAAATAAAGTTAAGGAGATAATTCCATTTTACACTATCAAAGAGAACAAAATACTTACAAATAAATTTAACCAAAGAAGTACAAGACTTATACACTGAAAACTATTAGTATGTTGTTACAAAAAACTATAAAAGACTTAAATAAATAGCTATCCCTGTTCATGGATTGTAATATTAAATAACGTTAAGATAGCAACAATCCCCAAATTGATCTACAGACCCAAAGCAATTCCTATCAAAACCCCAAGTGCCTTTTTATAGAAATGACCAAGCTCATCCTAAAATTCATATGGAATTGCAAGGAATGCTGAATAGTCAAAACAATCTTGAAAATGAAGGGGGGGAATCGGAGGGGGAGACGAACCATGAGAGACTATGGACTCTGAGAAACAAACAGAGTTTTAGAGGGGAGAGGGGTGGGGGGATGGGTTAGCCGGGTGATGGGTATTAAGGAGGGCACGTACTGAATGGAGCACTGGGTGTTATACGCAAACAATGAATCATGGAACACTACATCAAAAACTAATGATGTATTCAAAAACTAATGATGTAATGTATGGTGATTAACATAACAATAAAAAATTTAAAAAACTAATGATGTATGGTGACTAACAATAAAATAAAATTTCAAAAAAATTTTTTTTAAGATTTTATTTTATTTATTTGACAGAGAGAGAGCATAAGTAAGCAGAGAGGCAGGCAGAGAGGGAGAAGCAGGCTCTCTGCTGAGCAGGGAGCCTGACGCGGGGCTTGATCCCAGGACCCCAGGATCATGACCTGAGCCGAAGGCAGCCGCTTAACTGACTGAGCCACCCAGGTGCCCCAAATTTCAAAAAAATTTTAAGAAGAGCAAAGTTAGAGACTTACACTTCCGATTTCAACTTACTATGCAGCAATAGTTATCAATATAGTGCGGAACTGGCATTAAGAGAGACATTCTAGGGGCACCGGGGTGGCTCAGTCACTAAGCGTCTGCCTTCGGCTCAGGTCATGATCCCAGGATCCTGGGATCGAGCCCCGCATCGGGCTCCCTGCTCTGCAGGAAGCTTGCTTCTCCCTCTCCCACTTCCCCTGCTTGTGTTCCCTCTCTCGCTGTGTCTCTCTCTGTCAAATAAATAAAATCTTTAAAAAAATAAATAAAATATTAAAAGAAACAGAGAGAGACATTCTAGATCAACAGAATACAACTGAGAGTCCAGAAATAAAGCAATATATTTATGGTCAAATGATTTTTGACAAGGTGCCAAGTCCAATCAATAGGGGTTTTCAACAAATAGTCCTTTCAACAAGTGGTGCTGGAACAACTAGATATCCACTTGCAAAGGATACATTTGGACCCCTATCTCAGAACATAATACAAAAATTATTTCAAAATGAATGAAGGACCTATTTGTAAGAGCAAAAAGTACAAAACTCTTGAGAAAACATAAGGGTAAATTTTTCATTACTTTGGATTAGAGTGGTTTCTTAAATATGACACCAAAAGCACTAACAACAATAAAATAAAAATATACAATAAAATAACAAATAAAAAATAAATGACTTTACCAAAATTTTAAAAAAATTGTGCATCAAACGACACTATAGGAGAGTGAAAAGACAACCTATAGACTGGAAGAAGATACTTGGAAATCATATACCTAATAAGGGTCTAGTATCCAGAACATATTTTAAAAACTCTTAGGGCGCCTGGGTGGCTCAGGTCGTTAAGCGTCTGCCTTCAGCTCGGGTCATGATCCCAGGGTCCTGGGATCGAGCCCCGCATCGGGCTCCCTGCTCCGCGGGAAGCCTCTTCTCCCTCTCCCACTCCCCCTGCTTGTGTTCCCTCTCTCGCTGTGTCTCTGTCTCTGTCAAATGAATAAATAAAATCTTTAAAAAAAATAAAATAAAATAAATAAAAACTCTTAGAATTCAAAACAAAAAGACAACCCAATTGGTAGACATTTCTCTAAGGTAGATACAAAAATGGCCAATAAGCACACAAAAAGATCCTCAACAATCTTGGGCGCCTGGGTGGCTCAGATGGTTAAGCGTCTGCCTTCGGCTCAGGTCATGATCCCAGGGTGCTGGGATCGAGTCCCGCATCAGGCTCCCTGCTCCTTGGGAGCCTGCTTCTCCCTCTGCCTCTCTCTCTCTCTCTCTCTCTGTCTCTCATGAATAAATAAATAAAATCTTTAAAAAATAAATAAATAAATAAATAAATAAATTGCTTCGTGTTGATTTAAAAAAAAAAAAAAAAAAGATCCTCAACAATCTTTAGCCATTGGGGAAATACAAATCAAAACCACAATAAGATAACACCTCATATCCATTAGGACAGCTATAACAGTAACTCTAAAAAAGAAAGGAAAGGAAAGGAAAGGAAAAAAATAAGCGTTGGCTAGGATGTGGAGAAAATGGAACTCTCCTTCACTGCTGGTGGGATGGTAAAAGTGTGCAGCCACTATGAAAAACAGTTTAGCAGTTCCTTAATATTTAAACATAGAATTCCATATGACCTAGCATTTCTCCTCTCAGGTATATATCCAAGAGCACTGAAAACACGTTCACACAAAAATCTGCACATAGCAGCATTATTCATAATAGCCAAAAAGTGGGAACAAACCCAAGTGTCCATCAACTGATTGGATAAATGTGGTCCATCCACACAATGGAATATTATTCAGCCATAAAAAGGAGTGAAGTAGTGATACATGTTACAACATGAATGAACCCTGAAAACGTTATGTGAAGTGAAAGAAGCCAGACAAAAAGGGCCACATATTGTAGGGTTGCATTTTTATGAAATGCCCAGAAGAGGCAAATTCATTGAAATGGAAAGCAGATTAACGGTTGCCAGGGCTAGGGTTGGGGAGATGGAGAGTGATGGCCGAGTGGGTATTGGATTTCTTTTTGGGATAACGAAAACATTCTGGAATTAAATAGTGATGATGGTTACACAACACTGGGAATATAATAAAGCCACTGAATTATACACAGTTAACTTTTACCTCTATTTTTTTTAAGATTTATTTATTTGAGAGAGAGAGCGCCAAAGCGAGAGCACAAGAGCAGGGGGAGCAGCAGAGGGAGAGGGAGAAACAGGCTCCCTGCTGAGCAGGGAGCCTTATATGGGGCTCGATCCCAGGACCCCGGGATCATGACCTGAGCCGAAGGCAGATGCTTAACGGACTGCACCAACCAGGTGCTCCAACTTCTACCTCGATTTTTAAAAAGAGAAGAAGAAGGGGGCACCTGGGTGGCTCAGTTGGTTAAGCACCCAACTCTTGATTTCAGCTCAGGTCATGATCTCAGCGTCGTGAGACTGAGCCCCACGTCCAGCTCCTTGCTCAGCGCAGAGTCTGCTTGGGATTCTCTCTCTCCCTTGCCCTCTGCCCCTGCTCCCCCCATCCCTACCCCCTGCTTGTGCGCGCACACTCGCTCTCTCTAAATAAATAAAATCTTAGGGGAAAAAAGAGGAGGCAATTCTATATATACTGATAGATATGGAAGCTTTCCAAAGATACATCATTGGGTGAAAAAAGCAAGGTACAGAACTGAGTCTATGTTTTCCTTCAAAAAGAGGGGTAGGGAAAGGAAGAATATATAAGCATTTTTATCCAACACATCTTTGCAAAACTAAACAAGAAAGTGTTACCACCGGAATGTCTCTGGGGAAGAGAATTTCAAGGCTAGGGGCAGGTGTGAAAAGACTTCCTTTTTAAAAGAAGTCACCTTACCCAGTCTACATGATACACCATGCACAGATACTTTCCCCCACCCCCACCTCCCCACCCCCCACGCCAAAAAAAAAACAAAAAACAAAAAACAAAAAACAAACTGACCTTTGTAAAAGAGGAAATACTGAAATAAAGGGGTGGTTATATAATGAAAATATGCTCATGGGAAGATTGCTGATCCATGCCGGGGGAGAAACTCTGGGTGGGAATGAGATTCTACATGTATGTGTCTTAACAATGAAAGGTACTGGAATACTGTTTTAGAATATAATCACACCACTCGCAAATATAAGGGCATATGAATAGTGTGACGTTGCCACAGTAGAAACTGGAAGGCTGTCTGCATATGTTGCCCAGCAGGCAGTGCTCAGTCTCCCCGGCCCCTCCTGCCTCCCACTTGAGAATCTAGCTCTCTAGTCTAGGGCCTGTGGACACTGACAGGTAAGGGAGTTCATACTGAAAGGATGTGAAAACATGTATTCCAGAATAGAGGGGGAGATTGTGTAACACACCATGACTGTCCTCAACACCCCGCTTTCAACCCTTTCTCTGGACTCTGAAGATCTTCCAACTGTATCACTCTCCCTAAAAATTAACTGTACTGGTTTAATTCACGGCTTCTAAGTTTCCAGGTCAATTTACAGGTGTCAGACAAAAGGAAGTCCTATCATTACCCATTACTACCTACCACCTACAATACAACCCAAAACAAAGTGCTTGTTTTAACCATACTTCCTCGGACTGGGGACTGTTTTCCATTTTTGTCGGATTACCCGTCAAACCTTGTCCCCTGATCCTTCAATTCCTTCCAGAAGCTGCTAGTGATTCTGGCTACAATGGCAGGACCACCTCTCCCACCCCGCCTCAGGCAGCTGGGAGTGACAGCCCGTCCCTTCCTGCCCTATCTTCTTTATATAGAGAGCAGGAAAACAAAACAAAACAAAACACCACCAAACCTGGAAGCCCCACACAGCAGCTGCTTTTGCGGTCTGTGACTTAATTTAAGGAAGTATTCTATGAAACCTCTGAAAAGAATCTAAATTTAGATCGAAGTCTTTCACCACCAATACCAGACTCTCCAGCTAGGGAACCCACACACACAGCAGCTCAGTGAGGGGAAAACAACAAATTTAAAATACATGTGAATGTGTCATCACTGAGGGAAGTGAAGCTGGCATTATTCAGGCCAAAGAAATTTTCTTCTGGTACCACCAACATCTGAATTCTCGAAAAAGGAGTAGTGACTACAAAAACTTATAGGGAAAGAAACAGTGACATAAGGGAGACACGTTTTCTTTAGAAGATTTCTACTAAGAGAGCAAAGAAATACTCTATATACCAGAATGTCTGTAATGACATAAACCCAGCATCGAAGTATTAAAATCAACATATTGTCTAAAAACAGTTCTCTAACACTGAGTCAGACAGGAAGGAAAAACCATCTACTTAGCACTATTTCCCCAACACCTCACTCTTCCCAAATGTGTCAATTGAGACCTTGAACTCTGAGATAAGAGTCACAGCAAAAACACTGGGGTGACTCGAGATTAACAGCAATTAACAGGGAGATAATGCTCTTTTGTCTGCATTTTTTTTTTCACCTTGAAGAGTAAGTCTGATCCATTTAAAAGCTGATCTTCCAGGACGCCTGGGTGGCTCAGTTGGTTAAGCATCTGTCTTTAGCTCACATCATAATCCCCGGGGATTATGTCCTGGGATCGAGCTCCGCATCGGGCACACTTTTTGTTGGGGAGTCAGCTTCTCCCTCTCCCTCTGACTCTCCCCCAACTTGTGCTCTCTCTCTCTCTCTCTCTGACAAATAAAAATCTTTTAAAATAAATAAATAAAAGCTAATCTTCCCAGTGTTCCATTCCCCAAATAAAAATATTATATATAATTTTCAAATTAACATTTAACAGGGGCACGTGGGTGGCTTAGTCAGTTAAGCGTCCGACTCTTGATTTCCGCTCAGGTCATGATCTCAGGGTCCTGGGATGGAGCCCCGTGTCGGGCTCCACACTTAGCCGGGAGTCCGCTTGAGGATTCTCTCTCTCCTTCTCCCTCTGCCCCTTTCTTTCTCTCTCTCTCTCTCTCTCTCTCTCAAAAATAAAATAAAATAAAAATTAACATTCAACATCCTATCCTACTTCGTACTCCAGAAAGTTCCTATTTTACAAGCCATATCCGTAGACAGATTTCAGCAGATAACTGTGTAAAAAAGATAAAAACGAGAGTGAAATTTCCCTGTTCTCTCAGGCTTGCATCCTCCTCTTCTCCCCGCCCCCAATCAGCTGGGAAACATTCCCAGATTCTTCTCAAGCTTAGTTTGGAAGTAAAACTCAGCCTTGATAAACACGTAGCCCAGGAAATGCTTTGGATCAGAGACCACTTAGAAGACTCGGTCTGTCCTCCCCCAAGAGACCTCTTTTCAAACTCTGTTTGAGAGGCGGGCAGGCAGTTTTATATTTTCACTAAAACCTCCTGGAACATTGCTGAGAGATAAAATCATTGCATCCTGACAACTAAACAGTTGTGGAGGGAAGCACCACACCCAAGAACAAGCTCCTCAGACTTCAGGGGAAACTACTGTTCCAGTGGGCTCCCCACAGCACTTACTCCCTGTGGAGATCAGGGAGCCAGGAGAACAGCCTCCACTGACTGAGCATGTTTCCGACGAGGTGCCATCTTGGTAGCTGCCTGATGCTGTCAGGACATAAAGAAACAGCTGCATTGACTCGTTTTTTAGTATTTTTGAAGTGTTAATGTCCTTAGCCCTGCACTACCAAAAAGAAGGACTCAGTCACACAGATAGCAACTGTATTTCTTTTTACATAACCATAATTTCAGATCATTCCTCTTGAGTCTTCAGGACAACCGCTGGTGTTATAGTTGGGTACTGTTCAAAATGTCTCCAAGACCCAACAATTATCCATACTAGCAAATTCTCTCCTCAACCTGGTTCATGAGTTCACACGCTGGATTAAGTGGAACCACAGAATGCTCTATCTCAAAGTGACAACCAGCTTCATGACACTATTAAATAGAATATAAAATTCTTTCACAGAGAGTGGGTGGTGAGGAGGCCTGGGGACCAAACCAAATAGAAAAATATCACAGGGATAGCCTAAACAATGTTCAAACTTTTACAAACTGATGGGTACCAGAGGGAGGGGGGTGAGGGTGGGGGAAAATGGGTGAAAGGGAGTGGGAGGTACAGGAATGAGTGAGTCATGGGGACAAAAGGGGAGTCGAGGGAATATAGTCGATGGCACTGTGATATAGCATTGTATGGTGACAGATGGTAGCTACCCTTGTGGGGAGCAGAGCGTAATGGACAGAGCTGTCGAATCACTGTTGTCCACCTGAAACTAATGTAATATTATGTGTCAATTATACTTCATTAAAAAAAAAGTTTAAATTTTCAGAAGTCACCAAAATTTTACAGTTGACCCTTGAACAACAGGGAGCTTGGGGGGTAGGGGCACTGACCCCTCCATCCCTGTGCAGTTGAAAATCTGTGTATAACTTCTGACTCCCCCCCAAAACATAACTACTAACAGCCCACTATTGACTGGAAGGCTTACTGATAACATAAACTGTCAATTAACACGTATTTTGTAATGTTCTATGTATTATATACTACAGTCTTGCAATAAAGCTAGAGAAAAATTAAAATCATAAGAGAAAATACATTTACCGTACTGCACTGTATTTATTTAAAAAAAAATCTGTAAGTGGACCCATGCGGTTTAAACCCATGTTGTTCAAGGATCAACTGTATTTATTTTTTAGTGGAACTATAATTACAGAGTAATGTTTCAGTGATATATATGTGATACATAATAAGGCAGTTTATTCTGATTTTTAGTAAATAATCAATGGGAATGTAGGCCAAGTCAGAAATAGCAATAAAAAATAAATATTAAATTGGTAAGAGGAGGTGGAAATTTGAGAATATTCACTTTCCTTTTTATATTGTTACTTATCTTTGTCACAATAACGCTAGTGCCATTTTCCCCCTCCATAAACAACCTTCGAAGTGGAAAGGTCAATCGAAAAAGAGAGCTCCTAACTGAATGATGTTTAATGACAATTCTAATTTGGAGACAAAAAAAAAAAGAACTAGATTCAGAAACAATGTTTACACCAACTTATAAAGTAAGAAGCAAAGTAAAGTAACTTCAAAAGCGGTTAACTTTAATCCACTTACAAGAGATACTCGGGGAAGCCTCCAGCAATGTACACCCTAGCAAATGCTGGGAAACAGATGGGTGCCAAATTACTCCATTTAGTCCTGACAATAACCTTATGAGGTAGGTATTGTCTGAGGCCTAAAGTCGAAATGCGTGATTTGCCCAGACACCGGTATGTGGTGGAACTGGGTGGACTGACTCCACGGTCTCCAAAACAGGGACAAGAATAGTACCTACTTTGTAAGTTTATTGAGAGGATAATTCATGAAACGGTGCCTAGCATAGTGCCTGCCTGGTGAGTAATAAAAGCCTCGATAATTGACAAATATCTTCATTATTATTGCCTGCAGTGACCCCAATCCTGAGCAGCAAAGCTGGACAGGAAAACCCAGGTCAGGTGTGTCCTAAAACTCACAGTCAACCACAGAGTTCACCTCAGAATGCTACAGTATGTAGTTTGTACACCTGACCTAGTTTCCATAAAAAGAGCCAAAGGGCAGAAGGGGCACTCCAAAGAGTAACGTCCCAACACTAATGGAAGTAGTCCCAGTGTCCAGGAAAAGGGGTGGGGGGGGGGAATCACTACACAAATACCAACTTATCATTCATACTGGAGGAGCCATCGCTGGGCTCCACTTAGAACTTCTAAGAAGGTCTTAAGAAAGCATGTTGCAATAAACCAGCAAGATACTTGAGTACATCATAGGAAGGGCTAAGGCAGCTTTCCCGCAGCATTTTCTCAGGATGTCCAATGCCATTTAGTACCGACATCACTTAACTTGCTTTACAGACTTTTCTTATCCCTTCTAGCTGGAAGGGTTTTTCTAGGGCCAAATAAGGAATGTGATGTTAACTTTGTAACAATGCACAGACTGGGTAAATAACAAGTACTTTCCTTCATCTGATCTCTGTCCCCTTCCTGATGTCCAGTATGTTACTTGATAGGCAACCTAGCACTTAGTAGTTTTTCAATCAATGTTTGTTAAAAGAAACTTTGTAGACCATTTAGTCTAAACTTGGCCCCAACAAAGGATTCCTTGTAAAGCCCCTAGAAAGTCGATCATCCAGCCTTTGCATAAGCACAGTCACACACAACACTACCTCGTAAAGGGGCCAAATTTAGTCCCTTGTTAGACAGTTCTTTCTTGCTGTTACCAAGCTCCCCTCCCCTGGCAGCCATGACCCGGAGGCATCACAACTGACCTCCTCAAAGCACTTACCCTGTGTACCCTTTTTCTAGCACTTTCCACAGCTAGAAAGTGGCAAAACTAGAAGTGGAACACAGGCCTGCAGCGTACCTGGCTCTTTGCCACTACACAACTCCATTTACTGGATCCTGTGCTGCCCTCTGGGCACGAAAGAGCCCCTTCGTACATGGCAGACCTCTAAAATCAGAATTCCCTATTGAATGTCTCTACTGCGACCCAGCCCCCTCAGCCTGTCACTGAAGCCTGGGTCCTCTGTTGCCCCTGTCTGGCCACAGTCTTGCCCCATTCCATATTTGCACGTGCTATTACCCCATGGTCCCTCTCCCCATGCAGATCTTTCCAGAGCTACTTCAAATTAGGCCTCCCCAGCAGCTAGACCTCTGTAGCCCACAAAGAGTTCTCTTTTCAATCTGGCACCTTTAAAAAAAAAAAAAATTTTTTTTTAATGCTCAACTGTTTCTAGTGACAGTCTCACTCCCTACTGTACTGTTAAGTTCCTTGTAGAGACTATTTTTGTAACATTCCTCTCATCCTTAACACACTTAAGTATTGTGCTCAATCCTGAGTAAGGCAGCGTATTGACTTTGGTGCTTATTCTCCTTTAGAAATAATCTGACTAGAAAATTAATATCAAATTCAAATGCAAAAATTATGAACTATAATGTTAAAGAATGAAGTGTCACTAAAATAATACAGTGCTTATTTCTCCTTTATATTTTTCAACAGATATCTATTCCTTTAAAGAAATAGACAGATATGCTACACTTGAGTAGTAACACACTGGGGGACAATGTATTTCTCTGATATTTCTTTAAAATGATTCTTCTTTAGTGAGATGCCCTTTTGTCCTTAAGCTATCAGATAATCTGAACTGGGTTTATTTGGTGTCTATTAAAAAGAAATAGGCAACATCAATCAGGAAATGCTGATATGATGCAGAAACAAATCAACATAACAGGTTTTTACCCTGCTATCACTACATATCCACCATATAGGCTGGGTCATCATCAGGGCAGTGGTAGGGGGTGGTGTGTGGGCCAGGGCAGAAGGGGACTCTCTGCTCCACACAATCATTCAGGGACCCAGGCTGATAAAGCCTCCACCATATGCCACACAGTTCCCAGGGCTCCACAGAAGAGCTGGAGGCTCTTACTGCTTCAGCCCCACCATAGGACAAATCTCTTCTCAACAGTTCACTAGCCAGAACTAGTCACGTGGTCCCACCTAACCACAAGGCTTCTGAAGAGCAGAGAAGTTTCTGCTACAGAGGCAGCTGTGGGTGTATGAAAATGGAGCAATCCCTGTATTATGTGAAAAAGCAAGATGCCGCACATCATATCCTAGATGCTGCATATCCATATCCTATCCCATAGCCTCTGTATTAGAGAGAGGGAGAAAAGGAAGGGAACAGAGAACCTTTGGAAGAATACAAGAGAAACTAGCAATGCCATGATAATAATAGTTACTTCTCTAGAGGCAAGCTGGCTGACAAGGGACAGGGAGGGTAGGAGACTTATTTTTAATGAATACCCTTTTATATCATATGCATACATAATCTATTTAAAAACTCTCACTGAAATTTTTAGGCTGTGATATATACACTTCAAATTAATGAGTTGGGTTGTTTTTTCTGAATAAAGTTCCATCTATTCTAATATAAGAAACACCAAATCCTTGACTCATACTGCCTGAAATTAAACACCTGGAGTAACACTGACATCATTGTATCCTTTTCTAAAGCCTTGCTGAGAGATCTTGACTGGCTTCTGTCTATTCTAAATATAAACAGGGCTACTGTGCAAGTGATAAGAAAAGTGCTTATGTTGATAAACGGTTTCCTTTTGGAAATAATATTTCTGTTATTTCAACATAGGTACCATTTCCTAAAGTAAAACTCCTTTTCTGAAATAAAAATGTATTTTTTTTTCTACTGCTAGGCTGAACCTTATGCAAAATACAGCAACCAAACCTGGGTTTCCAAAAAGAAAACAGCACTGCTATCTCAGAATGCATTAAAATATGAAATGCACAGAGACAGTCTTTTTCAAAAAATCATAATCAGGGCGCCTGGGTGGCTCAGATGGTTAAGCGTCTGCCTTCGGCTCAGGTCATGATCCCAGGGCCCTGGGATCAAGTCCCACATCGGGCTCCCTGCTCCTTGGGAGCCTGCTTCTCCCTCTCTCTCTCTCTCTCTCCCCCTCTCTCTCTCTCCTCCTCTGTCTCTCATGAATAAATAAAATCTTTAAAAAAAATCATAATCAACACCCTTAAATAATATTTAAATGCTGTATGTGCCAAATGTGCCAGGGGACAGCCTCTGGGGCTTATGACAAGGTAACCCAAGGGCACACCTGCTCCTCTCCTGTGTAGTTGCCTTAAACAAAAGTGGAATCCCGCTGACATTCAGCTGATGAAGCAAGCCATAAATAATGCAATAAGTAAACAGGTAGGTCAAGTCTCCACAAAGACTTCCATAATTCATTTCAATCTTAATATCAAAAACAGGTCTAAAAAAAATAAAAAAGAGCCAAAGCAGGCTTATACTACTCCCATCACAACACCTGAAATACCAGGCTCCAAGAGAAACAGAATGCTATCAAGGCTATGTGCTATTCCTTATGGATTTTACTCTAAATTCCAGCTTAGCATATTACATGGCGACTTTTCACTGCACTAAGTGTATACTTAAGTAGCCTGTGACTATCACTGAAGCCCTACAATATACTTTCACATTTAAGTTTTAGTGGAGGGACGCCTGGGTGACTCAGTCGGTTAAGTTGCTGCCTTCGGCTCAGGTCATGATCCCAGGGTCCTGGGATCAAGTACCGCATCAGGCTCCTTGCTTGGCAGGGAGCCTGCTTCTCCCTCTGCCTGTCTCTCCCCCTGCTTATGTTCTGTCTGTCTCTCTCTCTCTCTGACAAATAAATAAATAAATAAATAAATAAATAAATAAATAAATAAATAAATAAATAAATTTTAGTGGAAAATCAAATACCATGTATTGCTTTCAAGTATCAATATTATGCCTTCTAAACTGAATGTGTTTGGGTGTATTAAACGCGTTTTCCTAAGCTGGCTTTCTGCCAACAACCCGGGTGTTCTAAAAGGTTCTGGGTGCTATCATTTCACCTACCCTTCATCTCAAATAGCTTTATCCAACCGATATTAATGATCTCCAAAAATGTGTCTCAATTTTTTTTTCTAAATCGCTGAAGAAAAGCAAATCATCAAAGTTCCCAAGCCCACCATGGGTCTTGTATTATTAAACCTACAGAATGAACTAGCAATTATTAAATTGCCAATATTGCAATACAGGAGGCCAACACCAACGTAGGTGTGGTGTTTTTTTAGGACAAAAAGAAAGAAAGAAAGAAAAGAAACTTCAGGTCACACTGCATTATATTTAAACTGAAGACAGATGGCATTAATTTGTGGGTATGCAAACAATTTCCAGGACTTGCAAGTCAAAGGCGGCCATAATACCATGTATCATTGATTCTAAGACATTTTTTCTGATTTTAACATCTCTGAAATCTTCAAATGAATCACATTGTAGTGTAATTACTGGTGTTTCTTTTTTAGTGGTACGTAAAACAATGGTGTGACTTTCAACCAAAGTCATCTCAGATTCACTGAAATATAACAATGTTAATATTAGCTAACATATATTGAACCCTTACTATGGACCAGACACTGCATGTGGATTATTTTATTTAATACCTACAAACTCTAAAGTGGCTCCAACTAGTTCCCACCCTTTTTTTTTCCTTTCTTTTTTTTTTTTGGCTGAGAAAACTAAGAGGTGAGGTCACTCGTCTTAAGGCACAGGCTGGCTCCAGCCCAGCTCCTAACCACCCCACCTGCCTGATTCCAGACGCAAGAACCTGGAGGTCTGAGAGAACTAACCATTCTCTTTGGAACATGGGTTCAAAGCTCAGCCAACCATCTTATAAGCCCCCCTCGCTGTTTTTTGTTTTTTGGTTTTTTTTTTTTTTTTAGGAAAATAGCAAAGAAAATACAGAGCTCCAAGTATCAAGAATGGGTATTAATCCAAAGCTTTTACTAATAAAGAAGAGTTGGTAATCACCTATCTTATCAAAAAAATTATACATTCTCATAAAAACCAATTTTTTTCTTTCTATTCATCCTAAGTTCAATTTACAAACAATTAACATGCATTTTTCCCCTCTCAAAAACACCCTACCATCTCTAGAGAAATGACATAAGAATTTCTAGAATCTGTACCTGAATTTTGTTTAAAATCTTAGTCTTGAAATAGTCCCAAATAAAACAACACTACACAGCAATCCAGAAACATTCTATAATACAAATCAACAATGATATCTGTTGGGGTAAGTTTACATATAAAGCTACCAATCCCAACTCTCAGGAAAAACATTTGGCATCTTTATAAGAATACATCTTTTGCTTCACACTACTATAAAGAAGGCATACTTCTTTTTCATAAGTTCAGTCAATGATAGTTTTATCATCCTCACACTCAGCATACACAAAGCTAGCATTATACATTTTTTTAATGGTATTGTCTAGTTATTTGTTGGTTGCCCTCCTAGCATCCATTTTTCTGTTCCCTCAAAATGTCCCAGTTGTGTGTGTTGGGTGGGACTAACAGCGTTACTAGATCCAAGATGGACCCTACTTGTCCAACCAGCACATCCCATCATCTTGCCACAATGGTTGGTTCAGAGATGGACACATGATCCAAATCGGCCAACCCAACAACAGGATTCAACTGCAGGACTTCTACTCCAGCAATGAGCTGTTGGTAAAGTGGACTTTGAACATTCTGCTGGTTAAAGCTAGAAGCAAATAGCCATGGGAGCTTCTAATAGCCATCTTTTGACCATAAGAAAAAAAGAGATAGCCCCGAATGGCTCTGAGGTCACAGCACTGAGTGCCAAAAAGAAACTGGGTCCTTGTCATGCTATTAACTACTTCTGGACTTTTCAGTTAACTTACTGAATAAAATGCTTCCTACTGAACCAATTTAAGCTAGGTTTTCTGCTACTTACACATGAAAACATCCTGGTTTGTTTGGTTTTTTTTTTTTTAACTAATAAAAAAAATCAGTATCATGAAGTATGGTATTGTAAATACAAAACGGAAGCAAAAATGTGAAATTGGCTGAAGAAAGGAGGCAGGGTAAAATTCAGTGAACACCCTCCCTGGTCGATGATGTCACTTACTGAAATGGGGCAGACAAGGATCAGAGCATCTTGGGGGAATGACTGGGGAGGTAGAGGGTGAGGAGGATAAAAAACCAGGAGTTATCCAGAGGCAACCACTGTGTTGTTCCTGTACAAGAGAATGTAAGGTGTTCTGAACCATGAAGACTGTGTATTTCCCATTCTCAACTCTTTCAAATAGTAGTCTTCAGTTTGGCTTCCTGACTTCCCTCCATGGTTGCGCACAATTAAACTCGTCATCAGCCGTCCCTAAATCATCAGACCATGAGAAGCTCCACGTACCCTGACAAAGACAACTGGCCATCCTCACCAATACTCCTGGAACTGAAGCTAGAGGCAGTGAACACAGAAGTGGAGGGTGAAGGAGCTGCACTAGCCAGGAGAAAGGGCAATGCTAGCAAATCTCTTTCCAGCTCCCCCTTTAGAATAAGCCAGAATGAGGACTTTCGGAATTAATCTTTTAGCATCTTTGAAAGAGAGAAATAACTGATACTGTAGCAGCGGGAGGGTTGTGGTTGCAAGTGACATTTAAATCAAAAAGGGCACAAAGCAGCTGTCCAAGCAAGAGATGGCCACAGCTTAACCAGGATGGAGGCAACGAGCATGAAGAGCAGACATGCTCCAGATGAACTGTGGCGGCAGAGTCAAGAGGGCCGGAGGATTAGAAGCAGGTACGAAGAATGACAACAGGTCTTGGTTTTTGGTTTGAGCAACTGAGTGGACTTAATGAAGCGAGGAAGGTTTCTAGTGGGGAGGGAATCAGGAAGATTGTCTGGGACACATTAAGCTTAAGGTGTCTACTAGGCGTGTTTGGGAAGAGGAATGCCAACTTTTCAACCTCGCACAATCAAGGAGGAAAAAAAGGCTAAGAAAAGTTAAATCAATGTCCCATGAGGACATGTGGGCCTTCTCCTACACATGACTATTGATTATTGTGAACATATGAATTCATTATAGTTGGATTAAGTGTGCTTCTGAGTATTTCTGTAACTGCACATGGTATGATTATCCATTTAGGACAAGAGAAACTATCCTTTTCTGTCCTGTAAAATATGCCTTTAAAGAGTAAAAGAGGGCGCCTGGGTGGCTCAGTTGGTTAAGCGACTGCCTTCGGCTCAGGTCATGGTCCTGGAGTCCTGGGATCACGTCCCGCCATCAGGCTCCCTGCTCAGCGGGGGGTCTGCTTCTCCCTCTGACCCTAGCCCCCCTCATGTGCTATCTCTCATTCTCTCTCTCTAATAAATAAAATCTTTAAAAAAAAAAAGAGTAAAACAAATTGCATGCTATTTTTTTTAACCTAGAAATAAAAACACATACAAAACAAAACAAAACACACCAGCCTCTTGGAGCTTGGCTCGAGAGCTTGGCCCCAGCGAGGAGACAGACAGGTGGACAAGGACACACAGACAGAAGGCATTAGTATCGCTGCGGTGTATGCGCAGACACTGAGCACTCCTCAAACCCACCATTTGTAGGTAATATACGCAGAAACACAATTCAGTAGAACTTAGAATTTTTATCCCAAAGATTTAGAAGAACAAGAAGGCAATAAATTACAGGTGATTACAACTTTTTCTACTTTTATAGTCAGATAGTTCTTTTTTAGGCACAGCTGAAATTAATAAAGTAGCCCTTTAAAAAGTTTAAAGCAAACATACTGATTATAAATACTTAGGGAATATACCAAGTTATTGTTACTGCCTTATGCAAGTTAGCATTTTTACCCCCCACTTTAGAGATGAGGTTATTTTCTAAAATTACGTCAGAGATAACCCCAAATGACATTCCAAATAAAGGATATAAACCAGTACTATTATTCAGAATTAAGACACCCCAGTCTTTCAAAGGACTCACTATAGAAAGTAGGCTTCAGGAGGACCTGATTTCTGAATGTGGAAAGAATCATTTGGGCTTACTTAGTATAATGCTGGAACGATGCGGGGGGGGGGGGGGAGCTAAGTATCAGAACACACATATTCTCTGGGAAAATAAGTTTGTTGAGATCTACAAAGTATGCAGAGTATTTTTTAATCTCCAGAATCCAGGAATCTTCCTGTGAAGAAATGCACATAAACATGGATATATGCCTTTAGATGCCATTTAAGCCTTTTAAAATATATTTGGCACCATTATTATGAATTTTCAGAACACCTACATATGATAACAATTACTATTGGCAATTAATGTACTTGTTGCCCTCAGAAATTCTTAAGAGCTGTAGATTCTTAGTTTTTAACATTTGTAATTGTTGAAAAGCAATCTATTCTCAAGGAGGAAGAGGGAGACAGATCAAAAAATACAAAGAGGAATACAGGGAAAAGATGTCCCTCTCACTTGGATCCTCAGGCCCTGGTTCTCCTTCCCAGAGAAAATCACAATCCGTATTTTCAGAGGTATCCCTGTAGTAACGTTCTATACAAATAGATCTATATAAATATCCCCTTTTATTTTTTATTACTCACACAGTATGTAAAATATTCACTCTTTTGAATCTTTTCCCCCCACTCAACAATATATCTTAGAAAATGTTCCATATCAGAATATAAAGCACTATTGGGGCACCTGGGTGGCTCAGTCAGTTGAACGTCTGCCTTTGGCTCAGGTCATGATCCCAAGGTCCCGGAATTGAGTCCCATGTCAGGTTCCCTGCTCAGTGGAGAGTCTGCTTCTCCCTCTCCCTCTGCTCTGGTCATGCTCTCTCTCTCAAATAAATAAATTTGAAAAAAAAAATTTTTTTAAAGAATATAAAGCACTGTCTTATTCTGTTAAACAGCTACACATCCCTGGGGATATAACATAATTTCTTTAGTGCTCTACTGATGCACATTTAGGCTGTTTTCAGTCTTTCATAATCTCAACAATGCTGCAATAAATTTGCATGTAAGACTTTTAAGTTTATTTACTTATTCATTTTTAAGTAATCTCTCCACCCAATTGTGGGTGGGGCTCAAACTTACAACCCTAAGATCAAAAGTCTCATGCTCTTCCGACGTAGCCATGCAGGCACCAGCAGCATGTAAGACTTTACACAAATGTGTGAATGGATCTGGAAAAAAAAATTCCTAGAGGCAGAATTGTTTGATCAAAGGGCATATACATTATCTGATAGTACCAAACCGCCATCCTTACCCTATTGTGTCAACTTAACATTTCTCAGCCAACAGTGTGAAAGAGTTTCTGCTTTTCCACACCTTTGTCATCCCTAACATATTTTCAAACTCTTTGGTCTCTGTCAGTCTGCTAAATGAAAAAACGGTTGCACTCCTGGTTTTAACTGGTATTTTGTTTGCTATGTAGGGCTGAGTATCCTTTCGCATGTTTGAAATCCATTTTTTTCTTTTCTGTGAAATGTATTCTTTGCAAATAGGTTATTGGCCTACTCCTAATTGATTTCGAAAGCTCTTTATATATTAAGGAAGCTAGACTTTCATTTTCACATAGATTGCAAATTGTCTTTCCTAGTTTGTCTTTGCATATTAATTTTTATCCATTTTCTTTTTCCATGGAGAAATTTCCTATCCAACTACTTTTTAAAATTGTTTATAATTGTTAATCAGCTGATTCTTTTAGATTTCTAAAACTATAAAATTTTATCATTTGCAAATAGCAATTTTGCTTTCTGATGTCCTTCTCTAATTAATAACAATTTTGACAGTGTACATCCCTGTATTGTTCCTGATTTTAATGGGAATGCTTCCAAGGATTCACAATTAAAGATGATGCTGGCTTTGGCTTCTAACACTATTTCTCTAAGGAACTTTCTGAGTGCATAGAGAATTTAACAGTTTGTTCTTGAGTACATTTTTCATGTTCATCAATAGGTTTTATAGATTTTCTTCAGTGTCAAAGTATACCATTAGCTTTAGCATTTACATAATTATTTAGGAATAAGAAATAACAGGAACCAGGGCGCCTGGGTGGCTCAGTTGGTTAAAGCGACTGCCTTCGGCTCAGGTCATGATCCTGGAGTCCCGGGATCGAGTCCCGCATTGGGCTCCCTGCTCAGCGGGGAGTCTGCTTCTCCCTCTGACCTTCCTCCCTCTCATGCTCTCTCTCTCTACCATTTTCTCTCTCTCTCATTAAATAAATAAAAAAAATCTTAAAAAAAAAGAAATAACAGGAACCTATGACTCTGTATTTACACCATGCTACTCTATAAATAATTCATAACTACTCATCAAAATATTTAATCCACATCTAGTCCTTGTGCGACGTGAAAAGGCAGGTGTCTCGCATCACAGGTAGGCAAACCGAGTCCCTAAAAGATTATAATTCCACCCACCCCCTTTCCCCATTGTGGCACTTCTGTGAGCTAGAAGTCAACTTCAGACCTTCTGACTCCCAACCCAGGGTTTAAGCCACAAGAAAGCACCATGGCCTTTAGAGAATTTAGCGAATGCCCAACATACGAAGAAAAAAGCAGGCTGCCGTCTACAACCCGCAGCTTCACAACGTTCTCTCTTCCAGACTCCTGAAACCAACCTCCAAGTTGGACTCAGGAGCTTAAAACATCTGAAATGCATCACCCAGCAGCCAGCATAATAGGTTCATGCTCAGTGATACACAGTGTTGCCGACATTCCTCAGCCAATTAGAATTCCTTTCAGCTGCGATGGAGGTGAACACAGCTGGAATTAGGTGGGGCGCATTGCCAGACGCATTGATTGTACATTATTTACGCCTTGTTTTAAAACAATAAAAGGGTTTTTTTCCCCTTTAATCCAGAAGTATGGAAACAACATTCCCCTTAGTTTAAATATCCAAATGGATTAAACTGCATCTGTAGACACAACAGAAATTCTAACATTTTAAAAAAGAAGATATGCCTGATCCACATGGCTAGGTGCTTTTGTTTTGTTTTTCAACAGAGCTCTCCAGCTCATCTCTAAGTAGCATGCCTTAGGGACTGTGGTCAGCTAGGATGAGCATGCAGTGGACGACAAGCCAATTTAAATTAGGGGCTCTCTCTCAATAAAATTCACTTACAGAACAACAAGCAAACCAGTCACTTAAGTTGTCCAGGGACAAAAATAGCCACATACTTTTAATTCTCTATTTGTTTAAAAATATTTAACCTCTAAAAGTTTTGAAATTACAAAAATGTGATCCAAATAAGAATTCTAAAAGTTAGGGTTTCTCAACCAGAAAATCAGAGCATTGCCAAGATCCTAAATTATTTCATCTATTTCGGAAGGTTCTTGAACTTCCCTTTTGCTCTTGGCACTCAATTAAAATGCACAATTCAGCTATTTTAACTTTTAACCAGTGCGCACAAACATGTTACAAAACAGCCAGTCTAGTTAAGTGGATCACTGAGCTGATGTTGAAATATTATGGGTCAGTCTTTCTTTTCTTATTCATGAGGAAAGACTTCTTCCCAAGTGACTCAGCCCCCAGAACCTCCCCTTACACCCAGCGTTCCACACTAGGACCCAACAACGTGACCAAACAGAAAATGAAAATTTGTAGATGAGAAGGAACAACTCAAAGTTCAGACACCACTTTCATGGTTGCAAAAACCAGAGTTTTGACCTCAAATGGTTAAACTTTTAGGCAAAAATTCTAGTTGGATTTCACTACAACTGCTATAAAGATACAGATAAAAATAAAGTGTATAGGGGCGCCTGGGTGGCTCTGTGGTTAAGCGTCTACCTTTGGCTCAGGTCATGATCCCAGGGTCCTGGGATCGAGCCCCGTATCGGATGCCCTGCTCCGCGGGAAGCCTGCTTCTCCCTCTCCCACGCCCCCTGCTTGTGTTCCCTCTCTTGCTGTGTCCCTCTCTGTCAATAAATAAATAAAGTCTTTAAAAAACAAAGTGTATAAAGTATTTCATTGCTCAGGTCAGTTAGGTGGATCAAGAAGCTTTAAAAAATGGATTTGAGGGAAAAAACGTTGTCCCTTAAGACAACCTTAATGTGATCAAATCACAAATAAAATCAGTAATACAACCTCTGTTTGGCAGAATGTGATTTCTTTTAGAGTAAAACTGAAGTTTTTATTTCAACAGTTACTAGATTTAGCTCATCCCACACCCTTAGCTAATTCAGCTCGAAGAAATGCCTTGACTGTACCTTCAGAAACTTGAGGCTGACCCTGAGGAAAATGTTACAGAAACTCAGGAGCAGCTCATGGCTAAACACCAATGACTTATTCCATCCTATCCCGGTTACAGTTGTTAAAACCAAAAGTTCTGCCTGCCTTACATAAGCGAGGTTCCCTGCTGGCATAACCTGACAAAGGCAACACTCTTAACAGCTTTCTTAACCTTTCAGAGAAACCAAACTAGCCCAAATCAATTAGGCCACCTGTTATTGATAAATTAGAGTTATTAACAGCTATTAATACAACTATTTCTCTCCAAGTTGCATCATCTGGATGGCCAAACCCCCCCAAGTCTGCCTTACTTCCCATGTGCTACAACTTTAAAAATAGCCTCCATTTCCACACGCTATCAAGGAAGGTCTCTTCCCCCCTCTACTTGGAATTAGAATGTTTCTCTCTTCACAACACGCAGTCACGCTCCAAAAGCTATAAAAACACAAGGAGGTCTGAGAGTATTTCAAGGCATAAAAACACAAAAAAAGTTTATGGGCATTTGCCATTTCAACTAACTGGTTAACATGAGAATAAAATTTAATTTGCTTGAAGAGCACTGTGGAACCCTTAGAGCTCAAAATCCCATTCTTTACCCAAAGTGGCCTAAATAATGTATCTGGGATTCATTTGCGTACCACATAAGAACAAAGTTTTTGCAAATCTTGCTTGAATTTAAAATAAAAACGTTTCCAAAGTGTTTGATTGCCAGTGAACTCTAAATGTCTGCAAGATAATGTTCTTTAAAACCTGATTTTGCACATTTTATGCCCCAAACCTACTGAAACTATTTAAAAACTATTTTCCTGTTAAAATACCACAAAGACATTCATTAAAGCTCAATTCTTTTAAATATAAAGACTCAAATATTCATTTTACTGCACAGGCCAGTCTTCCAAAGCAGTTCCATATACCACCCAATAGTTTCCAAAAACAGAAAGGGTTCCACAGGAAGAAAAAAATATATCCCAACCAATACACAAAATGAACGCTTTGCATAAATCAAACACAAGTGCTGTGTTTTAACACAAATTTCTGAAAATCAGCATTGAGACTCATTAACAGAAAGCATAAGTACCCAACGAAATCTGGAATAAGTAGGTAGCCAAAATGAGAAAGAATCAAAGAATGTTACACTAAAGTTGAAATCTCATTTTATACGAGGAAACGGAGACCCAGCAAGGTTACATAATTTGTTCCATATCATGCAGTATGGCAGGTCTGACCAAAATCACGTCTCTTAATTTTAAATCCAATGCTCTACTCACCACCAAATACAACTGTGGACCCCAAAGTTCTAAAGGCTCTTTTATACTCCAATGTCTTCAGATGTTGTCTTGAATTATGCCCTGTGTGATACTACTGACTGGTTAGAAAATCTCTTGGTTTAAAAAAAAATTTTTTTTTTCAAATATCACCTGTAGTAATAAATTCTGAAACCTGTAACAAGAGTATACAACTTTTGAAAGATGGCTACCCAACATACCAGAAATGAAGAGATTTCAAACTCCTGACAACCTCAAAGATGAGACCAAAACCTACTCTATCTACAACAAAATATCTGGTTCTAGCGTCTCAACATCAATTAACATTCAACAGACAACACACGTGGGTCACAGGGGTCTGCAATCACCGCTAAACTCAATCCTGTTGCTGGGATGACCACACTCACAGCTCATCCCAGACCCTCATTAACACCAACAGGGGTGAAGGGAAAAGGGGCTTTGGAAATAACACTCATCACCTGATCCTTCAATAGCAAATGCCATCCAAAACTCTTCAAAGCATTTCTATATCTTTGGCATCTAAATTTCTAAATCCAAAAATAATTTGGGAGGACAGACCAAGCCCTCCCTTTGACAAGGGAAAAGCCCAGACCTGCCAACTAGGTTTGATTAATATATATATACACCTGACACAAACATTGTAATTAGAACCTATTCCTTCTGAAACATTAATCACATTTCTACCAAAACTCATGAAATCAGTTACTTCTGCTTTTAACAAGAAAAATGAAACCAATCTGATGTCAATTACAGATTACACTGTAAATGAGAATCAAATTAAAGTTGTCAGTAATTAAAGTTTTACAAGCATTACAAAGTCAAAAACATGGCTTTCATATAACCATAAAAATAACAATGTTATACACTGTATCTACACAGTGAGAAGCGTTTCCTACTAGCCCTGGAATAAAGGATTATGTTCCGCCAGAAGCAAAGATCCCTGGGATACATAGCGGTTACTTCACAAAACCAGGGTCTGGATTTGGGTCCAAATCATTATCTGATCATATTATCTTATCGCAACCTAATCTGACATCTTTATACCAAAAAGGAAAAAAAAGAAAGAAAAAAATATATATGCCCCTTTTCTTGAAAAACATAATCGTGCAACAACTACGTACTTTCAAAGGAAACTTTAGTTTGAAAGCAATCACCTATTGTTATTTTCCTGGATTTTACCGACGAATTAGGGCTATGCATCTGCCATCAAGTGTCCACAATGCTCATTGGCTCTTTGAAAGGATCTGACTTTGGGTCCTCACCCGACTGGCCACTGAACAGAAAAATCCAAGGGAAAGCCCCCTGACAGGAATCAGCCTGAACTTTTTATTTCCCCTCCAGAGCTGTAAATACTCGAGGTCGGAAAGTCCCCCGGCAGGACCGAATCTGCAGCCCTCCAATCGGGCCTCAGGTATGATTCAAGCTGGAGGCGAGCCCGCGAAGGGGCAGATCTCCGGCGCCGGCTAGCGAGGGGCGCCTCCAGCAGACAGCTGGCACCCACACTCGCCCAAACCACCGCGTCGCCGGCCCGCAGCAGAGCTGCGCGCTCCCCCTTGAAGGTGGCACTACACAGCCTCCTAGGGGACACGGGCACTTCATTGAAGACTCAGTGCGAGTGAATCGAGGAGCCTGCATTAGTGCAGCTGCCAAAGCCTCCAGCGGGGGGCGGGGGTCCCTAAGCCCTGCTTAGGACTCAAGGATGTTGCGGGGAGGGGGGCGGGGCTGGTAAAGTGCAATGCAGAAAAGAACCGAAGAAGCACAGTCAAGAGTAGATAGTGGCCTAGCCTGAGTCAGAAAGGAAGTGGACTAGACCGAAGAGGTCTGGACCAGCGGGGAAGTGAGAACAGGACCGGGAGAAGCGACACGATAGGACTGAGGAATTCGAGGCTGAAGGAAAGGGTGGAGACAGCGAGACCGAAGCAAGGGGGCGGGGCTGCGAGATAAGCGAGGGCGGGACTAGGTGGAAAATGAGGGGCGGGGCTTAGGGGGAAAGTGAGGGAGGGCGGCCAAGGGAGAATAAAGGGGCGGGGCCGGGAGGGGAGAAGCCAGGGGGCAAGTTGGGGGTGGGTAGAGAGAGAGGAAGGGAGAGAGTATGGGGGAGGGGGTAAGAAACGGGGGGCAGAAGGGAGAAGCGCGGGGCACGTCGGAGGAGAGACCCGAAGGCGAGAGAGGGTGGGAAGGTGGTGAGAAGCGAGGGGCGGGACCAAGACCAAGGGGCGGGGCCAGGAGGGAAAGCGAGGAGGCAGGTGAGGGGAGAGGGAAGAAAGCGACGGGGAGGAAGGGGGCTGAGCAGCGGGGGGCGGGGCCACGAGGGGAGAAACGAGGGGACGAGGCGGGGAGAGGGAGGGGAGCGACCAGGACGGAGGGGGTGAAAACGGGAAGGGGCCCGGGAGGGGGGCCAGGAGGGGGGACGCGACGGGTCAGGTGGGGAGAGAAGGAGGGGAGCCAGAGGGCCGTAGGGTGGGGGTGAGAAGCGAGGGGGCGGGGCCGGGAGCAGCGAGGGGGCGGGGTCGGGAGCGAGGAGCGAGGGGCACTCGCCGAGGGGGGTGACGAGGTCCTGGGACAACGGCCGGCGTGGGGGAGGGCCACTCCACCGGGGCGCTCTGCGGGAAATTCCGGGGCTGCTGGGGGGCCATGCGGGGCGCCAGCGGGCGCAGGGCCGTGGGGGGGGGCGCCTGGGGGGAGACGGGTGGGCCTCCCGCCGGCCGTACCTGTCAGACGGATCTTGATGCTGGAGCCGTTCCTGCGCGTCCCGGGGTTCGACATCTCCCGCCAACGATCGGGCAGCCGCGGATCCAGCGCCGCCGCCCCCCGGCCCGGCCCGGCCCGGCCCCGCCGCCGCCGCCGCCGCCGCCTCAAGGTTACGGCTCCGGGCTGGGCGCCGGGGTCCGAGCCGGGACACAAACTCCGCGGCCCAGGCGTCCGGGCGGCGGGAGGATGGTCGACCCGGGGGATCGGCGCTCGACCCGGCGTCCCCGACCCTTGCCCGCTCCCAGCCGAGCCCAGTCCGGAGCCGCCGCCTCCGCCTCCTCCTCCGTCGCCGCCACCACCACCTCCTCAGAGCCGGACGCCCGCCGCCCTCGCCGCTTCCGCCGCCGCCGCCGCCTCCCGGAGCCGCGCGCGCTCCCGCCGCCGTGCCGGCCCGGCCCTGCGCGTGCTCGCGCTGTGCGCCCCCGCGCCTGCGTGCGTGCGCGCGCCCGCGGACACGTCGGGGCGGGGCGGGGCGCGCCGCGGGGCTACGTTGCCGGCCCGGGTTGGGGCGCGCGGGGATTGGAACCTGTGGCCGGGGCTTCGCGCGTCCTCCCGCCGGGTGCCGGGCGCGGGAGATCCCGGCTTGGAAACGGAGCACGCCCTGGAGGCCCGCGGAAGGGGAAGCGAGCGTGCGGGGCCCCGTTTGGGCCCGCGAACCGTCGCCCTGGGTCTTCACATTCCCCACGGGAACGGGTCTGCAGATGCGGACGGAATTGATTTTCCAGGTCTCTTTCAAACCCCTGGGCCCCCGATAGCTATTGAAGAGAGGTTATAAGGCCCGTAACTGCACACCAAGAACCTTGCGCAAATAGTCATGCAACACTTTTTTTTTTTTCTTAGAGAATGCAATTTCAACGGAGACACCTCAAAGACACAAAGTCCCCTAGGTGTGTTCTGTGCAACTAGTGCGCTCTATTGACCCGTGACAGAGTTGCCAGAATGGCTGGAAGTGCCATACATGGACAAGGTAAACACGCTGGTAGAGAGGGATAAAGTTGAGAGGTAGATGTTTGTTATCCAATCTGCACACAATTCAAACCAACAAAAAGGCAGCTTTACGGCCTTGTTTCCCCGCTTTCTGCTAGCACTTACCCTCCCAGATTTGCAGTTTAACTAAAGCTAATATTTCCCCTCCCCCCAGAGTTGCAGGGTAGAACTAAAAGGCTTTCTAGGCTTTCTACAGCAAACCAACTCCTCTCTTTGTTAACCCCTAACGGAGAGGAAATATGTTAATAAAGAGGAAAAGCTGGGCTTGTTTACCAAAGTTGTTTTTAACCAACTACCTAATTCTTCGAAAGCCCTTATTTGGTTTGTATCTTAAGGAAACCAGGCTCTGAGCCTTTGCAGCTACCCCGTGCAGTCAGGGACCTTTCCTGGGGTCACACTCTTAAGAATAGAGACCTCTCCCGAGGGCTGCTAGACATGCCTCCCTGCCTCAGGCTGAACCCAATGAGAGCGGAGTGTCTCCTGGGCTGGATTCAAAGCTGCCTCTTGGAGGCTCAGTCAGTCAAATAAAAAGACATGCCCTTGGGTGGCTGACTCTTGATTTCAGCTTAGGTCCTGATCTCAAGCCCTGCGCTGGGGCTCTGCACTGGGCATGGAGCCTGCTTGAGATTCTCTCTCCCCCTCTGCTCCTCCCCTGTTCTCACTCTCTCTCTCTCAAATAAATAAATATATCTTTTTAAAAAAATGGCCCAGATCATTTCTATGGCCCCTTGCAGCTCAGAATTTCAGTAATTCTAGTGAAATATCCAAGATATCAAGCTATGTTTAAGCAACAGAGCAGTAGACCCAGAATCTAGATGTAGGCGACTGTCACTAAGAGTGAGTCCCTGGGGTCTGAATAAATCCATTTAGAGTCTCTAACCCCTGCCCCGAAGTGATCCCCATTCTTCTTTCAGTCCACCCAGTATGTCTCCCTTCTCTTCATTCTCATATTCAAGAAGTCTCTTCTCTCTCAACCAGACTAAACTTCTCCCTCTCTGCTTAGCCGAGTGCTGGCCCCCACTTCTGATCCCTAGCTGTTCCTGACCTAAAATCCTTCCATTTCTTAACCTCATTGTTTTCTTACCTTCCTAGATGTCTGGGCCTTCGAACTTTTCCTGATTGTTTCCTCAACAGGTGAGTCAGGAGGTCACGGAAAGGCATTTCATTTACTCATTAACAAGTAATTGCCGCTGTCATTTAACCAGACACACCTAACCGTGTCTTTCAACACAGCCTGCACAAGGAGGGCCTTCCTAGATGGAAGCTAATGTTTTATTCATTGGCAAACTCCAGCCACCTACTATGTGGCTAGGGACAAGGAATACAAAATAAGTCACAGGTATAGCATTTCAGAGGCTCAGTGGCCCGGATGAAACAGACACAGGAACCACTGACAAGGACACACTGATGGAGGTGTGTACTGAGGGACAGAACACATAGATGACAGGACCGTTCTGCCTGGGAGGAGAAAGATGGGAAGATCACAGCAGAGTCACAGAAGACCTCCATCCAGGACTTAAATGCAGCATTCAAGTTCATTGGACAAGGGCATTGCAGGCAGAGGGAAGGGCTTGTGCAGAGGCAGGAAAATGAATGTATTTTCCAGCACAGATTTCAGTTCAAGTGCTGTGATGTTACAGCTGCTCGATCTTCTATCTGCACACCTGACTCTATCAAAAAGTTGATAAAGATGAGGAGCGCCTGGGTGGCTTAGTCGGTTAAGCATCCGACTCTTGATTTAGGCCCACACCCTGATCTCACAGTCGTGAGATCAAGCCCTGCATCAGGCTCTGTGCTCCGCAGGGAGTCTGCTTGAAGTTCTCTCCCTCCCTCCCTCCTTCTACCCCTCCCCCGCCCTGCCCTGTGCATGCATGCACACGTGCACTCTCACGAGCTCTCTCTCTCAAATAAATAAATCTTCTTAAAAAGTTGATAACGATGATAAAAGGTATTGGCGCACATAAAATTCATCAGCCACAATTTTGTGCTAAACCTGCGGACCAGTCCTTATCCTGAACTTAAGGTACTTTGATATCCTTTCACCGTATATCAAATTTGTCAAAAATACTCTCTTTCAAAGATTCCTGGAACAAGTAGATGGGAAGCGTTTAACAATTCTGCTGAGACAGAGATGAAATTTGGTGAGTGTCTTCAAGTATCCTCTTTGCAATGACTTTACAAAAGAGCAGTTTTGACCCTGCTTTCTATGTAGGATTTGGCAGCTTATTTTATTTCTCCCAAATGTATCACTTGCCTTTGTCGGTGTTATTGGGCATTTGAAACACTTTCCGGTGGGGGTAAAAAAAAAAAAAAAAAAAAAAAAACTCTCTTTAGATCTAACTGCAGTGGTTCTTAACCTGTCTTTTGATTCGCAAACCTCTTCAGGGAATCTGATGGAAACAATGGAGCCTTTGCCCAGAAAAATTCATATGTGCAAATATGCACCAAATTTACATTCAATTTCAGTGGGCTCATGATCTCCTGAAACCAGTTTGTGGATCCTGTAAGGTCCCATAGCCTCTAGATTAAGAACTCCTAATCTGAAGGAAATGATCAAGCAAATCACACTGGGAATATCCCGTATGTGTACGTTCAGGAACCAACACAGCAGAAACCCCTTTGGAAGGCAGTGGGTATGCATCCTGAAAAGAGGGCAGCTGTGGTACACACACACCCACACTCTTCTCTGGCTCCCCCACGTTACCAACTGGTGCCAGAGCAAGTTAATTAAAGTCGCCAAGCCTCAGTTTGCTCCTCCGTACAATGGAGATAATAATGCCTCTCACCCGAAGTCATCATGAGGTTTAAATTAGATGTAGATTTAGCAGTCTACTAGAGCAGGCCCTTGGTAAATGGTAGTTCTTATAAGTACATGTAAAATGCATATGCTAGGCTTTCCCCCAAACCTACTAGTGCTATTACCCTAGGGAAATCGGGGACATTGTGCAGAGGGTCCCTGGTGGCTATACCAAATACCTCTTGGGAGTACGCTGCTGTGCATGAGCCTCTGTGACCAGTGGCTAGAACAGACTAGCCTTTAAGATCTTTCCTAGGTCTAGGATCTGGGCCTCTTCTGCTTTTCACCCAAACATTAAGTTTTTAAAACAATCAGATATACAAAATTGTGATTATAATGATATAATCACATATAAAAATGGGATAAATGAATAATTAGCATATTCACTTATCCTTCTATGCCTGGAAGCCTTAAATTACACCCTAAGCTTAATATTACCAATATGCAAGTCTTACTATAGTATTATAATTGATAGGGTTTATTATCTTTGATAAGATCTTTTTGTTTTATTTATTTATTTTTTATTTATTTGAGAGAGAGAGCACATTCATGAGCAGGAGGAAGGCACAAAGGGAGAGGGAGAGAGAAAATCTTAAGCAGGCTCCACGCTCGGCACAGAGCCCACATGGGGCTCGATCTCACAACCTTGAGATCATAACCTGCGCTGAAATCAAGAGTTGGCTGCTCAACCTCCTGAGCCACTCAGGCACCCCGGTAGGATCTTTTTTTAATTAAAACATTTATTGACATCATTGCAGACTTGCATGTAGTTACAAGAAATAATACGGACAGATCCCTTGCACACTGTGCCCAGTTTTCCCAACGGTAACATTTTACAAAACTATAGTATAATATCACAACCGGGATATTGACATTGATACAATCCAATAATATTCAGATTTTCCCCTTTTTAACTTGGACTTATGTGTATTAAGTTATATACATTTTTTTAGATTTTTATTTATTTATTTGACAGAGAGAGACACAGCGAGCGAGCGAGAGAGAGAGAGAGAGAGCACAAGCAGGGGGAGTGGGAGAGGGAGCAGCAGACTCCCCGCCGAGCAGGGAGCCGGATGCGGGGCTCGATCCCAGGACCCTGGCATCATGACCTGCGCCAAAGGCAGCCGCCTAACCGACTGAGCCACCCAGGCGCCCCGAGTTATATAGATTTTTAACACCTGTGTGGTTCAAGTGTCCACCACCACAAACTACTGAACACACCAACACCATGCCTTCCTCATTCATGTCGTTTTGTCCCATCACCAACACCTGGCAACTAATCTATCCTCTATTGCTAAAATGTGGCCAATTCAAAAATGTTACATAGATGGAATCATATACAATATAGTCTTTTAGAATGGGTTTCTCTCACACAGCATAATCCCCCAGGAGACTCATCCAAATTGTAACCTGTTTCAATAGTTCGTTCCTTTTTATGACCAGGTAGTATTTCATGAGTTGGCTGTATCACCTTTTGTTTAACCATTCACCCACTGGAGGGTACCTGGGCTAACTCCAGGTTTTGGTTACTGTTAATAAACTACTGTGAATATTCACGTGACGTGACGACATGTATGTGAACATAAGAAGTTTTGATTTCTCTGGAATAACAGCCCTAGAGTACAATTGCTGAGTCATACGGAAGTTTGGTGTTCTAAGAAACTGCCAAACTTTTTTCGAGTGGCTATAGAATTTTACTTTACCTTTCTTAAAAGATTTTATTTGCTTGTTTGACAGAGAGAGAGCACGACCAAGCAGGGGGAGTGGCAGGCAGAGGGAGAGAGAGCAGGGAGCCCAAGGCAGGGCTCAATCCCAGGACCCTGGGATCATGACCTGAGTCAAAGGCAGACGCTTAACACACTGAGCCGCCCAGGCGCCCCAGCATTTTACTTTTCTACGAGCAATGTTTCTCAGCATCCTTGCCAGCATTTGGTATTGTCACTGTCTTCCCTGTTGGCCGTCCTAATAGGTATGTGGTTGTGTTTTATGGCTGTGGAATTATTTGAGATTTAGATTATTTCTTCAAATATATGCAGCCAAGTAATTAGGGACAATTCTAGAAAAAATAATTTCTTTAAAGATCCTAGTTGTGGGGCACCTGGGTGGCTCAGTCAGTTAAGCGCCTGCCTTCGGCTCAGGTCATGATCTCCAGGTCCTGGGATCAGGTCCTGGGATTGAGTCCTGGGATCGAGCCCTGCATTGGGCTTCCTGCTCAGTGGGGAGTC
Organism: Zalophus californianus; assembly: GCF_009762305.2. Lineage (NCBI taxonomy): Eukaryota > Metazoa > Chordata > Mammalia > Carnivora > Otariidae > Zalophus > Zalophus californianus. The sequence continues at coordinate 108,021,166 of NC_045604.1, read as the reverse complement.
TGCTTCTTCCTCTCCCTCTGTCCCTCCCCCTCAACCCTGCTCCTGCTCTCTCTCAAATAAATGAAATCTTAAAAAAAAAAAAAAAAGATCCTAGTGGAACCCCACAGTCTATGTTCAGAAACAGATAAGGTCATAGTGAAAATGAGAAAATGATTAAACTGCTATTATACATTTAAAAATGTAGTTTTTGTCTATAGAGTAGTTCCCACTTGGATGAGCAGTGTTTTAAACAATTGACTATCCTAATAAAAGTAATTAAGATACTGCTAGGAATATAATAAGCTCATTTTTAAAAATTCAGACATCACATTTTTACCGTAAATAAACAAAGGCAATGCCCAGGCTTCTGGTCTACTACTCCCTCAGAATCTCATGATTTCTATTGGTCTAGAAAAATAAGGTAAGTATTCTCTAAGTTTATTGTATCTCATCTGTAATATATAAGCAACAATAACCAGGGAAATCAACAAACCAAAGGAAATCCCAAGTAAGACCCTGAATCATTGTTCATTGGCTAAAAACTGTTGCTGGTTTTTGGACAGGGCTAGAGGAAGCGCTCCTGTATTCTAGGCCAATGGTTCTAGAAAGTATGGTCGCCGGAGAAGCAGCATCACCAGGGGACTGTCAGAAATGCAAATTCTCAGGCAGCACCCCAGACTGACTGCATCAGAAACTCAGAAGGTAGACCTAACAATTCACAGTCCAACAAACCCTCCGGGTGATTCCGATACAGGCTTGCATTTGAGAGTCACTGTGAAAGGCACGTAGTTACCTTCCTATTGTCCTAATGTACGAAATCCAAAACAAAGATACTTTGGCCAGAATGTCAAAAACAACTATAGGTAACTTAATCAAAAATGGGATATATTAGAAGAGTTTCAGGTGGGGGGGGTGGGGGGGGTTAGGTCACAGAATCCTTGCTAGATTTCATGAGAGAATATGGGCAGTGATCAAAACATCCGGACAGCTAAGGAGATTTTTTTCTTAATGAGAAACAGTATGGCCAGGACGCCACCCCTGCTCCCCTAGGACTTAACACCATCTGTCTGTACATCTCAGGATTGTAAGCACCAGAAGGAGTTCCCAATTGGCTGAGTCTAGACCAGGCCCCACGCCCTGGCTGCCAGGGGGCAAGAGGGAAAGATAAAGCCACTTTGACTTTTGTAGTGGGAACTGGGCCACTGCCTCCTGCCCAAACTACACACAGTAGGGCTTTCTCCCTAATAGGAAGAGAACTGAACAACTCCCACGTGGCTAATGTCTGCCCCAGGAACGTGATGGGGGAAGGAGAGCCGAGGACTAACATTTGCTGTGATTGGAATAAACTGATAACCAGGAATTTAGAGTTCAGTATTTGATTCCCCAAGCACATGCTGATTCTCATGCGAAGACAGAGGAATCCTGACAAGAGGAAAGGCTGAAGGAATTCACTGGAAAATTCATGAATCACACACTCTTGCGCTAATTATAAAAAAAAAAAAAAAAAAGACTTGTAGTAAGTGCCCATCTGTGACAAATATTAACCAGGGCTTGTGCTGGCAAGGAGGTGACCCAATTTCCCAGTCCTGCAGATGCGCTGAACCAGTCACCAAATCATTGCTCTCTGCGTTCTGCACAGTATTTGAATCACTCATCTTTCTGCGGAGATCCAGCAAGGCTCTAATCTTATCCTGATTGTGCAAAAATAGAAACAAGTGCAGATGAATGTGATAAAGATTCCCCTAGTACCAAGAAAGGGGCGGGAGCTGCGTACCTCATTATTTAAAGGCATTCATATAAACAAATTAAGTTAATTTGGGGTTCTGTTTTGTGTGAGGGAAGGATGCTTATATAATTATTAGCTTCTACTCCTGCTAAGTGAACATGATAAAGATCTTCAGCGATAGCTATTTCCAATCCAAGTTCATCCTTTCTTCGGTGCCTGTCCATAGCACTGTCCATGTGCTGCAAATAGACCCTTTGTCCATCTATCCATCTCTCTAGACTGCATCAATCCTCTGTCTGCCCAGGATCCCCCTGGAGGGATAGGGGAGGATGGGGCTTAGGCCACAGAATAGATGCCCATTTTTTCTTTCCAGGAATACGGTTTTGTCATTTGTATGCACCAACTTATAATATAAGTTCACTTTTCCTCTTTATTGCACAGTAGAAGATAAGCAAACATTTATTAAGAAACTTCAATGTGCCAGGCAACGTGCTAATGTGCAAGGAATTTTTTTTGCTATTATAAACATTTTTGTTGTGAAATATAACACACGTAAGGAAAGGTGAAACTCCTATGTAGTCACCAGGAGGTAAAGAAATAGAACATCGCCAGACCCCAAAAGACCCCTACATTCATCCGCCCAATCACAATCTTTCCCAGCCGCCTTCCCGGGTAACCACTCTCCTCTTATTGTAATCATTTCTTTGCTTTTATTCATAGTTTTATTAATGAAGTATGAATCCTTAAGTATATGGTTCTCTTTTGCCTGTGTTTGAACTTTCTGTAGGAGGAACTAAACAGTATGTACTATTTTGCATCTGAGTTTTTCTAACTCAACATTATGTTTCTGAGATTTATCCACATTATTGTGTTGTGGCTATAGTTCATTTATTTTTATTGTTTGAGTAGTAGTCTTTGTATGACTATACCTCAATTTATCCATTCATAGACATTTGAATGTTCCACTTTGGGGCTAATATAAGCATTATGTTAAACTGCATTTTTACTAATATGAGCATTATATTAAACTGCATTTTCTGATTACTGATAGGGTATTACTTTGGCTCTTTGGGATCCCTTTAGCGAAGTGCATATGCAATGTTTTGGGTTTCTTCATTTTTCTATGGGATTTTCTGTCTTTCTTACGGATTTACAGGCATTCATTACGTAGTTTGGATATGAGCTGTCGGATTTTTTCCCCAATTTTTTTATTGTGGCAAAATATGCGTAACATAAAATTTACCGTCTTAACCACCGTTAAGTGTAAAGTCAGTGGTATTAAATACATTCATAATGTTATGCTTCACCACCATCATCCATCTCCAGAACTCATTTCATCATGTAAAACAAACTCTGTACCCATTCAACAACTTCCCATTGTCTCCTTCCCCCAGCCCCTGGCAATCACCATTCTGCTTTCTGTCTCTGTGAATTTGACTATTCCAGAGACCTCATATAAGTGGAATCATACAATATTTGTCTTTTTGTAACTGGCCTGTTTCGCTTAACATGATATCCTTAAGATTAATCCACGTTGCAGCAGGTGTCAGAATTTTCTCCCCTTTTAAGGCTGAATGATACTCCATTGTTGGAGAGACCATACTTGGCTAATCCATTCCTCCGTTGATGGACATCTGGCTTGCTTCCATGTTTTAGCTATTGTAAATAAGGCTGTTGTGAACACAGGTGGACAAATCCCTCTTCAAGACCCTGCTCTTGATTCTTTTGGGTAGATACACAAAAGTGGAATTGTTGGATGATATGGTAATTCTATTTTTATTTTTTGAGGAATCACCGCACTGGTTTCCATAATGGCCATACCATTTTACATTCCTACCAACAGTGTAAAAGGGTTCCAATTTCTCCACATCCTCACCATCACTTGTGTTTTCTGGTTTTTGATAGCAGCCATCCTAGTGTCCGTGAAGTAGTATCTCATTGTGGCTTTGATAATGCATTTCCCTGATGACTGACATTGATCATCCTTTCATGTGCATGTTGGCCATTTGTAGGTCCCTGGAAAATGTCTATTCAAGTCCTTTGTCCATTATTGAATCAGGCTGTTTGGCAAAGAATTTTAAAAGGTGGATAAGGTATGGTCCCTGCATTTTTGTGGCTCGTGTCTGGTAGTGGAAACCATCACATAAGCAAATAACATATAAATAAGGCAGAAGAGCCACAGTAAGGTCTTCCCTTTCTTGTGGACATCAATATGCTATCGGTGTCCATGGACAAGCGGAAGGGTTTGACCGCTTCACCTGGATGCATGTGGAAAACTAAACGAAACAAAACAAAAAACTTGCACATGCCTTAAGCAGCAAGTTTCTAAAGAGTTTCAGAAACGAGCTGTGATCCATTCAGAAACATCACCAATTTAAATTTGATACTCAGGATGTATGGTTGGTAACTTTATTTCTCATAAGGCAGCCCCAAAACCTTTGCTTTTTAAAAGACTCGAGCAGCTTTCTCAACAAGCCACATCTATTTCTGCTGTGAGTTTTTATCTTAGGTTGTCACTTAGAGGTATAATAAATTTAGACATTGCCGTTTTCTCAGCAAGCAAAGTCTGTGATGTCTTAACCAAGCACAGGACAGGACTGCCATGCCTCCCTCTAATAAGTGAGAGTCTTTGGAATCAAATGGGAATACAGTTTTATTCTGAGGAAAGTACTAGCTGCAAAGGAGAAAAACTGTACTTTCTACAGTTGCATTTGTGGATTATGGTTGGATTCCCTACTCATTGATGAACACTAAGAATCTTGAATATTGTTATCCCAAATAAACTATATTGCATCTGAATGGAATATTTTGATAATAAAGGGTTGGTCGTAGGAGAATGCCTTCCTTCAAAAAAGGGTAGAGCTAAGAATCATTAGAGATGTTTCATGGAACCCATCAGCTAATGCATCCTTCGCCTAAAGGAGTTTCCATACTCCGAAGGCAATCCTTTGCAGAATAATTCCTATTTAAGCAGGAGGGGGAAGGGGGTGGGAGATTGGTGCCAACAATGAATGACTCAGGCAAGCTATGAACTTGCCAGTGCCTGCAATACAGTATTGGGGTAGCACTAGGGTTTTCTCTTTTTTTTTTTTGACAAAGAGCTATTTCTCTTCTTATTGAAAAGAATTGGACTGCAGGTTCAAAAGAAAGAGTTGCCAATTTGACCCCCAATCACTCAGCTTAGAACATTCCTGGGGTTTTGATAGAAGAGTACCTATAGTTAGGAAGCCAGATTTATGGCCGCAGGCAAAGAGAAAGAATACCTGGTTATTACGGTAGGTATACTCCTTGGAAATCCTTCTAGAGAAGTCCTATAAAAATCACTTTGAAGCCTCCCACATCTGCACCTGTGTCTTCACCTTCCCAACAGTAATGGCGGAGGGCCCCTTCATCAAAAAAATCACCTTCAAGCCTCCTTTGGATCCTGATATCTTGATGACCCAAACATTACCTTCCCTACCTTTCCTTAAGACTATAGACGTGTCACAAACTCTTTAACAATCACCAGAGTTTCCTTTCCTTGAAATGCACAGAGAACTAAGAACCCAAGGCATATAAGAACCAGGGTAAACCCAGAACAATTAATTCCCTAGCAATCCTCCCATTAGGGATACAACTGGGAGTGGGTTTGGCATCAGCAGACTGAGCTTAAATATCCTCCTGTTTGCTGGCTATGTGATCATGGGTGATTCCCTTACATCTCTGAGCTTCAATTTCTTCTTCTATAAAATAGATATAATACCAACATCATGCTTTTATAAGAATTACTGGCATGGAAGATGTTATCTGTGAAAACCCTTTGTAAAAGTGTCATTTAAATAATTGTTCTTAATCTAGGGGTGCTTGTATCTAAACCTGCAGCCTTCCAGAGAAGACTTCCCTTTATAAATTTACTCAACTGAATGTGTAGGTAGTAACCAGAACTTTATAAATAATACAAGTTCCCATAAGTTTTAATTATTGTTAAATGTTATGATTCTCCCACTCCCCCATCTGCCCCTGCAAACAAAACAAAACAAAACAAAACAAAAAAAGCGTTCTAAACAATCACATTTCTCAAAAACAAGCAAATCAGAGATATGGAATCTTTTCCCTTTTATGATTCACCCGAACCAAGCGAAAGGGTGTTTACTTTAGAGAAGAGAAACTCACACACTGAAACACCTTTTTATTACTGGTAACTCCCAAGTCATTCACCAGACTTTCATTGTGTGGAGTTATGCCTCAGGAGTTTAGGACTCAAATTCATATTTGTGCAATACACCATGAGATTACACAATTCTAATGTCTTTGAGGTTTTCTATTTTTAATTATAATTAAAACACTACCAGTGACAGAATTGGGACTCCCCCTCTCCTCTAGCCAGAGGTTATCAACTTGGTGGATAGTCTCCCAGAACGTTTTTTCTATACATATATTACCAGATATATAATATTCTCACAAATAATAATATATATACACTGGCATTTCTTCATTCAGTTTAAGACATTATCTGTTTCCCCATTATGGAAGATAAGGAGTTCCCTCCTCCTGACTCCATTTTGGTACTTGCTTTGTATTTTTGCTTCTTCTATTTGTACTTTAAAATTATTTGAGCTGGTGTTTGCTCTTCCACCAGCCCATAACTCATGATGCCCTCCACATTAGATGAAGATATCAATACCCTTACCTTCTCTTATAGTTGTCCTCTATACTCCCACCTCCATATTTATCAGCTGAACCCTGATAATGTCAAGGATGACAACATTCACATTCTCTTCTGCAAGCAGAGTTGACTTCCCTGTTTTGTCTGCTGGTTCCACGAGTTGATTGTTGCAGGACAAGATTAAAATCACACCACATTTTGGTTTGCTTCCTGTTTGGCCGTGAGTTTCTTACATAATTTTTTACCTGTTATTTTTTTTTTTAAGATTTTATTTATTTGACAGAGAGAGAGACAGCGAGAGAGGGAACACAAGCAGGGGGAGTGGGAGAGGGAGAAGCAGGCTTCCCGTGGAGCAGGGAGCCCGATGCGGGGCTCGATCCCAGGACGCTGGGATCATGACCTGAGCCGAAGGCGGACACTTAACGACTGAGCCACCGAGGCACTCCTTACCTGTTATTTCTAATTGCCTTACTTTCTTCTTATTGATGGAAGAGATTTATGTTTTCTTCATCAAGTTATGAACATAATCTGGCTTCTTAGTCATTCTGTTACTTTGGTCTATTTCATTTCTCTCATTGAAAACATTCTATCTGGAGATGTCTTTCTGTTCTAATAACGAACAAACAGATTTCCAGCCTCACTGTACAGCTGTTATCCTGGGATTGCATTTCAATGGACTTCTGAGTTGATTCCACTATTTCTTGTATCTTATGTTTTTCTTTTTGGTGATGATGGGGGGGGGTGTGGGTAAGATTGTTTTCACCCTTTTCTGATGGTGTACATTCTCAAGTAGCTTACTTAGAATGTACTTGAAAGGTAACCCTCCTGAGTTTATATCTGAAAATACCATTGTGCCTTATATGACTATAGAATTCTCAGTTGTAATTTTCCCTCAGAACGTTCAAGGCTTTGGGGCGCCTGGGTGGCTCAATCAGTTAAGCATCTGCTTTTGGCTCAGGTCATGATCCCAGGGTCCTGGGATCGAGCCCCACATTGGGCTCCCTGCTCAGCAGGGATCCTGCTTCTCCCAGCTCTTGCTCTCTCTCTCAAATAAATAAAATCGTAAAAAAAAATAATAACTTTCCAGGCTTTGTCCCATTATATTCTACCATTCAGTACCCCCAGAGAGAAATCTGATGTTAATCTCATTCTTTTGTACATAACATTGTTTCTGTCTGGAAATTTTTTGGATCTTCTATTTATTCTTGGTCTGAAATTTCACATTGAATGTAGATATTCATCTTTTTCTCATTTATTCAGCTTTGCGTTCCAAATGAGTCCTTCAACTCAGAGATTCCTTCAACCTAGAGATGCCTTCAATTCTGATAAATTTTCTTTTCTGATTTCTTTGATAATATCTCCCCCTGTGTTTCCTCACTCCATTTTTTACTTTTTTTTTTTTTTTTTGGAACTCCAGTTATTCAGATGGTGGGCCTCCCAAATTGATCCTCTCTCATTTTTCTCCCAACTTTTTCATCTCTGTTCCTTTCTAGTCTATAGTCTGAAATCTTTCCTTATGTTTATCTTCAAACCCTTCCCTTGAATTTTGTCCCGATAATTATTCAATCTCTGAGATGGTTCCTGTTTCATAGCATCTTCTTGTTTAATGCCTGCAGTCCCTATCTTCTCAAATCTGTTGAAATATAGAGTAATTCCTCTAGCTTCTCTGAGTTATGTCTGTTTCTCCTGGGGACAGTTGTTTCATTCACCTTGGTCTTTCTCTTTTATCAGGCTGGTTTTCTTCTTGTGCCTGATCATGCATACTTAAGAATGAGAGCCTAGGTTAATTTTTCTGGACAAATGGTTCCGATTTCTTAATATATACACACACACACACACACACACACATATATATACACACATCTGTGTGTTCCCATTAGGATTCTCCTATGAATAGATTAGCTGACTGGGTGTCCCACAGAGTGATAAAAGATTTAACTAGGTGGGTAAGAAGAAATGCATTCTGATTCTTGATCTTGTGTACATGACTTCTTTTTACTCTCTTGAAATTTGTAAGATCTTTTCTTTTCCCAGTTCTGAAATTCTACAATGATGTGCTTTGGCAAAGGTTAATTTTAATCCATTTTTCTGGGCTACCCACTGGAAACTTTAAATTCGGAAATGCCTACTTCTGCTTTGGAAAATACTCTTGAATTATTTCTCTGATAATTTTCTATCCTTTGTTTCATTCTCTACTTCTGGAATGCCTCTATTCAGATTTTGGATCTCCTAGACTTCCAGATTTATATAACCTCATCTTTTCTATGTTTTTATCTTTGTCATCTTGCTCTACTGTATGGGAGATTTCCTCAACTTCATCATCCAACCCTACTGTTGAATTGTTCACTTCTACTATCATTTTTAATTTCCAAAAGTCCTTTTTGATTTTGGACTTTTAAAAAGAGCATCTTATTTTTGCTTCATGGAAGCGATATCTCATCTCTTGAGTATGCTGGTATTGTTTTTTGTTTAATTTTCTTTCCTTTGCTTGGCTTTTCTTTCAAATCCCCTACCAGCACTATTTGTTTTCGTCTCTATTATGTCAGAAGGCTTCCTCAAATGTCTGGTGGTTCTTGATCTATTTATTTAAGTGAGGTACTAAAAAGCTGATCAGAAGTGGGTACCTTGGGGTAATCTAGTTGGGTTGTTTCCTTGTGGAACTCACAACGTCAGTGTCTTTAGGTCTTTCCTCTTGGGAAGGTCATATTTCCCAGAGAAAGATCTTCTAGGCTCTTGTGTGGAAGATATACACCTGTCTGGTAGCATTCCATTTACCCAGTAGGGTGTGGGGTAAGTGGGGGCTCACCATTCCCTAAGCAATTTACTTAATCCCCCTGCACTCAGCATGAATCTACTTTTAACCTTGCCCAATGTATTCTACTACAGAGACCTTTTTTTTTTTACCCAATTGAGGAAACAAACTTCCAGTTTACTATCCGGGGAGGGAAGGGTCAGATAATCAGCTTTGGGGAGTAAAAGGATATAATGGTTTTAAAATTTTTTTTAATTATTGGGGAATTCCTATGTTCACGGGGGAAAAAAACAGAAGGGTATAATACCCACCCCCCATGGCCCCATCACCAGATCCACCAGCCATTATCACACTGCAGGTTCTACCCTATATCTCTCTCCCTCTTCCATTTCCCTTATCCCATATTACTTTGAAACAAATTTCAAACATCATTCCATCTGAAATCATCCAGTACATACCACTGAAAGATAAGGACTTTTTAATAAACATAACCTCTACATGATCATTCAACCTTAAAAAATTACCTGTTTTGATATCAAACCTCCATTCAATGTTCAAACTTCTAGTTGTCTGTCATATGTTTTATTTATTTTACATTTGTTTATTACAATCAGAATAGAACTAATAATCCACACATTCTGGCTGGTTAAATCTCTAAGTTTCCCTCATGTGCAATTTTTTCACTGGAATTTATTCAATGAGGAAACAGAATAGCCTTGCCGAGTTTCTTAGAGTCTGGATTTTGCTGATTGCATCTCTGAGGTGTAGTTTAACACTTTTCTCTGTCTTCTGTATTTCCTGTAGGTTGGTAGTTGGATCTAGAGGTTTAATTGCTTCTATGGGTCTATCTTCTAGTTCATTAATTCTTTCCTGTCTGCTCCATTCTGATGTTGAGCCCATCTAGTAAACTTTAATTTCCATTATTTTATTTTTTAGTTCTAAAATTTCCATTTGGTTCTTCAACTCTTCTTTTTCTTTGCTGAGACTTCACTGACCCTAGGCTATCATCTGAATGATGTCTTTTAAAATGTGAACACATGGTAGAGTGGCAGAGTGGGGTAGTCAGCCTCCAAGGTGGCTCCCAATGATCCCTGTTTCCTCGTCTTCACATTCTTGTGCAGCCCCTCCCACATTCTAGCAGGGTTAGTCTGTGTAACTAATAGCATATGGTGGACGTGACAGTATATTAACTTCTGAGATTAGATTATAAAGGACTGTGGCTTCTGTCTTGAGCACTCTTTCTTTCCCACGTACACACTCTTAGATCACTTGCTGTGGGAGAAGCTAGCTCTCCTGTGGTCAGGAGATTCAGGTGGTCTATGGAGAGACCCATGTGATGGAGAACTGAAGTCTCCAGCCAACAGCCATGGACAAACTGAAACCTACTACCTACCACATAAGTGAATTTTGAAGCACATCTACCCCCAGTTAAGCCTTCAGATGAAAATGCAGTTCTAGCAGAAGCTTGAATGTAATCTCATGAGACTTTGAGCCAGACCCACCAGCCAAGCTGTCTCCAGATCCTTGACCGACAAAAAATGTGTGCATTAATAGGGTTTTTTTTTTTTAAGCTGTTAAGTTTTAGCAAAATTTGTTATATAGCAGGTAATACATCAGGGTTTGTACCTGAGTCTCTGCTCTACCACTTAATAAAAGATGCAGCACATACTGAGTAACCTTCTAAGCTCCACTTTCTTTCATTGGAGACTGATGACCATTTTTGCCACACTTAACTTTTCAAGGTTATGAGTTGCACATAATATATGAAAACGTTATACAACTAGTAATTTACCAAACACAACCTCCCTATTTTGCAGATAAAAACCGAAAGCCCAAAGAAATGAGAAGAACTGACAGATGAAGCATTAAGGAACAGAGAAATTATAGGATTTGTCCAGGCTTCAACGGTTTAGAAAAAGAGCCAGGACCAGAACCCACAGCCCACAACTCCACATCTGGTTATTTTTGCTACTATGCCTAAAATATCATGTGCTATTATCATTAAACATGGTCATTCCATGTTTCAGGAACATAGACACCAAGTAAATTATGGATTGTAGGGTAGACGGGAGAATTGCATTTCTTCCATGGTACATGACAAACTTGGGGTTAATGCAAGAGAGTCAGTTGTTCCAATTCAGCCTTTACATCATAAAGCTGACATAGGGACAGTTACTCCTTTCTGCTGCTCTGCCAGTCATCCCAACACACCGCCTCCAAGCACATGGGCACCCAGCCAGAAGGTGACCAACAACACCTCTTTGCACCTAAGCCACGTACAATAGGCAGATAGCTCCTTTAAAAACAAAACAAAACAAAACAAAAAAAACCTCGCTAGACAAGTTGGTATCAGTATCTCTACACTACAAATGCTCCTTTGTTATGCAATTTTAGTAAAAATAGTTGACTGGGAGAGAAGAAAAAAGGCTAATAGTATTTTGAGCCAACAAGGTCAGACCATTTGGGCAATGACTAACCTCTACAGGGTTTCAAACTTTTTTCATTAAAAACCTTTTTTAAGGTATTTTTGTAAACCACCTTACCTTCTGCCTTCCCCTCAACTTCAGTCTTCTGAAGGGGGGGAAAGGGGGCATTTTAAAATGTTGAAAAAGATAAAAGAAAAAAAAAGGTATATGTGGACTCAAACTGGAAAGTAAACACAAACATAAAAACAGCTGTGTTGATGGGAACACCCTGCTGGCTCAGTCTGTAGGACATGTGACTCTTGATCTCAGGGTCATGAGTTCCAACTCCACATTGGGCATTGAGATTACTTAAAAATAATCAATCCAGAATAGTTGTGTTGAAGTGGTGGGATTTCTTTTCCATTCTTAGTTTTGTTTTTAATTTAAAAAAAATATTTATATAGAATATATAATAACTATTATATATACCATATAGCAATATGTACGATTTGTTATGTTACTTGTGTTTTTAACTTAAGGTTCAAACTTGATACAGTGTCTATCTTGACAAAATGGGATTTAATAGATCTTTTGGATTTAAATAACCTAGTTACAGTTTAGTTTTTCACCCCATGTGTGTCAGTTAAGATTCTTCAGTTGCAAGCAACAGAAACTAATTCTGGCTACTTAAAAAATCTGTTGTAAGAGTATGGGAGAGCAGGGGCACCTGGGTGGCTCAGTCAGTTGAGTGACCAGCTTTGGATTTTCATTCGCGTTGTGATCTCAGGGTCATGGGGTTGAGCCCTACACATCAGGCTCTGCACTCAGCAGAGTCTGCTTGTCCCTCTTCCTCTGCTCCTCCTGCTGCACTCATGCTTGCATTCTCTAATAAGTAAATGGATAAATAAAATATTTAAAAAAAAAAAAAAGGAGTATGGGGGAGCAGACAGGACCAAAGGCAAGCCTTGGAGAAGCAAAGGCAGGTAACCACTGAGAAGGTCTACTCCACTGGGTGTAAGGTCCTGCTGCTGGAGTAAATGAACACTTGCCAATTATTTGTTTCTTCTGCACTCGATCCCTGGGTCTAAGATGCAAAGTCCTTGTCAAGTGGGATTCTGCTTGGTCAGAGATGTACCAAGCTAGGATGTCCCGAGTTGATGAACGAAAGAGGGAGTTGAAAAGGATTTCCATGTAGGAGAGCAAAACACTGAGGATCCCATCCCACCAACACAGCTCTCAGCAGCGAGCATGGTTACTCCAGAAGTTGATGAGGATGCTTACTGGAATATCTAATGTCCACTAAATCGCAGATTTGTTCTCACCACTCGATGAGATGTTTGGGAGAACATGAGTGGTCTTCCAGCAGTATTTTAGATGGACTCCCACACAGCTTTCCTCCTCACTTGTCAAGGACCAGCAAAGACCTGCTTTGGGCATGACATTTTGGTGTGATGCTTTAGAGCCACAGTAGAACTTGATCCACCTCTACACTCAGATAACACAAATCAAGTCCAAGCCTCCTTAAAGTGTACCCCACGTCCATCACAACGCTGCCTAGTATCGTATTCCTAGGTCCTTCCCAACCTACTCTCACTCTCCTTTTAACTATTGTCCACACGGCTTTCCCTGAAGAATGTTCTGTATTAACGGGCATTTCATGACAATGAAAAGGAAAGGGGAAAGAAATATAAGAATTGCTGGTTAAACCAAGTCTACAAGTCAAGATTTGTCTAGATAGCTATAGACCGTTCTACTCTGTTCTCAGGGTCTTCAAGATCCTTAAAGGTAACCGCTGAACCACACATTCTTAGGAGATGACTTCCACATGACTTTAAGACATAAGCAGTTTAAAACAGCATTTTTGATAGATGGAGGTGAAGGTGTCGACAATTTTATTAACATTTAGTTTAAAAAGCTTTACACCTGTGCCATGCCAAGACATAGAAGGTTCTTAAAGCAGTTACCCATTAGGGTTTGCTCCTTGGTTTAGGACTCGTGGGGTCTTGGTATTGTTTTGTTAAGCGGTTTAAGAATTCATGATCTTGGTCCAGGGCTGGTAATACTGTGCCACTTTCTTCTCCCTTCAGGGAAGAAGAGACAGGATTATACCTGTAGGCTCTCAGCATATTATTGCTGCACAGTTGACTCCTTAACATCTTCTGTGGTTTAGCAATTTGCTCTAAAATTGGCCTCAAGTCTCTCTCAGAGGAGAGGAGCATGGAAACATTGCTCAGGCTGGATCTTAAATGCAGTGTGTGTGTGTGGTAAAACATACATACCATAAAATTTTCCATTTTTAACCATTTGCTCAGAGGCATTATGTTCACATTTCTGTGCAACTACTACCATCCATCTGCAGAACTTTGTCATTTCAAACTGAAGCTCTGCACCTATTAAACACTAGCTCCCTATTTCCTTCTCTCCCCCAGCTCCTGGCCCTCACCATTCTACTGCGTGTCTGAGTTTGACTCTTCTAGGTCCCTGATGTAAGTGAAAGTGCACACTATTTGTGTTCTTATGTCTGGCTTATTTTTAAGTGCAGTTTTGATACACAGAACAGTGCCCTTATGGTGAGTAAGGACACAGCATATGTAGCTGTTACTTCCAAATCAGAAGTCTTTAGCCCGGAGCCCTTGGATGAGTCCTAGAGATCTAAACCTCCTTTAAGAGATGGGTTTCCTAAATTACAAGGTGTTCGTAGGAGTCTTAACCCAGAAGATGCCGATTGCTGTTCTGGGTCCTCTCTGCTTCGAGAGCATCCTCTTGGTCCCAAGCCAGTATTGGCTACCTACCGTCAGGTAGCAACACACCACGAACCTGGTCATATTTACTGTATGGCTCTGGATTTTGCTGATTCAAGTTTGATGCCTCACGTGGTGTCAATCACTCTATAAACCCCTAGCCTCCTGGCCACTTAAGAACTTTGAGCTCACCTTCTTCCTCTGAAGAATATCTAATGCAAATGCAACACAAAACCACAACGAGATACCACTTCACACCCATTAGGATGGCTATGATCAAAAAAACCGACAAGAAGTATTGGCAAGGGTGTTGGAAAAATGGGAACCCTCATGCATTGCTGGTGAAAATGTAAAATGGCGCATTCACTATGGATAACAGTATGGTGGTTCCTCAAAAATTAAAAATAGAACTACCCTAAGACCCAACAATTCTACTTCTGTATATACACTCAGAAGAACTGAAAGCAGGAATTCAGATATTTGTACTTCCATTTTCATAGCAACACGATTCACGAGAGTCAAAAGAACAGTCCAAGTGAATATCTATGACGAATGGATAAACAAAATGTCATCTAGCCACACAGCGGAATATTACTCAACCTAAAATATAAAGGAAATTCTGGCACCTGCTGCAACACGGATGAACCTTGTGGGCCTTATGCTGAGTAAAACGAACCAGTCATAAAAGAACAAATACTGTAGGAGTCTACACTTAGAATAGTCAAATTCACAGAGATGAAAAGTTAAATGGTGGTTGCCAGGGGTTGGGGGGGTGTAGGGAAGAAGGATGGGGAGTTAATGTTTAATGGGGACAGAGGTGCATTTTGCAAAGATGGGAAAGTTCTAGAGAGGATGCTGGTGATGGCCACATGGCAATGTGAAGGCACTTGAGGACCCTGAACTGTACACTCAAAAGTGGTTAAAACGGTAAACTTTTATGTTACACATTATGATACACATTTTATGTTACATATTATAATAAAAAAAATAAAAAATAAAAAGACACCTGGGTGGCTCAGTCAGTTAAACGTCCAACTCTGGATTTCAGCTCAGGTCATGATCTCAGGGTTTAAAGAAGTGTCTAGTGCTGTCTGATCATTATTCCCTGCTCCCACAGAGAAGTTAAAAGCCCTGTTTACAGTTTATTCCAAACCCCATCTTCTGGGAAGAGACAAAATGTGTTAAGTATCAAAATGTTTGTCAAAAGCCGAGCCTGCCTTAGTTGTTTGTGTTTCTCAGTAAAATAAATAAACAAATAAATAAATAAAAATAAATGATCACTTCAGCATCATATCCCGTCCATCTGTCCAACCCCATCAAAAGAAGCAAGGGGTGAGGAGCAAAAAAAACAAAAACAAAAACAAAAACGAAAAACAAAAAAATTCTAAACCAGAGGCAGCAGGACAAGCTTTTTTGGGACTAAAATGGTCTCCAGGAGCCAGGAAGCTGCCACTCAAAGGCGGCCCAGTCAGCATGGATGGGAGAGAAACTCAGAGCTAAGTCACAGAGAGAAGCCCAGCTCACAGGAGGAGCATGGGCACCTGCCCAGTGATCACCGGCTAAGGCGGCGCGCCAGGAGGTGTGGGCACTCCTTTCCACTCTGAAGTCACTTACCTCAGAAAAATGGTTCTCGATAATGTTCAAAGCAGTCAGGGCAACCTGAGGGTTCTCATGGAGTTGCAAAGCCTCAATTTTATCAATGCCACCCATTTCCTCTATCAGAAGACACAGGTTTTCCTTCTCTGAAAGCTTCTCCGCTGCCTGTGGGCGTATAAGGAAAAGCAAGACTCTGGGCAAAAGCCCTTCGGAGGTGGAGCTGCACCCCGGTGGAGTCAGACCAAAGGCTCCTGTTCCAGACTGGCAGCCACAGTTCTTCCCTCATTAAGACTGCAGGATCAGGGACACCTGGGTGGCTCAGTCAGTTAAACGTCCAACTCTGGATTTCAGCTCAGGTCATGATCTCAGGGTTGTGAGATTGAGCCCCATGTTGGGCTCCGTGCTGGGTGAGAATCTTTCTCTCCCTCTCCCCACCCCCTCTTATCTCTCTCCTCTTAAAAAAAAAAAAAAAAAAAAAAAGATTTCAGGATCTTCCTCCCCTTTTAGATAATTATAGTACATATATTTAGGTTTATATCATTTGCACAAAATACAATTTTTGCCAAGTATGCTGCCCTCCATAAATACATTGCTGTTATTGTCTAATAGGTATCTCCCTTATAATTAATGGAAATTGTTTAAAATACAGTTTGAAAGAATGTTCAAGTAATGCTATTTAAATGCAGGGGTTCCGGCCCTGCCCTCACCTCTTAAGGAAAAGCCTTAAGAGGTAAGACTAAGGGGACCCTTAGTAACACCACGGCAAATAACCAGGTCCCTGGAAACAAGTAACATGAGTGGATTTAATCCAATGCGGATCATTGGATTTATCATCTAGGGCTATTCCTTCACTCAAACACTTGTACATATACCGTGGGCAAGGCCTACAAAACTAGAGATCAAGATGTGATTTAGAAAAGGCCTTTTTGTAACTCACGTTCTTGGGGCAGACAGGTAAATAATTGTTGTAGTACAGAAAGCAGAATATAGTAGATGATCAGTGGTTTACGTTATAGAAGATGTGCATAAAAGGCTTGGAAAGTAGCACATGTTCCTGATGAACAATGCTGTGCCAGGGTCAACCATAGGATCATCATGGCGTTCCCAAACCAAGAAGGGGCAAGGACAAAGATGTGAAGGAATACGTGTTGCATATTAGGAGAAGAGGGAGTAATTCAGCTAAACAGTCTATTTGGAGGAAGTGAAGAGAAATAAAGAAAAGGCTTTGGTGTCAACTCCTGAAGGGCTCTGCTCTCTATTTTGTGAGCAGTAATAAGAAAACCCCCTGTGGTTCAAATTAAGCATGATTTAGGCCACACTGTCTACCTGATCAGAGGGTGCACTGTGTGTCTAAACCCTGCCACACCCTAGTCCGATCCGCAAGTCCAAAATGAGGTTTTTGGCTTTGAGTAAAGAAGCCGAGGCAGGACCAATGGGCTAGGTTAGCCTCAGACAGAATGCTGGAGAGTGTGGGATGACCAAGGGCAGTCAGAGCTCTGGAGAAGGATTCTGGATGTCGACACCACAGCAAACGGCCCCAAAGTCACTTCAGAGAATTTCGGCTACACTCTGCCGCCCATCTGAGGCTCTCTCCTGCCTCATCCTCCTAACCTGCTATTAAAGTGCCTCTCTCTGGTCTATCAGATGCGGTTTTCCCAGACTCCCCCCAAGGGGGAAAAAAAAAAATCCCAAATGTTTAGTTCAAATGAAACAGATGAAGTTAAATTTCTAAAGCCCACAAGTGCGCTTTCACAAACGTGTTACGTCGTTTTATGCAACCTTGTCTATGGGCGGCCAAGTCTCTGTTCTTCATCTGTGTGATTTGCTCAATCGTAGGGTCTAATTGGGTGCTCTTTCAGTTCTGTTCCTGACTCAGGTCAGTTCTTTCCAAGACAGTTACATGAAAAGGATGCTTAAAGTGAGCTTTTAAAAGGAGTCCCCTCATGTTACTTTGAAATTTTTCAAACAGCTTAGTTGCATATAAAAGGACCTGAACCAGATGAATATAGCCAGCCCTCAAGATGGCCTCAGATGATCCCTACGTCCTGGTGTTCGACACCCTTGTATAGTTTCCTCCCATGTTGAGTGGGGTTGATCTGTGTAACCAATTGAATGTTGTTGAAATGACTTCCACGGCTAGATTATAAAAGCCATTGGGGCTCCCATCTTGCTTTCCTAGATCATTTGTTCCAGAGGAAGCCGGTTGCCATGATGTGAAGACACACATATGGTCCTATGAAGAGGTCCAGGTAGTGAGAATAACTTTCCAGGCATGTGAGTGAGCCATCGTGGAAGCTGACCCTCCAGCCTCCATCAAGCCTTCAGATGAGACCAGCCCCAGTTGACACCTCGAACCTCCTAAGAAACCCTGAGCCAGAACCATCCAGCTAAGCTGCCCCCAGATTCCTAACCCCAGAAACTAGGTGACATAATAACTGTTTGTTCTAGACCACTAGGGAGTAATCAATTATGCAGCAATATAGAACTGACACCAATGGTTTATGAACACTGGCTTTCTTCCAGAAATAAGGCTTTTCTAGATCTCTAATTCAAGTCTCTGGAGTCAGTGTGAAGATCTATTCCTACTGCTGCTCTTTCGAGCGTATCCTATGTTTTAGCCTTCTAAAAGAGCCGGCCATGTGGTTCATGGACTCTTTCCCCGGCTTCGAACCTTTGACTGGTTTCTCCATCTCACTCAGAGTAAGCTGAAGTTCTCCCACACCTCATGTGATCTGGATGCTCTGAGCCTGACTACCACCTTCTGTCCATTTGCTCCCACTCATCCTCGAGTGCTCTTCCCCAGATATCCACAAGACTCGCTCACTTCACTCCTCTCAGGGCTTTGCATAAATGTTCTTCCTGAGACAAGTTTCTCCTGACGACTACATACAAGGGATCACCATGCTCTCCCCGCTCTGAGCCATCAGTGACGGTCCTTTTAGCAGATAAACTCTCAGCTGTTGTGTCTATTTCCCTCTCCGTTAATACATAAGCTCAATCAGAGCAAGGACGTTGTTCTGTTGTACCCTGAGCATCTGAAACAATGCTGGGCACACGGTCACTCATCTGAAAAATGAAGAGGGACCTTCTTTGAAAGTCCTCTTGTTTTTGTTACCCATAGGATACCAGGAGGAGGGGTAAAGGAGTGGAAAGAGAATCCGCATGTGAGTTTTAAGAACCAAATTAAATGCCTCAAATTTGGAGACTGCTCTTTACAAACCAACCTGCTTAGAAGAGCTCACCTGGAGGATAAAAGAGATAACATCAAGGATGATGATAACAATTTTGGTGTCTTGGATGGTAAGCAGATTCACCAGTGGCTCCAGGACGCCAGCGTGGACAAGCTGGATCAACTGGTCTATGGTGCCTCCAGTTGTGAAGTTAGCCACGGTCCAAACAGCCTCTTTCTGGACTTTAAATTCTCCCTGCAGAAAGAGAACGTTTACATTCTTTATAGATCCTGAGGAACTTAAGTACAGTGATGCTAACTTTGTTCAATTTCTAGGTAGGCTAGGGACAGCCAGGATGGTCTGTGCAATGTACATAGAACACCTCGGCATCCTGCCTCTAGTTCCTGAGCAGAAGACAGCATCTTTGAGAAGCCCAGAAGTAGGCAGGCAGACTTCCGTGGGGCCTTAGAGGGAGGTTTCAAGTTTGAAGTAGTCTCATTTCCTTAGGTCAGGTTATGGGGAAAATAGGCATTATGCTTGGAATTTTAGGTTACAGTGACCTAGGTCAACATTTCTGGTCTTTCTGTCGCAGGAAAACGATGGACAAGAAGCTCCCTAGCTACAAAGCTGAGCACACAGAAGTGACCTCAGGGGACTGAGCCAGTGTCACATGTAAATGATTTAAACAGAGCTCATCCAGTCAAAGGTGACAAAAAGAAATGCTGACCGATAGTAGTTGTCCCAGGCAAGGGAAGTGGGAATCAGGAGGAAGAAGGAAGCTTCATTGTATTTCCACTTTTATATCTGGATTTTCAGTGTATATCACCACTCTAATTGATGTGATTTTTACACTGAAAAGGCCACTTTCTTCAGCGTATATCACCAGAACCTCATATGTTTTTCCTCCTAAAACAAAAACACCCCCCCACCCCCGCTTTTGGCAAGTAGAGGGGATGGCACGTTCTTTTAACACTAAAGATAAGCCAGTATTTACCAGCTCAAGATTTTTTCTGAATATTGGAGCTGTGGGGGATCACCTTTTCATTGAACAATGCCTGTTAAGTCTCCTAGATCTTTAATGGGTTGTCCCAAATGGGATGCCTCTTCTTTTTTCCAGGGAAAGTTAGGAAACCACGGCTTCACAGCTCTGTTGTGATCTCAGTTAATTTGCTTCTTAGCCTGTCTCCGAATTACTGAAGGAGTTCAACACAGGGCCAATCGGAAAATAGCCTCATCACGGACACGGAGCGTACCACTTACGTTTTTCAGCAAAGCCACCAAAGGAGGCAGCATGCCGCAAGCTATTAGCCGCTGGATGTGCTGGTGAGGCCCTGCAGCCACGTTGCTCAAGGCCCAAGCTGCCTCCTTCTGGATGGAGGACTTGGGGTGCATCAGGAGCTGGGGCAGCACGTTCAGCATGCCCGCGTCGATGGCCACCTGGGTCTGGTGATCCATTCCCGTGACGATGTTCCCCACGGTGCGGAGGGAGGGGGTCTGGAAGAGCAAGGCTACACGTGTAACCAAGCATTGCAAACTTATGGTAACAGAAGGGGACCATCACACCAAGCTCTGCGCATTCCCCCATATTTGTTACGCAATGTTGATGGCGCTCGGGGAAACCCGTGAATAACGATTAAATCCATGATCCCTATTAATTCAGCACATCCATGGCCATTTGCCTAGTTTAAAGGTACTTGCTAGCCTCTCAATAGTTCCGGCTCACGTAAGAGAGAGGTCCAGGGATGCCTTTATTAAGAAATAATGCTGCCCTTTTTGTATCCTTACGCTGGGAAAATCGGCAAATTGATTACAGGGTTTATAATGTAATAACTTCTACCGAATTTGTATTTAGCACCAGTGTCAAGTTTCTGTTGTATATTTAATTGGAGCTAATGAGATCCCAACGGCATTTTTTGTTGTTGTTGCTGTATTCACAAACTCCCTCTCAACTCTGAAGGTCCGCAGGATGGATCTGCGATTGGGCTCAAGACAACCATCCTCTGAGGGCTGACTGTGCATTTATTTTTGTTTCTCTGCACCGCAGTGACTGCCCCCACACAGACCATCAACAGTTCTAGAGTTTTCCTAGCCTTTTATGCTGGGTATTTGCTACTCAAGTGAGAGGTGAAGTAGTGCTGTAGGCCCATCACAGCCTTGGCAGGATGACTCCAAATGGGCCCTAGACCCCTCAGGACAAGCAGCTTCTCATAGTCTCCTTGTACCCTCCCTCTCCCCAATACCATCCCCAAACTAACCTTGACGTCTGAGGAATACTATGCTAACCTAGGCATAGAGGATCACTAAGGCTGCATAAATATACAACCCTAGCCACAAAGATCAAAAGGGCCACCCACGTTTCAAGGCATATCTTCAAGAAGCATATTATGTAAGGGACAAGTTTCATATCATAGCAAAGTATTTGATGTTAGTTTTTTTTTTTTTCCACTTTACCTACACTGAAGTAGTCTAATAACAAACTGGGGAGAGGATAAGAGGGAATTTTTTTTTTATACCTGAGTTAAGAAATTCAAATGTTACAAGCTTTATGTTTGTACACACATGTGCGCGCACACACGTGCACACGCACACACCCTGTGTTAGCCAACTTGTTAACATCCACATGCACAGACCCCCAGAAGGAGAGGCCACAAAAGAAGAGTTTACTGGGTGGAGGGATTATTTTAATTTGGTGCTTGTCTAGATTTTCTAGTTATCAGATTAAGACAAGTGAGTTATTTAACATCCACTAGGACTTCAGATCAAAATTAAATTCAAGTCTTAAGCTAGAGAGTAGCAGAGACCAGGGAAATGTAGATGACAAGCTTTGTTCTAGATAAAGTATGAGACCCAACTGTGGAAGACCAGAGTTGGGAGAGGTCTTGTTCAAGGGAGTATGACTCACACATTCTCACCTGAAGGCCCAGACAGAGACAGACAGGACCAGGGACATTTACCAAGACATTGAGCTCTGAGCTGGTCATGAGCTGGACCAGCCTGGGCAGGACCCCCATGTTGACCACTTGGCTGATGCGCTCGTTGGAGCCATCAGTGAGGTAGGACAGGGCCCAGCAGGTGTCCGAGAGAACCTCGCTGTCTTGGTGCTGCAGGAGGTGGGACAGGACAGGCAATATCTGCTTCACAGCTTTCACAGAAGGGTAAGGGTTCTTGTTCCGGCACAAGTTGGACAAGGTCCACGTGATGTTCCGCATAAATGTGATCTGTAACAAGGAGAGTGCTTCCAGCATTGGGTGCAAAGGAGGAAAAGTGCCAATGGCCTGGTCTTTGCCATCCCTGATCAACATTATTAACCAGCATGAAGCAAAGCATTTGAGCTTCATGCAGAATCTGTTCTCGACAGTGACGCATACTAGGGAGACCAAATGTTAGGTGGAGGTTTCCTTGTATTCTTCCAAAATCCGCCCCCCCCCCTTGACTCAGCTGATGACCAATTTCATTTTTCATTGACAAAACAAACATGAAGCAGGAGTTACTTGGTCTGCCCATCAGCCAGTCACCCTACCGACACGTGGTAACCACATTCCTGATCTTTGTGGGAGGGTCAGGCCTCCTACCCCACATCTGGATCCCATTTTTGCCTTTGAAGATTCCCTTCCCAAGATCACCTCTCCCCCCTGATCCCTCCCACACTCTGGGACCCTCCACCTCTCTAGCCATTATCCTGCCTCTATTTTTCCAGAGTCCACCCTCAAGGATGCATCTCTATTCACGGTCTACCTTGCAGCTTCCCATTTGTTCTTCCACTCCTTCTAGTCTGATTTCTGCCCCTACTTCTTTGCGTTGAGTGATGAAATTGGCTTCTTCCAAGCCACCAAATCCAACAGCTGCTTTTTCAGTCCTAAAGTTACTGCCCCTCTTGGCAGTCTTTCGTACCCCCCCCCTGGAAAAGCTCTTCTTGGCACCTATGACACCACACCTGCATTTCTCTTGCCAAATGGGCTGTTTCTTCTCAGTCTTTTGGGCAGACTCTGCCTGACTTCTGACCGTCAGAGCCCTCGAGACTTGGTCCCAGGCTCTACTCTAGGTCAGGGGTTGGCAAACATTTTCTGCAGAAGGCCAGAGAATAAACACGTCCAACTTTATGGGCCATAGGGTCTCTGTTGCAACTAGTCCTCTCTGCCCTTGTAACATTACAAAAGCCACAGACAGCATGGGTATAAAGAAATGGTGACGGCTGTGCTCCAATAAAACTTTATTTACAAAAGCAAGCAGCTGGCCCCTGCTCTAGTTGATCCTGCCTAGCTGGATGACGGATGCACGCACAATCATTTGGACTGCACTATCCATCCACCTGATCTTGCTGCAATGGTGCCTCTTACTCGCTTCAACTTAACACGTATAACTAACGCTCAGCTTCCTTCTTCCCTCTATCTTCCCCATTTCCCTAGGAGGACAGTCATCTAAACAACCTAACCTGAAACCAAGGGCATTCTTACTTCTTCCACTCCCCCGTGTCCAGCGTGGCAGCATCCCAGCTCCCTCCACTCTCACTTTACAAGCAGCCAGAAGGGTCTTCCCAAAAGATCAGATCACTTCACTTCCTGCTTGCCTCTGCCAGCAGGTGGATGTCTAAGTCCTTCATCCTCCTTGTCATCTCGCTCTGCTCTCTCCTTGCAAACTCCTTAATCATGCCAGCCTCTTACTGGTCCCACCATGTCAGGTTTTCTCCCACCTTGAGGGATGGGTATTCCCTGGGCTTTTTGAAGCTACCTTCCCTTCATTTTTGTTTGGGGCAAATCTAGAACGAACATTTTCCCCAACACTTCCCTGTTGTTGCTACATCAATCAACTTTGACTTTAAGCTTTGAACCTAGACCCGGTACCTAGGAACAAAACTCGTCACCCATTAACTGCCTGCGCCCCCATCTACTTTTGCAGGATTGTAAGCTTAGAAAAACTTTAATGGACCTCTTCCAATGCCCCCTGAAGAAAAATTAGCACTAGTGGCCCTTGGGGCCAAATGAGGATCCATCTCTGCCCAATGTGATATTCAGTCCTAGGCCTTGCTTATAATTGCTGTCCGAAGGGCAAGGCAGCAACCGTATGACCTAGCATTGACTTGAAAGTACTCCCCCAATTTCAGAAACTTGTTACCTGGCTAGTTCTTCTACTTTAAAAATACTTACTGGTATGGTTGATGAAACGAGGGCCAGCAGATGTGGAATGGCATTGCTCGAGATAACGAGGTCTCTGAATTCTGGGCCATCACCTACAAATAGATAAGAATGTGACATTCGGGGGACACCTGGGTGGCTCAGTCAGTTAAGTGTCTGCCTTCAGCTCAGGTCATGATCCCAGAGTCCAGGGATGGAGCCCCCGCATCGGGCTCCCAGATCAGCAGGGAGTCTGCTTCTCCCTCTGCCCTTCACCCCACTCATGCTCTCTCGCTCGCTCTCTTTATCTCAAATAAAGTCTTTAAAAATTAAAAAAAAAAAAAAAAGAATGTGAGATTCTAACAGGGAGCAAAGAGAATCCTGGACTAAGTGACTAATTTTTTAAAACCCTGTGCAAGGGGTGAGAAGCCAAAACACATTCCTGGGCTGGACAAGTACATAGGGTAGCCATGAACTAGATCCTGGGTCTCCATCATGTCAGTTGGGTAGATGGGTCAAACGTGAAAAGCAGACACCACATAGCAGCGACCATTATAAGCAGTCTGTGGACACCTAAAGGAGCCAGCCAGTGGGCCCGGGAAGTGCCCTCAACACTCTAAATGCTGGTGGCACTGCACAACACAGTTCTCAGGAAGATGAATTTGGCTATTGCAGGCCAAATGGTCTTTCCAGGAGACTCTGGCATGGGCTGGAAACTTCCCAAAGCAACTCAGAATCTAGCCTGGGAGATGGGTCAATGCTAGCCACCTGCTATCTGCTTCTCAGGCAAGAATACCAGTTTGAGACCTTAGAAGTCTACGTTTATAATTCTTCAACCATGAAGGCAAGGCATAGGTTACTTTACACTACCCAATTTTGCCTGTTCCTTACTGAACCAAGCAAAATGAGAGACAAAGTCTCCGCACTCATTATACATGTTATACATGTTAAATCCTTTCTGCAAGCATTTAACAAGCAGACTTATTTTATATTCTGTGTTTGCTAATCCCAGTATCTGAAGTCCTTGGAGGTCTAATCATACTGTTTGTTTCTGCTGACTCAGTCATGATGGGTTGTTGATTCTCTGAACTTGAAACTGCTAATATTTGGCTGATTTTAATTTGTCAAAATCCTGAGGGGCCCAATTGAGTTCATATCTCCCCAAGAGCATCGTATTTATATTCAGCCAGGAATCCTGGAGCTTCCAACCCTGCAGCATTAACTCCTCATTTTATGCTTTCCTGGACCATGCAGGGAATACAGCATCAAGCCCCAAATTCACAAGGCCATTTTGGGACTGCGTTTACAGGCGAGAACTTTACCCCACACTGAGCACACACTTTTCTGGTATGTTCCCTTGGCAACTTTCACTGGAGGTAGAATTCTGTCAGGCTCCTGGGTGACGCAAGGGTCTGTCCTAAATCCTGCACGAGTCAAAGACTTGTCTTTTGTTCCTGAAGCCATTAAGACCTGAGGCTGTAGGATCCCGGTATTGACAGATGTCACCAGGCAGCCTGCAGCTTCGGTACACACTGCATCATCTGGTCGCCACTTTAATTGTTGGCCTCCGAAATTGACTCTGGATTTTGGAAAAGCCTGGCATACTTTTTCCAACGTTTCTAGATATTTATACTGAGAATACTGAATCTTTATCTACCCAAAGAACTCGCATAGCATGCCAGACACCTGACCCGCTGGTTTCCTCCCCCACCCCACCCCAGGGGAGTCTCACCTGCTATATTACCAAGAGCCCACACTGCCTGTTCACACACAGTCATGTGGGGGGAAGACAGGAGCTCAACCAAGGGTGGGATGGCCCCACCTTCCACAACCGCTTGAGTCTGCTCTGAAGTCCCGGAAGCAATGTTGGTCAGAGCCCAGGCTGCCTCGAACTGCAAGCAGGGCTGAGGTGACAACTTCAGGAACTCCACCAGCCTGGGAATGAGCCCTGCTTCAACAATCAGTTTTAGAGGAGGGTTCCTTTCCTGGGACAGCATTTTCCTTTGCAATGAAAGAGGGGAAAAAATTATAGATATACACATACACACGCACACACACATAAGTCATGTGAGGCTGATATTAAGAACCTTCTTTATAAATGTTCTTGGCATTCCCAGCTATCAGATGAGACTAACATCTGGGCCAGAGCTACTTAAGATCCTAAAATCCAGCCTATAGCACTGTGCAGTGACAAAGCAACATTTTTCCCTTTAGGTATTATCTATGAGTTGAGATTCCTATAGAGGCCAATTTAAATTAAGCAATTCATCTCTGACAACACTTGCATATCTTAAGTTGTCCTCAAGGATGGTGTAGAGGAACAGTTTAGTCTCGCTTTCGAATGGACTTGCCTCTTCTTATATTGTGTGGGCATTTTGCCACTGCCACAAAACCAAATAGGCCACTGGAGCTCATTTCTAGCTAGGAACCTCTAAACTGCAGAAGTCTCTCTGGCAGTACCTGGCTTCCTGGGTGGCCTGGAAACATAGGTCTGGATCTGAGGCATTCACACCATTGATTATTTCTTGCAGGGTGAGGCTGACCTGCAAGGAGAGACACATTTAGGTCAGAGTCTCTGCCCACAGGAACCATGAAGGTCATCTAGTCCAGCCATCTATCTGATTAGAACAGGCTGGCTTGGACAATATGTCCCAATCTGCACACTGGTCTACCTTAGGGGAGAGAAGAATACTTGGTGGTCTTATAGGTCTCATGAATCTGTGAGACACCTCCCCATGCTCTGGGGAAGGGGTAATTCCTATCATCACTTGGATCCCCACCACCTTTTCATCCCCTGCAGTAAGAACATGTTAGTGATGACCAGAAAAAATGGCAGAGTAAGGACCTCCAAAAATGCTCTCCTCCATAAAAACAAGAAAACCAACACAAGTAGATCAACCTTCCAAACTCTAGAAACTGACCAAAGGCTTGTAGCAACTTTTCTTTGAGCCATAAAGAAATTGTTCAGGAAAAACAGCTAATCTCAGGAAGAAGTCTAGGAAACAAAATGCATCAACATATGAACAGGATTATACATCATGTCCAACCGGGATTTAATCCAGGAAGGCAAGGGCAGTTCAACATATGAACATCAGTATAGCAGGTCATATTAATAGGATATAGGGGGAAAAGCACACAATCATCTCAGAAAATGTAGGATAAGCATTTAACAAAATTCAGGCACACTCCCATGATAATAAACATTCAGCAATCTGGAAATAAAAGCCAACTTCCTCAACCTGATAAAGCCATCTAATAAAACCCCACACAGCTAGCACCATACTTAATGGTAAAAGATGGAAAGTTTTCCCCCTAAGGTCAGGAACAAGACAAGGATGTCCACTCTTGTTGCTTTTATTCAACATTGTATTGGAAGTTCTAGACAGACTAATTAGGTAAGAAGAAAAAAAAGTCATCCAGATTGGAAAAAGAAAATTATTGCTATTTGCAAAATTCAAGAACTTATATATGGGAGATCCTAAGGAATCCCCCCCCACACACAAAGAGAGGTTCAGCTAGGCTTCAGGATTAACATATGAAAATCACTTGTATTTCTATATACTAGCAACAAACAATCCAAAGCTGAAATTAAGAAAATAATTTTATTTTCAATGACATCAAAAAGAATAAAATACTTGGGGGGCGCTTAGGTGGCTCAGATGGTCAAGCGTCTGCCTTCGGCTCAGGTCATGAACCCAGCATCCTGGGATCGAGCCCCGCATCGGGCTCCCTGCTTGGCGGGGAGTCTGCTTCTCTCTCTGCCTCTGCCTCGCTCTCTCGCTCTCTCTCTCTGACTCTAATGAATAAATAAATAAAACATTAAAAAAAGAATAAAATACTTGGGAATAAATTTAACAAAAGTACATGACTTATATGCTGAAACTATAAAAAAAAATTAGAGGGGATCTAATAAATTTAAAAAATACCCATGATCATGAATTGGAAGACTTAACATTGTCAAGATGGCAATACTCTTATAAATTGATCTATAGATACAGTGTAATCTCCATTAAAATCTGAGCTGTCTTTATAGAAGAAATTGACGAGTTGGTTCTAAAATTTATATGGAAATGCAAGAGATCCCAAATAGCCAAAATAATCTTGGAAAAAAAAAAAACTAAGTTGGAAGACACTTCCCAATTGCAAAACCTACTACAAAGCTACAGCAATCAAGTCTGTGTTGTGCTGAATACGATACACATATTGATCAATGAAAGAGAATCCAGAGTCCGCAAATAAACTCTCACATTTACGCTCAATTGATGTTAGACAAGGGTTTTAAGGCCATTCGATAGGGGAGAGGATGGCCTTATGATGCTGGGACAACAAGGTATCCACATGCAGGACAATGAAGTTGGACCCCTACTCACACCATTTACAAAAATTAACTCAAAATGGATCAGAGGTCTAGACAAAAGAGCTAAAACCATAAAACTCTTAGAAGGAAACAGACATAAATCTTTGTGACCTTGGAGCAGTCAATGGATTCTTAAATATGATATCTAAATCACAAGCAACCAAAGACAAAAGTAGACAAATTGAGCAGTTTCAAAATTTAAAACTTCTGTGCTCCAAGGATTCTACTAAGAAAGTAAGAAGACAATCCACAGAAGAAGAAGAAATATCTGCAAATCATATCTGGTAAGGGTCTAGTCTCCAGAATAGACAGAATAAAGAACTCTTACAACTCAATGATAGAAGGACAAATTACTCAAGTTTAAAAATGAGCAAAGGGTTTGAATAGACATTTCTCCAAAAAGATCTACAAATAGCCAATATGCGCATCAAAAAATGATCATCATCAGTCGTTAGGAAAACATGTTGAAATTGTAACAATATGGCCCTTTGTACTCACTAGCTACAATCCGAAAACAGACAAGTGTGGCAAGAATGTCAGAATGTACAATGGTACAGCTACTTTGGGAAATAGTTTGGCTACCTATTTCCTTCCTATTTTTACTGTAAAAATCACCACAAATTTAGTGGCTTCAGACAACACATTCTCTCACAGTTCTGCAGGTCAGAAATTCATCATCAGCTTCACTGGACTAAAGGCAGGGCTGGCTCCTCCTGGAGGCTCTGAGGGAGGAATCTGTCTCCTTCCCTTGTTCAGCTTCTAGTGGGGCCCCCTGCCTTCCTTGGCTTATGATCCCCTCCCTCCATCTTCAAAGCACAGCATGCTAATCTCTGCTTCTGTGGTCCTATCACCTTCTGCTCTAACTTGTCCTTCACCCTTATTATAAGGACCGATGTGATTGCACCGGGCCCATCCAGCTAATCCAGAATAATCTCCCCATCTCAAGATCCTTAACTTAATCACACCTACAAAGTCCCCTTTGTCATACAAGGTAACATTTACAGGCTCTGGGGGTTGCGAGATAGAGATATTTGGGGGGGAGGGGCACTATTCAGTTTACCACAAGCAGTTCCTCAAAGAGTTAAATGGACTAATCATAGGACCCAGCAATTCTACTTCTAGGTATGCTCAAGAGAATTGAAAACATGTCCACACAAATACTTGGACACAAAGCAGCATTATTCATAATAGCCAAAAAGTGGAAACACAAGTCCACCAACTAATGAATGGATAAACAAAATGTGGTATATCCATACAATGAAGTATTTTTTTAAGATTTTATTTATTTGAGAGAGAGAGAGAATGAGAGAGAGAGAGAGCACGAGAGGGGGGAGGGTCAGAGGGAGAAGCAGACTCCTCACTGAGCAGGGAGCCCGATGCGGGACTCGATCTTGGGACTCCAGGATCATGACCTGAGCCGAAGGCAGTCGCTTAACCGACTGAGCCACCCGGGTGCCCCCATACAATGAAGTATTAATCAGCTATAAAAGGAATGAAGTACCAACACATGTTATAACCCGGACAAACCTTGAAAACATACTGAGAAAACAAAATAAACCACATAAGGCAACTTAGAGAATGTGTACAGCCATTCTGTTTGAGGACCACCACTGGGTCATCGGGTCCACTGGCCCAGATTGCACTCACCTCTGCCCCATAAGAGTCCTAATCCCCGCAGGGTGCAATGATGCATGTGGATGGCTAAGGAGGGACACAGATGGTGACAGATCATAAAAGGCACGTAGATACAAGTCTATTGGGGTCAAAGAAGAGAAACTCCCTCATCAGGTCATTCCAGAAAGGATTTGCAAAAACAGTGCTGGCCTGCAAATCAGCCCAGAGCTTGCACTGAGGGAAGTTGGGGTGGATGGGGAATGGAAGATAAAGGACAGCATTCAGGTCCCAGGCAAGACTTTGTATGATGAGTGACTGGATGCTTCTAACGGAGAGAGAACATTCGTAACCCCTCATTTCCTGTTTCTGCCAAGCGGTGGCAAGTGAATTTCCATTAGAAGCAGCACCTTGCGTACCCCACGCTGCGCAGGACACAGATCCCAAACTCACAGCCACAAACCGAATGCCCTTTAGCTTTCTGAAACCACCAGCTCAGCTCTAACCATGATCTTTCCACCCCTTTCCTCAAAGACTCTCAATTAGAACTTGCAAGTTCTGAATCTATTAAACATTTTCGAGCCAGAGAAACTTGCTAAGGACGTGTTTCTCACACACCCAACTGTCCTGAACGCCACATTGCCAATGTACCCCTTTGGTTAGTTGTCCAGAAGCTGGGTCAGGGGAGAAATTGGTGATATTTCTTCTCTTTAAGGCCTGCTCATCTTTCTTGGCCTTCCGGAGCTCCAGGCTGACTGCCATCCGCTGTTGCCGCCTCATCTAGTGAGGAAAAGAAAGAATTGGAGCCCTTTAGAGCAGGGAAGTCAGGTTTTCACCACATGTAGCTTTTAGAACTCTCATCAAAGCGTCAGATTTCACTCTTACAGATGCAACAGGCTGGAAGAGTTAAGATCACACAGTAAATAGTCTCAGCATGGTTTACTTCTTCTGCTTTCTCCTACTGTACCACATCCACAAAAAAAGTCACCCTTCTTCCCAAAGTGAAGGAAGCCTATCTACAGTCTTGGCAGGCCAGGAGTCTCTCAGCTGCAGAGCCATCTGAGCAAAGCATCCCATTGCTCCGAGTCTGAGCCCATCTTCCTCAGTGCTGATTGGCCCCTGAACAGCAGGCCTGGGCCTCCCAACTTTGGGGATCCAGGCAGGTCTGGGGACTATGAAGTCCATGAAGACAAGCTTCGCATGCCCCTGACCATTTCCACTGTTAGGGATCAGTCTACAGGCCATTCAAGCCTTGATCCAGTCCCAGGAGTCTTACTTGGATGCCAGACTGAGGGAGATTAAAATTAAAAACACAACAAAATATACCCTTTTTTTTTTCTGGGATCAGAAGAAACTCATAGACTTTAGTAGCATCGAGAATCCTGGGGGAAATGATCTATTCTTTAGATTAGATCTCTATTTTGCTATATTTGCTTTGTCATCCCCATATCCTGATCTTCCACTCTATTTTTTTTTTTTTTTACACAAGGAGCGCTCATGTGCGTGAGCGTGCATGCACGTGAGCAGGGGAAGGGCAGAAGGGTAGGGAGAGAATTTTAAGCAGGCCCCACCCCCAGTGTGGAGCCACCAGGGCTCAATCTCACCATCCTGAGGTCACGTCCTGAGCCGAAATCAAGAGTTGGATGTTAAACCAACTGCACCACCTAGCCACCCCTGCTCCACCCCATTTTTGATGCGTTTCAACCATGAGATTTTCACTACACTGCTCCTCCATAGAGTGAAGTGGTGGCTGGGTACTCACAGACGCATCTTTGCCTCGGTACTTAAATTTTCTCAGCCTCTCTTCAGGAGCATCTAAAGTTGGCATATTGACTGGAAGCAGTAAACCACCTGCCGGTAAGACAGTTGTCAAGACAGTGTCAGTGCCCAGTGTGTGGGTTCTTACGTCACCGCCATCCTTGCTCTAAGCCCTGGAAGGGCTCATAGTGGATGGGAGAGCAGCTTCCATAGGCATTACCACACTGGCTCAACAGGCAGCGAGCACCATGGGAGCCAGAGGCCAGCCCTGGGCTGCAGGAGGGAGGGATACCTCTTGGAGTCAGTTTGGCTTGAACTGGGCCTTTGATGGCTAGGGTAGGTTGGAAGGAAAGCCCAGAACCCTCTCACGTGGCTGTGTCCTAGGAGTTCTGTACAGTGCGTATGCGCAGGATGGTGGTGCCCAACCAGGACAGGAAGATGGCCTCTTCTCCCACACCCAGTCCACCAGCCCTCGGGTCACAGTGGTCTCAAGC
Source organism: Zalophus californianus (assembly GCF_009762305.2). Lineage (NCBI taxonomy): Eukaryota > Metazoa > Chordata > Mammalia > Carnivora > Otariidae > Zalophus > Zalophus californianus. The sequence continues at coordinate 107,988,821 of NC_045604.1, read as the reverse complement.
CTGATACATTCCTTCTAATTCTTTGATTGATTGCCTCAACCCCGGACCAGGCCACCCTCATCTTCCAGCTACTCTACGGCAACTGCCTTCCACCTGTTCTCCCGGCTTCTACCATTGCTGTATTCCAATCTGTTCTCCACACAGAGGCCACGTGATCTCTTAAAGATAATTTTCTCTGCTTCAAAACTCTCTAGTGGCTGCCTGCTGAGTTCAGAAGAAAACTCAGACTCTCCACGATGCCCACCCTGTGTGAGCTGGCCCCAGCCTGCTTCACCAACAGCAACACTTTGAATTTCCATTTAAGAATCGAAGTATCAGCCCAGTCGGTTTTTATATTCCCCAGAGCTTTTACCACCACCTAAAATCTTCTTGTTCGTGCATCTTCCTTCCCCTCGCCCCAATGACAATGGGGTCATGTGTGTCTTAGGTACAATTCCTCAGCCCTTTCACAATGCATGACATAGAGTAAGTAGGTACTCAAGTGTTTGTTGGATGAGGGTGGTAGGTAATAGGTCACAAAGGGAGCTGGTCCCTAATTAGAGGAGGTTATTCAAATCAGGCCACATTTTAACTTTCTACAAGGCAGCGGGGAATGACATTTCTTACAAGGGTGCAATGAGTATCCATCTGTTTCCAAGTACACGGGAGGAGCCAAACTACATTGCAGAGAAAAGAAAACTGGATAAAGATGACCAGAGTCTATTGACTCTAGTCTTGAATGTAGAACAGCTGGGATTAATTTCGGGAGGAAAGACTAATTTAGACACATCAATTTGGATGGGACAGTGTAGACAAGGAGGAGAATTCCAGAAGCAGAGAGCCAAGACTGAGGTCTTAAGAAGAGAGATGAACTCTGTGAGATGACCGAACAAGAACTCAGTCTTGGTGATGTTCCCTACTAGGGCCCAAAAGAACGAAGAACCAGCAAGGGACCAGGAAAAAGAAGGGAATTTGAGTCAGAACAAAAGAAGGATAGTGTCCAAGGCACTGGTGGTAGCAGCAGCTACCGGGCTGGGCACAAGTCCCTAAACAAAGTGCCACCAGCCACCCACAGCTGGACAGAGCCAATGGGCTGAGCCTCAGAGCAGAGGCACAAGCAGCTCAGGACAGAGAGTAACCATGTCCTATACTTTCATCTACCTTTAGGTAACATCAAAATCTGCTCTATAAGGAAGAAGAGTTGCTTTTGGGGACCAAAAGGTAAATCAGAACACCCCTTTACAGTTGTTTTTTTTTTAAATTTTAAGCAGGCTCCACACCGCACCCAACATCAGGCTTGAACTCACAACCCTGAGATCAAGGGTCACATGCTCTACTGAGTAAGCCAGCCAGCTGTCCCCAGGACATCCTTTAAAACACCGGCTCAAGAGTTTTCTAGTTGCTCTAATAACCAGGGTCAAGAGAGTTATCAGCTAGAAATGGAGATTTAGTTTGGAGCGAGGAGCTATACCCTACATCTCCAAGAGATCAGGCTCATGGCATTTTCTAAATCTGGAGTAGAGTAGTATTCAGGGCCCGGTTCAGGGAGCAATGCGCAAAACACATTTATCACATGCCAGGAATGTTGCACACTTGGGATTAAATGAAGCAACGTTAATAGTAAGGTAGAGATGGGGCACCTGGGTGGTTGAGTCGGTTAAGCATCTGACTCTGGATTTCAGCTCAGGTCATGATATCAAACCCCACTTTGGGCTTCGTGCTCAGTGGGGAGTCTGCTTAGGATTCTCTCCCTCCCCCCAACTTGCACACACTCTCTCAGGTGTGCGCTCTCCAAAATAAATAGAATCTTTTTTTTTTTTTTTTAGAAAAATAATAAGGTAGAGATAGCCCCATTTTACAGATGGGGAAACCATCTCAGAGGTCACTTCCCTCGGAAGCCCAGAGTGCCCACAGCTGTCAGGCATCAGCACCAGGACTTCAGCCTAGATCGGACTCCTGCGTCCGTGCTTTGGATCACTAAGCTCTGCAGCCAACAGTCTGTAAGTAGTTCTGATGAGGAAAACAAGTCACCCCCATGGGTGGCACTTAACACATGGAGATGCTGGAAATAGGAAAGCACAGGTCTCTGGCAAGGGAGGCCACTTCTGAAATACTCCGCTAACGCATTGCCACTTCACTGCTGTCTCACTCACGGTTCGCAGCCTGACCGGCTCGGTCCACGAGACCCTCTGAATGTGCCTCAGAATGAGGCCAGTTTGGTACAAGGGGATGAAATGCTTTGGTTTCTGGCGAGACCCAAGACCGTGCCTGGTTCCAGGACTATTCCATGAGAACCACTCATCTTTCGGCCACAGCCCAGAACGAATGGCCATTAAGGAACCTTGGAAGGAGGTCCAGAGGTTCAGATGAGTGCTACCTTCCTTCAAGTATCAAGGGGAAGGCCGGTATGGCACAAGCAGAAAAAGCTCAACTTCAGAGGGAACAGTGTCCTCCTCTCCTCAGCCACCTCCCCTGTGGGGCATCTTGAAGGAACAGTTTGAAAGTCACAGATGTAGCCAAACCACTCATCTGGGGACAGTCTGCAGAACGAATTCTTCTGGCTTTCACAGGTTTCTCTAGTCACAGCTCAGAGCGTGCTTCCTTCCCTCACATCGCGGTTTGTGGCACCCAGGAGAACCACTACCCCGCCACCCTTCACCAGTGGCATCGAGAGCCAAGCTGGAGGCTTTGAGTTAGGTACAATATCAGAGTCGGAACTTTTCGTCATCAGTTCCCAGAGTCTGAGATCCGAAGAAAGCCAAACTGGTTATTTGGGCAAAGAGCATCAACTTAGGGGCTTTACTTACACACACGCCCGGCTCAGGCAGCTCTGCAGCTCCCCGCACACTAGGAGACTCTACCCTGGGAGAGTCAGGCGGCAGAGGCCCCACCAAGGGACCCTGGCCATGCTCATGGTCTTCCAGGCTCCCAAGCGGCTCTTGACCTTTCATTCTTTTTGACTGAAGAGAAACTAGGGACTCCTAAGTCTCGTTCATGGCACTGAGTCACTTTCTCTGGTTGGAGCATTACAGGCCATTTTTAAAATACTTTTTCTAGATCTAGCCAAGCTTTGAGTGTTAGCATCTTTCAAGAACTGAGAACTATTTTAAATTAAGATCGAGATCATCCAAGAGTTGGCTTCTAGAAAGGAGCACTTCTCTGATTTTACATTAACACTCATGGTATAGACAATTTAATGCCTCAGAAATGTATTGAGCATTAACTCCCATAACCTACCCTCCTCCAACTTAGCCTTTAAAAACTCACACCCGCCCTGGGGGGCTAATTCTGGAAGAGGAGTTTCATAGACACGGTTTGGCCACATATTTCTCCACTTGCCTGTACTGTGGATTTTTTTTTTTTAAGATTTATTTAAGTAATCTCTACGCCCAATATGGGGCTCAAACTCACAATCACGAAATCAAGAGTCACATGTTCTACCCACTGAGCTAGCCAGGCACCCCAATTGGGGACATCTTTTGATGTCAGAATGCTCAGATCTGGGGCACCTGGGTGGCTCAGTCATTAAGCGTCTGCCTTTTGGCTCAGGTCATGATCCCAGGGTCCTGGGATCGAGCCCCGCATCGGGCTCCCTGCTCCGCGGGAGGCCTGCTTCTCCCTCTCCCACTCCCCCTGCTTGTGTTCCCTCTCTCGCTGTGTCTCTGTCAAATAAATAAAATCTTAAAAAAAAAAATGCTCAGATCTACATCACTAACAGCCACTTCTTCAAACCAAGAGGGATTTAAGCTAAAACTACACCCGGGGTTGGAGTGAGGGTCATTCCCTGGGAAGACCCACTGACCTCAGCCCCAGGGACGGGTCAGCAAGCGGGCATGAGTACAGGGATGAAGCCACAGTCATGGGAGTGTGCAGGGCTGGGGGGGCCATAAGGGCAGGGACCCCACTGGCATTCACGGGGCTTTACCAACATGAGCAAGACGCGTCCAGACTCGAAGTTTGATGGAGGGAGACACACAGTCAGGCGTCCCTCCAAGGCTCACGCTGGCCCAGAGGGGAGGCAGAGGTCACAGCAAGAAAGGACGCAGGACCCCAGGCCCTCTTCCTGGGGATCCTACCTCAAGGCTTGGGGATGCTCTGGGAGGGGGTAGAATCAGCCGGGGACGATTCCCACGGGCAAACACGTCCCTGGGGACACTTCAGGGAGAGGAAAGACAGGTAAAGCCACAGACACACAGATCTGCAGGCTCCTGTGTGGTCAGGCACCCCGTACCCTGCCAGCCCCCATCTGGGCTCTGCCGAGTAAACAGACGCGCAGCAATTGCCACATCCTCATTACCCACCCAGAAACCAAGCCAAGCGCCACTTCGCACAATTTCGTTAAACCGAGACGGAGTTCAACAAGGAGAGACCCAGCTTAGGCCTCCCGGAAGCCGTCCCTCTGAGCAGGCCACTGGCTTTTGCCCGGGGGGAGGGGGGCAGGGTTGCCAAGACTACAGCAGCCTCACCCAATCCCCCTCCCCCCTCTGGCAGGAGCTAGGTGTCTCGTCAATACCCAGACAGAGGGATCTGGGAGGACACCGCCACGTCGGGAGCTCCCAGCACCCACCCTCTCACCGCTCACCTGGAAGAGAGCCACAGCCTCCAGCTCCCTGGCCGGCCTTAAATGCCCTCAGAAGGCAGCAGGTGTTTTGGGCATTTGACCCTCCCCCCCAGGGTTGGTCTCTGACCGAAGTCAATGGATCTTAGCGCTGGGTGCACATTGGAGGCACCTGGGGAGCTCTGAGCAGCGGGCCGCCTGGGCCCCAGCCCTGAGGTTGATTGAGTTGGTCTAGGGGGGAGGCCCTGATCTCCAGGTGCTTCTCATGTCCAGATGAGGCAGAGACAGCCTCAGAGCTGCCATGAACCTTCAGCCTCTGCAGTTGCAGCCTCCCTCTGGGAAGGCGTTTGCATGCTGGGAGTTTAAGGTTTCTGGGATCTGGCTAGATTGGCCTCCTAAAATTGGAGTATTAGGGTTGATGCTGCCGCGAACAGTTAGCAAGTGTTTATTCCCAAGGCAGGCAGGGAGATTGGGTGCTGGTGAGAATGGGTTGGCTTCGTATCAAACTGGAAATCGGAACAAAATTTCACATGTTATTCAACTGGGGTGCCTGGGTGGCTCAGGCGGCCGAGCATCCAACTCTTGATCTCAGGGCTGTGAGTTCAAGTCCTACATTGGGTATGGCGCCTAGTTTAAAAAAAATAAATAAAAATGTTAAAGGGCATATGCTTCCAGAAATTTTGGGATGCGTGCCTGGCTCAGTCAGTGGAGCGTGTGACTCTTGATCTCAGGCTTGCAGGTTTGAGCTCCACATTAGGTGTGGAGATTATTTTAAAATAAAATCTTTGAAAAAAATCCAAACAAATATTTACCGAGTCCTCACTGTGTGCCAGGCCCTGACATGCAACAGTGAATATGATGAGTGGGAGCAGGATCAAAATTGACACAACACAAGGCAAGGGAGGTCAGGGAGGGCTTCCGGGAGGAGGTGATGCCAGAACCAAGTCCTCAGGAAAAGCAGAAATTAGCAGGTGAAAAACTGTGAGAAAAAATGCTCCAGGCTGAAAGAACAGCACAGGGAAAGGCACTGAAGCAAGAAAAATGGCCATGGTTCTCCTGGGAACAGAGGTCATTCAGGATTGCCAGAGGGTTGGGCACCTGGGTGGCTCAGTTGGTTAAGCGTCTGCCTTCGGCTCAGGTTATGATCTCTGGGTCCTGGGATCGAGTCCCGCATCGGGCTCCTTGCTCAGCGGGGAACCACCTTCTCCCTGTCATGCTCCCCCTGCTTGTGCTCTATCAAATAAATAAATAAAATCCTAAAAAAAGGGGCGCCTGGGTGGCTCAGTCGTTAAGCGTCTGCCTTCAGCTCAGGTCATGATCCCAGGGTCCTGGGATCCAGCCCCGCATCGGGCTCCCTGCTCCGCGGGAAGCCTGCTTCTCCCTCTCCCACTCCCCTTGCTTGTGTTCCTGCTCTCCCTATCTCTCTCTCTGTCAAATAAATAAATAAAATCTTTAAAAAAAAAAAAGATTGTCAGAGGGATGACAGTGTCAGGTGAAGAGCAAAGGTGACCTGATATACAGGGGAGGGGGCAGTGGGAGCTGTCCACCCTGGTCCAGGCACTGAGGGGTTGCACTGTCTGCAGGGGATTTGAAACCAATGATAAAACCCAACTACAAGTCTGGTGCTTTTTATCGTCATGAGCCTGGAATTCTGCACAGTGTCAGTGAGTTGCACCCCACCTGTCACTCACTCTGAAAGTGTTTGGAGTTGGTCCAGAGAACAGGAGAGACCCCACCCCAAGGCCTCTATTTGCATTGTATTTGCTTTTTTATTATGGAAAGTTCCAAATCTGTAAAAGTTGAGAGAACAATGCAAACAAATCCTCAAGTACCCGTCACCCAGGTTCCATAATTACCAACACCATCTTAATTCTTCTTCCACCACCTTTTAATCTTTGAATTTATTGATATTTGTTGGGTGTGTGTGTTAAGATTTTATTTATTTATTTGAGAGAGAGTGTGTGCACGAGCAGGGGGGAATGGCAGAGGCAGGGGGAGGGGCAGAGGGGGAGGGAGAAGCAGGCTCCCCGCTGAGCAGGGAGCGCGATGTGGGGCTCCATCCCAGGACCCTGGGATCATGACCTGAGCGAAGTCACCCACTTAACCAACTGAGCCACCCAGGCATCCCTATTTGTTGTGGGTTTTAAAGGAAATAGAAGTCATATTACTTCACCCATAAATATTCAGAATGCATCTCTCACACATAAAGACGAAAACCTAAAACCAAAATACCATGATTCCTCCTCGCGAAATCCACCACCCCTCTTACTGTGTCACTTTAGATTGTCTAGGCTAGCCTTGGGGAGGTGAGAGGCAGATTCTTTCCAGGGCAGGGCCAGAGGGAGGAGGGGCATACGGGGGGGTGGGGGTGGTCGGTGGTGGTGGCCGTGGGAGAGGAGAGAGGAGGGTCGGACCCCAAGACAGCCTGGTTCCTGGAGGGGAGGGATGGGGAGAAGCCGGGCTCTGAGTGAGTAAAGCATGGAGCTTCAGGGTTGGACCCTCGCACCCAGATGCCTGGAGGACACCAAGGTGGGAATGCAGCAAAGGCCAGTCGGTTCAGCGTTGGGCAGGGCTCAGCGGCCCCCTGGGTGTGGTTGGTGGGTGAACAATGACAGAGACACATGAGCTGGTGTGTAGTTTCAAACCAAGGTGGCTGCTGTGGTGTTAGAAGAGAGGGCATTCAGGATGACATACGGGAGGCCTGAACGTGTGGGATCCAAGGCTATATCAGAGGGACTGGCCAGGCCCCCTGCTCTGCACAAGGCACTTGAGACCACCCACCGGTCCCCCTGCCCCTGAGTCCCCCTCCCCTCATCATCGCTAGCCCTGCTTTGGCTGTGTCCCTTCCCCTTCAGGCTTTTCCGCACACACACAGCTAGAGGGATCCCTTGAAGATGGAGCTCTGGTTATACCACTTTGCCCCCCAAACACTTCAGCGCTCCCCAACATACCCACAATCGCATATGAGGCCCTCTGTGCACTGCCTTGCCCCCCCATCTTATTCCTTTGGCCTCACCCCCACAACAGTCCCACTCCAGCCTCCCCAGCCTCCTCTCTAGCCCCTCAAATTCATCAGGCCCGTGCTGGCCTCAGGGCCTTTGCACCCGCTGTTCCCTATGCCTCCCTCACTCCCTTCAGGTCTTGGTTTTTGGAGACCATTCCTGATCACCCTGTCTCAAATCCAACCTCGAATTCCTGTCCGACTCCCTAGCAGCACTGGTTAATATTTGGGTTTTTTTTTAAGATTTTATTTATTTATTTGAGAGAGAGAGAATGAGACATAGAGAGCACGAGAGGGAAGAGGGTCAGAGGGAGAAGCAGACTCCCCGCCGAGCAGGGAGCCCGATGCGGGACTCGATCCCGGGACTCCGGGATCCTGACCTGAGCCGAAGGCAGTCGCTTAACCAACTGAGCCACCCAGGCGCCCAGCACTTGTTAATATTTGAAATGCAGAACAATTACCTGCTTGCTTGTTTTCCATCTCCTGCTTTGCCACCGCCCCACGGAACTTGGTAAGCTCCGAGGGTGGGGGAGCCATCTGCTTTACTCGCTGCTTTATCCCCAATGCCAGAAAGAGTCATTGCTCATTATATTTTTTGAATGCATAAGTGGGCACACCAGCCCCAAAGCCAGGCTCTCCCCTCTACCCTCACTGTGTTATAGATGTCCCTCCCCCATCACCCAGAACGTGCCCAGGGTGTACACAGGGCATGCTCAGTAACCTTCCCAAGCCAAGCATTGAGCTGAGCCAGTGTTCTTTGAATAAACCTAATCAGTGCGCACAGCAGGGCCCACAGGTGCTACATAAAGGACTCAGAGCAGTGGGAGGAAAAGTGCTTTGGATGGAACCTGAGTCCTTAGTTGGAAATCACTTCATCCGCCCCTATGCCTAAGCCCCAATCATGAGTATCAGCCACACCATCTGACCCGCAAGGAGCCCCCACATCTGCCTCCCACTCCCCGCCTCCTTCCTCCATCAGCCCCACCCTCTGCTGAGCCCTGCTCCTTGGCCCTCCCAACCTCTGTTCTGCTGACCGTGGCAGGCCATTTGCCCACTGGTCTGGCGACACTGTCCTAGAACACCCGTCCAACAAGCTCTTGCATTAAATTTTCAAGAATGAATTACCAGGATGCGTTTATTTCCCTGGTTTGTTTAACCTGCCTTGACTCCTCTGATGTAGTAGGAATCACCAATCCTGTTTCACAGAGCGGGAAACTGAGGCTGCTGACATTGACATGACTTGCCCGAGCTTACATGACGGGGGAAGGCCAGGTCTGTGTGCCCCAACTTTGCCTCGGTGCTCAGACCTGGGCTGGGATGGTGCCTGACCCCCTTCCTTCCTCCCTCCCTCCCTCCCTTCCTTCCTTCCTTCCTTCCTTCCTTCCTCCCTTCCGTCTTTTATGGTGGTAACATACACACAACATAAAACTGACCATTTTAACCACTCTTGAGTATACAGTTCAGTGCATGAAGTACATTCACCCTGCTGGGCAGCTCTCACCACCATCTATCTCCAGAACCTTTTCCACTTCCCAAACCGAAAGTCTGTCCCCATCAGACACTAATTCCACAAGCCCCTCCCCCAGCCCTGGACACCCAACCTTCCTACTTTGGGTCTCTGCGAGTTCGACTCCTCTAAGGACCTCATGTAAGTGGAATCATACAATGCCTGTCATTTTGTGACTGGCTTAATTCCACTGAGCATAAAGTCCTCAAGGCCCATCTATGTTGCAGCAGGTGTCAGGATGTCCTTCCTTCTGACTTCTTTCTTTGAAACAGGAACACATTTTTTTTTATGTTGTTGTAGTTAATATTGTTGTTTATAGTGACATACCAAGTGCACGGTGCAGGGCGGACGTCCTCCCAAGCAGGGAGGAATATTTATCATTGACTTCGCTTCTAATGGCCAGAGCAGGGTGGTAATAAAAGCAGGCTGATTTCTAGCCAGTTTTCATTCTTGTTTCAAATCCTCTACAGTCAACACACCCCCTTGTCCCCATATTCCTGGCCAACTGCTCTCATATAACCCTCCCAACTCGGTCCATCACCGATTATTTATAGTTGTCTGTTCATCATATTATGATATAAAAGGAGTTTAAGAAAAAGAACCCCAGAATTAGAAAGCTGATGTAACAATTCCCTGGGGGGGGGGGGGGGTTAGGAAAAGTTCCGTGATTGAGGTCAGTCTCTGGGAATCCACTGGCTCCTGACAAATGTAGCCATCAACATGCTTGGCCTCTGCATGTGAGAGCTTGTGTGGGAGTGTGTGTGCGTGCGCACACAAATGTGTCAGAGAGTCCCTGGGGTCTAGGAAGACTTTAACTTCCCCGGATGATGACCCTTAAGGAGCTAATTTTGGATTCTTGGTCGATGCTATTTGGCCCAGAAGTAGGAGATGAGAAAAGGGGATGTTAAGGAAAGGAAAAGGCAGGGTGGGAAGACAGCAAAAGACAACCAAAGACCGATTATTCATCAGGTCGGAGGGCTCTCTGGTAAAATCAGAACCTGGATTCCTCAGTACTGTAGTTATTTCCTAAAAGCGTGTTCTATTTAATGGCCTGACCCAGCCCCACTGCTCCCAAGTCTCCTCATCTGCCTGATTACCCTAAGCATTTTCTTTTCCAGGAGTGTGGGGGCAGTCTGCAGACATTTCTCCTCTCTGGGGCCTCTGAATAGCAGAGGCACAGATCACACCCAAAGCCCAGGGTCCTCTGTGGCTTTCATCTGATGCTATGTGACCCAGGAGCTAGGCCGTGGACAAGGCTCTGTAGGGACCAGGGACTGGGCACCCACTCTGCTGGTTCTGCGAGGTGCAGGAGTGAATCAGACAGGGTCCCTACCACCAAGGAACTTAGAACTCACCTGTCAGCACTTGAGCACCTGGGCTCTAATAATCACACAAGGTCTTTCTCTCTGCCATTCGCACCTCACCTTGTAACAACTTGGTGAGATGGATATTATTATAATCCCAGACAAGGAAGTGAGTTAGGTATTCAAAGACAGCACTGTGTGTCTAGCACAATGCTCTCACTCCCTGTAATGGCTCCATGGAGAACATGTTCTCCTCAGAGAGTGCAGGAAAATAAGGCAAAGGTTCACTCCAACCCAGTCCCTGACTCCAGAGGGAGGACCTGCTGAATGGACAGATGGATGCATGACTGGATAGATAGATGGAGGGGTGATGGATGGATGATGGATGATGGGTGGATGGATGATGGATTATGGAGGAATGATGGATGGATGATGCATGATGGATGAGTGGATGATGGATGATAGATGGATAAATGGATGATGGACAGATGGATGGATGAATGAGTGGATGATGGGTGGATGATGGATGCGTGATGTTTGGATGAATGAGTGGATGATGGATGGATGGATGAATGGATAATGAAGGATGGATGTTGGATGGATGGATGATGGGTGGATGAATGAGTAGATAATGGATGGATGATGGCTAGATGAATGAGTGGATGATGGATGACAGATGGATGATGGATGGATGAGAGATTACTCAGCTGAGTTGGGGTTTGAGTCGACCTGGGTTTTTCAGACACTGGGCTTTATTCAACCTTGGGAGACTCACAGGAAATAAAGAGACTCTCTCCTTTGGGAAAATAAGAATAAATACTTCTTGGCAAAAAGGCATGATGCCAGGAGGATGAAAAGTTGGAAAGATTTTTAGATATTTTTGAAATAATAAAATAAAAATGGTACTTCAGGGCCAAATAAAATCAAATTGAGATATAAGTCTAAGTGCAGTATGAAAAAGAAAGAAACGCAGCTGGAGACATTTATCTCCAGCAGCCTTGACCACCATATTTGTGGGATCCCATAAAATTCACCATGAATGAGGAAATCTCCAGCTGGCTTGGAATCAGAGACTTTTCAAGCTGAGCTGACTTCGGAGAACTCCTTGTCCAGGTCCTAGGTTCTTTCTGTCCCAGCTGCAGAGCACTGTGTTCAGAAGAGCCTGTTTTAAGCCCTCTTTTTCAGTTCAGAGCCTGCGAGGAAGATTCCAGCAGTGGCCTGCCGGGGCTCACCCTTCCCTGAGATGACCCTACAGGATTCCAAGGGTCTCTGGGGCAAGAGGCTATTTCGGGGCCTCAGGCTCTGTGTCCATGTTTGGTCTTCAAGGAGCACACTGTGAACTTTCCTCCACCTGCCAAGGCTTCTTCCCGCAACCCTCCTGGGAAGACACTGATCCCCTTTCCTCCAAGATGGCAAACAACAGCTGAGAATGTAGCTTCTGGACCTTATCAGGAAGGACCCTGCAACCACCACCCTGGGGCACAGAAACGAAGGGAGCCTCTTGAGACACATTGATTGACATTTGTTTCCTTTTTTTCCCCCCTAAAAAAATAATTCCAGATCCTAAAAACAGGCCTCATTGAAAAAACTTCAGGCAACACTGATAACGTTTAAAGAAGGTTTAACTTGGGATGCCTGGGTGGCTCAGTTGGTTAAGCATCTGCCTTCGGCTCAGGTCATGATCCCAGGGTCCTGGGATTGAGCCCCACATCGGGCTTCCTGCTCAGCAGGGAGTCTGTTTCTCCCTCTCCCTCTGCCCACCCCCCACTTGTGTGTTCTCTCTCTCTCTCTCTCTCTCTCTCTCTCGTTTTCAAATAAATAAAATCTTTAAAGAAGGTTTAACAAAAAATCACCTGAAATTCTACCACCCAGAGCTAATGGGTGTGATCATCTGGCTGAGCATCCTTTCAGACAAGCTCTTGGCACATCTGTTCATACAGGTGCCATTTTGCAAAAATGGCTTCAAGCTATTCCATAAACTTTCTTAAAAAAAAAACAACAACCCAACATTATGCAGTGGACTTTGCTGAATGCCAGTGACTATGAATTTACGTTGTTGGTTTAAAAAATATTCATTGTACTTTATTTAACTTTATATTTATATTATTTATATTATACTATTTGTTATTATTTATATTCATTTTATTAACTAATCCCCTACAGATGGATATTTAAGTTGTTTCCAATATTTTGTGGAAAGCCAGCTCAGAGCTGCCTGAGAAAGCGGGGAGGAAAGTAGGAAGGATGACCCTTGGGCTTCTAAAGAGGTCATCCAAGGGGCTGAGGCAGAAGCCTGGGGCTGGGCGATGCCTGGTCAGGGGCAGCTCTGGGCCCAAGGCTGGAAGTAGGTGCCGAAAGCCTCAGGCTTGTCTCAGTGGCTTTTCCAGATCAGAGGGTTCTGGAGCCTGAACTACCCTAGGGCTGTGGGTCTGGGCGGACTCTGCCCCACCGGCCTAACAATCACCCACACACTCAAACTGCGTGGAACGTGAGGCTGGGACAGAGAGGTGGCAATGAGATGCGCCCTTAGGAGGCAGGGATCAGGCTGCTAAGGACATAACCCTGCAGACACCTGCAGAAACCGGCTGAGGAACACGGAGGCATATTAAATACATTCCAATTCTGTTCCCTCTTCTCCCACCTCCAGCCCCAAACCAATGTATCAGAACTCCCAGCTCCAACCCTTGACCTTGCACAGAGGAGCCCAACGTGCTCTATGGAAGCACCCTAGGAGATAAGCATCTGTAGATGGAGGTGGAATTTCTTGGGGCCTCCATTCTGTGTCATTTGGGGAGACCCTTAACAGGTAGGCAGCATATTCCTGCTTAAAAGCATTTGCAAGACAAGCCACAGGCTAAGACAAAATATTTACAAAATACATATCCAACAGTGGTTTTGTATCTAGGACATATGAACAGTTCTTAAAATTCAATATAAAAGGGCGCCTGAGTGGCTCAGTTGGTTAAGTGTTGGCCTTCGGCTCAGGTCATGATCCTGGGGTCCTGGGATCTAGTCCTGCATCAGGCTCCCTGCTCAGCGGGGAGCCTGCTTCTCCCTCTGCCCCTTCCCCCGCCTGTTTTCTCTCTCTCTCTCAAAAATAAATAAATAAATCTGCCATTCATACCTCATAGAAGTAAAATACCCCTAAAAACAGATTGTGCTTGCATGGTAGAGAAAAACTGAACTTTTTAATATTTATTCCCTTTCTATATTTTGTACTATATATACATCTAATAAAAATAGGGGCTTTTATAAAATGAAGCTTCAGAAGAAAAAATTTTTAAAAGTCACATTTAAAAATATATATATTTGGTATAATAAAGTCATTTCCAAATTTAAAAAATAAATAAATAAATAAGTAAATAAAATCTTTTAAAAAATTCAATCTAAAACACACAACTACTTGATGACAAAACACAGGCAAAAGATCTGAATGGACACCTCATCAGGGAAGACACGTAGTTGGCAAATAAGCAAGTGAAAAGATGCTCGACATCATGAGTTGGTAGTGGTTAGTGAAAAGTTTAAGAAAGCATTTTCAAGTCCATAATCCCACTTGATCTATCAATTCTGGGAGGTCAGTAGTCATTTATTATTATATTATTAATTATTATTATTTCCATTTCACAGGGAAGAAATGGAGGCTCATGGAGGTTAAGTCACTTGCCCAAGGGCAGAACTGAGACTCAAAGCCAGGGCACTCTTTCCACTTGGGAGGTTTCTGTGTTCTAAGAATGTTCTAGAAGCACTTAGTATCTGATTGGACAAGGCCACACTTCTCATTTCAAGCAAGGAGAGAAGGCCACGCCCCACCCACATTACACGCCCCCCCCCTCCCCCCAGCCACCATCACGGATGGACAGGCCTATCTCGTAAGCAGTAGGACCTTGAGTAGGGCCTGTCCTTCTGGGTGCCAGGAAAAGCACTGAGCGAGTGGCTGTTGAATGTCCAATAGCAGGGGCTCTCACAGGCTGGAAACCACCCCCTGTGGACCTTCCACAGCTGGCCCTTTGCTTCATAGAGAGGAGAGCTATTCCAGGAGGCACTAGTTCCCAGCCCAAAGGCTGGCACACACAGCCCAAAAGCTGTAACTTTGGCTTCCTGGCCCTGGACCTGGACAGGAGTCTGATTTTCTTCAGTATCCCTTGACTGAGAACTCTGTTGTAGCTGAGGTTCTGGGCCCTGGTCCTGGCAGTGGGGGGCCCTCCTGGGGTACTGAGTGTGGGGGTCTCAGGCTGGCACAGGATTGACCAGGTGCCACTCCTCCACTTTTATCTGCTGCATCTCCTCTGCCCTCCCCAGTTTTCCCCCCAGAGGCCAAGGGGCCACCGTGCAAAGGCCTCCAAGGCAGAGAAGTGTCTAATTAATTGTATATCATTGCTAGGGTCTAGCAAAGAACTTAGCGCAGAGCTCACAGAACTGGGAGAAGGAAGGAAGGCACATTTCCTAAGCCAGCCATTTGGGGGCAGGGCCCAGCCCCGCATGTATCTAAGTCCAAGGGTTTCTGGCTGTAGATGCCAAGAATAATCCCCATCTCGACTACCACCCGAACAAGAGTATCATGCTTAGAGTATTGTTCCCACCATACAGTTCCAGCTTTCATTCATGCAACACATATTTATTGATCATCTAATAGATGCCAGGCACTTTGTATACATGAACTCCCTTCATTCTTAGAACAAACCTATTTGGAAAGTACCTCTACCATCCCCATTTTACAGACAAGAAAATTGAGGCATGGCGAGGTCACAGAGCTAGTAAAGAGCAAACTCAGAAAATTTCGTTTCAGAGTCCAGTTTTTGATCAACACACCCTATTGCCTCTCAGGCCAAGCCCTGTCCTCGCCATGCTTACATTCGACGAGGGAAAGAGCCCAGAAACCATCTAACAGATCCAAAATGCACTGTTGAGAGTGATAAGCACTAGAAAGAAAAATAGAGCCACATCTCAGATGCTGACTCCCTGTGTGTCTTTGGGCAAATTACTTCACTTCTCTGAGCCTCTTTTCTCATCCGCTAAAAGCAGGTCATTACTCATCTGCCCCACCCACCTGCCCAGGTCGTTGGAAAGATCCAAATGAGCTAATGGACACAGGAGCGCTTTGTTTTTATTGTTGTATCGCTACCAAGCCATGACTCCAGGGAATTTTCTTCCCCTGGAGGATCTAAGTCATCCTGCTTTCTATAGAGAGGCATAACTAAACTTCCCCCAGATACGAGCCAGATAATTCCAAGCCCAGTGCTATGCTTACCACATTTTTAAAAGCAGAGAGCATTGCGTGTACCCACCTACTCTTGGGAGGTAGTACTCACCTGACAGTTTGAGGGCCTTCTCCCGACCAAGCACTCTTGCTGAAATGGAACTTTCTGGAACACTGGCCACTAAAAACCCCCTGGTGAGAAGCTTAGGAGAGACAGAAGGGCAGGTTCTAGATATCTTATGTTTGCTCCACATCCATATTTTATGTTTCCTCCACTTGTCCTGTGTCCCAGGAGGCTGGCCTCCACCGGCTGCCTCCCCAGGTCCCTGCTCTCCAGCTTCTGGTTGGGTGCGGCCAGAGGAGATGAGGGGAAGAGATGGGTGAGCGGGTGGGGAGATGTGAGCAAGCCCCTGGCCCTGCTGGGTCTGGTTGGGCAGTAGCTGGACCGTCCCCCTGAGGACTACACTTTTCCCACTTTTCCTACACTTTTCCGGGGTGTGGTGGCCTTCCCATTGCCTCTCCACCCCCTGCCGTTTCCCCTAAACCCTGTCCCACCTTATTCAGTAGTCTCTCCCTTAAACTCCAGGCTGTGACCCCATTGGAGTGTGCTCTCTCCTGCTGGGTCCCAGACTGAAAACCTCCTGCCAGGGAACATTCCTTCTCCCGAATCACTGTGAGTGGGGCCCCATTTCTTCTCGCTGACCCCTGCTCCCATCAACCAGAAGATGAAGATCATGTGGGAATAAGCTGGAAGCAAGCGGGCTTTGGGTGGGGCATTCTGAGGATGGACTCCAGGCCCCAGCGCCCCCTGCAGCCTCTCCTGGATAACTGTCTTCAAAGGCCCCCTGGGAGGGTGCTGGGGTGTGGTGAGACCTCCCCTGCTCTCCCCAGAGAAGCTCCACCTATCTCTGTTGATTCTCTCTCTCCCTCTGCCCCTCCCCCCTTCTGCACAAAGCTCTGCCTGTTAGAAGTTCTGTCGCTAAAGAAATTGAAAACGACCCTCTCAGGTGATCAGAATTTGGGGAGCAGTTGATTGGCGGGAATAGCACCACAGCAGCATTGACAACAGCCATGCTTGGGGGCGTCTCAGCCAAACTCTCATTTTACCTTTGGGGAAGCTGAGGCCCGGCACGGAAGAAGTGCGGTCCAGCCTCAGGTGTGAAGTATTCAGGAAGAGCAGGTGCTAGGAAAGGTTCCGTGTCGTAATTGCTTATTAATCCAATTCTTCATTGACAGATCCCAGTTTTCAGAATACAATAATAATGCTGCAGGGATCAGTTGATAAAAGGAAGCGTCTGCAAAACATTAATGTGTATTAAAAGTTCTTTGGTTACCGCAGTAAAGTAGCAGCTTCCCAGGCCCAAACCCAGAGGGGCAAAAAAGGAAATCAGCTCTGCGCTCAGGTGGGTTCCTCTTTCCTTTAAGAGTGCATTAAGGCATCTACAACCTAAATACAAAATCTAAAACCGTACAACTCTTAGAAGAAAATGCAGGGGCAAATCTTCACAACCTTGAGTTTGGCAGTAGTTTCTTAAATATGATGCCAAAGGCACAGGCAACAAAAGAAAGAAATAGACTGGACTTTGTTAAAATTAACTTTTGTGGGGGTGCGTGGGTGGCTCAGTTGGTGAAGCATCTGCCTTCAGCTCAGGTCATGATCTCAGGGTCCTGGGATCAAGCCCCGCATCAGGCTCTCACTTTCACTTTGGGGTCCCCCCCCAAATAAATAAACAAAATCTTTTTAAAAATTAACTTTTGTGCATTAAAGGGCATTATCAAGAAATTGAAAAAGCCTACAGAATGGGAGAAAATATCAAATATCATATATTTGATAAAGATCTAGTATGTAGGGGCCCCTGGGTGGCTCAGTCGGTGATGCGTCTGACTCTTGATTTCGGCTCAGGTCATGATCTCAGGGTCATGAGATCGAGCCCCCCCATCAGGCTCTGGGCCAAGTGTGGAGCCTGCTTCATATTCTCCCTCTACCTTTCCCTCTGCCCCCCCTTCCTCCCCCCACCCCCGCTCACACGTTCTCTCACTCTCTCTCTCTAAAAAAAAAAAAAGGATTTAGTATCTAAAATATATAAAGAACTCTTATGACTCCACAACAGAAAGACAAACAACCCAATTAAAATATGGGCAAAGGACTTGGATAGACTTTTTTTTTAAGATTGTATTTATTTATTTGACAGAGAGAGACAGCGAGAGAGGGAACACAAGCAGGGGGAGTGGGAGAGGGAGAAGCGGGCTTCCCGCGGAGCAGGGAGCCCGATGCGGGGCTCGATCCCAGGACCCTGGGATCATGACCTGAGCCGAAGGCAGGCGCTTAACGACTGAGCCACCCAGGCGCCCCATGGATAGACATTTTCCCAAAGATATACAAATGACCAACAAGCACATGAAAAGATGCTCAACATCATCAGTCATTAGGGAAATATAGATAAAAACCACAATGAGATAACATTTCACACCCACTAGGATGACCATAATTTAAAACACAACAACAAAACAAAACAAAAAGGAAAGTAACAAGTGCTGGTAAGGATCTGGAGATATTGTGAATCACCGGCAGGAAGGTAAAATGATTCAGTCGCTGTGAAAACAGGTGGTTCCTCAAAAAACCTGAACACGGGGTGCCTGGGTGACTCATTCAGTTAAGCATCTGACTGTTGGTTTCGGCTCAGGTCGTGTTCTCAGAGCTGTGGGATCAAGTCCCACGTCTGGCTCTGCACTCAGCGGGGAGTCTGCTTGAGAGTCTCTCTCTCCCTCTGCCCCTCCCCCACTCCCACGCATGCAGGCGTACTCTCAAAATAAATAAAATCTTATATATATATAAAAAAAAGAACATAGAATTACCAACTGACCCAGCAATTCTGTTCCTAGGTAAATATAAAAAAAAAAAAAAAATTGAAAACCGGAACTCAAGTAAAGGTAACCATATGTTCATAGCAGCACAACTCACAGTAGCCAGAAGGTGGGAACAACCCAAATGTCCATCAGTGGGTGAGTGGATAAAATGCTGCAGATTCATACAATGGAAAACTGTTCAGCCATAAACAGAATGAAGTCCTGACACCTGCTAGAACTTGAATGAACTTTGAAAACATGATGCTAAATGAAAGAAGCTAGGCACAAAAAGGTGACATGTCATACAATTCCGTTCATACAAAATACTTAGAATAGATAAAACCATAAAGATAGAAAGCAGATTGGTGGTTGCCCAGGCTCAGGAGAAGCTGTTTAAACGGTACCAGGTTGGGCGCCTGGGTGTCTCACTCAGTTAAGCGTCTGCCTTGGGCTCAGGTCATGATCACAGGGTCCTGGAATCGAGTCCCGTGTTTGGCTCCCTGCTCCGCGGGGAGCCTGCTTCTCCCTCTGCCCCTCCCCCGCCCACTCATGAGCACGCTTGCTCTCTCTTACGTGCTCTCTCTCTCTCTCCCAAAAATAAATAAAATCTTAAAAAAAAAAAATAAAGGGTACCGGGTTTCCTTTTGGACTGATGACATTTTGAAACTAGGTAGGGATGGTGATTGCACAACGCTGTGAACGTACTAAATGCCATTGAGTCACTCACTTACGGTGGTTAATTTTATGTTAATTTGTCTCAGTTAAAAAAAAACAAAAACAGTGGGGGGTGGAGATAAGGGTGAAGGCAGAGCTAGGAAGAAGGTCCCCCTGGCAGTTTGTCCTTTCAGACCCAGAGGACATCTCTGAGCTCAAGAAGGGTACAGATGGGAAAGGCAAGCCCAGCGAGGGCAAGGACTTGTGCAAGGTCACAGAATGTGTGGGGATCCGTAGGGGAATTGGAGGCAGGGCTTTAAGACTCAAAGCTGGCACTGCATCATGATGCCTCCACTGGCCATGGTGGGCTGGAGGGGGCCCGTGGCCGTGATCAAATGAGTGAAGTCCAAGCTCACACTGGCCTTCCAGACGGACGAAGTCATCGACCGGTTGGTTATCTGGGCTCATCCATGCCAAATGCTTTGGATGAGTCAATTCGGGTCTTCCTCCTTGAGAGTCAGCCCCCTCCATGGGCAGAGTCCTAGCTTTAAGCAGAAAACTCATTAGCCTGCTGTTCTATTTCTGCCCACAGCTTGCACCCCCGGGCTGAGGTCATCAGTTTCCCCACAAGGGTAATGGGAGGAAAGAGAATGTCCTAAAATTATAGCATTCACTGATCCCCCCTGAGGGACCTGGGAGCATCCAGTCAAACTCTGGAAGGTGAAGCCAGCTGAGCCACCAGAGCCCTGAGGAGTTCTTTTCTTTTTTGAGGTTTTGCTGGCTCAGACCTGTTGGGCAGGTATAAAAGGGAATGGCCAGCCTCGGCTGGGCACCCAGTCTCTTCCAGTGTGGTCTCAGGTGGGTACCATAGGGCCTGCCGGGGGAGATGGGAAACAGGGAGGTGGGTGCTCTGGAGGAGCCACCTGAGGAAAGTGGGTGTAATGATGGGAGATTAGCAAGGGGGAGCAGGAGGTGAGCATTTCTTGAGCACCTTGCCTGCCCCAGGGGCTGCAGAGGGAGCATATCATTCAGTGCTCCAAGGGAACTGGACCTGCAGGTGAGGAGACAGCTGTTGGGGCTTGTGCTGCATTCCACGGTGAGACAGGAGCAGTTGGGATTCGAACCCGCATCAGCGCCACTTCACTGCACCACTTGCCTTCCCTGGTTGTCCGGAGGGGGTCGGGGCGGGGGGGAGGTGCTGGGTTCACCCAGAGCTCGATCCCAGCCGTGCCCTTCTCACACCGTAATGCATCTCTGCTCCCCCGCCCCACCTCACACCCAGGACCCTTGCAGCTTTTGCATCCCTTGAGCTGAATGTTTTCTATGTTTTGGGGTTTATGATTTTAAAAATGGGGTCTGAGTGGTATCTGGCTGGTTTAGTTGGAAGAGCGCATAACTCTTGATCTCAAGCTTGGGAGTTCGAGCCACATGTTGGGTGTACAAATTACTAAAAACAATAAGCTTAAAAAAATTTTTTTAATACAAAAAGAAAGACAAAGTGGGTCTTAGTTATCAAAGATGCCTGGAGAGAGCTGTTGTCTGGAGGGACAGGAGTAGATGGAATATGTAGGGGGGCCTGGGAGGAGGGCTCACTACTGAGCAAGGGGCTGTGGCCACTGAGAGGGGTGGGACCTGGTGTCAGAGGCCTGTACGGCCCTGGGGTGCAGCGCCTGGTCCCAGGGGTCTGTGCCCCAGGCCCCCAGGCCAGGACAATAGCAATGACACCTCAGCTTATGGTTCCTGGCAAAACCATCACAAAAACAAAACAAAACAAAACACAGAAGCAGCCTAACTGGACTAAGCAAAGGAGAATTTCTGGCCTTTCCTCCCACATTAGAACAATTTAAAAAGGTACCTAGCCCTCAGACACGAGCAGTTGCTTTGTTTTAAAGACAAGTCTAATGCATTTTAATCTGACTTTGCTGATACTTGCATTTCTTTTTCATGTGGATTTTGGTCTCATTTCCCTGGTGACTTCCATCTGTGTTAAACAGACGCAGGAAAATGAAGCAGCAAAAAGACAATGCAACTGAGCCAATGACAAAAGGAAGTTTATGTTGAGCAATCCGCTCTTCCAGGAGCGGGGAGGCCCAACGCAGCCTCAGCGCTGCCCAAGGTGACTTTTGGCAGAGTCGAGGGAGAGCCAAGTCTCCTGGGTGCTGGATGGACGGCTGGAAGCTCTCAGGACACCAAGAACTCCTAGCGCAGTGCTCCCCGAGGGAAGGACTCAGGATGAGTTAGGCAGGGTTCTCGCCCTAGGTTCCGGGGTCTTCAGTGGGGAAACAATTCCATCCTTTAACAGAAACGTATCATTCCCTCCCCTTTATAACACAGGCAACCAATCACGGTCCCCAACACCTGTGACTTTGTCAGCAATGGAAATCACCGTGATTTTCATATCACTGGACCATGTGGCAGAGAGTTTGAAAGATTGGCAGTTCCCATCACGGCTTCAGAATGATGTTGGGTTGTTAGACCCGAGGTCAGATCGTGTCATTTAATGCATTAGTGAAGAAGTACGCATATCACTGTATCACACAGGCTTATTTACCATTTTGTTAATTATATTTTATTTTATTTTTTTAAAGATTTTATTTATTTATTCATGAGAGACAGAGGGAGAGAGAGAAGGGGAGAGAGAGAGAGAGAGAAAGAAGCAGAGGGAGAAGCAGGCTCCCAAGGAGCAGGGAGCCTGATGCGGGACTCGATCCCAGGACCCTGGGATCATGACCTGAGCCAAAGGCAGATGCTTAACCATCTGAGCCACCCAGGTGCCCTTGTTAATTATATTTTAATACCATTTGTTTCCTTGGTGATCCTATGCATTTTACTACCTGCATTTAAAACGTTCATTTTGTCCAATGGGAACACAGGCATCACCAGATGGCACAGGACGCCCACCCCTTTCCTCTCGTTCTCATTTCCTGTGAAATAGACCAGCTTTGGGGTTGGGGAACCCACAGAGAGATGGACCCCACAGAGAGATAAGACCAGGAGAAAGTGTCTGGCTTTGCTGACACATCTTGCCTGTCCTGGGTCAGCGTCTTCTGGAAACACCAGAGCCCTTGACAGGAAAAGCTGGAGCCCTCCTGAGGATAGCGCGGGGCAGCAGGAATTCTGGGAGGCACAGTCTGAGACCCTCCATCCCCAGCTGGCTTATTTAGAGCTGGAGGCTCTAAATACTCGGCCTCCAGAACAGCATTGCTGACAAAGAGGCTCACAACCACACCCTCCCCAAACTTTTGAGAAGGTTCTTCACCCCAAAACAAACTGGGATGCCCCTGACTTCTCTCTTTGCTACCATGAGTCCCCAGTTCTTCTTCCTGGTGGTTTGGTGAAATTGTCTGGATTTGGAGACCGAGAGGCCCAGGCTTGACCCCAGGCTAACCTCATCTTAAGAGAGGTAATCATTGAATCCGGGCAATTATTCTGGACCAGGCACTTCCTTAGCATCTGGCAAAGCCCGTAGACCTCAGCTCAGATTAGCGTTTTTAAATGCATTAAAAAAACAAAACAAAACAAAACAAAAAAACTACATAGGGTTACAAAGGAAACCAATTGTATTAAAATGTAGTTACCAAAATATTTAAAAGTGAACCTGTGATATAGTAGTTAAAAGTCTACTTCTTCGTGAGTAGATTTAAATAACAGCTGAGGATCTAATAAGACCGTGATTTCAAAGTTGAGATGAGGGTAAATAATATTTTGAGATTTCTGCAACCGTGCAAAAATGAAAGGAGACTAGCTGTGGTTTCTGTTGGGGACTAACCCAATAGAAACTGTGTTACTGGTGTGCTACTGGGTCTTGTGGCCTCTGTTCAAACCTTAAGGGAAAGAGAAAACCAAGTAGTAATTGTTTTCCTGTCCCAATTTCATGGTTAAAATCCTTGCTTTAACTGCCCCAGGCTCTCATCTTCTCCTCCATAAAATGAGTTTCCCGATCCCTACCTCACAGCCTCAGTGTAGGGGCATACGAGAGGGCAGAAGCAAAAGTGTTTTGCGGTTGGTGGGAGTGGGTACACAACTCTGAGGAGCTGTTACCTTGTTTCTAATTCTTGATTTTTAAGACGTAATGGCACCAAGACACCCAAAGTGACATGAGAGAAGCAACCCCCTCTCCCTCTCAGCATTTGTCCCGGACTACCCATCAGTCTTGGCAAACCGGCCTTGCTCTTCCCTACAGCACCCAGGGAAGCCCTGGTTCCCTCCCTTGGTTCCTTCCTGCTCCTCCGTCAACCAAGCCGCGATGCCTGGTGGGTACAAAGGAGAATGCGGGGACGATGTGGACCCGATGCCCTTCCTGGCACCTCCGGAAAAGGAGAGGATCGAAGCCATGAACAAGCCCTATGACATCAAGAAGTCCTGCTGGGTCAAAGACGAGAAAGAGGGCTTCATCGCTGGGGAGATCCAGTCTGAACAGGGTGAGCAGGTCACCGTGAAGACAATCAACAACCAGGTGAGTGGGGAATAATCTCCAGGATGAAACTGAGCGTAGGGAGTGGCAGACACCCAGGCTCTGCTGTCCACCCTCAAGAGGCAGGATGGTGAGAGGAGCTGATGCCTCTGAGTCCTGGGTGCTGGGTTCAAGTTCAGATTTGGCTACATTCAAACTGTGGCCCTGGGCAAGACACTTGCCCTCTCTGAGCTTTGACTCCCTCCCAGTAGAGATTCCAACATGGTAGGACACACGGAAGTACTCTGTATGCTCTGAAATAGCACACATGTGCACGAGATTGTCGTGGGAGTTACTTATCTTTAAAGTCCCAAAGAGCTTTCATGTGGCGTGACAGTGAGCATCCCAGATGTCAGCAGTTGCACTGTGTGCCCACAACAGCACGAGGACTGTGAGGCAGGGCCCAGAACACCCTGGCTGACCTGGGGAGCTCTCCACCTGCATGCCCACAGATGGAGGCTCAGAGCCCCTTGCTGCACGGTGGCAGCGTGCTGGAGCTGGCTCGAACTGGCTTGCAAGGACCCAACACCCAACGCTAAACAACCAGGGGCTTTGCAGCCAAGTGTTAAACTTTTGGCAGCTTGATACCTTGGCAAATGTTATAAATCAGGGATTCCCCCCTCCCCCATATAGCTGGTTTACCAGCACACCACTCTCTCCACTGGTCTACACTGTGTCTGACTGTGAGGGTGACTTGAGAGAGGGGGTAGTAAGGTTGGTTCATTAAACCGCTACACTGCGGCAGACTCCTGGTAAGGCGCTGGATGTTTTGTTTAATCTTTCAAAAATCTTATGTAGTAGGATTTTAGGAGTTCCTATTCTGTAAAGGATCAGGGAGGCACTAGGTAACTTGCCCGTGGTCACAAAGACAGTAAATGATGAGCTCATATTCAAACCTAGCTGTATTGGGCTCAAACGCCCACGTGCCCCCACGTCACCACACCATCTCCCCGTGGTGGGCCAAGCAGCAGGAGTGTGAGGCCATCCTCGGTCAATGTCAGGAAGACAAGAGGCCAGAGACCTTCTGGGATCAGAAGCTGCAACTGCTGAGTTGAGCTTTGTGCCTTGCTTCACTTCAAGGGGAGTGGCAGCAGGGAGATGAGGCTATCCCTGGGTTCCAGGGGGTTGGAACACGAAAGTCAGGTTTACTTCTCCAGAGAACCTACTTTTCAGAAGGGCAGAGCACCGCAGTGTTATAAGGAGTAATGTACGAGATCGCGGAGCCCCAGGGCCCTGGTTTGGACACACGTTAAGGACAGCACGTAACTTCTGTGAGCACCACCGGTTTGGGACAGAAAGACTGACTCACCTGACAGAATTCTAAGATAAAAGGCAAAGGGCCCTGTCCTCTGCCTGAGCCAAGAGAGAAGGTTTGCCTGAGGGCGAGGCCCAGAGATCTGGGAACTCCGGGAAGTGGACTCTGAATAAAACCCAGCTTGATTTACCAGGGGTGTGGTGACCATTAGTGGGTAGATTTTCCAGAACTGTCAAGGTTTCAAATTATCCGCCTAGTGAACTCATAAATTATTAAAAGTCCCAGAAATCCGAGCATGTGTTCAAGCCTCACATCTCAGGCTGCAGGCAGCTCAAAGACGTTTGTTTTCTGGATCACATGTCTTGAGCTTTGGTCCCAGATGCTGGAACTGAAGAGCTGGTGCTAGTTTTCATTTACAGATGAAGAAATTGGAGGGGGGCGCCGAGGGCGGATGGGGTTTGCCTGCCGTGCACAGGCGCTCCAGACTCCTAACCCTGTGCTACTTTCACCCTGACACATTTACTGCTCAGTACTCATTGTATTATTGTTATTATTATTATTATTATTATTATTATTGTCTTGTTTGCTTGCTTGCTTGCTTGCTTGCTTTCAATTTTATTCTTCAAGGTGGCTTGGGGGGAGCAGGGAAATGTCTTTTTTTAAGATCTTATTTACTTAATTTTATTATTATATTATATATATATTATTACTGTTATACTGACAGAGCCACTCAGGCAACCCCTTATTTATTTTAGAGTTAGAGAAAGAGCAGGGGGAGGTGTAGAGGGAGAGAGACAAGTAGACTCCATGCTGAGCACAGAACCCAACGGGGGACTTGATCCCACGACCCCAAGATCATGACCAGAGCTGAAATCAAGAGCCGGACCTCAAGGGCCCCTGGGTGGTTCAGTTGGTTAAGCGTCTGACTTCGGCTCAGGTCATAATCTCAGGGTCCTGGGAGGGAGCCCCGTGTCAGGCTTGGCACCCAGTGGGGAGTCTGCCTCACCCTCTCCCTCTACCCCTCCTCCCACTCGTGCTCTCTTTCTCTCAAATAAATACAATCTTAAAAAAAAAAAAGTCAGACTCTCAACCAACTGAGCCACCCAGGCGCCCCCCGCATTTTTTTTTCAATGAA
The DNA here is from genome assembly GCF_009762305.2 of Zalophus californianus. Classification (NCBI taxonomy): domain Eukaryota; kingdom Metazoa; phylum Chordata; class Mammalia; order Carnivora; family Otariidae; genus Zalophus; species Zalophus californianus. Next base: position 107,962,928 of record NC_045604.1, on the reverse strand, counting down.
AAATTCACTGCTATTTAGAAACTACCACCAATTCTCAAGGCAGAGAGCCAAGAGTCACATCTCCGCAAAGTGTCCCTGAGATTGAAGAGCAAGTTCTGCTCAGCTATCAGAATGGACTTGGCAGGAAGAGAAGCAGGGCCCAGAGGTGCTCTGAATGTAGGGATGAAATTTGATAGCTTATACGGTGTTTTATGGGATCCCGCTTAAGTTAATATAGTTCGCCCAGCAGCGAGCCAAGGAAGCTCCTGTCATCCCTACTTCAGAGGGGAGGCAGTCAGGACTCAGATGGCCTTGGAGTCCCTCCTCAGCCCAGGCTGCACAGTGGGACATGGCTGGACCAGGAGTTGGGCCGACTGGTCACCTGACTCCAGCTCCTTCCAAGATATCAGAGAGTGTGTGGTACCTTGTGCCAGAGGTTGACATGGCTGTTGACTGTACTATTTCCTAACTCCTGTTGTGTCTTGACACTCCCCCACCCAGACTGTCACTGTGAAGAAGGATGATGTCCAGCAGATGAACCCCCCGAAATTCTATCAAGCCAATGACATGGCGGACATGACTTTCTTGAATGAGGCCAGCGTCCTGAACAATCTGCGCCAACGCTACACCAACATGAGGATCTACGTGAGTGCCCGGGGCTGGCGGTGGGGATGAGGGGTGGCTGCAGATCTTCTGAACCCCTCTCCTGATGGGAAAGGTACAGCTGCCACTCTACCTTCCCAGCAACCATCACATGGTATGGCTCAGACAAGGGCACGGGGACCATGTTTCTGACACGTTAGAACTTCCACTCCAAGCCTTCAATGTCTCAGTGACGGTGCCACCTCCACAGGCAGCTGATAACACCTCTTGCTGAGGTTGTCATCTGGAAGTCTTCCTCCCCACCACACCCCTGGAAACTCTCCCATCAAGACACCGTTTTCCCCCTGCTGACTTCATGTGGCCCTGTTAGATGTCACCCCCGTCCGTCCAACCATCCAGCCATCCATCCGCTGTCCACCCCGCCCCCACCCTCAGATAGGACTGGTGGGAAAGAGTGACTCAGAGGCAGGAGTCCCAGGGTGATACACTGTGTGTCATGCTCTCAACTCCTTAAGTGGGCTCTATCTCATCTTCCTTTCTCTTTCCTTCTTTCTTTGGATCACTTTCTATTTAATATGATTACTTTTAAAAACTCAATTTGTATATGGCAGCTATGCTAAGAAGAAGCTGGGGCAGGGTGGGGAGGCGTTTATTCCCATTTGGGCCAAAGCGGAAGGTTTTAAAGTTGAACTGAAAAGAGGCACGGGGTGGGGGGCAGGCAGGGGTATCAGGTGGGTGTGAACGTCCAGCAAGGAGGAGGACAGTCTGGCACTTATGGATGGGGACCCACAGACGTGGCCATTTTCTGCCCTCCCTTATTCCCCCTCAGATCATTTCTTCTCCTACCTCATTGGCTTTCCCGATTCTTTTTTTTCTTTTCAATGGGACGATTTCCTTACAAAATTGCCTTGTGATGAAAAGAGAAGTCGGTGCCCCTTCTTAAAAGTAGATCAAACCCAGCTGCTCACCAGGAGGGATTGTGCCCACACAGGGAGGGCTTTGCAGCTGTTAAAACACCCCAGAAGTCTCTCTGTGAACTCATGGAAAATCTCCCAGATAGATTAAACGGAAAAGGCAAGATATAGAACAGTATTATAGAAAGCTATCTTTTTGCTTTAAAAACAAGAAGCGGGGTGGATAAGAAAGCATGCCTGGATTTGTATGTATATGCAGCAAAAACCATGGCGGGGGGGGGAGGAGGCGGGCACCGAGCAGCTGGGGGGACTTTTTCCCCCGAGTATTTGCCCATACGGTGACTGTGTTATCTATGCAAATAATTAAACCAAAGGAAAATGAGACAAATATATAGATGAAAGCAAAGGATTGTTTTGCTCGCTGACTAGACGCTCAGATACAGATTTTGCCTCCTGGAGGGGAGGCCACTGTATGTCTCCAGGCTGGCAGCGCCCTCCAGCCAGGCCGCTCTAGGGCAGGCTAGGGCTTGGAGGGAAGAGGGCACCAGGAGGAAAGGCCAGCTAACTGTCTTCCTCACCTCCCACCAGACCTACTCGGGCTTGTTCTGTGTGACAGTCAACCCCTACAAGTGGCTGCCCATCTACGGAGCCCGTGTGGCCAACATGTACAAAGGCAAAAAGCGTACGGAGATGCCACCACACCTCTTCTCCATCTCTGACAACGCCTACCACGACATGCTCATGAGTGAGTGCGGTGAGGCCTGCTGGGGGTCTCGGGGTGCGCCACAAAAACTCTTTTTGCCATCGACTCCAAACGCTTTAGAACCACGCGCTACCCAGTCCCAACCCTGACTCCATACCACCCACTGAAGTTGTCTGCTACGTGCTAAGAAGCAGCAGCATGTGATGATAACGCGGGGTACCAGGGCTCAGTGAGGGCTAAGTACCAGCCCTACCTCACGCCGCATCTCATCTGAGCTTCACAGAAACACGGGATACCAGGCTAAGTAACTTGCCCAGGATTCAAGTCAACACTTAACCATTCCCCGTATGATCTCTGCTGTATGGCATGGTGGCCCATGAAATGATTTTTATTATGTTGCTTATGACTGGGTAGCTATATAGGATGGGGATGGTAAATTCTGGGCCCTTCTGCAAAGGTGCATGCTGCAGCGGCAGGCATGTGGCCGTGGACCCCAGAGGACCCAGGTGTTTGGGCCTCTGCTGGTTGCTGCAGCCCACCTCCAAGCTGGGTGGGATGCAGGGAGATGCAGACTGATTGGCCAGGGTGATGTCAAATGTCTAGTTTCTAAGTGTTTCCTAATTACATCTTCCTGTTGCTGTTTTCTTCCCTGCAGATCGTGAAAATCAGTCTATGCTAATCACGTAAGTGTCCCTTCTGTCTCTGTCTATATACATATAATTAGGTTTGTGTCTTACACATGTAATTAAGCCTTCTTAGAATTAATTGGTGGGACTTTGTATGGAAATCTGCAGGCTGTGAATGGGCTTAGCAGGACATCGAGGCTGCACTTGTGAAACTGAGGGGGGGGGGGAGGGGGTTCTGTGTCCTCAACCCCACCCCCCAACTGTCTGTCCCTGTCCCGGCTGAGGGATAAATCATGGCAACACTCAGCCTGCACCTTTTATTGCTTTGCTTCTCTGTGGCCAATCCCCTCTTCGTGTTTCACTAGTCTGCTCCTATTTTCCACTTGCAGTGGAGAATCTGGTGCTGGCAAGACTGAGAACACGAAGAAGGTCATCCAGTACTTTGCCAACGTCGGAGGAACTGGCAAACAGTCCTCAGATGGAAAGGTAGGGCTGATGGGCACATTCAGTCTATCACCCCAGCCCACCCTGTCTGTCTTCAGGCACACACGGGAGGGCACACACAGGTGGGCACACACGGGAAGGCACACACAGGGGGGCACACACGGGAAGGCACACACAGGAGGGCACACACGGGAAGGCACACGCAGCAGAGCCCATGTGACCCTCGCAGCTGTCCCGTGGGTTTGGGCCATTTTACAGAGGAGTAGACAGGCTTGGGGAGAAGGGTGAAACCACATAAGGAGAAGGGGGCCACAGACGTGGGGTCCTCCTACAGGATGTATTCTACTGCCCCAGGTCACGTCCGTCCCCAGAAGGGCAGATGGCAGAATCGCTGGTGCTTGGCAGGGGAGAAAGGAGAACACCAGCTCCTCCTTCAGCTGCTTCCGCAGACCCTGCAGCCCGGGGGCACAAGGAGCAATAGCTGGGCCAGTGGCATCTATAAAAGCCCACAAAGCAGAGGAGAGTTTGTGAGGAAGATCAGGGATGCCTAGGAAAGGGTTCTCAGCTCACTCAGGAGTCTCTCCGGCAATAGCAAAGCACGGAACAAGAGCCAAGAAGCAGGGCCTGTCATCTGCCAGGTGCCCCTCCCATGTCAGGGCCGCAGAGGGACAGTCATCAGGTGGTGGCCCTCTTCCCAGGTTCCTTCCTGCCCTGATTTCCAGGCCTCCCAAGGTCCTTCCCCTCCTGGCTCCTGGCTCAAAAGCCACAGTCCTTTGAAAGCCCTGAATCCCCAGGCAGCACCCAACCTTGTGTTTCTCTCTGGATTAGGGGTCCCTGGAGGATCAAATCATCCAGGCAAACCCTGTGCTGGAGGCTTTCGGGAATGCCAAGACCATCAGAAACAACAACTCCTCTCGCTTTGTAAGTGTGAGCAGCAGCAACGACAGCGGGCGGCGGGGGGTGGGGGGGGTGTCATCACCACGTTCCAGGTAAGGAAATTGGGGCCGATTTAAACACACAAATGGAATGAGGTGAGTCACAGCATCTCCTTTCCAGAGATTTTTAAGGTCTTATCTGTCGGGGTCTATATCAAACAGAGCCCACGTCAGTATTTAAATCCAGGAGCTTGAAAGCAGAGACTTGGTAACACGGTGATGGAGAGGCTGAGAAGTCAGACGGGGGAGCCAGAGATTCACATCGGCTGGAAGCTGCAGACAACTCCCCTCATCCCTCCCCTCCACCTCCTCCCTGTTGGGAGGGATGCAGGAAACGTGCTGTTCCCCAGGGCCCTGGTGGATTCTGGAGCTAGCTCAGCCCTCTCGTGGGAGCTCCACCTTCCCACTACCTGAGGGCTGTCCAGGGAGGACAAATGCCCGGGCTTCCCTCCTGATTCCCAGTCTTCTGCTCAGGTCCCTCATTGTCTGAGCCAGTGGGCTGGCAGGGAGCCTAGGTAAACAGAGCTGGGCGAGGAGGAGGGGAAGGCAGGTGAGAAACAGAGGTGAGGGGCAGAGGGGCCAGGAGCAGCAGAGATGGAGACACAGAGACACCTATTTCTGGTGAGAATTTACCAGTGCTTCTAGCAAAGGTCAGGGAGAGGGATGCAGTGTCTCAGTAGAGAGACTCAGGAGTGTGCCCCCTACACCCTCTGGCCAAATTCCCACCCTGCCTGCCTCTGAGCAGACTTCCCAGTGGTCCCAGCCCCTCCTGCCAGTGCTCCTCTCCCCACAAATGTCCACAAATGGAGCTACCCCACAGAACCTAAACTTTGCTCTAAGCCCTGTCCATCTTCTCTACCCCTCTGCATGGGTAGTCCGCGGCTCCACGTACAGTGACATCTGGCCCCGTTACGGTCCAAACAATGAGCGCCCTTGGAATTCATGGGGGCTGCCAATGAGGGACTGTGTTGCTCTAGAACTACCTGCATCCTCCCTCACGACCCTCTCCTCCCTGCTCAGGGCAAGTTCATCCGAATCCACTTCGGAACGACAGGCAAGCTGGCTGGAGCTGACATTGAGAGCTGTGAGTTTGGCCCGCTTGGGAGGGTTCTTCTGGGGCGGGACCAGCTACACAGTGTGTGGAGTCCAGTGTTGTCTCGTGCCCGGGGGGGCTGGCCCTGCTCCAGGGCTCCCCTCCGTGGGCAGTCAGGCTCCCAGAAGCTGTGTGCGGGGCAAAGGGTACGGCCCCCAGACTGGCTATGGCGTGGAGCTGTATGGAGAGGGGAGCCCATTGGCCACGGCACGCCGTGCTCCAGACAGAATGGGACTGTATTTATGGACATGTTTGCATCTTCCTTTCCAGATCTCTTAGAGAAATCTCGTGTTATCTCACAGCAAGCCGCTGAGAGGGGCTACCACATTTTCTACCAGATTCTCTCTAACAAGAAGCCTGAACTCATTGGTAAAGATCTTTATGTCTGTCTGCCTGCCCCTTAACTTGCTTTGCCTCTTGTTTCAGTAACAAAAAGTGTCCTGAGGACAGAGGGTCCAGGGACCTCTCCCCACCCCCCGGTGGTTCTGCAGCAATCCCTTTGAGTTACATGCATAGGTTACAAGGAACTTTCTCAAAGTTCTACTCACATCCCATCTTCACGACGGCCTCGTGAGACTTAACACCACTGTTGGCCCATACCACAGATGGGGCGTTGGAGTGCCTGCAACTCATGGCTGAGACACAGACCTGGAGAATGGGGCTTGGACCTGCTGCCTCTGGGCCCAATGCTGCCTCTGGGCCTAATGAGCAGAGTATACTCACTCACTCACTTAGATGTTCTTGTGCAGGCACCAACCTGCTCAACTGTTCATGGCAGACCTGCTCAGGGTATAAAGTCAGTGGGGGAGGTGAAGACTCAGTCTTCCACATACACACCTCCTAACCCTACCAGAGACTAGGTACCATTCCCCACTCACAACTGGGCTTTATTTGCATCAGACACACTGTCCTTTTTGATTAATGGATGGCATTTTGAAACTGGAAGACTTCACATAAAAAGCAAAGCAAAACACCATCAACTTCTTGGTTTCTCTGGAGTAGCAAAAGATCCGGTAGCCATGGGCCTGCCCTCCCACATGGCACTAATCAAGGCAGCTGAGTGGTGGTGGCCCCCTTGGATGGAGCACAAGCTCTCTTGTCTACCACACTCCCCACCAGGCCTTATTACCTCCCTGACCCTAGAACAGGGTGACGGCCAACATTTATCTTCCTTCTCAGTTGGGCTCTAGTTTTTCTCAACAGTAGAGATGAAGGAACATGAACATATTTCTCGCACCCATGTCTCTTCCCAAAGTAGAAAAACAAAGATAGACCAAGAGAGGCACATGAAGAAAAATAGAAGTGGGTATATTCCTTTGTAAAAGCAACCATATCCATGCATATTATGTGCAAGTGATTGTTGCTGTCCATTGCAGACATTATGTTACCTCCTGACTTAGAGTATAAACTGTTCTTTATAGGACAGAGGAAGGAGAACGATATGAATTAACTTATTCCAAAAGTATCCACAGGGGGCCCAGTAGGCTCCAGGTACTGGGCCAAGTACTGAAGGACACAACCAAGTTGCTGAGACCCTCTTGCCGCCCTAAAGCTCATTGTGTGTCCCATTCAAGTCCCTCCATGACTCTGGGTGATCCCAGACGGGCCCTGTCTTATCCAGCTCTGTAACCCCACGATGCCCACCATATGCCGGGCACAGGGGAGGCATTTAGGGATCCAGCTTAAAATGGAAAGAGAAGGAAACCACATGTCACTCAGCTGCCAACCTGCTTTCCTGCTCCTGGCAGAGACTTTGCTGCTGGTCCCCAACCCTAAGGAGTACCACTGGGTGAGCCAGGGCGTCACGGTGGTGGAGAACATGGACGACGGGGAGGAGCTGCAGATCACAGATGTGAGTGGAGCGGTGTGGCTGGCACATGGCAGGGAGAGCCAAGACAGAGACTGTGGGGGCCCTGCATCACTGCCACCAGAATTGGGGTGGGGGCCACCCCGAGTGGCCGGGCAACAGCCCAGACCCTCCCCTGGAGATCTCTGATGCTGCAGCTGGAACTTCTCTCCAGCCTGTCACAGCAAGTGGAACCGAACCAGGATTCCATGGAACTGAAGGGGCCATGTACTCCCGCCTGGCCAGAAGGGACCCTCCTGTCTCCTCAGTTCCCACTGCACCCCGTCTCTCCTCCTACGACATTGAGCACCTGTAACTTCTGTTAGGGTCTGACAATAGAATTGATTCCTGATGCGCCCCCTTTGCCTTTCCCTCTCCTGGTTCCTAGCATGAAGCCTTAGCAGTAATGATGATGGTGAGGATAATGCGACTTCCCATTTGTTATTATGTATCAAGTGCTATGTGTCAAGCATTGGACTAAACATTGACACATCATTCTGGTTTATTCTTATGACCACCTATGATCCCCCTTTTGCAGATGACTAAACAGAGACCAGGGAGGGTAAATAAATACAATGACTACATTGCAGAGCGTCTGGTCTGAGCCCCTTGGAGGGAAACTGACCTGACTCCGGGCCAGGGTGTGTCTGATCTCCAGAGCCCACGCCTGTACCACCGTGGCCACCGTGGTCCCCAGGTGCCACCCCCACAACTGCAGGGCCACGGCTCTATTCTGTGGAATGAGAAGCCAGGAGCGTCTTGCCTTTCTCTTCCCTGCAGGTTGCCTTTGACGTGCTGGGCTTCAGCCCAGAGGAGAAGGTCGGTGTTTATAAGCTGACAGGGGGCATCATGCATTTTGGGAACATGAAGTTCAAGCAGAAGCCCAGAGAGGAGCAAGCTGAAGTGGACACCACGGAGGGTAGGTGTTTGGCTGGGGCTGTTCATGGAGGCGGCGGCCAGTGGCAGGGGCTCACGGCTCTCTGAGGCTTCATGCACATTTCGGAGACATGCTGTAAACCAAGAATGTTCCTTGGACATCCAGACACTGATAATCTCAGAGAGATGTGACAGAGCCACGATTTTGGTTTCTATGCTCTGCTTTGCCACTTGACCTTGAGCGAGTGTGGAAACCATCTCAGACGTCTCTTTTCTCATGGGCAACACGGCGTCTCTGCCACCTTCTCCTCCCTCCCTTCCCTAACCACAGTAGATGGTGCTGGGTTTCTCTGGGGTAAGGCGTCATGTTTCTCTCATTCACCTGCTTTTTCTGTCCCTACTCAGTGGCTGACAAAGTCGCCCATCTCATGGGTCTCAATTCCGGGGAGCTCCAGAAGGGCATCACCAGGCCCCGGGTCAAAGTAGGCAATGAGTTTGTGCAAAAGGGCCAGAACATGGAACAGTGCAACAACTCCATTGGGGCTCTGGGAAAGGCCATCTATGACAAGATGTTCAAGTGGCTGGTGGTCAGGATCAACAAGACCTTGGACACCAAGATGCAGAGGCAATTCTTCATCGGGGTGTTGGACATCGCTGGCTTCGAGATCTTTGAGGTGTGCCTGCCCTGGCATTCTGTTTCTGCTTTGGGGTGACCATTTTCCTTTTAAAAGCTACTTTTCGCCATGGTTCTCTTGTTTCTCCTCTTGGACCTGGGGCAGGCCAATCTCAGTTGTTTGCTCTTGGGTCTCTGACTTTTGGCATCCAGAAAGTTCCATCTTCCTTTGTATGGCACCAAATCATAAAGAATGGGGTGAACATACTGGATAGAATGGGTGGCGTGCTAGAGCCGGCCTGTACTGGCTCGTGAGGGCCGATTGTTGAGTTTTCAGGAATTTTGTGATTCAGTTGATATCATGTTGATACATGACATCATGTTGATTGATTTACACCATGGAAATCGGCCAACAAACACGTCAAATCAGGCTCCTTCTTTCTTTCTTCCTTCCTTCGTTTCTTTCCTTCTTTCTTTCGTTTTTGAGAGAGAGAGTAAGCTGAATTACCAGCACAACACTGTTAGCCTCCCACTTCTTTCCTACACAAGAGAGACTCAAGGCTCCTCACAGACTGGTGTTGTGGGTCAGGAATATTTTACCTTTGTAATTGGAGGCAGCATGACTAGGAGTCAGTAGATCTGGTTCTGGACTCAAGTTGGCCCTCAACTAGCTGTATGGCCTTAGGAAAGTAGCTACCCCTCTCAGAGCCTCAGTTTTCTCAACTCTAAAATGAACAGGCTGGAAGAGATGATCTATAAAGTTCATTTCACTCCACCATCCTATTATTTTAAGATTTCCACTGGCCCCAGATAGATTTAAAAAAAAAAACAAAAAAAAAAACAGCTTGGCCCGGAGGCACCTGGGTGGCTCAGTTGGTTGAGCGTCTGAGTCTTGATCTTGGCTCGGGTCTTGATCTCAGAGTTGTGAGTTCAGGCCCCAAGGGCTCCATGCTGGACATGGAGGCTACTTTAAAACACACACACACGCACACACGCACACACACAACAGCTTAGCCCAATTTCTTTCAGGCTCTAAAAGGTTAATTTGACTGCTGTCTACAGTAGAATCATTTAATTTCATAGGCAGAAGGAGGCTTAGAGTTTCCAAACTGTGCTCCCTGGCATCCTGGGAAGCCACTGATGGCCAGCAGTGGAGGGCCTAGGGGAAAGGAGGATGCTCTGCGCCAAAAACAGAGTGTGTGCAATAAACAAACAGGGTTCGAATCCCGGCTTGGCCACTTCCAAGCTGTGTGCCTCTCTTTCTCCACCTGTTAATGGGGACACTACTCATTCTTGCCTTGTAAGGTTTTGAGCAGGTGCAGCTCACTCAGGGTCTGACACAGGGGCGGGCTCTGTGATTACAATGGCACCTCTGCTTTAACCTATTTTTCATGCGGCTGGAGCATGAGATTTCATTAAGAGAAAGCACTCTCTGATTTTTTTTTTTTTTTAAGGCTTGTAAACTCCTCAAACCCTTTCATCCTACAGATGAGGATAAAAAAAAAACTGCACACAGAGAGAACTGTCCCAAGGCACACAGGGGGTCAGAAGCATAAAGCCTCTCAAATGATTTCTATCCTGGAAAGAAAATGATTCTTTCCACAATGATGTCATTAACCACACAAGGTGGGATCTGAGGTTTGGGCCCCACTCCCCCACAACCCTGCTCTGCAGGTGCTAAGCTGCTCTGGGCCTTTGCAGGGGAGGGTAACCGAGAAGGGCTTCTTGCAGGGCTGATGGAGGACTGCCCTGTGGTCAGCATTCAGGCCTCTGGGGCAGCACCTGACAAGAGCTGGCCCTCAGTAAATTTGAGCTCGGCTTGTGCCTCAACCCTCAGTCCTGGTCCCAGGGAGGCTCTGTCTGGGTCCTGGCTGACGCCCCGCTCTCTGCCCTCCCACTCCAGTTCAACAGCTTCGAGCAGCTGTGCATCAACTTCACCAACGAGAAGCTGCAACAGTTCTTCAACCACCACATGTTCGTGCTGGAGCAGGAGGAGTACAAGAGGGAGGGCATCGAATGGGTCTTCATTGACTTTGGCCTTGACCTACAGGCCTGCATTGACCTCCTGGAAAAGGTAACCTGCTGCTCAAAGGTGGGGCTGAGAGAGAGAGGCCAGGGCTCTGTCCGGGCTGTGCCTCAGATGGGGATTTCACTGGGGCCTGCGGGGAGGTGGCACTAGCAACATTGCTAATGACCTTGGTTGGTCTGGCCTCTAGCTTCCTCTCTGCAAAATGGGTATGACAGTGTTGCCATGACCACTATTAGTTGGGCTATTGGACGCCTAGAGTCACTGGCTCATCCTAAGCTACCATATGTGCATGTGTGTGTGTGTGTGGGGGGGGGTGATGTAGTACACCCATTTCACAGATGGGAACATTGAAGCACAGAGAAGGGAAGTAACTTGTCCAAGGTCACACATCCTGTGAATGGCAGAGTCAGGTTCTAACCCAGGCAGTCTACTGGCCACCCCTGTAAACACACCGTAGGGAACGTTTTAGCAAAGGGCCTACTTCAAGAATATATATGGTTTGATCAAATGCAGAAAAGGGATAGAAAAATGACATTAACAGGACAGATGACAGAATCTGAACAGTCTGCTCATAGTATTGTAACAATGTTAATTTCCTGGTTTTCATTATTTTTACCAAAGTTGAGTTAACATTTCGAGAAGTCCGATGAAAGATACATAGGAATGCTTCGCACTCTTTTGCAAGTCTAAAATTACCGTGAAGTAAAAACTTAAAAAATAAAGGAAAGAAATAACAATATGTTGTCTCTGAGGCTCAGCCTAGGGGCCATCATAAAGAAGCTGTCAGCAAGGCGGCCAGGGGTTTCTGATGTGAGACCAGCCTTAACCTCCCAGGAAAAAAGTCTCCAAAAACAGGCTGTGTGTACAATCCACCTGTCCCCTAACACCTACAAACACCTCCCTGTCCAGCTGTCACAGAACCTGAAATGTCCTCAAGTTTGAACTTTGGGGTTAAGCATTGCCCTCTTCCAGAAATCTTCCTTAGAAATCCAAACCCTCCATAGTTTGGGGTGCGGGGGACAGCGTTTGTGAGCTCCCTCGTTCTGTGAGAAGAGATCTAGAACCATCTGTGGCCCCTGGTAGCCAGGAATGTCCTTGAGGGCAAGAGCGGATAAGAGAGTTAAATGCAAAGAGAACAGGGGTCACTGGCTTTACCATTTTCCTGAGGGCCAAGACTGCCTGGCACCACTGTTTGGGAGGGATTAGCATTTGGGGAGCCATGTAGCCCCTTCTGACCTCCATCTTTCCGTCTGTTAGAGTCAATGAATTCTAGCCTCTTGTAAGTCTGAATGGCCTGGGCATTTGAAGACCAGACTGTGGAGCTACTGCACCATTACCAGGGCTCCTTGCCCACAGTTCTGCTTCCTGGCCAGCCACCTGGGTGTCTGGGGCACCCCTCCCACTGCCCCCAGGCCAACACCTGAGTGGCCCCCTTGGGGTCCTGTGGCCTCCTGTAACGCCATCCACCGCTCTTCCCTTCTAGCCCATGGGTATCTTCTCCATCTTGGAGGAACAGTGCGTCTTCCCCAAGGCCACCGACGCCACCTTCAAGGCAGCCTTGTACGACAACCACCTGGGCAAGTCCAGCAACTTCCTCAAGCCCAAGGGGGGCAAAGGCAAGGGGCCCGAGGCCCACTTCGAGCTCGTCCACTATGCAGGCACCGTGAGTACCCCCTCGGTGCCCCCTGTGGCCACCTGCCTGCTGCATTCGGCTCTGGCTACTGTAGGTCCTTCCTGCCCTGCCCTTCCTGATGCTTCCTGCTTCTAACTAGCACGGCCGCCATATAGCAGGGTGATCGGCTCAGTGAAATGACCTCTGACTCATACTTCCTCATCACTTCTCCCTCTGAGATTTCCAAAGCAATCCAGGGAGCAGACCGCCGTTGACGCCCTCAGACCCACCAGGGCCACACCATTGTCTACAGCCCTTGGTTTGACGGCTGAACTGAGATCTTGGACAGAATTTCCAACACTTGCAAAAAGAGAAAAGAAATGCCACGAGCCCACCAATTATGCCCCAATTGATTAACTTCTTGCTCTGGCAGCTCGTGGCCACCAAACCAAAAAAATGACATCTCTGGAGTGGCTTTTTCCACTCATGACAAACTTAGTCCTTGGGGAAGAGGGAGTTAAGTGCCGCCAGGACTCGGGTTCTATATGAATAATGGATAGGGGAGACAAGGTTTGTTCAGCCAGCTTTTAAGAATGAGTTTCGTTTCCTTGGGATTGCAGTATTGCCGTAAATGCTGTCACCACCGGCGTTCGTCGAGCCTCTGTGGGTTTAACTGCAGGCAAACAGCAGCCTTAGAACAGAGCTGTCAGGAAAGCTGCTGTTGGATTGGGCACTGGGGCCAGGAGTTGATGATCTCATCAACCATAACAATGCCAATCACTTGGAAAATGAACCGTGCCAATGCCTAGAGCAAACGGCAGGTTGGGAGCCTGACTGAGGTCCTCTACCTCACCCCCCTCGATGAAATGAGAAAAACTCCGTATTTGTAGCAATGGAATGTTCAAAGTCCAATGGGGCCTCTGCACCGCTAAGAAGGCTCTAAAGTAAGGGCCGGGGGTGAGGAACGTCTATATGCTATATAGGAGAAGGAAAGCCCAAAGGTTTTGGCTTCTTACCTGCTTCTCTCAGTTCCTCATGCTCAGTGGGAGAATCTGAAAAGCGCTTCCTCTTTGCCTCTCCAGCTCGGGTCATGTGGCAAAATGGGAAGCAGAAATTAATGAGGACTGGGAGCCCCCAGTTCTAGATGGATGGAGCCCCCCCTTCAACCAGGCAATGGCCAGGGGATATGCGCCCTTAAGCAGGGAGAGACCAGACACCTGTGTAGGGAGCTCTTCATGTAGCTCGGGATTTTGCTGGTCAAGGCCAGTCACTCACAGCAAGGGCTGAGCCTGGAAGAAGATCAATCCACCTGGGTAGAAAAAGAGCCAGAGGTCAGGCAGGCTCAGAGTAGCCAGCAAAGCAAGACATGCAAGAGGAGGTCACAGCCTGACAGAAAGTAGCTAGAGAGTCATGGTTTGTTGGAAAAGCTCGGAGACAGGGTGGCCTAAACAGGGAAACTGCAAATGCCCAAGGAAGCAGATAACAGGGACTCCACCTCATACTGTGGTTCAGGGACATCCCAGGACTCCAGAAAAGGTCAAGAATGGAAGCCGCCAGAGATGGGGTTGAAGGTTGGTCCTGGGAGCCCAGAGCAAGCTGAGCTGTAGATAGAAGTTCTGGCTGTGGGACCTGGAAGGCAGAGTCTGGACCTGAAGGTAACCACTGGCACTTGCCCCCCTCCAGGTGGGTTACAACATCACTGGATGGCTGGAGAAGAACAAAGATCCCCTGAATGAAACAGTGGTGGGCTTGTTCCAGAAATCATCCCTGGGACTCCTGGCCATTCTCTTCAAAGAAGAGGAAGCTCCAGGTACAGCTAACCCCTTGTTGTGTACAGTCTCCATGGGCTGATGCCCTTTCGCGACCAAAATGGAAATAAGGAAACAAAACTCTCTTATTCGACTCTTGCTAAATGGATGAATGAATGACAACTTGCTTGAGGTAGGCCATGGATGATGGTGCAGTGGAGAGATGCAGATGCATTCTGGGAAATTCCATCAACTGAATTGATCGCTGGGCCCGTATCACCTGTAGGTGGAGCGATACTGCTTTGGAAGAGTTGAGGCCCAAATGCTGTGTTCTTATTTTCTGCTCCCTGTTCTCCTCTGTCTGAGGCAAAGGCCAAGCCCAGCCCTGGGACACACCCCAGGGTGGGAGCTGTCCAATGTGGCCACCACTCAGAGGGGCAAGAACTACAAATTTCCTCGAATTCAGAGATGTTTTCACCATCAACATGCAATTCCTCCAGATGGTCTGTGGGCTCCTCTTCCTTCCCAGTGGGAATAGTGTGTCCCCCTGTGTAGCCCTAAATCGCAAAAGGATACACACTCTTCTGAGAGCATAACACCCCTTTTGACAATTAGGCCACAGTCATCCGATTCATGCATTTCCTGGTAGATCTCCCTTTCCTGGTGTGAGGGCCCCACCTTAGTTTGTCCCAAGAAACGCCCCCCCCTTTTTTTTTGAGAGAGAGTGCAGGGAGGGGCAGAGGGAAAGAGAGAATCTCAAGCAGACTCCCCGTTGAGCATGGAGCCCAACACAGGGCTCGATCCCAGGACCCTGAGATCATGACCTGAGCCGAAACCAAGAGTCAGATGCCAACCAGGCGCCCCCCAAGAAAAGCCTTTTTAAACCAGAGAATGCATTTCCTTGACAGAGAACACTTAATAGGGCTGACTGTCCCCATGCTGTGTTCTGACATGAAATATGCTTGTCTTTCTTCCTCAGCTGGAAGCAAGAAGCAGAAGAGAGGGTCTTCCTTCATGACAGTCTCCAACTTCTACAGGGTGAGTATGGGGCTGCCCCACAGGCCACTTTACATCCAGTGAACCCTCCCCTCCATCAAACCCTCCCTTCTAATGGTGTGGTGGTCTGCCTGCCACCTCCCAGCCCAGGACAGGATGATTTCATTTCTATGCCTATGGCTGCCACTTTCATTCGAGGAGTTTGCTTCCTTCTGAGGGGGGTCACAGAACCACAGGACCTGAGGGCAGAAAAGACCCTTAGAGATGGTGCAGTCCAACCATGTTATTTCAGACTGAAATCCAGAGAGTGGTATCAATGGACATATCAGTGCCTAAGATCTTGAGCCCCAGAGTTGGCTGGCAGATCTTCTGGGCTGATCACAACTTCTACAGATTTGGGGCATGACTGGGGACACATTCCAAAGTGCAGAAGGGCAGCCAATAGGGAGATGTTGCACGAAGAAAGATTTCAGTATTTCCCAAGGATCTAGCTGCCCTAAGGCAGAGCGGGCTGCCTCATTAGAGGTATCCAAGCAGAGGAGGAGGGACCATCCAGTGGGGAGGGTAACAACAGGCAGGGGTTTGTCCTCACAGGCATACGATTCCTCCCAGGACTGAGACTCTATGATGAGCCAGCCCTGAGTCAGGAAGGGCCCTGCTTACTGAAAACTATGTCACCTTGGGCAAGTCCCTCGGAGAGGACAGCCACGGCCCAAGATGCTATCCATTATGATAGTCCGTAGCCCTAGGTGGCGGGTGGGTACTGGGGAAGAGGCTGCTGTGGCAGAAGAACTCAATTTGATTTTAAATTTTAATTTAATTAATTGAACTCTAAATAAACCCCTCTGCTGAGCATGGGTGTCCTGCAACACCAATACTGAGCTCTACTCAGTCCTTCTGTTTTGTTTTCCTCCATCCCAGGAGCAGTTGAATAAGCTGATGACCACCCTCCACAGCACCGCTCCCCATTTTGTCCGCTGTATTGTCCCCAACGAGTTCAAGCAATCAGGTATGTCATGGGGCTCTGTGAAGTTAGTGTCTGCTCAAATGAAGTCCCCCCCCCCCCGCTTTACAGAAGTTTAATTACTTTTGAAATATGAAGTACTGTCTCTCTTTTTTTGCCTCCTTCTCCTCTCACCAATTTTTTCAAACTTGGACAATTTTGACACACCAAAACAATAACAATTAATAAAAATAGCTAACATTTGTTGAGCGCAAACTGTGAGCCAGGTATGAATTAAGTCGACTTTTAATTGCCAGGGATGACTGGGGCAAAGCAGGGCACCAAAGGATCCCCCCCAAAATGGATCATCCAGGGGTGCCTGGGTTGCTCGGTTGGTAGAGCATCCGACTCTTGGTTTTGGCTCAGGTCATGATCTTAGGGTCCTGGGATTGAGCCCTGCATCGGGCTCTGTATTCAGCACAGAGTCTGCTTGTCTCTCTTTCTCCCCCTCTGCTCCTTCCCTCACTCGCACACTCTTTCTCTCTCTCAAATAAATAAAATCTTTAAAAAAAAAAAATGGATCATCCAAAAGTCATGTTCTAGCTGCTTTGTAAAGCAAAAATCATGTTCTGGCTGGGTGGGCACCAGCTGGAAGTCACATTCAGGGGGGCCTTTGGGTCTTGGCTGAACTGTGGGGCCCCCTGGCAGTGATGGCGGGAGACTGGGGTTGACGACACAGATGCTCAGTTAGCTTTCTGCAGTGGCAAGGAGTAGCCTGCCCCACCAGAGAGGCCTGACAGCATTCTGTGCCCACCCCTTTGGCAGGCGTGGTGGACGCCCACCTGATCATGCACCAGCTGGCTTGTAATGGAGTCCTGGAAGGCATCCGTATTTGCAGGAAGGGCTTCCCAAACAGGATGCAGTACCCAGAGTTCAAGCAGAGGTGAGTGGTGTCTCCCTGATACCGTGAGTCTACAGTTCTCAGTTTCCAGGGACTAATTGAGAAATATGGTCCTGTTGTCGCAGACGCTACACCTCACAGCAGATACCACCGCACTGCCATTACTTTAGTATGCTTTGGCCTGACTTTCAACTGCCAGAACCTGCATTTCTTTGCCTGAGGGCCTTCTCTGGCTCTGGAGCCTGCTTTGCTACTTGGCAGCTGAAAGTCTCAGGAAGTAATGCCTCCCCAGGAGAAGCCCTCAACCAGTGACTGAGGACGATTGGCATGTAAATACTTCCAACTTCCTCACCCTTCTTGGTGGGCTAACTAGGAGGCACGTTCTATACTGGCTTCCAGATAAGGATCTAACAATAGGCTCTCCAGGTTAAATTTTTAAAAATAATAAAAATTTAAAAGCCCTGATTTGTAGTGTCTTTGGATTTCCATGGGATAAACACTCCCATGGCTGATTTCGAGCCATCAATGTGACGTCACTGAATGACTGAATGTGGGTTGGGAAGAGATGCACACAGCTGGCTCTTGCAGGTTCCGGCACACCACTGTTCCCAGTGTCCCCCAGTAGCATTAAGCCCCAGCTGCCCATTGTGATAACTGGTCTGATAACATGCCTCTTATTGACTTCCCTGACCCCCTTCCCAACTCTGCAGCACCCCCCCCCCCAACAAATAAACTATTTGCACTTGGATCCTTGTCTCAAGGTCTGCTTCTGGGGGAACCCAAACTAAGACCTCCACCTTAGGCATTGTTTTCCTTCTACCCCCTCCCTGCTAGAACAAATGACCACAGATGGACGGAGCAGGACAAGTCACTAGAGGCCATCTTGTTCAAGCCCTCTGAAGGCTCTAAACAGGGAAGGACCTGCTGGCAGGTCAGGAAAAACAGCGCCTCTCCTATGCCTGGAAGGAAAGATCAGGAAGGAAAGATTTTGGTGTCTTCATTTCTAGGAGCACCTGCCTCCTCCTGAACTCCTGACCCACACCAACGTTCGCTCCCCAAGGCCTCCTGTCAGTACCACCCCACGGCCTACCGTGGCCATCCGTAAAGCAGGTCTAACCCTTGACTCCGAGGCCATCGCAAAGATCCGCTGTGAGGATGTGCTTCCTGAGCTACCAGCTTGGGCACGATGATGACTGTCATTGTCTCTCTCCCACCAGGTACCAAGTGCTCAACCCCAACGTGATTCCTCAGGGATTTGTAGACAACAAGAAGGCCTCAGAGCTGCTGCTCGGGTCCATCGACCTGGATGTGAATGAGTACAAAATCGGGCACACCAAGGTAGGGTCTTCCGGTGGCACTCCCTCCCTATGCCACCCAGCCTTGTCCCCAGAAGGTGGGCTTCAGGAGGTGAATTCCAGCTCGGCCGCTGACCAGCTGCCTGCCTTGGGGAAGCCTCCCCCCCCCACAGCTGCTGAGAGCCTCAGTTTCCTCCTCTGAGAAAGGAGAGCTGATACAGCTGATCTCATGGGATTTGGGAGGTGATTAGCAATATTGTGGGTGAGAACCCAGCTCAGACAGGTACTTAATAAATGGTAGATTATTTCCTAGACCTGTATGAGCCCCAGTCAGAATCAAGGTCCTGGGTTTGACTGGGGCATGAAGCTGTGTGTGGTGGGGGGTGAGGTCTGAGAGTGAAGCACCATAATCCCAGCCCACCCACACCGAAAGCTCCAGGCCTGAGCTGGCAGGTGAGTCGGTGCTGACTCAGAGAGGCTGCCCGATCCTAACTCACAGGGCCTGGGCTGCCCTGTGTCTGTCCCACTTCCTGGCCCTGCAGAGTCCTGTTGGGATCAGCAGGGCCAGCCAGGCTAATGGTGCGAGGTGTCCATCTACAGCTGCCCAGGCAGACTGCACCCCAGCATGACAACCAGGGTGATCCAGGAGGGGTCCCAGCTTTGCATTCAGGAGCATCAGGCTCAAAGCCTGCCTCTGTATAGCCCACAGGCTGGAGCGCGTGGATGCTCCAGGCTGTGTGTGTGTCCCACACATCTGGCCGCTTAGCAAATGCTCAAAGAGCACCTCCCATGCCAGGTGCGGTTCAAGGCTCTAGGGATACGCCAGTGAACAGAACAGAGTCCCCAGCTCCTCGGAGCTTGCTTCTGGTAGTAAGTGCTGGCAGAATTGTTCACGCTGCTGTAGAATCTGCCAGAACTATTGGCTTTGGCCTCCTTCACAATTAAGAGGTGCTGTGTACAGCTAAACTGACTTAGAGGGACACTTCAGGTTTTGTCAGAATCACTGAATACCAGCTGCTTCCGCCACCCCCACCTTTGAAGGATGGGAAACTCGAGGAAGTGGGGACAGGGGCACGGAGCTGATGTGCCCAGTTCCACAGAACTAGGCGGGAGGGAGCAGGCCTCGGGCCCCATGACGCCGCTCGCGGGAAGGGGAGCTGGGGCTGCCGTTGCCAGCATGCGACACAGCCACTGGCTGGGCAAACGGACTGCCGTTGGCGGTTGTGCAAGGGTTGCATTGGGAACCTCGGGTCCAGATAAAGGCCTGGGGATTCTGGGGACCGCTTCGCTCCCCGAGGACCGGGCAGGCTCTGGTGGCAGAGGCAGAACAGAGAACAGGATGATTCTGCCTGTCAACTGCGTCCCTTATCCCCATCATGGGCGCGTGTGGGCCCCAGCCCCAGCCCCGTGCTCACCTCACTGCTCCTAAAAGGACACACCTCAATGAGCAGCCATTGTGAAACATCAAGAAACATTTCATGAAATCAAGCCCAATGTCTCAACCCCATGATGGCTAGCTCTTTGGGTTTTTGTGGGGGCGGAAGGTAAGGCGAAGGAGCATTCTTTTCCATTCTTCTCCGGTTGGCATCCGTAGCACCCACGTGAAAGGTTAGCTGGGGGCTCTGCTCCCTGCCCCGACATGTGGAATCACAGACCCTCGGGGCTGGGAGGACTCAGGGTCCTGCACTCCCACTGAACGGGAGGAGAGATCAAGGCCTCCCCAAGGAGAGTGGCTTGGCTAAGGTCACATAGCACATCCAAGGCAGGCCGACGCCAGGTACAGTTCTCCTGGCTCCTTCTATCCTTCTAGAAGTTTCTATCATGTCCTACGTGAGGCCTATAAAAAGATGTTACATTATGAAACATACTAACAATAAAACAACCACCCACGAGCCCACTTAAAAATCCAGAACTTCATCTTTGCATCTCTTTCCTCTCTTTCCGCCCCACCCCCAGGAGTAACCTTTGTCCTGAATATTAACCGTCCTCCTGCCTTTTAAAAAACAGTTTTATCACATTGCATCTGGCCCCGGGTTTTGCCTGGTTTTGAGCTTCATGGAAGATTCATACTTGATATACCCTTCTGTAACATGCTTCTAACACTTCATTGTACGTCCAAGATTCATCTTTGTTGTTTGGAACATGACATTCATTCATCATCATTGTCATACGAGGCTGCCTCAGAGAGCCACGCCACAATTACCTTTTCTTCTCTCCTTGGAAATTGATTTTTTTCAGAGTTTTTTTTTTTTTAAGATTTTTTTTTATTTATTTGAGAGAGAGAGAGAGAAAGCACCAGTCAGGGGAGGGGCAGAGAAGCAGACTCCCCGCTGAGCAGGGAGCCCGATGCGGGACTTGATCCCAGGACTCTGGGATCGTGACCTGAGCGAAGGCAGACGCTTAACCAACTGAGCCACCCAGGTGCCCTGGAAATGGATTTTTTCCCCCCTGCAGTTATTAACAATGCTACTTTGAATATCTTTGTGCATGGTCCTACATAGGGGTTTCTCTAGAACAAAATTCTCGGCCTTGGCTGTACATTAGAATCCTTTTGGAGAGAGATAAAAATACCAATGCCAGAGCCCCGCCCCAGAAATTGTTTGAAATCACCTATGTCCAGGTGTCAGCATCTTTCCAAGGTCCTCTAGGCAGAAACAACGTGCAGCCAGGGCGGAGATCAATATGTTAATGCTGAGGAGGCTAGCTGCCTGTTTCAGGGTGTGCAAACATTTAACTTGACAAGGGAATGCCAAACCACTTTCCAAAACTGTTGTACCAACTCACCTTGATCCACAACCTTGCCAACACTTGCCTTTTCGGAAGTCTTAAAAGTTACAGGTGGAGGGAGGAGGGATTGCCACCTTAATTTGCATTTCCCTGAGGTTGGGTCTTTCCTGCTCTTTCGAACACATTGCAAAGCTGGCCCTGTTTTCCCGGGGATGTTCCCACTCACACATCAGAGCTGGGTGCCCGAAATTGTGCAGCATTGGTAAAACCCTGTATCCTTTCTACAAAGTCGACCCCACCCCCGCCCTCACTAGCCCCTCTTCCCACTCCCAGATCCCTGGGGGACCGGGACGGTGCAAAGGCTGTTTTGCATGGTGGTAAAAGAAGGCAGGCCCCTTGCCACCCTGGCTGCTGGGCAGTCACCATAGCAGCGAGGATCATGAATATCTATTACCTTTCACTTACAGCTTCGCAGTTTATACAAGACTTTTCCACCAAATACCTCTGTCTAATTCTTATAGCAACCCTCAGGGAGGGATCAACATCCCCATTTCACAGATGAGGAATTGAGGCCCTGAGATGTGAGGAGACATGGCCAGGGTGACCCGGCTAGGAAGTGCAAGGCCCACAGGAGGAGCCAAGGGCAGGGGGAAACCAACGCTGGGGCTGGCAGTGGTCCTGCTACTGGTGGTGTCCAGGCTGGGGCCAGCTGTTCCCAAGGGGCCTCAAACCGCCAGCACCAGACTGGCTCTCTTAACTTTCAAGGACCTTTCCAAACCTCTGGTGCTTGAATTTAAAACTCCCCGCCAAGTGGCTGTGACCGGTGATAGCTGGGCTATTTTTAGGTGAGTGTGTCTTTCCCCTAGGTATTCTTCCGAGCCGGCATCCTGGCTAAGCTTGAGGACATGCGGGACGAGCGGCTGGCCAAGATCATGACAATGTTACAGAGTCGCCTCCGGGGTTTCCTTATGAGGATTGAGTTCAAGAAGATGCTGGAACGAAGGTAGCACGCTCACAAGCACCAACGGGGCAGGACCACGGAGGCCACGCTCACCCACACGGGATGACCAGCGACCCCGCCACACACGCAGCCCTCAGCTCCATTAGCGACACCGGGCAGTGAGATGATGCCAGTGTCTTTGCCGGCCCCAAGAACCCTGTTGGGGGTCTGTATTAGTTTTCTAGGGCTGCCGTAACAAAGCACCACAGCCTGGCTACCTTAAAACAGTGGAAATGTATTTTCTCCCGGTTCTGGAGGTCGGCCCTCTGAAATCAAGTTGTTGCAGGCCACACTCCCCCCGAAGCTCTAGAGGAGGATCCCTTCTTGCTTCTTCCAGGTCCGGTGGCCCCAGGCGTTTCTTGGCTCGTGGCCACATCATTCCGATCTCTGCCTCTTTTTTTGCAAGGCCTTCCCTCTGTGTCTGTGTCTCCACGCCGGCTTCCTTCTTTTTATATGGACACCAGGCATCTTGGGTTAGGGGCCCCCTTTCTCTAGTATGACCTCTTAACGTAAGTACTGACAACTGCGAAGACCCTATTTCCGAGCAAGGTCACACTCACAGGTACTAGGGGTCAGGACTTCAGTGTTTCTTTTGGGAAGGGACACAATTCAACCCCTAACAGGGACCACCTAATATAAATCCTTCTCCTACAGCCTACCAGTCACTGCCCCTTATTTATCCGTGTGACGATACTGTGACAGGGATGTGGTAGGGCCGGCGCCCCATGGAAACTGAGGCCAGAAGGGTGAAGGGCCTGGCCCCGGTTCATGCGGAAAGAGTCAAGCCTAGAACCCAGAAGCCCTCACTCCAAGTCCTTGCCCCTGGAATCATGTTTCCCAGCGGTCTCTCTAAAACCAGCCTCAGAAAATAGCTCAGGCTCCCCTGGCTGTCCTCTGGTTGACTCTGGCTCTTTGTTGTAGTGTTAGTCATGGCATTAGTAATAATAACAGTAATGAGCAGGTAACAGCAGTAATGAGCTCCTGATATCCACCAGGCCCTCTTCAACCCTGACTGAAGGCAGGGACCCCAGTTAGGGGCTGAGGGTAGGACAGCGGCCCAACCCAACCCGGGGCCTTGGCAAACAGGAAGTCCTCAGTAAGTCACAGTCCGGTCAAGGTACCAGGGACAAGGAGGCGGACTCCAGAGACTGCAGATGGATAGGATGCGGAGAGTAATGGGGGATTTCCCGCGAGGGATCAGAGGGAAGGGAAGCGTAAGAAGAAATGAGTGGTCTGTCTCGGCCTTGTGCTGTCTGGGAGGAACTGTTCCATCAGGGAGGCCGAGCCCCGACACCTAAGCTTTAATCCATGAGACACCGGCTTCCTTTTTGCAGAATCGGCCTGAAAGTCATCCAGCGGAACACACGCAAATTCCTGGAGCTGCGTTTCTGGGGCTGGTGGAAGCTCTACAATAAGGTAGGGCTCGGGGGCCAGGCCAGCCTGCTGCTGTGGGGGGACGGGGGGGCCTTGGGCCTGGGTGGGAGGCCACAGGATGCTGCAGGTAAGGTCCAAAAATGAGTCGAAGGAGGAATCTAGCCTCCTTCCAGACAGGGGTGGATTCCTCCCTGAGGAACAATCACAGTGTGTCTTCCCGCCTCACCTCCTCCCTCAAAATAACAACCTGTTAGGATGGAGAGCCTCCGCCTGACACACGCTACAAAAAGTGGGCTTGGGTATCAGCACCTCTCCCTGGGCATGTTGAGGCATCTTCAACTTCTTTAGTGAAGTCCTCAGCTTTAGAGCTGGAGTGACCTCAGGAAATCATGGGGTCTGACCTCCCAGTTCTCAGGTTCTTTCAAGACAGCACAGAAGGCAGTGAGCCAGCCAGGTGTTGGGGCTGCAGGACCCCCAAGCAACCAGCCTGCCCTTAACCAATGCAGGAGGCCGTGAACCATCCTCCTGATGCAGGTGGAATCATAGTGGGTGATGGTGTCCCCGCCCCAGGCCACCGTTCAGGGGGGGACAGCACGAGGAGGCTGGATGCAGGGCTGCCACATTCAGGACCCGGGAGGATGGAGGATGGTGATGTCTCCGGGGCCATGTGCGGGGGGGGGGGTCCTCTCTCTGGCCCTGCGGCCCCCATGGCTTGTGCAGAAGCTTCTTTCCCCTCCCCGTGGGAAAGTGCTTTCTAACACAATCCTGGCCACGTGTTCAAAGGAGGGAGAGTAAGTCCTGCATCTCCAAAGGCACCCACACGGGCCAACCCCCTCGAGGGCCTGAGATGGCAGAGGAGTCCAGATGAGCATTTCTCAGAGTTCAGCCATCACCGCTCGTTTCCCCACCTGTTCTATGGTGGACCTTCTTTCCTTATGTCAACTCACTTTTTTATTTTGAAGTTTTTATTTTAAAAGGAAACTTTGTACCCTTATCTGCTTTAATCTCATCCTAAGCAAGCATTATCCATTTTTAAAAATTATTATTTAAAAAAATGATTCCTTCCATTTCTTATTTTTAAAAGTTATTTTTAAAGTAACTATGTAACGGTGAATATCAAAGGTTTCTATGCAATGCCCAATCTATCTCATCTGCCCTCTTGGTATTGGCACTGCCCCCTGGGAAGCTCCAGACCAACAGCCTTTAAGATTCTTTCAGGCGGGACACCAGTTGTCACAGACGAGGAGACAAAGCCTGGAAACCCCCGTTCTTTACTAGAAAGTAAAACCACTAATTAAACACGGTGGAGCAAGGTCCTGTTCCAATGAGTAAAAGAGTAAAATAAAATAAAAATCCTTTGCTCTTAGTTTTTAATTAGGCTCTAATCTTATTTAAGCCAGATAGGATGAATCAATGGGGGAAAAAACACATTGTGGGAGGCTTTCACGGAATAAAAAGGGTTATGTAGTTGTGTGTTTACCTGGACCTGCCACCATGCCATCCCAGGTCCCTACAGCCCAGGCTGACAACGAGGCGTCCCTGTCATCTTCCAAGAGAGGTGATGCCTTCTTCCAAATCCATCTCCACGGGGAGTTTGCCCTCTGGAGAAACGCAACCATTGGTCAGGAAATACCCTGAGAGCCTGTCCCGCCAGCTCTGCTTGGAGGGCACGAGGGAGATTTTCGAAGGGCTCAAGGTCTAGCAGGGCAGAGGAGTATGAGTGGAGGGAGCTGATGGACCCAGGCACTGATGCAGGGTAAGAAGGGCCAAATGCGCAGACAGGGCCGGATGGGTGCAGCGGGTGCTGCCGAGGAGCAGGTACTCCCGGCCAGCTGAGGGACAAAGAAGGCCCAGCCCTACGGAGCCGAGAGCAAGAGGGGCAGCGGCCACGAGGCACGACGTACCAGCTGAGCTGGAGCGGGGTGAGTGAGGCTGGGTCGTGGGAGGCCCGGAAGATCATATAGGGGAACAGATGAAAGAAGTAAGTGAGAGAGACACTAAGAATCTACACATGACAGAGAGATAGAGGCAGAGACACTGAGAATATACATAAGCAGAGATAGAGAGATAGAGAGACAGAGAGACAGAGAGAGGGAGGAATCAGTAAGGGAGAAAGGCAAGGGAAACCAGAGCTTGAATTCAGCCAGGGCTCCCAAGCACACACAATTTACAGAACAGATGTAAGCACTGGGCGTGGCTAGATGCCAAGGAACTCGGTGTCTCGTAGGGTCAAAGAGCACCCTGAGGATTGGTCCTAAGCAAGGATGGGCCTTCTCTGTGGAGGCTAGGGATGCTTTTGGGGATCTGTGGAGGGGTTCCACCTCACGGCTGCAAGAGCTGCTTTCCACCCCAGTGGGGGTGTGAGGTCCCATCTGAGGCAGAGCCCCCACAGCCCACCACCGAGCCCCTGGCAAAGCCCATGCCCCTGACACAGTAGGGTGTTGCTCACCACTCAGGTCAAGCCGCTCCTGAATGTGGCTCGGCAAGAGGAGGAGATGAAGGCCAAGGAGGAGGAGCTGAGGAATGCCATGTCCAAGACACAGGAGCTGATAAACAGGGTAAAGGAGCTGGAGGAGAAGATGGCCACGCTCAGCCAGGAGAAGAACGACCTCACCATCCAGCTACAGGCCGTATGTGGGGCCCTGGAGGGCAGTGGAGGGAGGGAGCAGGAGCTGGGGGCCCTGGCAACTACCGGAATCCCCAGGGTCACTGAGAGTCAGACCCAGGGAGGGAGGGAGGGCTGGAGAGCCTTCTGAGAAGCCGTGTACGAACGAGATCACAGCGGTAGAAAACCACCCACTGATAGAAGTACCTTCATGGGCTCTACCCCCTTATGCCTCACAATGATGATTTCCTGCACTGTGCAGACAAAAAACTGAATTTCAATAATGTTATGCCATGAACCATACGTCACACAGCTAGTCTGGCTCCACTCTGCGGCCGGTTGTCATCCTACACCACACCCCATCTCGGGAAGACCCCAGTGGGCACCCAGATTGTCCCTCTTCTGCCCCTTCCCGTCCACTTGACCTTTGACAACCCCCCCCCCTCCTCTGAATATCAGTTCCCTCATCCCTAAGCTGTAGCTTATGGTAACATCTGCCTGGCTTGCCCCTCAGGGTTGTTATAAGGAGGAACCGCGGATGGGAAATGGCTTGTTAACACAAAAGTGCTAACTCAGCGCTGGGAGCTATTTGGGCGGATGGCCCAGGCCTCACTGACAGATGGAGGCACAGGCACATCCGGGCTCAGCAGATGGGATGGCAGAGCCGGCACTAGCAGTGCGGCGCCGCCTGAGTGTCCTCCCCTTCTCCTGGACCACCTCTGCTAACAACACCTTAACTGGGATCTCGTGAAAATGCAGATTTAAATGCAACAGGTGTGAGGCCTGAGACTTGGCATCCTAACCAGCTCACGGGTGATGCCGCTGGTGGTCTGGGGGCGGCACTGCTAGACGATGTTTTGTCGCACACGTCGCGTGGGGCTCGGAGCTCATGCCTGGACCCCTTTGGGACCCCTTTGACGGGCGCTCACTCTTCCGCCAGGAACAAGAGAACCTGATAGATGCTGAGGAGCGCCTGACCCAGATGATGAAGACCAAAATGGAGCTGGAGAGCCAGATCTCAGACATGCGGGAGCGGCTGGAGGAAGAGGAAGGCACGGCGGCCTCCCTGAGTGCCACCAAGCGCAAGCTGGAGGGGGAGATGAGCGACCTCAAGCGGGACCTGGAGGGCCTTGAGACCACACTGGCCAAGACGGAGAAGGAGAAGCAGGTGAGGAGGCCCTGGAGCCTGACCACACTCCTCGCCAGAACCGGGAAGCCCATGGGGGTCACACCTAGAGTCCCCACTGTAGGACTGCCCAGGACCCTCGCCATCAGCCACATGGGGCTATTAACTTAGCTCGATGCAATTTAAAATGTGGTTCTGCTGTTGAGCTAGCTGCATTCTGAGTGCTCAGTAGCCACACATAGCTGGGGCTACCATGTCAGATGGGCAAGTCTGGTGGGGCCCGAGGGTCTAGTCTCTAAGACACCGCTGACACCTGAGGACTGGCGTTGAATAGCAAAGGCCTGAACTGGTAGCTCTCACTGATCCCCTCACCCTAAGATTCTGACGTGGTTGGCTGGAGTGTGCCCTGGGCCTTGGCATTTCTCAGGCTCCCAAGTGACTCTGGACCATAGCCAAGCTGCAGGGCCCTTCTCTCAGAGCAAGTGCCTCCCCCAGGGGTGTTCCCAGCCTTAAGGGCCTGTCTCTCTCTCCCACCCCCATTTCCAGGCCCTGGATCACAAGGTCCGCACCCTGACTGGGGACCTCTCGCTCCGGGAAGACTCCATCGCCAAGCTCCAGAAGGAGAAGAGGGCCTTGGAGGAGCTGCACCAGGTAGGCATCGCCGGTTTGCCCTTGGCAGAGCAGGTGAAGCTCAGAGACTGGAGACCCGGGTTCAAATCTTGGCTTTCCTGCCCCTCAGCTGGGGCCCGTAGGGAAGGCACAGAGTCTCCCAAAATCTCAGGTTCCTCATCAGTGAAGTGGGTGTTGTCATGTCTTATTGCTGTTCTCCCAGGTTTGTTGTAAGTGGGGTGACCCCATAATTTATCACCCAACTAGGACAGTTTGACAGTCCCAGGTGCGCTGGAAGGCATGGTTCCCAGACTCACCAGGATGAAGTGAGGTACACAGACGTGCCCTATGAGTAACACACCAGTGAACCCTGATATAGCTCGGCAACAAAGGGCATGAGCTCTTGTCATGGGGAGACCCACTCGAGTGTTATGGGCTCAGGGTCCTGAACGCAGAGCCAGCTCTGACCAGCCACCCGTGCTGACCAGGGCACAGACCACTTCCTAGCTCTGGAGACACAGGTACCAAGAGCAAGTTGAGGCGCAGAGCCAGACAGTGGACCCCTATCGCCATGTTTGCTGACACCATGATTGCACAACAAGTCCCCCAAGGACCTCCCTCTGTTGCCTCCAGAAATACTTCCCCTTAGACTGTGACTCTCAACCATTTCAAACTCAGAGCCCCCTTTTATAACAAATACAGTCAATTCTCATTATTCGAGAGAGTCATGGTCTATAAAGTCACCACAAACACTGAATTAGCAAACACTGAACCTCAGTTTTAAGGGGAAATAAAGGGTTAAGTTCCCACAAGCCTCTGGTCACATTTTCATCGGCCACTCAATACATAGTATGTATTGATTACAATCAATACATTGCCTTGTTTTATGTATGTTTCTGTTGAAAGACACTATTTGGTCCGTATTGTGGGTTCCTGAACATTGAGCTCACAGTCAACAGCCCTATATCTCATGCCTGAGCAAAGCTTATCTGACACACAGATTTCCTCTGTGAGGCACATCACAGCCTTATTGTGCTTGGGAACACTAGACAGGATGGCAGAATGTGAGTGGGGCCATTTTATAAAGCAAAAGCACCAAAACAAAAGCACCAAACTGTAGAAACCACGGCACTGAATAGCCTCTGAAAAAAGACACTTGTTTGCAGTATGAGCGGAAACAAGAAGGCGGGGCACCATCTTATCTGACCACAGCTGGGAATGTGCACCCTGGGGAGGCTCAAATTTTTCGATGTTCTGCGCATGTCTGCAAATGACCGTGAAAGCACCACAAGTATTGGTTTGGGATTACAAAATAAATTTTAGCTGGTAGGTAAATAGGCAAATAGATAATCGGCAAATAATGGGCACAGACTGTATTTTGGAAGCCTCTCCTACTATCCTAAAATAAAAGTTATTATAACTCATACATAACTTCAAAAAAAATCAGTAGTGTACCCCTTCTTTTTTAAGGGGGAAGTGAATGGAATGTAATTTGTAATAAATTCTGGGGCCGTCGGCGTGTCAAAGCCCAGGCAGTTCCCCTAGAAGATGTCGTGAGCAGTAGGCCATCCACCCAAGCCTGCCTAGGTGGCTGCAGACGGGCACGGAGGGTGTGTTAGGGATGCAGATAGCAAAGTGCGGCTGCTGCATGTGATGCGAGTTTACAACATGGTGAAGAACTCTCAGGGAGATTTTGACAATAACAAATCTCTCAGTTTTCATGGTAGATCCTTCTTTTAAAAATGTAGTCTATGCTAAGTGGAAAAAAAAAATAGCTGCACGCTATGGAAAGTGGTGCTGGGTGCTCGGTTCAGAAGAGTCTGTTGTTTTGCTTATGTGAATGCCTGGGTGGGGCATCAGGTGTGTGGACTGCAGGATTCTTCAAGGTGCTGGATTATCCAGAGCAAGGCAAGATGCCCAGCATCCCTGGAAACACCCACTAAGTGCCAGTGGGGCCCCCAATTGTGGTGACAACCAGAAGTGCCCCGCCCCAGATTTCCAACATGCCCCACGGAGAACCAGAGCCCCACTGACCAGCGAGGGCCCACCTGCAGCTAACAGGTGCTCGGGTCTGCTCCCCACCTCGCCTGGCACCAGGGGCAGATGCTCAGTAGCTGTCCACTGAGCTCAGAAGTGATGGCAGAGAACCAGGTCTATTCAGCTGCCCCCACGTGGCTCGTGGGACACACGTATATGTATATCTTTTTCTCCAGAAAACCCTCGACGACCTGCAAGCTGAAGAGGACAAGGTGAACCACCTGACCAAGACCAACAGCAAGCTCAGCACCCAGATCCACGAGGTAATGCCCTGTTGCCGGGGCCAATGCTATAGCTCAAGGGCCAGGCCCATGCTGGGGCACAGGGTCCTCAGATGCATTTGGGGAACTGGACTGACCCATGCCCTGGGGAAGTGAGAGCCTCTCTCGAAGCTACAGTGAAAGAACCAGGCCCAATCCAGTTCCGCATCGCACTCTGGCCTCAGACTTACCCCCCAACCCCACTCTCTCTTGTTTTTCCTCTTTCTGCAGCTGGAGGATAACTGGGAACAAGAAAAGAAAATCCGGGCGGAGGTAGAAAAGGCTCGTCGCAAAGCAGAGAGTGACCTGAAGATGACCATTGACAATCTCAATGAGATGGAACGGTCCAAACTAGACCTCGAGGAGGTGGTGAAAAAGTATGCCCGTGCAGGTGTTCGTTCCGCCCATGCCAACATTAGCAGTATCTAGCACTTCCTGGGTGCTGCCCGGTGCTGGGCACTACGCTGAGGGCTTCACATGCATTAATGCATGTCCCCAGCACCTGCTATGTGCAGGCACCGTGCCCAGCACAGTAGAGGGAGACGCCGAGTAGGTGCTGCTCGCGCACAGGGAGCCCCCAGCCTCACACAGGGCCTGTGCGGCGCTGGAAAGGAGACAAGTATTAAGCAAGGCGTCCACCCCAAAAGGCACGGAGTCTTTGTAGAAACCCATAAGCTGGGCTTTCAAAAATCACAAGGAGTCGAGGGGGTATCTTCATAGTATCGCTCTGGAAATAACACGGGAGACAGGTGGGGTGGAGAAACACTGGAAGCAGGAAAGCAATGGGAAGGCCACTGCAGCAGTCTGGGTGTAAACCTGAACCAAGCAAGAGGCTGAGGAATGGAGATGAGTCAGACAAGGAAAGCTCTCAGGGAGTGGAATTTGGACAACGCCTCTTTGAGGAGCATTTTGCTAAGGCAGTTTCAAAGCACCATGGACTGCTAGGAGGGTGCACAGCTAGCTCTGCATCCCACACATTTCCTCTGTGGCACGCCAGGAGGTGCCCGTGACCTTGACCATCCTGCTCACCCACTTGGTCTCGCATCGGAGTTCTCACGCGTGGCTCCTTGGCACATGGAACCCACATGTCAGAAGGAGACACTCTTTGGGGGAAAGGCTTTAGAGGAAAATTTTCCCTAAAAAGGCAAAGCATCCAAGGGATTCTGGAGCCCCTAGAATGTAAACTGCACCAGAGCAGTGATTTCTGTCTGGTTTGTTCACTGATGTGTCCCCAGAACCCCAAACAACGTCTGGCACATAGTAGATCTACTCAATAAACTTGTACCAAATTAAGATGCGCATGAGTGAATGAATAAGCAGATGGAAAGCATGTGCAGCAGATTCTGGGGTTCTGCGGGGTGAGACCTTCTGGGCGGCCACCCCAGAAGGCCAGATACTGGGGGATGAGTGGGTTTCAGCAGGTTCAAAGCCTCCTCCGGCAGCCCAGGTTCTGTTCCCTTGCCAGCCGGCTGATCTCTCCTCAGAGCTTTTCCCTCAGGAGATCAAACCTTCTCTTGCAGAAGGGATATGGAAATCAATTCCGTCAACTCGAAATATGAGGATGAGCAGTCTCTGAATTCCACACTCCAGCGGAAACTAAAGGAACACCAGGTGTGTCCAGGACCGAGAGGACGGAGCTCCCCTTTTGAAATGCACTTCCAGGCACCTTTGCTCCCATCAGCTGCTTGGCTACCTGGGTTTCCTGAGGAGCAAGACTGCCCCAGAGCCCTTGAGACTGATCCATGTTCACCTCACACAGTCTTAAGAGTCAAAGCCCCTGTGATGATTACAAGACCCTCCACAGTCTGCCCCTCTTCCCTCCCGGACCTTGTCACCCGGCCTTCCCCCACCACTCCCCAGCCTCCCTCCTGCCTCAGGGCCATTGCACACACTCTCTGTGCCCAGTTTCCTTTTGCAGTTGATGGTGTCCATCACATGCTCAGCAACTTGCCATCATTTCCATATTAAAAGGCCAAACGGTTACGTTTGTAACTTCACCCAGAAGAGATAACCCCCCTTTGCTTGTTTGTCCGCTAGGCCCGAATTGAGGAGCTGGAGGAAGAGCTGGAAGCTGAGCGGGCAATGAGAGCCAAGGTAAATGAAATACTTCTGCACTTTTTGAGTCTAAAGACCCAGCACCAGTCACAATCCAACCATAAGCAGACAGGCACTCCACTCAGGAAAGCGAGAGAACAGGTTTCCAATTGAACGGGCCTCACTGATTCTCGAGCTGTGCACGGGGCCCGGCGCTCTGTGTGCAATATTAATTATGATGTAAGATACTAATATTCTATTTCTGATGTGAGTCCAAGGAGAGGAGGCTAGTTCTGCCTGGGGCGGGTAGAGGGGGCAACATTAGCCTGGGGACTCAGAGACTGAATTCAACAGACGGATGCCGGGAAGAATTTCTAGGCAAAGAGAAGAAATAGCACCTCTCTGCACAGTGACGAAGATGTAAAGAGAAAAGGAAAGAATGGAATGAGGCTTTAGGGTAGGGATCAGATCCTGCAGAGGATGAGGCCGGAAAGCTGGTGGGAGGTGAAACCCTCACACACCTAAACTCCAGATTCAGCCCAACCGGGCCGGGGGTAGGAAGGGCAGGTAGACCCACCCAGTGCAGAAGGACACAGGCATCCTTCACTGAGCGTGCGGGGTGGCAGGCAGAGGGCGGAACTCCCCAAGTGCAGGCCCCCAGCCTCACAGACACCATGTGGTCACTGCAGTCTTTACCAGAGAAAGGGGAGCTCCTGCACGGCTCCCGTCATGCTCATTCCATCTTCCCCAGGTGGAGAAACAGCGCAGCGACCTGTCCCGGGACCTGGAAGACCTCAGTGACAGGCTGGAAGAGGCTGGGGGAGCCACGTCTGCTCAGGTACCATCCTCAGGCGACCCAGGAACCCCAATTCCTGCCCGCCTGCAGGGAGAAAAAAAATTACTGGATGATGAGCCGTGGGGAAAAGATCAGTTCTTGCTGAATTTCTGGAGCTGACATGAGGAGAAAACAATAATAAAGAAGAGGCAAGAGAAGGGCTGGTTTGGTCTTCTTAGCTCGGTGGTGTTGACAGAAGCAGCACTGGACTGAAGGCAGAGGGCAGGCGTTGTACAATTCGTGCTGATAGAAAATGTGAGCTGCAGTAAGACCAGCAGATCGAGAGAGGATTGCCACTAAAGAAAGTCTGTGACAGTTCCCAAGAAGAGGGGCATGCCGTGCAGGGCTACACGGGGAGGCACCAAGGTCAGCAGGAGGCCAGGGCAGGGGGAAACTGTAGGCAAGAACCTTTACTGTGGTTTCTGAGGAAGGAACAAGGGAGGCAGAGTAAGCAGGCTTAGGACGGGCTAGTTTCCATAATTTCAGCAGGCTCTAGGGCAAAGGGGCTGTCCCTAGTTGTCTGGTACCTGGCCATGGGGGTACTGAGGGCAGGTCAGAGTGGCTGAGAGTGTGAGTTGGAGGTGTGGGCTCTAGATCCGTTGCGCTTTGCATTGGAAATCCGGTTGTTTGCTATCTCTAGGAGTTAGCTAACCCTGGGAGGGGCCGTCCTTCCAGGGTCAGCAAAGCCCCAGATGTCAAAGCATCAGAATACAGAAAATAAGGACATGGTTAATGCATGGGGTGACCCCACACTCCCAGGGCTGGAATCCAAGCTGAGCCTCTGGTGTGGAATTCAACTTCCTTCGATTCAAATAAAAGGCATTGTGGAGACTGACAGGAGACACTTGAAACTCTCCTTCTAATTCCGTGTAGTCAGGTCTCTTATAAAGGTGGACCCTGGGTCAGAGCTGAGAGCAGGAATGTGGATGGTGTCCCTCAGCACCGGAAGGCTCCCTGGACTCCACGTCCCACCCCCTCACCATTCTGGCCACAGTCTGCTCGCTGTTGGAGGGGCCTGCTGAGCTGATGTCCAGCTGTGGTCAAGGTCCTGGGAAAGCAGGCATTAAGAAGGGATGTCTAGCGATGCAGGGAAAGTTAGGGCAACAACAGGATTCAGGGTACCAGGGGAATGGGAGGAAGCGGGGTCATGGGGCTGTGGGACATGGGGAGCCACGGAGCAGGGGCTGCCTGGTGGCCTCCTTCTGGAGGCTCAGGGAGACTGTGTCCCAGGCCTCTCTCCTGGCTGCTGGTAGGTTGCTGGCAAACTTTGGTGTTCCTTGCTTGCAGCTGCATCCCTCCAATCCCTGCCTCCGTGGTCACACGGCCTTCTTCTTGTGTGTCTCCCTGGATCCAAACATCTCTCCTCTTAGAAGGACAACCAGCCATTGGGTCAGGGCCCTCCCTAATCCAGTTATGGCATTTTAACTTGTTTATATCTGCAAAGACCCTGTTTCCAAATAAGGTCACATTCACAGGTATCGGGGGTTAAGAATTGAGCATATCTTTTTAGGAGGCGCAATCCAAGGCACAACGCTATCTAAATGAATCTGGTGGGCAACCCTCCCAGAGGCTCAGGACGGATATCTCCATCAAGACATCCTATCAGTGGGGTGCAGAAATAGCGGGGGATTGCTGAGCAGGTGGGCAGTGTCAGGCCCCAGGAGGCCAGCACCGGTCAGTTCCACTAAGCAGCGCTTCTCCTCTCTCCCAGATTGAGCAGAACCGCAAGCGGGAGGCAGAGCTGCTAAAGCTGAGGAGGGAGCTGGAGGAGGCGGCCCTGCAGAGCGAGGCAGCGGCCTCCACACTGCGTAAGAAGCACACGGACTCCATGGCCGAGCTGACCGAGCACGTGGAGAACCTGCAGAGGGTCAAGTCCAAGCTGGAGAAGGACAAGCAGGTCATGAAGGCTGAGATCGACGACCTCAATGCCAGCATGGAGACTGTGCAGAAGTCCAAGGTGAGGGAAGACCCCCTACAGAGCCACAGGGAGGTGCCCCAGTGTCTGGCTGCTTCGCAAATATTTCCCGAGCCCCCCGGCAAGCCCGAGGCATGTTCTGAATGAATGTTGTGAAGGGAACCGAGATGAGCCCATCCCAGACCCCAAGTTCATAACCTAACTGTGCCTCAGTTTCCTCATCTGTAAAATGGAGACATTAATAATCCCCACTCCATAGCACTGGTGTGAGGGCTGCAACCATCCCTGGCATATAAGAAGAGCTCGATAAAAGTGAGCTATTAAGATGACCGTTACATTAGGACGACTACATCCTCAAGGAGCTGGGAGACTAGTTGGTTAAATGCATATATCACCACAATGAAAAAGGGATAAATGGCAAGAGGGAAAATCAAGTAAGCCATTCAACATGCGTTTACCAAGCATCTGCCACATGAAGAACCTTCTTGTGACATGAGAGAAAGGGGGGCCCCAAAGGTGAGCAGGGAGGATGCTTTTGGGGTCCCTGTCGCAGCCAACTACTATTCCACATTTTAGACACTCACGAGGCATCTTCGCAGCCCCTAGTTTATCCGCAGACCCCTGCACTAAGCCTAGTATTTTTTCTTAAACGGACCTGTTGCATTTTCTTATTGGGTGAGGTCTGCAGCGGTCCGGAGTGGCCATAAAAGGGAGATGAACCGGAGAGTGAGGGTCTGTGTGCCAACCAAAAGGCTCCAGGCTTATGTTGGTAGAAATGGTGAGCTGGGGTTGGGGGAAGATGGTTCTGAGACAGGGATGTTCTAGAAGGACCAGGCAGGCAGTCTGGGAGGCTGCACTAGGGGAACCCAGGTGGGAAGCAGGGAGGGCCGGTTCCCCATTTCCCCATGGGGTTCATTCTTCCTGAGCAGATGAATGCCGAGGCTCACATCCGAAAGCTGGAAGACAGCTTAGCAGAAGCCAATGCCAAGGTGGCTGAGCTGGAGCGAAACCAGGCAGAAATCAATGCCATCAGGACCCGCCTGCAAGGTGAGCTGGCCCCTCGCTGTAGCTTCCTGAGGAACCGTGCATGGAACACAACAGAGATCCTCAAGAAAACTGAAGGAGTAGCTGGGTCCCCTTCCCAGAGCTTTTTTGGCCTTGGAAAATTCACATCCCCTGTGATGAGACAGGAGATTTGATTCCACCCACTGAGCGTTCCAAGTATCATCTTTACAGTGTCTAACAGGGAACACTATTCAAAGCATTTCCCTCCCAGTTCTGTCAACCCCCCTGTGAGATCAGCAGGAGGGGCAGCAGACAAAACACAATTTTTTTCCTTTTTTTTTTTAAAGATTTATTTATTTATTTTGAGACAGTGAGAATGAGAGAGAGAGAGAGAGAGAGAGAGCACATGAGAGGGGGGAGGGTTAGAGGGAGAAGCAGGCTCCTCGCTGAGCAGGGAGCCCGATGCGGGACTCGATCCCGGGACTCCAGGATCATGACCTGAGCCGACGGCAGTCGCTTAACCGACTGAGCCACCCAGGCGCCCACAAAACACAATTTTTAAACATTTTAAAACATGACCTGCATACTAACAGACAGTGAACATGTGTCACTAATGAAGGAGCCAGAAAATGGCAAACCTGCCTTCTAAGAGCATCTGAAGGGCAGAGATTTACACAGTCAGTTGGGGAAAGGACGCCTATATATAACTTTGCTAAGTTAGACGCAAAGCCAGTTAATGTCTTACAACATAGTAATACTGCAACCTCTGGGTTTGGTTTTGTTGTTGTTGTTGTTGTTGTTGTTTTTACCAGAAGAGATCGTTTGCATCTCTAAGGCAAAAATAACTTGCAACTTACCACTTTTCACTTAACACCTCACTTTGCAGAGGCTGGGCTCTTACCTGCAGTAAACAGCAAGCCAAACAACCACGCTATTCCCTGAGAGAAGTAAATACTCCCTAGACAGGCCAGTTAGATAATGTTCCACTGTGACACCCAGAGAACCTGCTGGCATCCTTTGGCCTTATTTCCCACACCCTGAATACTTTCGAAAATCAACATCCCCATTTGATAAATAAGAAAAGGGAAGCTCAGTGAGGGGAGGTAACTTGCCACAAAACTAATGACTTCCAGAGCAGAAACTAGAAACCCTTGCTCATCCTCTCCGGCTCATGCACGTCTTCCTGGCCTCTCGCCCCAAGAATCAGTTCACAGACGACTAGAGTATAGGTTCGGGGACCGTGACAGTTAATTTTTCAAAGTAAACACTCTCTGCCCCACTGTTTCCTTCAAACTTCTTTGCTGTATCTCATGCCGGGGGCTGGGACTTCATGATCGGAAGCCCTGTACCCCATGCAACACACCTGGATGTTGGCAATGCTTGGACAATTGCTCCTCTCCTGGGCTCACTTAAATTTGGGTGGCTTGTAATGGTTCACCATGCTCCCCTTCCCAGCTCAGTTGGCCAAGTCACCATATTTATTGGGTACTTTGGGAACGCTGCACTGGGGGAGTTTAGGATCTGGCTGGGGAGCCAGTTTTCCATCCAATATTTCTCCCATTCCCTTCTCACTCAGCTGAGAATGGGGAGCTGAGCCGGGAATACGAAGAATCCCAGAGCCGGCTCAACCAAATCCTGCGGATAAAGACATCACTGACGTCGCAGGTGGACGATTACAAGAGGCAGCTGGATGAGGAATCCAAGGTTTGTTTGGGGAGGGGGTGGGGGTGAGGGAGCTGTCTTTCTGAAGAAAGTTACAGCTTATAAAGATGTAGAAGGAACATGAAAAATATGATTCGGGGCGCCTGGGTGGCTCAGTTGGTTGAGCGACTGCCTTCGGCTCAGGTCATGATCCTGGAGTCCCGGGATCGAGTCCCACATCGGGCCCCCTGCTCGGCGGGGAGTCTGTTTCTCCCTCTGACCGCCCCCCTCATGTGCTCTCTCTCTCATTCTCTCACTCTCAAATACATGAATGAAATCTTTAAAAAAAAAAATATGATTCAATAAAAACTTAAAAAGTTAACTACAAGACTGTGGTATGCCATGTGTACAACGAAATGAAAACTGACAAAATTCCATATCCTCGTGGCCAGTAACTGGAACAAAACAAGGAAAATAAACCCTAATGGTTTGGGTTGTAGAGTCAGGTGCCCTTTTCCCCCTTTACTTGCTGCAATGTTGATCCAACACTGTGTATATCTAAGCCATGGCCCGGGGGGCCATAGGGACCATTGGTGCCTCTGACGGGCTCGGCTGGTCCCCGCAGTCTCGCAGCACGGCCATGGTGAGTCTCGCCAACACCAAGCATGACCTAGACCTGGTGAAGGAGCAGCTGGAGGAGGAGCAGGGAGGAAAGTCAGAGCTGCAGCGCCTCGTGTCCAAGCTCAACACTGAGGTGACCACCTGGAGGACCAAGTATGAGACTGATGCCATCCAGAGGACCGAGGAGCTGGAGGAGACCAAGTGAGTGTCACCCTGCACTGGAGAGCAGGAAGGCTGGGGTGGGGGTGGCGCTGGGGGGGTGCAGGGGTCTGACCATGTCAGCCACCGTGGAGGCCAGGACCACAGCCAGGAGAAGGCAGTTCACCAGCTCTTCTTACGGGGGGGGGGGGGGGGAATGTGTGTCTAGACAGCGAAGCCCACTTTGTGCCCTTGGCAGAATACCCAGCCTTCGGGTTCCCTCTTTAAAGCTCTCTGTGTCCTCTGCCCTAAAGTGCTCAGGCTCCCAAGCAGGGAGGTCAGGAGCAGGGTCTCCACCTCCAGGCAGGGTTTCTCTGCCCATAAAGTGCTTGGGAAGCTTCCACAGGTCTGGTGGGTCTGGAGCAAGGCCTCTGGGTGATGCTAAGAGTATGTGGACCACACTCAGCAGCAAGGGCCCTCACACTGGCAGTTCTCCTGCTCTGTGCTAAACGCCCTCAAATCTTGTGAGCTTTCTTCTTCATTTGCAAACTAGGAAAGTGGACACTCTGCTTGACAGGCCTGAGGAAATAAGAGTGAACACGTGAATGGGGCGCTGAGCCGCCTTCTACGTATAGGAACAGGCTGCCTTGGTCGCCCACGGGAAGCCCTGTGTGTGAGCCACCGTGAGGCAGGCAGGGAGGGGACCCCAGCCTGCTTGCTGGTGCCTCCTGCCCACTGGCAGCTGTGGCGACAAGATAGCAATAAGCACAGTGGCCTCCAGCTGACATAAATCTCTTATCAAAAGCTCTTTATACATTGAGCCTAAATCTACATCCTGCCACTCCCCACCTCTTTGCCCTCCAGCCCTTTTTCTATTTTCTGTTGAGAACGTCCAGGAGCTGCCTGCCTAATCCCACTCCAAAGCTCAGGCTGAATCTCAGCCCCTCCCCTCTCTCTGCCCGGACCTTCTTCCCCAGACACCCGCAGGGTTCTCGCCCTCCTCTTCCTCTGCTCATGTGTCCCCTTCCTTGCCTTATTTCCTCCATGCTCCTCATGTCTCTGTAACTATCCGCCGACGAGAGCAGGAGTTTCATGAGGGCAGGGGTCTTGGTCTGTTTCTCTAATACCTAGAATGATACCTGACCCAGAGTAGAAACAATAAATAGTTGTTGGATGGATGGATGGATGAACGGACAGACGGACAATGACTGCTCTCCTCTGAACACTCTCTATTTCGTCTGCATCTTCGCCACTGTGGCACCACAAACCCAGCTCCCGTGTTTCCCTGACGGCCTCTCTTGCCCTCGCCCACAGGAGGAGACTGGCCGCCAGGCTCCAGGAAGCAGAAGAGACAGCTGAAGCCGCCCAAGCCCGGGCTGCCTCCCTCGAGAAAAATAAACAGCGACTCCAGGCAGAAGTCGAGGACCTCACCATCGACTTGGAGAAGGTCAGGGGGTTAACTGCTTGCTGGGTCCAAGAGACCCCAGGGAGTTGGTTGAAACTATCACATGTCTGGGCGTAGCAAGAAGAAAGAGTTGGCCCAACAAGATGGAGCACAGGGTCCGTATTCAAGCTTCCTGGACACAGGCTCCTGCCCGATCTTAATACTCAACAAGCCACTATTCAAATAGGTCTGTGATGAGGACAAAACAGTCCCAGGAAGTCATGCAACTACTGTCTCTCTTCCCCTTTTCCTCACGCAAACCACAGCCCACACACTTTGTGTGGCTAAATATTCTTGTTTGCATCCCTGGTGCAGATTGATCTGCAAGGCTCCAGGCCGAATTAAATAAGATTTCCACTGGCACACAGCAACCTGGTCTTGGTCTAGATAGGGCAACTGCTTCAGGCCAGTGGTGATGGGCATGTAGGCAGAGGGTCATAGCCACGTGAGAGGCTTCGGGAAAACAGTCCCAAAACCTGAAAACCATTTGCTCCCCTCGACAAGCAAGAAATTTAGCAGAAATTTACAAAATCCAACATTGCACAGCAGCAAATACATAGTTGCCAGGCAGTTATGAAAAAACGTGACATAGACCTATGAAAAATAAGGTCTGAGAAAAATCAGCTTTGATTCACAAGAAAAATAACACCAAGCCCATCTGTGAGTTGGACGATGACGTATAACACATATTAGTAAATTACAGAGAGACAGGCTATGGAGAGTTGGGTGAATGTTTAAATCTGGGAAGGCTGCTGTGGCCCAGATCCCTCATTTTACACCTAAGAAAATCTGAGCCTGGGACGGTAAGATGGACTGCCCAAGGACAGTAGGAGTAGAAGCTAGTAGCTTCTAGTAGCTAGAAGCACATCTAGTAGTAGAAGATGAAGAAGTGGGACGAGGCTCTTTCCAGACTCCCTGCCCCGTGCTTGTGCCATACCTGTGGAATTATTTCTCAGTCCCCCAGAAGTCTGAGGTCACCAGAGTTACTGGGGAGGGGTGGGGAAGGCAGGGAAGAGAGCAGAGGAGGGGAAGGGGCTGGAGAGTCAGACCCGCGGAGACCAGCCGCGTCTCTCCCTAGGCCAACGCTGCAGCCGCCGCCTTGGACAAGAAGCAGCGGGTCTTTGACAAGATGCTGGCTGAGTGGCAGCAGAAGTGCGAAGAGCTGCAGGTGGAGGTAGACAGTTCGCAGAAGGAGTGTCGCATGTACATGACAGAGAGCTTCAAGATCAAGACTGCCTATGAGGAGTCCCTGGAGCACCTGGAGTCGGTGAAGAAGGAGAACAAGACTCTGCAGGGTGAGTCGGAGGGCAGGGTCAAAGACACAGGGCCTCCTTCCTCCTGAGTGCGTCATGGGTTTGAGCGCCTGGTACATCGTAGGCAACCAATAAATACATACTACCAACACTGTGCAGAAGCACTCGGGCATTCAGCAACAGGACGTCAAGCAGGTGAGTCGCTTAACCTTTCCATGCCTCAGTTTCCTCACCTGTAAGTCGGGGAGATACTGCCTTCCTTGTAAGGTCGGTGTGACAATGAAACAAGATGTGTGAAATCTTCACTCAGTAGAGTGACTGAAACAAATAAGGGCTCGGTCGATTTTGTGTATTGAGCCCTTACATCTATCATATGTACATAATACACATACACGTGTAAGATTTCCTACGTACGGGGTTGGAATTTCATTCTGTCGGATACTATTTGAAGAATGCTGCCTATCTGTTGAAGATCATTGTGCCATTCAGAGATCTGCCTGCATTGTTTGCTTTTATGGCAGGTGCACATTTCTAATCTCAAAATCAGTTGTGCAAGAGATGTCAGTATTTTTATTTTCAAGAACTGTTTTGGGATCCCTGTTCTGCTGAGCAGCAAATGAAATCTCAGCCAATACAGGGTTTCCTCAGTCCAGGTTAGGTGCCTGATGTAGGGTCACTCCAATGGAGGGTAGAAGCAGATGGTCCCTGATTGTCCCCAAATCTGCCCAAGGCCCTAGCAGCCCCTCCCTGGGGAGCTGTCAGGTTACAGGGGAGAATTGTGAGAGCCCAGCGTTTGAGGTATGAAGGGCCCTGCTTTTGTAACCTCAAAAGTCTAAGTACTAAAGGACTTGAACATAAATACACGAATTAAGATTGGGGAGGAACAGCCAGAACACCCGGATCAAGGTTGTCTGGACTAGGAGAGGACAGAAAATAGGAGGGAGGTGATGAGGCACTGCTGAGGGTCCCTACCAATGGCCCAGGGCCCTGCCTCCTCCCCTACCCACCTCTGTTCCCCACCCACACCCTCCCACCAGCTCCTGGTGCAGATCATAAAATTCCCCGGTAACCCAGCGGTTAGGAGGAATATGTACCTCACCTGGCAGGTGAAGCATAGGTGAGGAAAAAAAGTTGTAAAGTAGACCCAGCCTGGTGGGAGCCCTGGAGGAGAGCGGCCAAGCAGCCTGTCTGGGCTGAGAGCGTGTGAAGCAGCACCACAGTGTTCCTCACGGTCCCAGAGCAGTGCAGTGGGGAATGTTCTGGAAACAGCCACCATGTTCAGGGACAGGTGATAGGAAGACATGTGGGCTATAGGTGTGTCTGTGATGCCAGGCATCACTGGGGGACACAAACAGCTGAGACTTAGATGATGCCCCTAATGCTCTCCACAGAGAGCATTCTGGAACTCAGGAACCCAGGCAGGGAGACCCTGGATTAAATGAGATTTCTCTGAACTCAGGGAGACTTGATGTAGAAATGGAGTTAGGTCACGGATTAATCAGGACACTTACATTTCCTGGACACCTCTGACTGTGGGCTGAGATTTGTGACTGCTCCAAAGTGCTGTAGGTCCCTGGGGGTTCCTCTGGGTGGGCAACAGAGAGGTCTCCCAAATGAGGAAGGAGATCAGAAAGGCTCTAATCCACCCACCTTTTCTTGTGAGGCTGGTTTTCAGACCTAGTGGCAGGGAGGCAGAGAGAAGGGGCTCTCTGAAAAGAAGACCCTGACTGAAGGCCTCACAGGCCCGGGGAGTCCTGGGCACTGGCCCCAAAGCTGCTCTGTGCTTGCTCACTCTTCTCTGGGCCGCAGCCTCTCATCTATAAAATGAGGAGCTTGAACCCACTGTTCTCCAATGTCCAAGCCCTGATGCGCCTTGAGTCTATGACTTGGGAGTATATTGCTTCTCTACAGATACAGTAAAGCTAGGAGTGCCTGCTTCTGCCCTGACGTAGCAATGTAGCCACATGCTATGACCCTGGGAAGCTGGATGTGCCTTACTAATGAGAATATTCCTTCCTCAGAGGAGATAAAGGAACTGATTGATCAACTGGGTGAGGGAGGACGGAGTGTGCATGAGCTGCAGAAGTTGAAGAAAAAATTGGAGATTGAGAAGGAAGAACTCCAGGTGGCCTTGGAGGAAGCTGAGTCTTCCCTGGAGGTAACCACATGGCCATCACCTTCGAGGCTGGACCCTTGGCCAGGGACCACGCACCTCCTCGGCCAGAAAGACTGATGTTTATATTCCCGACAGGTTGAAGAGAGCAAGGTGATTCGAATTCAGCTGGAACTGGCTCAGGTGAAAGCTGATATCGACCGGAGAATCCACGAGAAAGAAGAGGAATTTGAAGCTACGAGGTGTGGGGCTAAGGCAATGGGAGGCTGACTTGAGGTAGCATGAAGGAGTAGAGTCCAGAAACCTGGGCCTCCGCCACCCACTAGTCATGTGACCTTAGGCAATTTAGGTGACTACTTTGAAATATAGTACTTAAGTGATCACCAAACCCCATGAGGTAATAACCTGTAATAATTCAAAAATGGACAAAGGACCTAACTAGACATTCCTCCAGAGAAGATATACAAATGGCCAATAAGCACATGGAAAGATGCTCACCATCACTTGTCATTACGGAAACACCAATCAAAACTACAATAAGATACCACCTCATACCCAGTAGGATGGCTACTTTCCAAAACAAAGAAGATGATAAGCATTGGCAAGGATGTGGAGAAACTGGAACCGTTGTGTGCCGCTGGCGGGAATGTACAATGGTGTGAAAACAGTATAGAGGTTCCTCATGAAATTTAAAATAGATTTAATATATGATCCAGCAATTCTACTTCTGGGTATCTACCCAAAAGAATTGAAAGCAGGGTCTTGAAGAGAGATTTATACACCTGTGTTCATAGAATTATTCAGAAGGGCTACAGCATGAAAGCAACCCAAATGTCCACTGACGAATGGATAAACAAAATGTGGTCTGTACATACAATGGAACTTTTTTAAAGATTTATTTGAGAGAGAGCGTGTGGGCACGCACGAACGAGGAGAGGGGCAGAAGGAGAGGGAGAGAAGCAAGACTCCTTGCTGAGTGTGGAGCCCAGTGCAGGGCTCAATCTCACGACCCCAAGCTCATGACCTGACCCTAAATCAAGAGCTGGACGCCCAACTGGCTGAGCCACCCAGGCACCCCCCATACAATGGAATTTTATTCAGCCTTACAAAGGAAGGAAATTCTGACACCTGCTATGACATAGATGAACCCTGAGGACATTATACTAAGTGAAAGAAGTCAGTCACAAAAAGATACTGTATGATTCCACTTACAGGAAGTACTTAGAGCAGTCACAGTCATAGAAACACAAAGCGGAATGATATTTGCCGGGGGCTGGGGGAAAGAAGGATGGGGGCAGTTAGTGTTTATTGGGGACATGACTTCAGGTTTATAAGATGAAACGAGTTCTGGGGATGGGTGGTGGCAAGGGCAGCACAGCATATTATATATTTAATACCACTGGACTG
Source organism: Zalophus californianus (assembly GCF_009762305.2). Taxonomy (NCBI): domain Eukaryota; kingdom Metazoa; phylum Chordata; class Mammalia; order Carnivora; family Otariidae; genus Zalophus; species Zalophus californianus. The sequence goes on along the minus strand of NC_045604.1, from coordinate 107,918,628 downwards.
TGCACCTAAAAATGGTTAACATAGGAAATTTCACGTAACAAGCATTTTCCCACCATAAAAAAATTAGGAAAACCCCCCGTGAGAGAGGTGCAATTGTCCCATCTAACAGATGGGAATGATGATAGCTTCCTCATCCCGGCTCTGGGGCGTGGGGAAGATTAAATGAGATGGTAGATATCAAAGTACACTGTAACCTGCAAAACCACACAGCTATGTCACTAATTAACATTCATGAACCCTTAGAGAACATCACGGAAAAGAATTGATTTGTTGGGGTGCCAAGGAGTGCTGGATTTGGAGATTTCTTTTTAATCCAGTATCCTCTGTTGCTGTTTGAGGTTCTAAGAAACTTCTGGACCCAGCACTAGGTTTTGGTTTACAGAAATATGATTTGTTATGATTCTGGGAAGATCAACACAGTTGCAACTGTCCATATTGGCACCCTTCCTAAACGGCCTATCTGAAATCTCCCCGCACTGTGGCTTCCTGAGTTTACAACATCCCCCACAATCACTCCTACAGGCTTGTAGGAGAGCCACTGGGGAGAGAAGCCCCATGACTCTGCAGCCATCAGGCTAAACCTGACTCCCACCCTAAATATCTAGCTATGCCACTATGTGGTCCGTGCATGTGTGTGTGTGTGTGTGTGTGTGAGAGAGAGAGAGTTTGCAACAGATTTGAGATATAATTTACATATAGTTTGCCCATGGCAAGGGAAAAATTGAATGGTTTTAAATTGTGCAATCATCACTACAATTTTAGAACATTTCATCACCCCCCCCCAAGATAAACCCCATATCCCTTAGCAGTCATGCCCCCATATCTCCCCACCACCTCCACTCCCAGCCCAAGGCAACAACTAATCTAGCCAACGACTTTCTCTGGACTTGCCTAGTCTGGATATTCCATATAAGTGGAATCATACAATGTGTGGTTCTTTGTGACTGGCTTCTTTCAGCAGAATGTTTTCAAGCTTCATCCACGTTGGAGCATGTGTCAGGAAGTATTTCATTCCTTTTTATTCCTGAATAATATTCCATTGTTTCGGGAGGTCACATTTTGTTCATTCATCAGCTGATGGACATTCGTGTTGTTTTCACCTTTTGGCTACTGTGGATAATGCCACTATGACCATTCATATGCAAGTTTTTGTGTGGATCTAGGTTTACATTTCTCGTGGATATATACCTAGTTCTGGTCGTACATTAACTCTATGTTTAACTTTTTGCAGAACTGTCAGATCCTTTTCTGAAGCAGTTGCACCATTTTACATTCCCTGTATTAAGGACTGCAGTATCGCCAGATCGTCTCCAACATTTATCATTACCTTTTTTATCATAGCCATCCTAGTGGATGTGAGGTAGTATCTCACCATGGTTTAGAACTGCATTTCCATTATAGCTAATGATGCTGAGCGTCTTTTATGTGCTTATTGGCCACTTACATATCTTGTTTGGAGAAATGTCTATTCTAGTCCTTGGCCCATTTTAAAAACCAGGCTGTCTTTTTATTGTTGAGTTGTAGGAGTTCTTTATATATTCTGAATGCTAGACCCTTGCTTTATCAGATATTTAATTTGCAAATATGTTTTCCCATTCTGTGGGTTGCCTTTTAACTTCCTTAATTTTTTTAAAGATTTATTTATTCCAGAGAGAGAGAGAGAGTGAGTGCACGAGCTGGGGGTGGGGCAGAGGGAGAGGGAGAGAATCTCAAGCAGCCTCTCTCCTGAGCAGGGAGCCCCATGCAGGGCTCCATCCCAGGACCCTGAGATCATGACCTGAGTCAAAATCAAGACTTGGACGCTTAACTGACTGAGCCACCCAGGCAGCCCCCTTCTCACTTTCTTAATGATATCCTCTGAAGCACAAATGTTTTTAATTTTAATAAAGTCCAATGTATCTGGGTTTTGTTTCCCTTTGGTAGCTTGTATTTTAGGTGTCCTATCTAAAAACCCATTGCCTGATCTAGTCACAAAAATTTCTGCCTATGTTTCCCAGATGAGTTAAGAGTTTTATAGTTTTAGCTCTTACATTTAGGTCTTTGACCCATTTTGAGTTAATTTTTGTAGAAAGTGTGAAGAAGGGGTCCAATTTCATTCTTTTGCATGTGGATATCCAGCATCACTTTCTGAAAAGACTGTTCTCTCTCTACTGAATGGTCTTAGCAACCTTGTTGAAAATGAATTGACTAAGGTTTATTTCTGGATTCATTGATCTATAAGTCTGTCCTTATGCCAGGACCACAATGTCTTTTTTTTTTTTTTAAGATTTTTATTTGAGAGAGAGAGAGAGAGAGCACAAGCGTAAGGGGCAGAGGGAGAGGGAGAGAGAATCTCAAGCAGACTCCATGCCTAGCTTGGAGTCCAACACAGGGCTCAATCTCACAACCCTGAGACCATGACCTGAGATGAAACCAAGAGTCCTGATGTCTAACGGTGCCACCCAGGCACCCCCACAATGTTGTGATCACGGTAGCTTCACAGTAAGCTTCGAAATTGGGAAGTGTGGATCCTCCACTTTGTTCTTCTTTTTCAAGATTGTTTTGGTTATTCTGGGTCCCTTGCATTTCTATATAAATTTTAGGATCAGCCTGTCAACTTCTGCAAAGAAGTGAGCTGGGATTTTGACAAGGATTGCAGTGAATCCCACCTTAACAATAGTAGGTCTTTTTATCCATGAAGATGTATGTCTTTCCATTTATTTAGATCTTCTTTAATTTTTTTCAACCTGTTTTATAGTTTTTCTTGAATTTATTTTTTAAATCAAAGTGAATCAAAATTTTGTTCCCTTCTGAGAATGTTAGGATACCTTCTCCCATGTCTAGAAATCAAATACATCTCCAAGTGCTGCAAATCCAGTAATGTGCAAGCACATAGAAGGTGTTCCAGGTGGAGCAGGAGTGAACACAGCATGGGGCAGGTGACAGGATCTTTACGTGCTACCCATTTATCTCCCTCAATGAAACAATTATTTTTTGGACATCTAAATTACCTCCTCTGGTTCCCTTCTGTGAAAGGAGGTTAGCACCACCCCCAGCTTATATGAGGGCTTTATGAAAATGTTCATTACGTTGACTACAATAAAATTAAATATAGTAAATACAATCAAACGATGACTGCTGTTTTAAAGAGAGACATAAATCTGACCTGTATTGCCAAGGCTCACATTTTGTAATTTAAAAAACAGGCTAGCATTTGGGTTTCAATCCTGACTCCATGGTGGGCTAAACCTCTGCCATGTTTTTTGTCATCGTGGAGCCTCAGTTTCCTTACAAGGCTGTTTTGCATGTTAAATGAATTGAGATCCCAAAAGATAGGTGGTAAACATTGACCTTCATTTCTTTTCCCAAAGCACAATACTCCCCCACTTACATGTTTAAGGGGAGATACGGTCTGATTTCAAATATGATATGATGGCCATATCCATGTTGAAGCTCTCAGACCTCTCATCTAGGGAAGATTAGCACAGCCTGACCAGCAGGCCCAGCATGCCAAGCAAGGCCTTCTCTGTTTGGACTTGCAGGAAGAACCACCAGCGGGCAATTGAGTCATTGCAGGCCAGCCTGGAGGCGGAGGCCAAGGGCCGGGCAGAGGCGCTTCGGCTCAAGAAGAAGATGGAGACGGACCTGAATGAGATGGAAATCCAGCTGGACCACGCCAACAAGAACAACAGTGAACTTGTAAAGACACTGAAAAGGCTGCAACAGCAAATCAAGGTAGCAATCTGGGAGAAGGAAAAATAAGCACAAAGGAAGCCTTCCCCAAGCCTGCAGGCTTCCAGGAAGCTAACCGTATGCATGTCTGCAGCTAGGATAAAGGCATGAAAGTGACAACGTGGGGAGTCTGGCAGTCCAGGGAGCAGGGGACCTGGGGACTACATACATGAGAGGCCCCAACCACCACTGAAAAGAGGGAAGAAAACAGGAAAACAGAGAGTTGCACGTGTCTTGGTTTTTAAAGTCATTTTTGACTTATTAAAAGTGAATTCAGGCACAGAAAAATAAAGAACATAATACACACCCCTATACCCACCACTCACCTTAAGAAATGAACGTGAATAGAGTTGAAGTCTTCCTTCATCCCTGTCAGGCTGGTCTTTCAAGCACCTGTAGCTGGATCCATGCCTTCAACACATGGTTAGTAAGAGACCCGCCCAGTCTAGGCACTGTATTAGGTCTAGGGGATACAAGAATGGACACAACAAACAGACAGCCCTGCAGATAGGCAACAAACAACAAATAAATAAAATTGTAGCACGAAAAAATATGATAAGTGCTCTAGAGAAATAATAGGACCAAGAGAAGGGAGATGTGGATTAGCCGGCAGCGGTGTGATGGTCAAGGTCATGGGGGAAGGCCTCCGTGAGAAGGCCCTGATGGAAACCCCAGGTGCTCTATCATCAGAAAAGCCTTGGCCTCATGCTAACTGCCCACTGGACAAATCCTCTGGACACCTGGGCCCTGGCCAGATAGGCCTCAACCAGACCGTGAACGCCCCAAGGGCAGGTCTACACCTTGCACTCTCTTCCTCTATGGCCGCCATCTCCCCAGCCCCACCCCAGCTCCCTGCTGAGCCCAGTCCCTAAAGGTCAAGGCACCCTCAGGCCTGGCCAGCCCCACGCCATGCCAGGGCCCAAAAGGTTGGCTCAGGCCGGGTCCTCTTGCCCCAGGACCTGCAGGTCCAGATGGATGAGGACGCTCGGCAGCACGAGGAGCTGCGGGAGCAGTACAACCTGCAGGAGCGGCGCCTGAGCCTGCTGCAGACGGAGCTGGAGGAGGTGCGCTCAGGCCTGGAAGGCAGCGAGCGCTCCCGCAAGCTGCTGGAACAGGAGGTGGTGGAGATCACCGAGCGGCACAACGAGGTCAACATCCAGGTAGGATGGTGGCTTCCTGGGAGGGTGCCATGCAGACTCACACTTGGGGCACTGGGACAAGGCCAGGATGGTGCCCAAATCCTGTGGGCTCCCTTCAGAACTTAGAGGCCGACAGTTGTCCCCACTTGGGAAATCCTCAGAACTCACCCACCTGAGACTTTACTTATTACGGCAAGAAGCCCGTAACATCAGATGTACCATCTTAACCATTTCCAGTGCACACACAATGTGTGCACGCACAGTTGTGCAGAGCTTTCAAAGACAGACTCCCAGACTCTCCCTTGGAGACTCTGATCCAGTGGGTCTCTGGTGGGACTCCAGAAATCTAAACTTTTAAATTCAAACTCCTCAGGAGATTCTGATGATTTAGCCAATTTTAAGGATCACCTTATCTTCAGTGTAGCTGAGGACAGAACTTCAGAACTGGAAGGGATCTAGAATATTCCAAAGTCTGACATTCACTTTGCAAATGAAAAACCGTGAGCCAGAGAGTTCCATGGCTTATCCATGGTCAACAGTGGGGACCCCCTTCTACCGCCAGTGGTAACACCAGTACTGCTGATAGTGTAATCCTTTACCAGCACAGCTTAACTCTTAATAAGCATCTCATGTGAATTCACCAAAAGAAAAAATGTGCATGGGACATATAGGAATTATAACCCCATCTTAGAGATAAGATCAAAGCCTAGAGGTAAAGAATTTATCCACGTAGGTGAAGTACTGGGGCTTGAACCTGGGTTTTCCCAGCTCTGAGTTCAGGATTGTTCTAGAGCTGCCACCCACCCCAGGCCTAAATGACAGTATTCTTGGATTCCTTGTGACATAAGTTCTGCTCTAAAACCCAGAGAAAAATGCGGGGAGAGACCCTACCCCAAGCAGGGAGCCCAGGGCAATTTCCTGTTGAGGGGTCTGGCAAATGTGTCTGGGCAAGGGTTGTTTTTCTTTCCTGGACGCGGGAGGGCTATGCAGACTTCCAGGTCACTGCGATGTCTTCATTTTCTCCTCCAGAACCAAAGCCTCCTTGTGGTCAAGCGTAAGCTGGAGTCAGATGTCCAGCGCATCTCCAATGAGCACGAGGAGCTCATCAGTGAATTCCGCTCAGCCGACGAGAGGGCCAAGAAAGCCATGACTGACGTCAGTGTGCACGCTGCCTGGTGCTGGTGGGAAAGGCCTGGGTGCCCCCGGCCAAGCAGCCCGCTGAGGGCCAGGCCACCCTCGGCAGGGAAGGCCGCCCCCACCCCTCACGGGTCACTGTGCATAGGGCCCTGCCAGTAGGATTGTGGTCCTTGCTCTGGGGAGTCTGGAGGCTTTTCTGAAAAGCCAAAGAGATAAAAATAAGGAATAATTACAAGCTACACATGACCATGTGAGAGATCAGTGCTTGAGGCCTGGGGCCTGGGTCAAAGGAGCCATTGAAAGTGGGCTATTCTGGGCAGGCCTTTTGGCAAGGAGGAGTGTTAAACCAGCCTTGAGGGGGGCGTTAGTGAAAGGAAGATGGGTGCCATGTCCGGGGGCTCAGGGGCAGATTCAGCAGGACGTGCTGCCAGTGGTTTTGTGCCAGTGTTCCTCTGGGGGCACGCAACCTTGAGTGGCATAAACCATGTACCCCACTTTAAAGATGAGGGAATACAGATTTTATTGCCAGGTTCCTTGCCCTTGATTGAAATGCCAGGAGCTCAGGAATATTGCCGGTCTTATTTGGTGCTATGTCCAGAGAGCCCAGACCCATACCCAGTATGCAGATCTTCTGTGAATATTTGTGGAATGAATGCAAAGAATGAGAGGGCAAAATGACTTGCTGAAGGCCACACAGGGGCTGGATGCAGACCTTCATCTTCCCCCTCCAGATCTGTGCTCTTCCCACACTCTGCGCTGTGTGCCTCATGGAGGAGACAGCAAAGAGGGGCTGGAGAGCCGCAGGCTGGAGGAGTCAATGGACTGAGAGGCCTGGTTGTGAGTGCATGTGCCTGCCCCCTCCCCTCTCACTCAGAGGGACCCAGGAGTGTGGGGCACACCCTCTCCCAAAACCCCGCAGCACTCATCCACCACTTGGTCTCCCAGAGACCAGAGGACAAGGTCCCCCATCTCTCACAAGCACTGTGAGGCTGCACAGGAACCCAGCTCCAGCCTCTCACTCTTCTCCCTTCCCATAGGCTGCCCGCATGGCCGAAGAACTCCGGCAAGAGCAAGACCACTGCATGCACCTGGAGAAAATCAAGAAGAACTACGAGATCACCATCAAAGACCTGCAGGCCAAGATGGAGGAGGCGGAGCAGTTGGCTCTGAAAGGAGGGAAGCGCATGATCATGAAACTGGAAGCCAGGGTGAGGGCGCCCCTGAGCTAAGCCAGGAGAGAGAAAGGGGAGACGTGGCTGGGCAGGGGCCTTTTCCCAAAACCACCATGCCCAGCGCTTGATGAGGAATTGGGTTACTCAGATGCTAGGAAGGAAAAGGAAGTTGAGACAAGAGCTGCAATTTATTTAGACAAAGGTCTCCTCTCCTTCTGCCACCTCTCCCCCAGAATGTGATTCACCCCCAAGAAGAGACGGAGGTCTGTTTCCAACATTGTTCCTCCCTTGTGACTTACTTAAAACAAGCCTTAGTCTTCACCTGTGGGGTGTCAGAGCTAGAGGGGCCAGGAGGTTCAGTCACCTTGTCCAGCCTCTGCCTCCCCCGCTTCCCAGAGGAGTAAACTTGAGGCTCAGGGAAAGGGACCCATCTGACAACCACAGCAGGTACATGAAAGGCAGAACCCACCTGACCCTCCTGGCCAGGGCTTGCCTGCTCTCCTCTGGGGAGGAAGTGGACATGGCAGCCATGACACCCCCACCCAAGGCCACTGAGCTCCCAAGTTCAAAAACCTGCATTCCTTCAGCCATGTCCCTCTCTTCTCCCCTCAGATCAAGGAACTAGAGACAGAGCTGGATGGTGAGCAGAAACAGCACGTGGAGACGGTCAAGACACTGCGGAAGAATGAGCGCCGCCTCAAAGAGCTGGTCTTCCAGACAGAGGAGGACCACAAGACCAACCAGCGCATGCAAGAGCTGGTGGAGAAGCTACAGAACAAGCTGAAGGTCTACAAGCGGCAGATCGAAGAAGCGGTAGGTGCCTGCGGTGTGTCCCTAATATGCCCTCCCTTCCCAGCCCAGGTCTCAAGGCTTGGTTAGAATTAACCACAGGGAAGGAATCGGGTATTGGCCAAAAGACGACCCGAGAGCTTCATGTCCATGGCACTTCATTCTCGCTATCGTGTTGGAAGCAGACTGGACACTATGCACTGAGGATAAGAACGTGTAGAAAATGAAAAGATCCCCTAAGAACATCCGTGCTAACTAAGGCGCCCACTGCAAGGTGCGCTCTAAAACCGGGGAGGTCTTGGCTGCCTTTGTCGTGCTTCGGCCGGCCCTTGAGGCCTCTGCCAGGATAACTTCTCTTTCCTGCTCATGCTATTACACGCAAGACCCTTCCCTTATTTGATCCTCCCAACACAAGGCAGGAAGACTGATATTCTTAGTCTATTTCACAGGTGAGGAAACAGCCCAGAGTAGGTTATTTATGTTATGTTAGTAAACGTTAACATCCAAGTCAAATAGGTAGCAAAGGATGGCTTCGAGTCTCAACCCTATACCACACGTCCACCTACCAGCACCGACGGCCCCTCCACCCTCACCCCGACATAGATATTTGACCCTGCCATTGTTCACTGCCAATTCTGGGGCTACCACCTCGAATCCATCAGCCACCCACACAACTAATGCCTTTCCCGAAAGGCTCGATAAAGACCAGGCTGACAGTTAATATGGTTCTAATCAAAGCAGCACTCTGACTCTCTTGGGGAGACAAGAGTCTCCCCAAGACTAGGGAAAGTGCTAAACCCACATCTTTCATAGTGGGGCACCACTAGCTGACATCTAAAACCACAAATGACAGAAGCAGCAACAGATCACATTTTATTTAGAAATACAGATGTCAAGGACAAAAAAGAATCAGCTGAAAGTACGGAAAGGCTGGACCCTTACGTGTCTGTGTAGAACTGATAATGATGCACATTTAAGCCAAAACAGCCAGGTTTACACCCTGTTTTCCACCATGCCTTTGTCACAGGAGGAGCAAGCCAACCAGACCTTGGCTCGCTACAGAAAGACGGTGCACGAGCTGGACGACGCTGAGGAGCGGGCCGGCATGGCAGAGACCGCCCTGAACAAGCTGCGCACCAGACACCGCGTGGCTGGCAAAGGCATCACCTCTGTGGAGATCATCCAGGTGTCCAAGACAGGCTCCGCCAAGACCCTTTCTGAGGAGTGAGATTCTCCACGTTCCAGCCGATAGCCAGTAGGTATCGACTCCACTCTCCATGCCCATGCTCCAAGTTTCCCTTCCCTGCTCTGCTCCTTCTGACTTGGATGCTTCCTGTCTGCCATGCCCTGAGCTCATGCAGTGGGAATTCCAAAGCTCCCCGGTCCCTTCAGCAGCAACACTCCCTCTCTGCGTTCCCGAAGCCCTCGGGCGTGGTGCTGTCCACCTGTAACACAGGTGCTAGGGGTCATGATGCTCCCCCATCTGGGTGGAAGCTTTCTGAAGGCAGGTTCCAAGTCTGATGCCACTTGACATTAGGCCTGGCAGACAGGTGCTAATGCTTGTTCTCACTGGAGAACCATAGGGACATTTGCAAGCTTACAGCCAGTGTGTATGCATCTTTCACATCCTCACGTCCCCATTCCTGAGGATTTCATCAATACCGGTTGAATTTAGACTTCTTACATGAATAATAATAATAATTACTTGCAGCTACCTTTTCTGAGCACTGTCCCAGAGGGGACAATATAAAATAGTCCCTTCCTATTTTCTTTAATCCAGAATCAACTGAGGAAAAAAATTAGAGCAAACAAATATATAAAAGTCGAAATGCTATTATATATATAGAATTATTATATTATATTATATTATATATTATATTATATAGAATTATTATAATTCTAGATTAAAAATTTAATGGGTATCCAACCTGGTCATCCTTGTATTTCACCCCACAATGTAAGGGACCTGCAGAACTGAACCACCACAGCCCTGCATCATAAGAAGCAACCCCTACTCCGAGGGGAGGGATGACCAGAACTCATCAAACCTACAGGCAGATCCAAAAGGAGAGAGCAGATGGGGTTCATCCCTTCCTTACTGGTTCCTGCTTCCAAACACAGGATAAACCACTCGTCTTCCCATTAGTGGAGCAAGGGAAAGATCAGGAGAGAGGCGAAGAACATTATTCCAGAGCAGTGGTTCCCCCAAAATGCGGTCTTTTTGACCAGTAGCAATATCAGCATCACTTGGGAAATTGTTAGAAATGCAAATTCTTAATAAGCTTCACTCCAGACCTACTGAATCAGACATTATTGGGAGGTGGGTCCAGCATCTGAGGTTTAACCAGCCCTGTGGTGACCAGACGTACGATCAGGTGTGTTAGAACCAACGCTGTAGCAGAAATCTTCCCTTACAGAAACGCAGAGCCAGGGAACAGAGGTTCCTCCTACTTTTACCAGAACTAGACGCATGGTGATGTCTATCACTATCTTCTTTATCCTATGGTAAGGAGATATAGAAATATCTCCATTTGTCCGGTGAGGAAAATGAGCTCAGAGAAGTTCACCGATTTGCTCACCTTGTGCTATGGAAAGGCAAACTGTCTTTTATTTTAATTAATGCAGAGATGAATAAGTCTGCCCTCTGTTTAGGATTAAGCAGGACAACTCAAGATCAAGGACTTGGTTTAGGTTGGGAGGGGATGGGCCTGAAGTCTCAGTGTACCGATGGTCCAACCTCCATGGATTATGGGAATTTTCTTCTGGCCTTGTGTTCAAACATCCTGATGGATCAGCTCCCCAGTGAGGGTAAGGTTCCCCACTCACAGCTCTCTTTCAGTACTGGGTCAGTTTGGGTTTTAGTCCAAAGTGATAACCCCACTGACCTTTGAATTCAAGCTGAGCCTTTTCTTACCATTTGCTTAGGGAGGAAACAAAAGATAGGAGATAATCTTTTTCTTTATTCTCTAATTCTTAAATCATGGTTAGCTCAAGAAGTTAAGGAAACCAGAGGCTTGCCTTTGGATGAATACTACAATTAATGTATAACCATCTCCTCTTGGAGCAAAAACCTGCAAGGGGTCTCTTCTGTTGAACTCTCACCTTGGCGGGGGTTAGTCAGGAGGCTCCCTCTACCACCCAGACTCAGGAGATATTTCAGTCCTTCCACCTACTAAATCTCAGCCTCCAGGATTTAGCCATCTTGTGAAATAGATCCTCTGCCCTGGCTTGGTGACTGTTTATTCCTGGAGTGCTGCTATTGGTCCAATAGCTCTGTCTCCACACCACAAGGCCACCATCCTGCCAACAGCACCCAGAGGTGATAAAGCTCTTTCATCCCATTTCCCCTGGCTGGTCACAAGGCTAGGTACGCCATGAGTAGCCACGAGATGTCTTAAGCATCTGATCCAAGACCCCACAAGAGTTTAGTTTTCCAAAGTGGCCCCACAAATACTGACCAAGCTCTGAATATGGACTAGGCCTGGACTCAGAATCTGGTGAAGAGACAGCAGCATAAACATCACCACAAGGCTGTGAGTGAACGTTCTGTGATGCTATGTTTGCATCTCACCTGGGAGGATCACAGGGGAGAAGTGACTGGTTTAAACTGAGGTGGCTGGGTAGAGCAGACCATGGAGGAAAAAGTCTAAGAAAAGTCTAAGGCAGTGACACTCAGTGAGTGGTCCGTTTGTTACCTGCCCAAGACAACGAAAGTACAGAAACTAAGAGGAAGTTTATAGACATTTTTACAGCAGTTGATACTGTCCTGACATCCAAATGCATGATTAAAGTATTTTCTAAAAGTATTTGTTTGATATTAAGTAAAATAAATGAACAGATTTTTAATGGAAATTAAAAAGAATAAGTAAAATTGATCCCTCACCAGATAGAGAAGAAAGGAATTCCAGATAGAAGACCCAACATATGCCAAAGTGCAGAGGTCAGATGCATACAAGGAAGAGCGTGACTAGGGAAGAAGGGGCTCAGGAAGAGGAGAGAGTGCTGGATGTGGTAGGAGACGAAGCTGGCAGGACAGGCATGCATGAGGCTGTGAAGGGCCCCACTGGGTACAAGTATTCCATAATTTCCCTAAGGAAATCTTGCTAGGTTTTTAAATCCACGTGTGGGATGTGATGAGCAGTAGCTTTTCTTTCTTGGGAAGACGTATCACAATGGCAAAACAAGCCTGTGGGCCCCTCATGAGACACCACAGGCAGGCTTGTGGTGAGCACTGTATCCCCAGGGGACCGCACTCCAGCTCTCGCAATGGCCTGTATGGAGTCCAGGCCCAGTTAGGCACCCCGGGCCCAAAGGTGTCTCTAACCTTCACAACCTCACATAGAATGAACCAGCTATGACCCAATAATGGTGTCCATTATGAGGAAGGAAGCCTGTGCAGCTGCAGCTCAGGCATCTTGGGGACACTGTCTCTCTAGCAAGAAGGAGGCAAAGATGTCAGAACCCCCAGCTCTGGTCCACAAGGATTTTCTCACCCTCTCTCTTTTCTTCTTCCAGGGTGACACAGATCTCAACAGCAGACCATTGAGAGGAAAAACATGAAAATAGAAAACTGGATATCCTGAGAATATTTACTATGCAAAAGAAAGTGCAAGCCAGAAAGAGACAAGTGCTACAGAATAAAGATAGCTGTGGGGGGAAAGGGTTTGAGGATGTAAATACCCAGCCATTAGAGGAACTAAAATTAGTGTGGCTTCTCCGAGACTGCATCGAGCTGTGTAAGCACTTGGATAACAGTAACAGTGGGTCTGTTTCAGTTGAGATCCTACATGTTCATGTCAAAGACGGAATATGTAGTGTCTGTGTGCCCGGGCTGTTTTCTAGAAGTAATTCCTCATGTGGACAATTTTAATGCCCTGTCCCAATGCAGCTTAAATAAAAGAAACACGAAAAATAGACTGGAGATTGTAAGTGAAGAAATTTTATTTTTCTACGGCTTCCAAATCCAAAGGCAATTTTCACAATATGTTAGAATTCTGTTTTATCCCTATATCCTCATTCACAGGCTTATTTCCATTGGAAACCATGAGAACTATGCCATCTTGGTGAGGTTCACTGCAAATTTTGAAAGGGTAGACCAGAGATATGAAGACTAACCAGTTTTCGTAAAGCTGAGAAATCTACAGAATCCCTGAATGGATGTTATAGGATCCATCCAGGCTAAAGACCCACAAGGCCCCCACATGCTCCACCTCGGCATCTCCCAGGATGTTCAGACATGGGCAAGTTCTCCTTAAATCAAGATTTAAGTTCTTCCTTAAATCAAGTTGAGACCTGCCCCCTGATGGCATCTACTTTTTAACCCTCATTTTGATACCCTGCAGAACGACCTCAGTGGCAGACGGTTCTCATGTCCCTCCAAGATTTCTCTTCTCCAAGGCTGAATATCCCTGGGTCCTTCAACCTTCCCAAGTGTGAAAGGGTTTCCATTGTCACCTTTAACATCCTGGACCCTGTTCCTCCCCTCACTGTTCTAGTCTTTAGAGTGCAGGTTTGGAGGAGACAGCACCATGAGGGCTCCCTGCCAGGGCACAGCCCTCAGACAGCACCTCTCCCCCACCCCACTCCCTGGAAATGGTGTCTTCCCTTTGACTTTAAGCACTCTGACCTCTTTCGAATGCCCTGGCAGACAGAAATCATTGTTCAGCTGGTAAAGGAAGGGATATTAACATTCCGGTGGTGACTCCCTCTTTCTCTCTTCACACTGGCCCATTTCACCCCTGTGATGGTTTTACACCAGGCACTCTCTAGACAGTTCCAGAGGGAACCACTTGGTTCCTTCCGTACAGATGGATCAAATGTGAAGACACTGCCCTCTGGCGGTGGGGTCTCCAACTGATTGGTGTGAATTTCCTGGGAGACACCAAATCACACAACTGTAGAATTACACATATTGCAATTTTAGGGCTCAAAGGGATATTCAGAGGGTGTCTAGTCCATCTCTCAATCAACTGGAGATTCCCCTTAATAACATCCCTGAAAAAATGGTAATCCAACTTGGACCTGAATCCTTCCAGTTGAGAAAAACCCATTGCAGTTTTGACTGATAATCAGGGTTCAAAATAACACTGAGCCAGAATATGTCTCCCTGCATTTTGCCCTCATTTTGATCTACTCTTCACCTCTGTAATTACATAAAGTAAGTCTAATTCTTATACTTTGAAGTCAGACAAATATGGGTTCCACTTTCTCAGCAGTGAGACCGTGGGCAACTTAACCCATCTCACCACCTGTTTTCTCAACTGTTAAATGAGGAATAATAACAGTATCTGCTTCTTAGGAATGTGAAGTTTAAACAAGATAACCTGGCACAGAGCCTATTATTCACAACACTTAGACACTTGCCAAGTTTCTTCTAGCACTCTGTGGGACTTAACACTGGATCTCCCAAAGGAGGCTTGGCCTGGCCTGGCAGCCTGGCAGCCGACAGCAACAAGCCTCTTATTGGAGAAATGCAAGGGGAATTCCATCAAGTTTTAAGACCTCACCATCATTTCCTGGTGGACAGTCTACCTGTGGTCTCCCCACGTGCGAAGAATTTCAGAGCAGCCCCTCACTTTGCTGGAGGGGTTGGGGGGAGCAGATGTAGATGGGCTTAGTGACTTGCCCAAGACCAGTTAACAGCAGAGCTAAAAAGTCCTCATTGGGTGGAACGAGGAAAGGTTTCTGATCCGGTCTTTATAAGAAAACGGATTTCATTTGGCCACATTTGCTGTTTTTGCCTAAGGACGTGTAATTTCAGCATGGCTTGAAGGTCTAAAAGGATATACTCTATGGCCTTGCAGAATAATAGCATTAATTAGTATCCATGAAGACCAAAATCAGGGCACTGGCACCAGGTTCTGCAGAATAAATGGAGCAAAGACTATTTAAATGGTTTTGCTAAACGTTTTGGGCTAGCTTTCAAGGCTGCTAAATTTTATATCACTGATTATATTAACTGTCTTTTCTTTTTTTTCTGTATTCTTGATACTCTGCCATCTGGGGCCTCCCTGACTGAAGAGACACTGCCTCTCCCAGGGCTAGCCAATTCTTACAGATAGCAAATGGCTTTCATACAGATTAACCAGTCCAGAGCCCATACTCCAAATCACCTCCTCTATTTTGTTCTTATATTCTAGGAGGCATTATTCCTCTGCCCTAATCATCCCAGGGCCACATACGAGACAACTAAGGACAGCTCCTATGCTCCAGAATCTACTGAAATTATTCAAACTAGCCAATCCTGAGCCTGCTCACCTTGCCTCACCCATTCCCTCCCACAGAGACCACAATAAAGACGTGTGCATGCTTTCCCTTGTTCCTTCTGCCTCCCGGTCTACACCGGCACTTCCCACATGGCCCTGAGTGGCATGACATGCTATGCCTCCTGTTCCTAGGGATGGTCTGTGAGTGTAAAAACTTCCCTCATGACAATCATTTCCATCTGTATGTCTTACTACATCTGATTAAAACAGATCCCGGGTATATCAGAAAATACCAATTACCTTCCTCCTCCTTTCACATGTGAACCAATCCTGGAGCCCTGTAGGGAAGCCAGCAAGTCTGGATCATCCCAAGGAGCATACCTTTGGGGCTTCCAGAAATCACAAAATCATCACAAAGACCCCTTGTACTTCCACCTATAAGCTACCAGGAATTAGGGCTGGAGATCTGTTGTGAAAAGGCCAACCTTGAGTTACAGTCAAATCACAAGACTGGAAGGTAACCTGCTGGCTATTATAAGGGACTGTTCTTCCCTCTACTTCCTGAACCCTGGCTTAGACTAACAAAAAACGTATCTTGCAGCTTTGGAGCACTGATTCCATAAAACTCTAAAAACACACACAACTTTTAAATATAGGCAGCAAAAGAGTAACCAGGCATTTAGACCAAGGGGAAAAGTGTATTGTGAACATTAGGTTTAGCAATTAGGAAGACTACTACGGAAATAGGCGCAGGAGAGGCACTCAGCCCAGTCTTGGAAGATAAAGGAAGGAAATCATGTCTTTGCGGAAGCCTAAGTATGAGTAGGAGTTGCTCTCCCTCAAAGGGGAGGGAGAGCATGTGGGAATGGAAAGTGGGAGTGGGGAGAACGAGCTGGAGTGTGCTTGGTGGCAGGTAGCAACACACGAGCTACAGCGGCACAAGCAATAGACGTTCAGTGATCTTACACGCCAACCCCTGCAGTCACAGACAGCTTTGGAATTAGTGCAGTGTGAGCAGCCCAGGTCTCACCTTTCCACACTACTCTTCTCTGGGGTCTATCAAGACAGCTGCCACAACTCTAACCATCCTATCTTCCCACAGCCATGTTTAAGACAGGGAAAAAATAAAGACTTCCTCACCATCCTTTTTATCAGGGAGCATATTTATTCCCAGAAGCTCCCTAAGAGACTTCTTGAGTCCTGATTGGCAGAAATGGGTCACAAACCCTTCCCTAAACCAATTAGCAGCAAGTGGCAATGGGGTTGCCACATAGGGCAAGGAAGAGCTGTGGCTCATTTCCAGGGTTAGGGAAAGGCCCGGCTTCCCGAAGAGCCACCTGAACAAAAGTAGTGGAGCCAAGAGGGTAAAGGTGATGATGTGTGGATAGCCAGAGTGTCTGTCACACAGAGGACATGGTGAGAGATGACGGTGACAGAACATAGGAGACCTTGATGACTTGTTATGGAGTGTGGACTTTATTCGGAGGGCGAGAGAGGTTTGTCATAATTCAATTCAGATTATGCATTTTTGGGCAGGGAATACAATATAAGCAAAGTTGTGTCCCACCCACTGCATCACACCAGAAGACACATGATGTCAATTTGTGCCACTGTTTGTGATGTTGAGTTTGACACTTGATGAAGGTGGTGCCCACCCCAACTAAAGAACGTTCTATAAAATAACTGGTGTGGACTCTTTAAGATTGTCAATGTTGTGAAAGGCAGCAGAAAGAAAGAAAGAAAGAGAGAGAGAAAGAAAGAAAGATGAAAGAAAGAAAGAAAGATGAAAGAAAGAAAGAAAGAAAGAAAGAAAGAAAGAAAGAAAAAAAGAAAGAAAAGAAAAAGGAAGAAAGAAAGACAAAAAGACAAAGAAAGAAAGAAAGAAAGAAAGAAAGAAAGAAAGAAAGAAAGAAAGAAAGAAAGAAAGAAAGCAAGAAAGAAAGAAAGAAAGAAAGAAAGAAAGAAAGAAAGGAAGAAAGAAAGAAAGAAAGGAAGAAAGAAAGAAAGAAAGAAAGAAAGAAAGAAAGAAAGAAAGAAAGAAAGAAAGAAAGAAAGAAAGAAAGAAAGAAAGAAAGAAAGAAAGAAAGAAAGAAAGAAAGAAAGAAAGGGAGGGAAAGAAAGAAAAGGAAAAAAATGGCTAAGGAGCTATTTCATATTAGACTACAGAAACATGACAATTAAATGCAGCAAATGATCTTGTATTGGCCCTGGGATCAAGAAAAAGAAATTGAGGGGTGCCTGGCTGGCTCAGTGAGTGGAGTATGTGACTCTTGATCTCAGGGTTGTAGGCTTGAGCCCCATGTTGGGTGTGTAGAGATTACTTGAAAAAAATTTAAAAACCTTGGGGCGCCTGGGTGGCTCAGTCGTTAAGCGTCTGCCTTCGGCTCAGGTCACGATCCCAGGGTCCGGGGATCAAGCGCCGCATTGGGCTCCCTGCTCGGCAGGAAGCCTGCTTCTCCCTCTCCCACTTCCCCTGCTTGTGTTCCCTCTCTCACTGTGTCTCTCTCTGTCAAATAAATAAATAAAATCTTTTTAAAAAATTTTAAAAATCTTTAAAGAAAGAAAAGAAATTGCTAGGAACCAAACAAGAACAGTTATGCTCATAAGCAAACCAGTCATTTCATTCAGTGCTCTGACAAAAATATTCATCAGACTTGCAATTTTCTACCACTTTAAATTTGTTCCTGGAGAAACACTCTTTGTGTTGGTTAGCTTCCCTCCAGGTGTAGAATTACTCAACTTTTTGCCAACAGTTTCATTTGGGACTGTGACAAAAGAAGAAGCCCACAATATATCTGAGATATAAGCACACAAAAGCAAAGGTACACTATATACTACAAATTAGAACTACAGTCATCCCCGGTTAACCCATTTCTGAAAACAACTCTAAGATCAAAGGAGCCTAGATTAGATTCTTTTAAATGAGAAATAAGAATGCATGCACTGCCTGCCCAAAAATTCTAACCAGTTTCTCTAAATATCACTAAAACCCTCTTAAACACCAATAAAACAATTCTCCAAACATTTCCACATAATATAAACGTTTTATATGCTTACATGTATCATTACCTAATTACTTAACACTTAACAAACTCCATAGTGATTACATTTGCCAGCAGTATGTGATGATATACACTACATTAGATGAAAATTAAATATTCCCTATAACCTGCAACAAATGTACTGCAAAGCAAATGAACAATGTGATAATGTGTTAAAGATATATAACTAATGCAATAGAATTTAGCAAAATAAAACACAAATAGAGACAATTTTATTTTAATTTTTATTGTTATGTTAATCACCATATATTACATCATTAGTTTTTGGTGCAGTGTTCCATGATTCATTGTTTGTTCATAACACCCAGTGCTCCATGCAGAACGTGCCCTCCTCAATACCCATCACCAGGCTAACCCATCCCCCTACCCCCCTCCCCTCTAGAACCCTCAGTTTGTTTTTCAGAGTCCATCATCTCTCATGGTTCGTCTCCCCCTCTGACATACTCCCCTTTTCTTCCTCTCCTGTTATCTTCTTCTTTTTCTTTTTTCTTAAAATATGTTGCGTTATTTGTTTCAGAAGTACAGATCTGTGATTCAACAGTCTTGCACAATTCACAGCGCTCACCGTAGCACATACCCTCCCCAATGTCTATCACCCAGCCACCCCATCCCTCCCACCCCCAACCACTCCAGTAACACTCAGTTTCTTTCCTGAGATTAAGAATTCCTCATATCAGTGAGGTCATGTGATACATGTCTTTCTCTGATTGACTTATTTCACTCAGCATAACACCCTCCAGTTCCATCCACGTCGTTGCAAATGGCAAGATCTCATTCCTTTTGATGGCTGCATAATATTCCATTGTGTATATATACCACCTCTTCTTTATCCATTCATCTGTCGATGGGCATCTTGGCTCTTTCCACAGTTTGGCTATGGTGGACATTGCTGCTATAAACATTGGGGTACACGTACCCCTTCGGGTCCCTACATTTGTATCTTTGTGGTAAATACCCAGTAGTGCAATTGCTGGATCGAACAGTAGCTCTAATTTCAACTGTTTGAGGAACCTCCATACTGTTTTCCAGAGTGGTTGCACCAGCTTGCATTCCCACCAACAGTGTAGGAGGGTTCCCCTTTCTCCACATCCCCGCCAACATCTGTCGTTTCCTGACTTGTTAATTTTAGCCATTCTGACTGGTGTGAGGTGGTATCTCACTGAGGTTTTGATTTGGATTTCCCTGATGCCGAGCGATGTTGAGCACTTTTTCATGTGTCTGTTGGCCATTTGGATGTCTTCTTTGCAGAAATGTCTGTTCATGTCTCCTGCCCATTTCTTGATTGGATTATTTGTTCTTTGGGTGTTGAGTTTGATAAGTTCTTTATAGATTTTGGATACTAGCCCTTTATCTGATATGTCATTTGCAAATATTTTCTCCCATTCTGTCGGTTGTCTTTTGGTTTTGTGGACTGTTTCTTTTGCTGTGCAAAAGCTTTTTATCTTGATGAAATCCCAATAGTTCATTTTTGCCCTGGCTTCCCGTGCGTTTGGCGATGTTTCTAGGAAGAAGTTGCTGCGGCTAAGGTCGAAAAGGTTGCTACCTGTGTTCTCCTTTAGGATTTGGATGGACTCCTGTCTCACGTTTAGGTCTTTCAACCATTTGGAGTCAAATAGAGACAATTTTAAAAATAATTACTTACCAAGTGATTCTGGTAATGGAGGACTAGGGTGACAGACAACTCTCCCACTAGCGATAACTAGAAAGGTGGAAAAAATATACAAAGATAAGAGATAAGAGAGAGCTAATAAGGCAGTAAATACCAGGTCAATATCCAAGAGAAAAGAGAACATCAGAGAGTGAGCCTAGCATTTTAGGACTGCTTCACCCCAAGGACTATTTGTTGATTCTAGACCAGGTGGCTGAGAGCCTAACAGTACTTTCAAAAGTCTGTCATACTAAAGAGACAAAAGATGCAGTTCAGGGCCCTCCAAGGACAAGGGTCCCGGTAAACGTCTGTTGTAGTAATCAGGGATCCCCAGAGAAACAAAACCAATAGGAAATAGAGACAGATACAGATGTAGATACACAGTTACATCAGTAGATACCCAGATATAAAAAAGACTTAGTAAAAGGAATTGCCTTATATGATTATGGAGACTAGCAAGCAAAACATCTGCACAGATATCAGAAAATCTTATCTGGGCAAAGGGCAGACAACCAGAAAGAGCCAATGTTCCAGTTCAAAGGCTGTCAAGAGGAAGGAATTCTCTCTTACTAGGGGGAGGTCAGCCTTTTGTTCTATTGAGTGGTAAATAGATGCTACTATTGGATGATGCTCACCCACATTATGGAGGGCAATCTGCTCTATTCAGTCTACCAGTCTAAAAGGTCAATCTCATCCAAAACCACCCTCACAGAAACACCTAGAATAATATTTGATCAAATATCTGGGTATCCCATGGCTCAGTTAAGTTGACAAAATTAACCATCACATCTGTGCTTTGGGGATAGGACACTAGGATCCAATCCTTGAGAAGAATGTGAATTAGAAGGTGAACATTCTTCTCAAGGATTGGAACCAAGCTTTGAGTCATCTGAATGACCCAGAAAAATCTCAAATCCTAAAATTAGATTAAGGTGATCCCAGACTGCTGACATCCTCAGGCACTTGGCAAAATGAAAATGAAAATCTTATCTGGGCAAAGATAAAATCATTTTAGGTCTCAAACTATTCCCACATAATGTAAAAATTAAAATGTTAGACACAACATTGATAACCAACCACATAAGATGACAAGAATACAAATGAGAACCAGTCAAAACAACAAGTTGGTAATAGAAACAATCCCACAGGAACTTCAGAAAATGGC
Organism: Zalophus californianus; assembly: GCF_009762305.2. Lineage (NCBI taxonomy): Eukaryota > Metazoa > Chordata > Mammalia > Carnivora > Otariidae > Zalophus > Zalophus californianus. The sequence goes on along the minus strand of NC_045604.1, from coordinate 107,897,600 downwards.
AAATACATGGTATTTACAATAGAATTAAAATGTATGACAAGGATAGTATATAACTATGCAAAAGAATAATAACGGAGTTAAGGTAATCTAAGACCTTTGCATTATCCAGGAAGAGAGAGTACTAATCATTGGTGTGCTCTATAGGATGAAAGCCCTGATCTGCAGTCTTTGCTACTCCCTATGGTATAAATGCTCCCATGGTGGCTAATTTCAAGCTACCAATAAGAGGTTACTGAACATGAATTTGGGAAAAGAGAGCACAAGCTGTTCTCCTGAGCCAGTGTGAGCCTGCTCCAGCACACCTCTAAATTAGTTCTTGAAAATGGAATAATAAAAAACAATCAATCCAAAAGAAGGCAAGAAAGGAGAGAGGAAAAAAACAGAAAAGTGAGGACAAAAATAAAGCATATAATAAGATGATCGAGTAAATTCAAGTATATCAGTAATTAAGTGTAAATGGATGGATATTTCAGTTAAAGGATAAAAATACTGTAATCATAAATTGCAACTGCATGTTGTTTATGAGCAACACATCTAAAAGCATAAGGTAATAGAAAGGTTGAAAGGAAAAAAGGAAAAAAAAAGATATACTAGGCAAACCCTAACCCAAAAAAAGCTGGTATAGCTGTATTAATATCAGAGGAGCAAAAGCACTATTAGAAAGGAATATTCCGGGGCACCTGGCTGGCTCAGTTGGTAGCGCATGGGACTCTTGATCTCAGTGTTTTAAGTTCAAGCCCCACATTGGGTGTACAGCTTACTTAAAAAAAATGCAGGGAGTGCCAGGATGGCTCAGTCAGTTAAGCATCTGACTCTTTATTTCGGCTCAGGTATCATGTCTCAAGGTGGTGAGATTGAGCCTGGAGCCAGGCTCCCTGCTCAGCATGGAATCTGCTTCTCTACCCCTCTCTCTGCCCCTCCCCCCACTGGTACACCTGCACTCTCTCTCTCAAATATTTTTTTTAAAAAGGAGTATTTCATAATGATAAAACATCCAACTCACAAGACATGACAATTCCATAACATAGAGGCACCTATAATATAGCCTCAAAATATACAAAGAAAAAAATAACAGAGAGTAGAAATAGACAACTCCACAACACTTGGGAGATATTAACACACCTTTCTTAGTAATCAAAACAAGCAAGCAAAAACAAATTAGTAATTAAGCTAGAAATTATGCAATTAAGGCAGAAATCAATAATAAAAATATAACTTAAAACTTCCATGTTTAAAAATTAAGAAATGCCAATTCTACACAAACTCTTCCAGAAAATTCAAGAGAAAGAATACTCCTGAACTCATTATGAAGCCAGAATTACTCAAATACCAAAACTAAAAAACAAAAGAATTACAGGAAAAGTAGACTTCAAAACAATATCCTTCGTAAGCCAAGATTTTAAATTGCTAAATTCCTTTTTTCTTTTAAGTATTTGCTTTGACTTTTTTTTATTACTCTTGATAGTATGTCTTTGAGCAAGTTGGTTCCAGCCTCTAAAGACTTTTTTAAATGTAATCTCCGCCCCCAATGTGGGGCTCAAACTCACCACCCCAAGATCAAGAGTCACATGCTCTACCGACTAATCCAGCCAGGCACCCCTTAAATTGTTAAATTCTTTCTTAGGTTTTATTTATTTAAGTAATCTTTACACCAAACGTGGGGCTCGAACTCACCACCCCAAGATCAAGAGTTGCACGCTCCTTTCACTGAGCCAGCCAGGTACCCCTAAATTGCTCAATTCTTAAGAAAAATTTTAGCAAAGGAATACAATAACGTATGAAAATAATGTCAAGACTAAGTAGGACTGGTCAACCCTCTCAGGTCCCCTCCCTCTTCGGGAGCTTTGTACTATCACTTTACTATCACTCAATAAATTTTGCTTTGCTGCCCACAAAAAAAAAAAAAAAAAGGACTAAGTAGGACTTTTCCCAACAATGCAAGTTTAGTTTAACACTCTAAAATCAATCGATATATAAAACTTCTAGGAAAAAAACATGAAAAAAAATCTATATAACCTTGGATTAGTCAGAGATTTCTTAGACATGACAACAGATAAATGGACTTCCTCAAAATTAAGAACTTCTGCTCTTTGAAAGATATTAACTAAGATAACAAATGAAGAGAAGCCACAGACTGGAAGAAAACAACCGGGAAACAATAAACTGTGACAATCAACTTGGTACATTATGTTCAAATAATAACTGCCACAATTTATTGAACACTTTTAATAAGCCAAGAACTGACAAGCACTTTATATACATTCTCTATTTTAATCCTAAGACCAACCCTAAGAGGTGGATACTATAGAGGTGGAAACTATTATCCTCATTTGACAGATGAACTTAAGAGAAATTGATTGACTTCTCCGAAGTCATATAGATGGTAAGCTGCAGAGCCAAAATTTGAACCCAGTTCTATTTATTGCAATGTCAATGAACTCTCTTAAGTACTCCATCATATGATCTTTCTATTAAAATAACCTAAGTTCGCCTAACACGGAAAAGGCGTCAGAAGCAAAATGTGTAAGTGGCCGTGGCCTCCAGACTTACAGGTTAGTGAACTACAGATTTTACTTACCCAATTAGGAAAACAATACGTGGTATTCATAAGTTTGCTCATGTGTTTGTCTTATAAGAATGATATCTGTGATAGTAGGGTATTTATATACCATCTGAGACTACCTTATGCCTCTAGACACCCCACAAACTAAGTGGTCCCACCTCTGTGCTATGGAAATGAACTGGGTAAAGCAGCGTAGAGTGCAAAAATTTGCATGCATTTTTTAGTCCTCTGTACTGAATGGTACAAGATCCTTTCCATAGGAAACTTTCCCTCCTTGGAACCATATAGGACAATATCTAAAGGAGTGGGCAATAAGCATTATTAAGCATTAACAGAGTATGCATTTATGTTTTTGTCCTTTGTTTGCTTACAGCTTTTATAGGCATTGAGTCAATAAATATTTCCAACAGTCTTTGTGGTGAGTAGGTGGTAGGCATTAACCCATGTAAAACACAAAATAGAGGCAGAGGGGAAACTGGCTGGCTCGACTGGTAGAGATTGTGACTCTTGATCTCAGGGGTCATCCATTTGAACCCCACATTGGGTGTAGAGATTACTTCTAAAATGTTTTTAAAAAGAAAAAAACAACAAAATGGAGTCTGACCGGCAGTAGTGTTCCCTGTTGTTCAGCTGGGGTTCAAGGGAGAACCAGTCTTCTTACCCTCCAAACCACATTCCAGATACTAAATCGAGGCCCTCCTGAGCAGATGGAAATCCTTAGGCCTTTGCAAACATGTAATCTTTCTGACCTATGATTGGGTACTTTCCTGATATAAGCCCTTCCTCCCACTCACAACTGGTCGTAACCTCTGTGTTCTTTGAAATCCCAGACTGTTTATTTCACTCATTCATAGTTTCATTCAACAAATATTAAGTAGGATCTTCCAGGTTGAAGGCATTGTGTATTTCCTTGTATTTAAAATTATGTGTGAACTGATCTCATCCTAGCTTCTGGGCTCTTTGAGGACAGAAAGATCTTACCCAACTCTTCTGTACATCTATTGAAATGCTTAACACAAATCTTGGCACTTGGTGAACACGCATTAAACACTTGATGACTTGACGTTTGACCCATTTCCAATTCAATCCTGTTCCTATTCCAATTGAATCAATAAAGCGAACAAAATCATTCCATGACATTATTCAACCCTTCACTTCCTCCCATTTCTAAGTACCACCTTTCCTGGTACTACTTTTTTTAAAAGAGAATCCTCATTTGGCATACTAGGTCAGTGTGATTATGCATGTAAAAAAACACACACTAAAAATAACTCACCCTGCTTGGAACTCCAATGGCTGGTATAACCAGGGCATGAGGTGATAATGGCAAATGCTCTGGACAGGTATCAGGAGGCCAGCCCTGGCACCAGCTTCTATCAACACCTTCACCAAGGTCTATTGGTTTGTATGTTATTCTCATCTATTCGTATTATAAACTCCTTCAAAGAAGGAACTGTCTTTTGTAAAGAGATGGGATCTAAACAAAACAGTTGGTATTTTGACTCTGGATACCAACTCTACATACTTCTGGATGAGTTCATGTAGCTTGCAGACACGTGAGGAATCCTTGCTTCCATGTGTGCTGTCCTTCCTGGGCCAAGATGTTGTCACTGGGAGGGAGGTAATTAATTTAAAATGATCGTTCTGCTCTCTCAATCTGTCCTCCATCTCCCTAGGACCAAAGACTTTGTAGCCATAGGGCAAAATAAAACCAATTTCCTTCCAGTGCATTAGTGCTTCTTGGACAGCTGGATTAACTAACCCTACAAAACAGTGTGGCTCTGAAATCAGGAATGTGACAACTTCACTTTTGTGAACACCACCTTCTGGGCAAGCATTGGGGTCAAACTCATAAGCCGGCCGAAGCACTCTGTTGGTGACCTCCAGTGGCCCCGACGAAAGGAGGGCTGCTCCAGGATTTCTATGGGTTCAAGGGCGCCAAGTCTAGCTGGAAGTGGGGTTCAGGGCATTTTGTAGAAGCCGCATCTGTAGAGCAAGCACTATCTCCACGTGTTTCGGGGGGTGATGAATTCCCCCAACTCCTCTGTCCTGTAGTGCCATTTTGGGAGCAGGGAACAAGTGATTCTGACCAAAGAAAGGTCAAGAAGGTTCCTCGGGGAGGGCCTCAGAGGCTTTCCACAGAGAAACTGGCTCTTAAGAGGGAACCTTCTTGTGGATGCAAGCTGGTGCAACCACTCTGGAAAACAATATGGAGGTTCCTCAAACAGTTGAAAATAGAGCTACCCTACGATCCAGCAATTGCACTACTGGGTATTTACCACAAAGATACAAATGTAGGGACCCGAAGGGGTACGTGCACCCCGATGTTTATCGCAGCAATGTCCACAATAGCCAAACTGTGGAAAGAGCCAAGATGTCCATCGACAGATGAATGGATAAAGAAGAGGTGGTATATATACACAATGGAATATTATGCAGCCATAAAAAGGAATGAGATCCTGCCATTTGCAACGACGTGGATGGAACCGGAGGGTGTTATGCTGAGTGAAATAAGTCAATCAGAGAAAGACATGTATCATATGACCTCACTGATATGAGGAATTTTTAACCTCAGGAAACAAACTGAGGGTTGCTGGAGTGGTGGGGGGGTGGGAGGGATGGGGTGGCTGGGTGATAGACATTGGGGAGGGTATGTGCTATGGTGAGCGCTGTGAATTGTGCAAGACTGATGAATCACAGATCTGTACTTCTGAAACAAATAATGCAAGATATGTTAAGAAAAAAAGAAGAAGATAGCAGGAGGGGAAGAATGAGGGGGAGTAAGTCAGAGGGGGAGACGAACCATGAGAGAGGATGGACTCTGAAAAACTGAGGGTTCTAGAGGGGAGGAGGGTGGGGGGATGGGCTAGCCTGGTGATGGGTATTAAAGAGGGCACGTTCTGCGTGGAGCACTGGGTGTTATGCACAAACAATGAATCATGGAACACTACATCAAAAACTAATGATGTGATGTATAGTGATTAACATAACAATAAAAAATTAAAATAAAAATTAAAAAAAAAGAGGGAACCTTCTCTCTGAAGGGAGAAAAACGTTTCGTTCGTCGGGTCCCTGTGGCTCGCTCTAAAAGGCCTCGGCCCTCGCTAATTCATTTCCTGACAAAAGCACTTGTGAAAGCGTCAACGCTCCACACATCGATCCACGAGTCTGAGATAACTTCATTTAGAAAAAGATGAAGCCCTCCACGCCGCTTGGCCACCACCTTCGAGGCGGTGTACGACGCCCCTCGCAAAGGGCCCCTCGGACGCCGGACCCTCCCCCACCGCACCCGCGCCGGACCCCGGCCGCGCGCCCAAACTAGGCGCGTGCGCAGACCACCGCGCGGCCGCTCCGCGCAGGCGCCGTGGCCATTTCCGGGATCTGTCAGCCGCTCCCTCTGGGCCTCGGTCCTCCACCCGCGTCCGCCGGAGCCTGTTCGCGTCGACTGACCAGAGTCCGCGAATTCTCCGCTCCGAGCCGGTCCGCACTGCCCCGATCCCAGGTAAGGGACAGCAGGGCGAGCTCCTGGCCCTGTCGGCCTGCACTGGCCCGGCCTCGCACCGGACTTGAACCCGCGGGGGCGGTGAGGCGGGGGCTTAGGCCGCGGGGCCCAGGGGCTGAGGGGCGGGCCGGGTCTCCTGGCCCGGCCTCCGGAGGGGGCGGGGATCCCCAGTCTCCGTGGGGCCCGCCGAGCCCCTGGGGTTCCCACACACACAGATCGATTTTTTTTTTAAGATTTTATTTATTTATTTGAGAGAGAGAGAATGAGAGAGAGCACGAGAGAGAGCACGGGAGAGAGCACGGGAGGGAAGAGGGTCAGAGGGAGAAGCTGACTCCCCGCCGAGCAGGGAGCCGGATGCGGGACTCGATCCCGGGACTCCAGGATCATGACCTGAGCCGAAGGCAGTCACTTAACCAACCGAGCCACCCAGGCGCCCCCACAGATCGCTTCTCTAGAGATTTCCCAGCTCCGAGCCCCCTTCAGTGCCAGAATGAGCGGCTCCTTTACCTGCGCTTCCGCAGCCCTGTTCGCTCCTCTACGGCGGGCATTCATCACAATCTGTAAAACTGTAGTAAATGAGATGACCTTCCTCCTAGCCGAGCGTCACGACGGAACGTTTCTTTAGCATCTAGAATAGGTACTGCGCGCGGTGGGCGACCCGGGAATGTCCCGCTCCTGTCTAGGGCAGCCCTCAATCTTTCAGCTCCGGGGGGGGGGGGGGGCGCCCGAACTGCAGAAAGACCCTCCCCCGAGTTCTTCTAAGCTTCCCTCCGCTCGAGTGCCGCCTTCTCTTAAGTCAGTTATTGCACACACCCGGCCCTACTCGCTCCGCGGAGCCTTTTATGCAGCCCCTTTCACGTTCCAGCCCCTGCAGTGGGACTGCCCATGTTCCAGTCCCGGCGCCACCACTTAGTGGTGAAGGTTGCATCTCTGAGTCCCTGTTTCCTCGTCTGCAGTAGGAATGTTCTTAGGGCTTTTATTATTATTATCGTCACTTATTTATTTATTTACCTATTTGGAGGAAGTGAGTTTATTTGCATTAATTGTCCAGACTAGTACCTGGGCCAGAGTAGGTGCTGAATACATACTCGTTATTCCTACTGTTTGGGCGTTCTGTGCATATCATACCGTCTTCCCTTCCTTTCCTACCCTCCCCCGCCCCCACCTCCGACCAGACTTGAGGACCAGGAAAGTGTCAGATGTATTTATGTTTCTGGCCCTCTCCCTGTACTTAACTACACTTCTGGGAACGTGGTAGACACTTAATAAATTGTAGCTTAGAATCTTTGATGAGAAAGCCATCTGTTCTCATATGCAGCTCTGGAACTTGAAGGAAATGCTAATCTTTTTATCTACTTCCATTCATTTTCTAAATTACCGAAGTTATCCTAGTTCTGCCCTTTTTTAAATCAATTTTATCTCACCTTTTGGTTTCAGGTACGTCCTGGGTTTCTCAGGTATCTAAGGAAAAAAGGAGAGGGTATCAGTCTGGAGGGTGTTTTTGCCCTTTTAGGAAGTGGGTGTAACTGGCTGCTTCCTACCAGAGAGTATTCGGAAACCTTCCAGGGTTACTTCATCTACTTATCACAGTTAAAGGAGGGGATTATCTTGGAAAAATAAAACACTTGCTTGGAGGAAGAGTGGCAGTATTTTGATCTAGTTAACTAATCCTGTGCTGAAACAAATTCTGCATAAAGAAGTTTAAAATGATCTGCCGGTAAGGCTGGTGCCTGGCATTGAAACCTTGTCTCAGAACCTTGTGGAGGGTGTGGTGACCTTGTTGGAGTACCTGGGATTGCTGGGTTGGGTAATGAGAGCAGTTAGAAACTGGATGAATCACAGTGTTGGAAACTGACCCTAAACAGGGAACTGACATCGTTACTGTACAAATACTTTCAGGCTTCAGGGCCAAGAATTCAAAATATATGTAGACATTTCCAAGTTCAGAGGATAATAACCAGTGTGTGCTTTTAGAGATGGTTCAAAAGCCTTGGGTCAAAGGAAGAAAGGGAACTAATTCAGCATCTCTTTTGGGCTAGGCTTTGTACTACATGTTTTCACATGTTACCTCATTTAATCCTCATACCTACAGCCTTGGGTTGTCGGTGACATGTCCATTTTATGTATTTTTAAAAAATGAGATTTTGTATTGTTAAGTGACCTGCCCTGGGTCTCATAGCTAGTATGTGACCCAGCCAGGGTTCAAGCCCAGGTCCCCTTGGCTCCACAGTCCATGGCAACCAAACGTCAGAATGACTGTATTCAAAGCAGTAGGTAAAAAAAGGAGTTGGGTTGTAGGGGGAGTGCTTGGAATCATACTATAAATCATTATAAGTCATTTTTCCTTTCAGCTCTGTATAGTAAAAGCTTATCAGAAGCTTGTCAAATTTCGTATCACTGCCTTGTCTATCCGTTTTTCTCCTGTCTACTCTCATTAAGACAAAAGTTTTCAGGTTTCACTTAAATATTAATCACAGTTTAGAATTAGAATTATCATGCTGTGTCACGAGGTATCTTTTTCTTGGTACAGATTCCAGCTGTTGCTCTCCTGCACTCACTGAGTTTGATGAATACAGACTGTGTTTACTGGGTACCTTATAAATTTGACAAACATGAGTGTTGTCTTACTCTACAGACTTAAAATATCCACATGATTATAAATGAAGTACAGGTCTGAGTGTATGTCCAAATATGGAACTTGAATGATATAACAAATTTAGAAATGCAATATTAGGAGTAATTATGCCATTATGTAAATGTTTACCTCTTTTGAAAGCTTTGCTACTTTGCTTAAAAAACTGAGTTGAGGGATGCATGGCTGGCTCAGTCAGTGGAGCATGCAATTCTTGATCTCGGCATTGTAAGTTCAGGCCCCACTATGGGTGTAGAGATTACTTAAAAATAAATTAAGTTTTCTTAAAAAACTGAGTTAAAGAATGAGAAAGTCTTTGCAACTGTTCTTTTTTAACTATACATGTAATGTGTGCTTTTATTGCATGTAGTCACATTGAATTATTTGTAGGCCAGTTTTGTTTTAATTAACAAATGAGCTTATAAAATACAGCTTTTGAACTAAATTGCTTTTAATTAAGGAGATATTTGTGACACAGTGTGTTATTTTGAGTAACTATGAGTAAAACCTGTTGTGACGGGTAAGCATCTGATATCAGATATGAGAGAGAATCATGCAGTGAGCATCTGGATGTTGTTTTAAAAAACACATTAAGGGGCGCCTGGGTGGCTCAGCCGTTAGGCATCTGCCTTCGGCTCAGGTCATGATCCCAGGGTCCTGGGATTGAGCTCCATATCGGCCTCCCTGCTCTGCGGGAAGCCTGCTTCTCCTTCTCCCACTCCCCCTGCCTGTGTTCCCTCTCACTGTCTCTGTCAAATAAATAAATAAAATCTTAAAAAATAAAAAAATAAAAAAAATAATAAATAAATAAAAAACACATTAAGCAGCCTCATTTGAATTCATGTAAACATTTTTTTTTAATCCAGTTAAAGGCTTTTTCTTTACTTGTAAGTTGCAGTTTGCTTTCTAGAATATGTAAGAATAAAAAAAGTGACCTAAATAAATATCTTCACTTTAGAATAGTGAATTTGAAACACTGACATTTCTCTGCCAGTTCAAGATATCCTATGTTTTATTTAAGGGTGTGCTTAATCTCTTTTTGACCTTTGGATTCCTTTACAACCGTTAGCAGAGACATTTCTTCTGCTTTCCACTGAGATTGATCTCTGCTTTCTCTGCTGAACTTCAGTTGTTCACTTCATAACCTTCTGCTGTCCTTTCCACTCATTTTCTATTTACATCAGAATTCCTGAATTACATTTCAGTCTCCACCCTAGGTTAAAGACTTGTACTGAACTTCAGAGTGTTGTGTGAGGGCCTCTTAGAAATGATAACGGGAAGGAGGATCTGGCTGCTTTTTTAAAAAATTTCTCTTATTTCAGGTAATGGTTGCCTCTTTGGTGGATCTAGATGTGGGTATCTATGAAATAGAGAATTTTATTTGACTTTGAATTTAATGGTGTGTCACAGATTCCTGCTTTTCATTTTCAGTAGAAAGTTTAAAGAGCAATGTAACAAACACCTGTATAGTTTACTCTTTTTGTAGATTTACCAGCTGTTAACATTTTGCCACATTTACTCTTTATATATCTACTTGTCCTGAACTATTGAAAGTAAATTACAGAAGACATCATGACACTTCATCCCTGAACGCTTCATCATCTTTATCTCCTAAGGGTTAGATCGTGCTCCTATCTAATGGCAAACAGTTATAGTTAGGATATTGAAAATAACTTCATATTGTTATGTAATATGTAGTATGAATTCATATTTTCTTTATTGTACAAAATATGTCCTATATGGCTATTTTTAAAAATATAGATTACAATCAAGTTTCATTTGTTGAATTAGAACAGTCCACTTCACACCCATTGCCTCTTAATGAATAGTACAGGCCAGTTGTTTTATAGGATGGCATATATTCTGGTTTGAACTGTTTATTTCCCCTTTGTGTTATTTGACTAATTCCACCTCCCTTTATTTCATCTAAACTGGAAAGTAGGTCTGGGTCTTGATTGGATTTAGAGCAAATATGTTTGGCAGAAATACTTGATAGGTGGGTTGGCCATATTACCAGGTTTCTCCAGGATAGTCCTGTCACCTGTTGTCATAACATAATTAACAATGCCCCTTTTTGCTTTCTTAAACATTTTCTGGTCTGGATGATAAGTGGTCACTATTTTTTTTTTTTTATAATTTTGTGTATTTATTTAACAGAGACACAGCAAGAGAGGGAACACAAGCAAGGGGAGTGGGAGAGGGAGAAGCAGGCTTCCCGCAGAGCAGGGAGCCTGATGCGGGGCTCAATCCCAGCACCCTGGGACCATGACCTGAGCCAAAGGCAGATGCTTAATGACTGACCCACCTATAGGCGCCCCAAGTGGTCACTATTTTTAAGTGATGGTGTGTACTTTGTGTTTCCTCCCATCAGGAAGCCCATCAGATTAGATTGTTCCAGTCTTTTCAATAATAGTTTGATCCCTTGGTTAAGATGGTGACTGCCAGATTTTTTTTGTTGTTAAGGCTCATTTTTCTCTCTTTGAAATTGTGGGATGATAATTTGAGACTGTGTGAATATCCTTTACCCCAACAATCTTTAACCCATGGTTTTAGAGTCCCTTGATGACCCTTGACAGAATAAAGTATACACTGGTGGTTACAATGCTTGTTGTATTTAAATGATTAAGTTTTGACATTGAGATTGATTTTTTAACGGGGCAGTACTGTATTATTTATCCCCAAACACTTTGGGATCCCCAGACAACTTAAATATGTGTTGCCTGCCATTTTAAATGCTTTTTTCTGTTGTTTATTACAGCTTTCTATCCTTTGAAAACACTAAGAATAATGTCCCTGCATCAGTTTTTACTAGAGCCAATCACCTGTCATGCCTGGAACAGGGATCGTACCCGTAAGTGTGCTATTAATTTTACTCCTTTATTTTGGTGCCTTTGATATTTTTATACGTAAGCACTTTTTTAGGGATCACATACTTGTGTCACATGTGAAAAGGGCATGGCCATGGATTCAAAAGGAAACTAGGTCAGTTGTTTGGTTTATAGATAAGAGAAACCAAGGCCTAGAGTTGCCAGTGGAAGGACTTTCCAGTGGTTAATGTTAGAGCCATTGCTAGCATCTAAGCCTTCTGGCTCTGTGTCCATATCTTTGTCTACAGTAAGAGTTGGAGAATGGTTTATATCGGAGGCATCTTTCATTGCCTTAAGAGCCCAGTGTCTGAAATGGTTGTGTAGTAATGTCACAGTCATCCAATATTTAGTCAGAATACTAAGACCTAGAAATAAGCTCTTACAGAGACGTATAGTTTACTCCTGGTGTGCTAAGAGCAGTATTAGCTACTATTTACTATATTATTGTAATAAGCTTGAGTTTCTAGTTTTCTAGCTCCAACCATCTAGAAAGGGATGGAAAAGACTCTTAGAAGTAGGCACAGTACAACAAGCAAAGTGACAGAGTATGTAAGAGGGAGGCCAAAAAAACCCCTAAGAACAGACAGAAGTGTAGTAGTGTGCCCATGAGTTATTTTTAAAAATTAAATTATATTCACTATCTTCTTTAAAATAAAGCTTTTTGGAGGTGCCTAGGTGGCTCAGTCAGTTAAGCATCTGCCTTTGGCTCGGGTCATGATCCTAGGGTCCTGGGATCGAGCCCCGCATCGGGCTCCCTGCTCAGTGGGGAGTCTGCTTCTCCCTCTTCCTTCCTCACAACCCCGAGATCATGACATGAGCTGAAATCAAAAGCCAGATGCCCAACCTGCTGAGCCACCCAGGCGCCCCCTAGACATACCATATTTCCATCAGTTTATTCATCAGTTGGTGGACATTTGGGTTGTTGCCACTTTTTGGCTATTACGAATAATGCTGCTGTGAACATTCACATACCAGTTTTTATGTGGACATATGTTTTCAGTTCCCTGAGTTTATACCTAGGACTTGAATTTCTGGGTCATATAGTAACTATGTTGAACGTTTTGGGGAGCTGCCAGACTGTCTTCCAAAATGGCTGTGCCATTTTACTTTCTCACTAGTAGTGTATGAAGGTTCCAGTTTCTCTGTGTCCTTGTCAACACTCATTATTATCTGTCTTTTTTGTTATAGCCCTGTACCCACTGTATTCTAGTAGGTATAAAGTAGTATCTCATTGTTTTGATTTGCATTTCCCTGTTGATGACTAATGATGTTGAGCATCTTTTCAAATGTTTATTGGCTATTTATATATTTGCTTTGGAAAAGTGTCTATTCAGATCCTTTGCCTATTTTTAAAATTAGGTTGTCTGTTTATTGTTGAGTGATAAGAGTTGGATATAAGTCCCTTACACAATATATAATTTACAAAATCTCCCATTCTGTGGGGTGTCTTTTCACTTTCTTGATGATGTCCACCGAAGCACAAAAGTTTTTAGTTTTGAAAAAGTCCAGTTTATTTTTTTCTTTTGCTGCTATGCATTTGCTGTTGTATCTAAGAAACCATTTAATTCAAGGTCACAAAGATGTATACCTGTGTTTTCTTCTAAGAGTCTTACAGTTTTAGCTCTTATATTTACATCTTGCATCCATTTCGAATTAATTTTTTGTATAAGGTGTGAGGTAGAGAGCCCAAATTCATCCTTTTGCATGTGGCTCTCCAGTTGTCCCAACACCATTTGTTGAAGACTATTCTCTCCTTAATGAACTGTCTTGGTACCCTTGTCAATAATCAGCTGACTATAAATGTGAAGGTTATTGGACTCTCAATTCTGTTTCATTGATCTTTTTGTCTATCCTAATGCCAGGACCACACTGTCTTGGTTACTGTAGCTTTGTAGTAAGTTTTGAAATTGAGAAATGTGAGTTCCAACTTTGTACCTCTTTCTCAAGATTCTTCTGGCTCTTCTAGGTCCCTTGCATTTCTGTATGAATTTAAGGGTCAACTTATTAATTTCTGCAAAGAAGCCAGCTGAGATTTTGATCTTTCAATCTAATATGTAACATGCCAGAGAATCTAGAGCTTCTGTTTTGTGATCATTTCACAGTTTCATAGCTGAGTTTCCTATGTCCTCTGTCTCTACTTTCCCATGTAAAAATGGGTTTTTGGAGTATTTCCAATTATTTTTAGTAGAAAGTTATCATTGTTCTCATTTAAACTACTTGATAAACTTGATAAATATTAAGACATAGTTTTGTTATTATAATTTGAAATTTATAGCATTTTTCAGCTTTAGATTTGGCTTTTGAAGCATCTTAGAAATTTAGAGAAATACATATAACTGGTTTTGAGAAAGTACTTAAAGTCTTAGGATTTTAGAGCTAGATATATTTATCTGGTTCCACAGTTTCATCTGTAAAACAAGTGTAACTTTCCTAAGGAGGGAAAGGAAAAGAAATATAATAGAAGGGGTAGGACTAGTAAATGATCTAAAGTCTGAATCATAGATCCTAATTTTAATTATAAGAAATCAGTGTTTTGGGTATCTGAGTGGTTCAGATGGTTAAGCGACTGCCTTCCGCTCAGGTCATGATCCCAGGGTCCTGGGATTGAGTCCCACATCAGGCTCCCTGCTCACCAGGGAGTCTTGCTTCTCCCTCCTTCTGCCCCTCCCCCCTGCTCGTGTGCATGCTCCTTATCTCTCACAGTCTCTCTCTCTCTCAAATAAATAAAATCTTAAAAAAAAAATTAGTGTTTTGGGGTTTTTTTTAATGGATGAACTAGAAAGAGTGAAAAATCAATATAAATTCAAAAGAAATTTATCATATATATGTATATTCTTAATATTCTTAATATTTCAAATTGGTCTGAGAGATTTCTCTTGAAAACAGAATTTTACTTTGTGATTCATATTGGCTTTATTGTAAAGGAAAGCTTTGATGTATTTAATGACCAGAATCAAGTTTGGGGGTTTTTTTTTTTTGTTTTTTGTTTTTTTTAGTAGATCGATGGTTCCAAGCTGGGTGCATGATAGCAGTAATGAGAATGTTTGAGCTATTTTCAGTGTTTCAGAAACTCTAACAAAGTAAATATTTGTTGCTAATAATGTTGGACAGGTGAATTAAAATGTCAAATATTTTTACTATGGGCTAAAATTTTATCAGCAAGGTAGGATAACATTGTTTAATTCTTACTGATTAGAATCTTTACTTAATAGTTGTATATGTCTCGGGTGCCTGGGTGGCTCAGTTGGTTAAGCGACTACCTTTGGCTCAGGTCATGATCCCAGAGTCCCGGGATCGAGTCCCCCATCGGGCTCCCTGCTCAGCAGGGAGTCTGCTTCTCCCTCTAACCCTACCCCCTCTTGGGCTCTCTCTCTCACTCTCTCTCTCTCTCTCTCTCTCTCAAATAAGTAAATAAAATCTTTAAAAAAAATAGTTGTATATGTCTCTAATAAAATGAATTTTTATTTTTTTTAAAGGTTTTATTTATTTGAGAGAGAGAGATCATGAGCAGGGGGGAGAGATATAGGGAGAGGCAGACTCCTCACTGAGCAGGGAGCCTGATGTGGGACTCGATCCCAGGACTCTGGGATTATGACCCAAGCCAAAGGCAGACCCTTAACCAACTCAGCTACCCAGGCACCCTAAAATGAATTTTTAAATTCAGTTTTTCTACAAAACATTTTAAAATATGGGATCCAAGTAGAGGTAAAAATAATAAGAGGAAATTTTCAGGGGTAAATCTTGGGAACCATATTTTTAAAACAGATTTCTTACTCCTTCCTTGAACCTATTTTTAAAATGCCAACTGTTGGGCGCCTGGGTGGCTCAGTCGTTAAGCGTCTGCCTTTGGCTCAGGTCATGATCTCGGGGTCCTGGGATTGAGCCCCGCATTGGGCTCCCCACTCTGCAGGAAGCCTGCTTCTCCCTCTCCCACTCCCCCTGCTTGTGTTCCCTCTCTCGCTGTGTCTCTCTCTGTCAAATAAATAAATAAAATCTTTAAAAAAAATAAAATGCCAACTGTTGGCATGCCTTGCTGGCTCATTTTGGTGGAGCATGCGACTTTTGACTTTGGGGTTGTGAGTTCGATGTTGGGTGTAGAGATTACTTAAACAAATAAAATCTAAAAAACAAAACAAAACAGGGACGTCAGGGTGGCTCAGTCGGTTAAGCCTCTGCCTTCGGCTCAGGTCATGATCCCCTGGTCCTGGGATTGAGTCCCACATCCCCCTCCTTGCTCAGCAGGGAGCCTGCTTCTCCCTCTGCCTGCCACTCCCCATTTCTGCACGCCTGTTCTGTCTCTGACAAATAAATAAAATCTTTGAAGAAAAAAAAAACTAACATATCTCTGTTTTGGTGACAATTTCAAGTTTAGGTGTTAACTGTTGACTTTTTTCCTCCAGAGATTGCTCTTAGCCCCAATAATCACGAAGTCCACATCTATAAGAAGAACGGGAGCCAGTGGGTGAAAGCTCATGAACTCAAGGAGCACAACGGACACATTACAGGTAAAGGAAGATGATACTTGCAAATTGAGCACTCTTCCATTAAATAAAGAGCCTGATAAAGTAAGTCTGCCTTAATATTTAAAGTCGCGCAGCGTTTACTGAGTTTTCTTTAGAAAGCTTGAGAAAATAATCATCATAGTGATCTCAGTTTTTAAGTGCTTCTTTTGGCCCAGCTGGGTCACTGCACTCCACTAGTGTATGGAAAACACTGATCCTACTCTGAGGAGTGAAGAGCCTAGATGAGGTGACGAGATGAGAAAGTGAAAACTAGACATCTAGTGTGTCAGCTGTGGGAAAACATAAGCCATACTGTGTTCCCAAGTGAGGGGACACAGTGTCTTCCAAAAGCTTTCTGTATGTTGTTTGTGGGGCGAGGAAGACATTCCAAAATACTGAAAAGGACAAAGAGTAACGTAACAAACACCCACATTGCCACCACCTAGAATTAACAACTGTGCCAGAATACTGAGAAAACAGAGCTTTTTTTTTTTTTTTAAGATTTTTTAATTTTTATTTATTTGACAGAGAGAGAGACAGCAAGAGAGGGAACACAAGCAGCGGGGGAGGGAGAGGGAGAAGCAGGCTTCCTGCAGAGGAGGGAGCCCGATGCAGGGCTCAATCCCAGGACCCTGGGATCATGACCCGAGCTGAAGGCAGACGCTTAATGACTGAGCCACCCAGGCGCCCCCAAAACAGAGCTTTAATAATAAGGAGTATTAATCAGGATAACAGTACGGTCCCCTCCCACCGCCAGTCCTATTCCCATGCCCCAGAAGCAGTCTGTAATTTGGTGTGACATTGTCCCAGTTCATTTTTAATACTTGGACATACACGTATACACACTCGTAAGCGATCTTTAGCACTTGGGGCTGGTATATTTAAGTGCTACATAAATGGCATCCTGTTGTGCATCTCCAGCTTGCTTTTGCATTTCACGTTGTTCCTGAGTTATGTGTTGATCAGGTTTATTCCTTTTAACCACTATTTAACAATTCATACCTTGTTTATTTACTCTTCTCTCCACTGAAGGACGTTTAGGTTGTTTGCAGTTTTTCCTGATAGTGAAGTGCTAGATCGAGCCTCCCTGCGCAGGTCTCTTTGTACATGCGTGAATGTTTGTTTATGGCAGACTCGTACTGCTGGGGTGTGCACATGCTCAGCTTTGCTAGGCATGGTCACACTGCCTTCATCCTGGCCCCCCCGGTATGGGGGTGCTTATCTTCCCCCATCCGACACATACTTGATACGATCAGAGGGTCTGATGAGTGAAAGGTTGTGTCTCTAGAAATTGCACTTTCCTGCGTAATAAAAAGGTTGAGCATATTTTCTGATGTTTATTAGCCATGCTGGATTTCTTTCTCAGACTTTACTGTTCATTACTCCTGATCAGTTTTCCATTGAGTTTTTATCCTTTTCTTGTTGACTCATAGAAGACAGGATCTTAAAGCATTGGCTCTGAGGCAGGTTCCTGAGTGTACATGAGCTTTCATCTTTGACAAAAACCCCTCGATGAATAGGTGGATAAAGGTGGCAAGCAGAGTGGTGCTGAGTTTCATTAAGCAGGTATCAAATAAGGGAGGAGGAGGAGTCAGATAAAAATGGAGAATTTCTCTAATGGTTTTCAGAATTCAGTGAACCAAATCCCGATACCAGATTTCAAGAGAATGCATTGCTTTTTTGTGAGGTGGTATCTGGCTATTTTTAAAAGAATATAGTCACTTACTGCTGTGTTCAGAAAGAATTCTTGTTCCTTGATCCTTACTACTATAATTTTTTCTTTATCCATTTTCTGGCAGAGTTGATTCAGCCTCTTGCTTTTAACAGTTTGGTCAAGCACGTCAGAACTTATTCTCCATAACGTTTCTTTTTATTTTTTTTTTAAGATTTTATTTATTTGACAGAGAGAGACACAGTGAGAGAGGGAACACAAGCAGGGGGAGTGGGAGAGGGAGAAGCAGGCTTCCCTCTGAGCAGGGAGCCCGATGCGGGGCTCGATCCCAGGACCCTGGCACTTAATGACTGAGCCACCCAGGCGTCCCTCTCCATAACTTTTCAATTACAAATTTTTCACTGCAATCTTGGATTTTCCCTCTCTTCACAATGACATTTGCTCTTAAGTAGGCAGCAAAGTGACTGATAATGAATTTTTTTTTAATTGTGACCCTGAAATTGCCTCTAGTCCTCCAACGTACTGATTAGCTTAAAGATATCCTTCCCCCCAACCAGAGAAAAACAGCATGTTTTGACCTTCTGCACCCTTTCCATTGTATTCCCCAGCAAAAACTCACGACCATCCCTTCTTGTTTTTGCCGGTGATTTGTATGTGATGCTAGTGAGCATCAGGAGCCAACTGATCATATTCCTGAGCTAGCACGAAAGACATAATTTATAATTTCTATTTTTGTTGCTATTGCTTTCCCATGACCTTATTTCTATTAGGTTTGGCCCATTTTCTTTACATTCCTTTGCCAGTGGCCTTGTGACCTAAAAATAAGAACATTCATACTTTAAATTGGAATTTTAGCATTAGGAAATACTTCTAAGTGAGAAAGGGCTAAGGTGAAAGACCACAGAAATAGCCAAAAAAGTGAAATACTTAGTTATGTTCTTCTTCTCGTCTGCTTCTCTTTTGGAACCCTTTGAACTTGGGCCTGTTTTCATTCAAATGTTCAAATGACATTTTTTTTTAGATCTGAAAAAACTTTTGTTGGAAAAATCTAAATATAACTCTGTGGCAAGAGACCAAGGATCAAACATATTTTCTCATAAAGATAGTAACTACAGAAAAAAAAGAAAGAAATCCTCTCAAGTTTTCTAGAAGAAAAGACCAGTCAGTACTACAGAGAAAAACAGTATGGTTAACATCAAAGAGAAATCAGAGTCCTGGTGTTTGTTTCTGTGAGTTTCTTTTTTTGTGTGTTAAAGTGATCATTCTCTTTAAAAGAAAAATTTACTGTGGACAGTTTTAAACAGATAACATAAAAAAGGAAGAATAATGTAGTGAGCCCCTGTATACCCATCATCACCCGGATTCAGCAGTTACCACCTCACAGCCAACCTTGTTTTCAACTCATTTCCTCCTTGTATAGTTTGGAAGTACATGCCAGACACTGCATCATTTCGTATTTCAGTTTGTGTCTCTAAAAGAGAAGGACTCTTCTTTTCAATAATACCTGATACAGTAATTTTAATGGGGACTTTAATAAGGTGCACACATGGTTGTGATTAGTTGATATATCTCTTGTCTTTTGTCTATAGGTTCCCTTTCTTCTCTTTAACTTTTTAATTTATTTGTGAAGAAAACTGAGAAATCAGGTTGTTTGTCCTGTAGTGTTTTCTGGAATCTGGATTTTACTGATTGCAAGCCCATGGTATTTTACATGTTTTTCTGTCCTCATCTTTCTTGTAAATTGCTAGTTGAAGGTAGGGAGTTAGGAAGTTCTTTCGTCAAGGATGCACATGGTGTCTAGTCATTGTTCTATGATGCTAGCAACTGTCAAGGGTCAGTGGCCATATCGATTCATTTAGTAGTGGCCGCAGGGTGGTGGTATTCTAGATCTGTCATTTCCTTTCTGTTAGCTGATTACATTTGTAAGAGACACTTCCCTTCATCTGCTGTTTGGCTACCTGGATATATATTTAGTATGGAAAAAACAGGGTAGATGCTTTATTCTGTTCCTTTGCCTTTAAAGCCTGATGGAATTAAAACAGTATTTAAACAAATATTTAAATAAACTTAAAATTTTAAAATAAGAGAATACAAAACAAAAGTAAATAAAGAGTTAAAAGCTAATGCCATCTAAAATACTTTGAAGCCGTGACTGTTTTTACAGTTTCCATACTCAAATGAAAGATGTAGCTAGACTAGAAGCATTAAAACAAAGCAGAATACGGTCCCTTCTGTTTTTTTAGAGAGTATGGACCTGTTGATTTTTAAAAGTGCCTCATGCTTAAGCACCTCAGGAATTCTAATAACATTATGTGTTTAATCAGAGTGGTGATCATATGGAATAAGGACTGAAATTTTAGATTGTCAAAACCATCACAAAATCACTGAGCTTTCTCATTTATAAGGCAATATTCTGGATGTTAAGGGACACATTTGTTTTCTATTGCTGTGTAACAAATACTGCAAACTTAGCAGCCTAACCAAAGCAAATTTATTATCTCACAGTTTTTGTGGGTCAAGAGTCTGGGCATGGCTTATCTGGGACCCCTGCTTAGGGTCTCGAAAGTCGTAATCAAGGTATCAGCCAGGGACGGGTTCTCATCAGAGGCTTGACCAGGGAAGAATCCACTTCCAAACTCCTTCAGGTTGTTGGGAGTAGAATTTCCTAGCAGCTGTAAGATTCATGTAATGTAATCTTGTCCACTACTCATGTACATCTAATCACCTTTCCACCATTCCATTGATTGGAAGCAAGTCACAGGTCCTGCCCACACCTATAGGGAGGGGACTTCCCTAGGGTCTGCCCACCACAATAGTTTCAAAGACTTCTTATTTTCAAGAAGCTTGTAATCAAGTTAAGAAAACGAGACATTCATAAAAATAACAATATTTTGCATCACACTTTGGGGAATTTATCACAGAGAGATCATTTTAACCAGAACAAAAAGGTATGTTCCTGAATGTTTATTCCAATGTTATCTATTTTAATAAATGATTGGAGACTAACAAAGCATTCAACAATGGGATGTTTGGGGCAATTATTATGATAAGATCAATGTTCTGAAATAATGCATAACCAGTACTAATTTATAAAAAGGGGAGGAAAATGTTTGCCATAGTATTAATATCATTTGGGGGGAGAAATGTGTATGGACATAAGAATGGGAGCAGGGCTTTTTCTACTTCCTACATGTCCCTTTGTGGTGTTTGTTTCTTGTAGGTTTTGCTTTTGTAGTTAAAAATAAAACTTAAAATCTGGGGCGCCTGGGTGGCTCAGTTGGTTAAGCGTCTGCCTTTCGCTCTGGTCATGATCCCAGAGCCCTGGGATCAAACCCCGAGTCTGTCTCCCTGCTCAGCGGGGAGCCTGCTTCTCCCTCTCCCTCTGCCTGCTGCTCTGCCTGCTTGTGCTCTCTCTTGTCTCTGTCGAATAAATAAATAAAATCTTTTCAAAATAATAAATAAAACTTAAAATCTAATAAAGAGGGCTGCAAAACTATCCTATAATGAATGGACTTGCAATCAAAATACACATCACTTAGAATACACTCCCGCATTTTTCCCCCTCAGTGGTGCAAATAATTGAGCAGACTATTCCTGTAGGTGAAAGAATGAATGAACTCTTCATACAACTAAAGCCACTGTGAGTTATGACCAGTGGAAACTTTGATTTATATTCATCTTACTTTTTTCCCTATGTTAAGAATGATAATGATTAATTTTTAGGGAGATATCTATCATAAGAATTTATTAGTTGGGACGTCTGACTCTTGATCTCAGCTCAGGTCTTGACTTCAGGGTTTGAGTTCAAGCCCCACGTTGGGCTCCATGCTGGGCATGGAGCCTACTTAAAAAAAAAAAAAAAAAAGAATTTATTAGTAACATTTCTGTATGTTCAATGTGGAATTATATTTGTAGGAAATATGTAACTAAAAAATGATTGAGCCATAGCAGATTTTACTCTCGGTATGTAACAAACTGATCTTGACTTTGGGATCCTTCACAGAGCCATCAAATAAGTAAAAGTCTGGCCAAATATGAAAAACAATCCATACATATTTAGATTTCTTCCTAGTTTGGATGCAAAAATACTCAGGGACCCTTTCTAGAACCTGTAGCATATAGAAAAGGTATTGAGGTTAGTTTAAATGACAGTGACCCTCATAAGAATATGTAATGAGTCACAATTTGTATTTTGCCTCCGTTTACTAAAGTTTTGTTTTTGTTTTTTTTTTTAATTTAATAGAGACAGCGAGAGAGGGAACACAAGCAGGGGGAGTGGGAGAGGGAGAAGCAGGCTTCCCGCTGAGCAGAGAGCCCGATGTGGGGCTCAATCCCAGGACCCTGGCATCATGACCTGAGCTGAAGGCAGTCGCCCAACCAGCTGAGCCACCCAGGCGCCCACTACTAAAGATTATTTGAATTTACCCTGATGTTTTGTTTCGATGTGACGTAGCAGATTTTCAGTTGTTATCATGGAGTGAGGTCTGTTAATGAATGAATAAAGGTACTTTTAAACCCCCCAAAATCTAATAATGAGAAAAGAAAAAGGTCTTTACACCAGATCACTTTAGAAACCTGTGAATGGGTGGTAGAATGCCCCTGTTTAATTTTGTAACCTCCACAATCATAAAACAGCTCTGTTCTGCCTGGCCTCGTGGAGGATCCCGAGTTACAGAACTTTGCAGAGAAACCTTGCCTTTGCGTTTGAGGTGATGATCGGGACCATAGATGAGGGGAAGGTTGGGGCTGGGGAGGAAGATACCAAGCCCACTTCTAGCCCTGCCATGGCAGTGCCCACCGGGCTGTTTCACGTCTCTTATCATCGGCCAGGCAAAGCAGGTGACACCACATCTCACTTGCAGGTATCGACTGGGCTCCCAAGAGTGACCGCATCGTCACTTGTGGGGCAGACCGCAATGCCTATGTCTGGAGTCAGAAAGATGGTGTCTGGAAGCCAACCCTGGTGATCCTGAGAATTAATCGTGCAGCGACTTTTGTCAAGTGGTCTCCGCTAGAGAACAAATTTGCTGTGGGAAGTGGAGCACGACTCATTTCTGTTTGTTACTTTGAGTCTGAAAATGACTGGTGAGCAATATCTGAGTATTTTTTATTTCTCTCTGTGGAATTACACATTTGGACCACTGTGTTCTTGGTGACTTCTTGAAGCATTGGGTGAAGGCTTAACTATAACTTCAGTGTTTCCTCATCTGGAGATTTTTTTTTTTCCTCTGAAGATCTCTAGTCCCTCTGAGCAGTTTTCCTTCTTATATGCACGTTGAGTCAAATCACATCTTTCTCATGTTGCTACAGACCTGTGGCCCCGTTTTCTGATTTCCTAACTGGTACGTTCTGTAAGATGCTACTGTTCTCATTCTGTGCTGTCCAAATTGTTTTGTTACTCTTACAGGTAACTCATAAACTTGAGAGATTCCCATGCATGACCTGAGAAGTAATTTTTTTCCTCACAACTCTGTCTACTTAAAATAAGATTCCTGCAGATAACAATGTACTCCTTTAAAATTTATTGGCTGATCCAATCTGTCTTAGTATAATATTTTATTCACTTAAACTGTTGGGAGTAAAAATTGACTGGGATCTTGGAACTATAGTCAGCCTGTTGTACTTTCTATATAAATCACTTACAGCTGAGCCACTCAAAATACAGAGATTGATTTTATGGCTAAGTAACTTATTTTAACTAATCCTTCTCACTTATTTGATAAAAAAACGACTCTGCTCTATGTGGCACACATTCACAAAGGATGGTAAATAGCCTTCAACATGGAATTGTCATTTAGTAAGAATCTGGCAGTGTTTGTATTTGTCCTAAAAATAGCAGAGTACACATTACTCTTTGTGTCACTGTTACTGGTTCCTTTCTGCTGCAACAGTGGAAGGAACGGATTATATTATGTTTTGTGAAATTTCGTGAAATCTCACAAATTCTGATTCTTTGGAAAGAAAATCTGAATTTGCAACAAGATTAAATTATGAATTTAAGACCTGCATTTTTCTTTCAAGTATGTGTAAAAATAAGCCTAACAAAACGTTGCCTGCCAGAAGTCATTTTAGGAGACTCACTGTAATGAATAGATAAAAACTTTCCTTCCTGGGTAACGTTCAACCTCAGAGACTGCTCACATTTTTATTCATTGAAAAATAGTCTCAAATATAGGTAAATTGGGCTGTTCTATAGTACAAGGTTGTCATTTGAACAAGCTGTGTGTTCAAGGGAGTTTCTCAGCTATAGAACAACATTTCACTGGAGTGATGTGAATACAACAATCTCTAAAAGCCTATAACTGCATTACAAGCAAGTCAGAACACAGTCTGTTTTTCAGAAGGAAATTTTTTAGATAGGTTCCTAAGAGAAAGATTCTGTGGAAAAGTAATTTGGCATTCAAGAATGGGCGTTCGGCTCGATATTAAGTCTCTCGGATCTCAAACAGCAGAACATGATTGGTTTTTAAGCAGCAGTTTAGAGGCAGAAATTGAATTAGTGAAGCCAGAATAATGACTGATCTCAGACATAAATAAACTTTTCGAGTGGAGGAGAATTAGCACCTCCAAGAGGTTGCTATTTTCTTGGTTGTGATTTCTCTGAAAAAAAAATAGTAATAATAATAATATGCAGCTTCACAGAGACGTAGAAAGGAAATTGAGCTATTTTACAAGTCAAACTTAACCCAAAATGAAATAACAGATCACTGAGTATTTGTCATAAAAATTTAATTTCAAACCCTACATTTTATTTGAAAGGTTAAAGTCACATGTAATCTGAAACTCCATGGCCAGTATCCAGAGTTAATCCATAAATACAGTTACTCACAGGGATCCCCTGGTTGCCAGGAAGATTCAGTGATAAGAACATCAAAGCCTAAAAGAACAGAAAGGACTATTTATGGCTCTTCTTCCTCTCTCCATTCCTCTCTGTGGCAGAGGACTGGGTCGCCACATGGGTGTCACCTGACACACCTTTGTTAGGCCCTTTGGGAACTGTTGCTCGATGTGTGGATAAACTGAAGTGGATTTTCTCCTTTTGTAGGTGGGTAAGCAAGCACATTAAAAAGCCAATTCGATCCACGGTCCTCAGCTTGGATTGGCATCCCAACAATGTTTTGCTGGCAGCAGGATCATGTGATTTCAAATGCAGGTGGGAACAAATGAGAACTGGTAGACAGAATTGATCTGTTCCTTGCTCATCTTTCAAGTTTTTCTCAGGTTCCTTTTCATTGCAAGGTACAGTGCTGGGTACCATGAAGGACTCACAGGTAGAAGGAGCTTGTGATCTAGGAAAGCAAGTACAGAAGTCACGGAGGGGGAAGGAAATAGATTCGGGAGGTGCAGGAGGAGGGAGCTGCATGGGTGGGGCCAGGGATGTTTTCCTCGGGCAGACCATCATGTCTGGAGCAGAGGTATAGTGGCCCTCAGACGGCGGTATTATTTCTCATTTCGTAACCCAGGCAGGGACTCAGCAGATTCCGGGCTGAAGCTATAAGATGGACAAAACATAGCTAAACAGTGCTCTGCTGAGCTATTATACTGTGTTCTTCCTTTTCAGTTCAAGCTTTTTATTTGTTTTTAGCGTGAGGCTAGAAGAAGCACAGCCACTTTGCTAAGAGCTTTAAGGATCATACAGTGTAATTGCTTTTTACAGTTATTCTTTACCAAGAAGGCTTTCTTCCCCTTAGCCCAAAGAAAAGCAAATAAATGTTACTTCACATTGACAATATGGTGGGTTGGGAGATGGTATGCATCTTTCTGTAGTAGGCTATTTGGAGAATTTCCAGAAAACCTGCCTAGTGATTTATATCCAAGAATATCCAATGGTTTGGTTTTGGTTTTTGTTTTTTTAAGATGTGTGTGGGAATTTGACTGTGGAATGGGGATACAGTAGCATCAAGGCACTCTGGAAAAAGACTGGTTCTACTTAAGAACCAATGTAACAGCGTAGACATTCTCTAGGAGAATTCAGTTTTGTTGTCTGATGTGTTACCTGGAGTCATTCTAGCTCTCTTGAAGGATGGAACGGAATGATCCATACCACCTGAATTCTCAGGTTATGTCTAAAGAATCTGGTTATGAAAATAGGTTCCCAATTTTTTGGATAATACTAATTTCCAGAAACAAACTTAGCTTTGAATTGCAGTCCTATGGGTAAGAGTCTCTTCAGTTCACTCTCTCCAGTTGGAGACTGAGAGCCACCCGTTCTGTCACAGACTCTGATGACTAGAGCATTTGCTGACTTAAGGCCCAGCGATTCTCAGACTCATAAATATAGAGGACAAACTGATGGGTGCCAGAAAGAAGGAGGGTGAGGGGATGGGCAAAATGGGTGAAGGGGAGTGGGAGGTACAGGCTTCCAGTTACGGAGTAAGTCTCGAGGATGACAGGTAACATAGGGACACTGCAAGAGCATCGTGTGGTGACAGATGGTAGCTACACTTGGGGTGAGCATCGCGTAAGGTATAGAGAAGTTGAATCACCATGAAACTCATGTAATACTGTGTGTCAGCTGGTATTCAGAAAAAAAAAAAAGTAGAGTCCAGCAATTCCAAGGTCATGTCCTCTAAATCAGAGAGAACTCACTGTGCCCTTCACCTCTCCAGAGGTGCTCTGCCTCTTCCAGAGCTGCTGCTGTCCTTGTCATTTCGGGGCAAGTATCTCAGATCATGTTAGGGAGTCTTTAGGTCCAGAGGTTCTTGAAGAGAAGCTCTACAAAGTAGAAATAGCGTTGGAGGGGGGTGGATTCCCAGCTGCTCTTTCTCCCTCCCTTATCCTGACTCAGCATCCAAACCTTCTCACACACAGCTTCCTGGAATTCAAGAGGGAGAGACTGCTGACAGCCAACTGTAAAGGAGACCCTCCTTCACCCAAGACAATAACCTGTCACAAAGACTGGACAGGGAGCCCTGACAGCATAATGGCCTGAGGGAGAGCCTGCCCACTCCCTCACTGGCCTCCTTTGGCTTCCTCTTTGGATGTCCCTTTCTTTAAATGGGTTAATGCCATTGGTTTATGGCAGCGTGGCACATAGTTTCCTCTCCTACCGTTTGGCTGTGTGGGCTTCCTGGAATACTGTGTTGAAAATGATAGTGAAGTAGGAAAGAATGCCGTGCTCACTTAGCAAGGTCAGCTATGTGCAAGGGGGGAGGGGCGGGGCAGCATGATCCTCCCACAGAACGTGCGCTCCGGGAGGGAAGGGCTTTTGTGTTCATTGCTTCTAGAAGTGCACCCCTAGAGCAGGGCCAGACATATCGTAGGTCTCTGTGTATACCCTTGGATTGAGTGCATTTTGCCAGACTCATATGGGCCTGTAGGCAGCCCTTAGAACCAAGCCTTGAGAGATTTGTGGCTGTGACTTTGTCACGTTTTGCTTTTCAAGATTCAATCTTTTTGCGTTCTGAGACACCTTACAGCAGCTGCCCATGGCCTGTTTCTGTATACATATATTTTCATTTACTTTTTCCTTCTTTCCTACCCCTTAAACTGCAGGGTGTTTTCTGCCTACATTAAAGAAGTGGATGAAAAGCCAGCCAGTACGCCCTGGGGCAGCAAGATGCCTTTTGGTCAGCTGATGTCAGAGTTTGGTGGCAGCGGCACTGGTGGCTGGGTACATGGGGTCAGCTTCTCTGCCAGTGGGAGCCGCCTGGCCTGGGTCAGCCACGACAGCACCGTATCCGTTGCTGATGCCTCAAAAAGTGTGCAGTGAGTATTTGCCTTTTGCTTGGAGTTAGGGAGTGGTTTGGGATCTCTCACCAGCTGGGCTAAGGCTGTCCTTCCCTGGGGGAAGTTCAGGATGTGAGCATAAAATTGTGACCCAGAACTGCAAGGCCGCCTTTAAAGTCACAGACACACATTTAGATTGTCCATTCGGGGAAATTTTAAAGTTAGGTCTCACTTCCAGAAACACTTCTTAATGGGGAGGTAGTGATGGTGATTCCTTTGAAGGACTCTCCTGGTTTGCTGCTGATAAGAGTTCCTTCAGATAGCCAATTTAGTCTGTTCGTGTGAATTTCTCACAACAGGTACACGTCATCCAGCAGTCTTAAGTAGGAGATAAGGTTCTTACTCTGTGTAGTCAGTGAACAGTGACTCCATTAATTTGGAATTTCATTCAGTAATACTTAAAACCCTGATACCAGTTTCTCTGGAGTATGCCAGAAGAACTCGAATTGCAATGACTCATTTGTGAGGGAGGCACCTGCCCAGCCTTAGGGAGAGCACCAGGTATCTTGTCATACATCAGAATTTATTTATTAAGATTTTAGAGAGCGCAAGCAAGCACAAGGGAGGGGGAGGGGTAGAGGAAGAGAGAGAAGCAGGCTCCCCACGGAGCAAGAAGCTGGACGTGGAGCTCCATCCCAGGACGCTGGGTCATGACCTGAGCTGAAGGCAGATGCTCAACCACCTGAGCCACCCAGGCGCCCCCCACATCAGAATTTATATCTGCTTGGGCGCCTGGGTGGCTCAGTGGGTTAAGCGACTGCCTTCGGCTCAGGTCATGATCCCGGAGTCCTGGGATCGAGTCCCGCATCGGGCTCCCTGCTCAGCAGGGAGTCTCCTTCTCCCTCTGACCCTCCCCCCCCTCATGTGCTCTCTCTCTCTCATTCTCTCTCTCTCTTTCAAATAAATAAATAAATCTTTAAAAAATTTTATATCTGCTCATCATACGCTGGAGGAAGAGAGATGATAATTGGAATTCTTTCCCCTTATGAATCTTTGTTCTTCCTGGTGAATCCTTTTCCATTGGCAGCTAAAGGTTACCCACCCTAAAAGGTCTCCTAACTTGTGAACCTGTGTGGTAAGAACCGGTCACCTCAGGTGTCTCTGCCCCCCTCTGCTGCACAGTGACAAGTGACATTTCAGAGAGGATATTTTTTTACCAACTGGATTGAATTGGGTTTATTTACTTTTTTTAACACCATAATAAATGGTGTAGTCTTCCAGATTTCTGTACATGTATAGGCACTTACATATCTTTTCATTTTGAACACCAGTGGGATTATGCTATACATTCTATACAGTAATTTGTCTTTTGTCATTTAGTTTTGATGTCATGGTTATTTGATTTGTGTACAGTTTATTGTAATGCATAATAAGCTCTTAGCATATGCTTATTACAGTCCCCCGTTTGCCCTCATATTGGTTTATGATTTGGCTTTTCTAGTCCTGCAAGTCTGATCATATCCTCTGCCCTTCTCCTTCTCGAACATAAATATTTCATGTAGTAGGAGGCAAGTGTGCCACAGTAAGGCCTTAAGATGAGGTGTTAGGACTTCAATCCAATTCCAGTGGGGTCTCCTGAGACAGTTTTCAAAATGCACCATCTTTTACATGAAGTTCTGTCATCCTAATTCATCAGCCCACACGTTTGCCCGCATGTCTGTGTGACCTCTTGGCCAGGTGCTGCAGCAGATAACTACTAAGTATATGGGTACACAGACACCTCCCCCAGCCCTTTTGTGTGCGAGCTCCTGGCCGGCCAGGACTTGTCCCCAGCTCCTCCCCCATCGCCTGGCAGAGAAAAGAGAATAGACTCTCCTAGATGTTTGTGCCCACCCTTTGGGAGCCCACGGTGAGCACAGGCAAGGAGAGGATGGAAGGACAAGGCATTCAGTCACAAGTGACAGTGACACGCAGAGCAGTAGGTGGTCAGAGGAGAAGCCACTTTTGGCTGAAGAGGTCAGGAAAGCTTCATGGAGGTGATCAGATGAGAGCTGAGCTTCAGAGACCAGGGTGGACTTTGGTGGACAAGCAAGAGACAGCATGTGGGTAGAGGGGTGTGGGAGCAAAGGCAGAGATGGGAAGGAAGACTTGCTGGGGGCCAGTTTGTCACGAGTGGGGGGCCTAAGAAGCAGGTGGGCCAGAGAGGGCCAAAGGCCTCTGTTTCTACAGGTGACCCCAGGGCTGCGTCATGCTTGGGATTCCTGAAAGTACAGGTCATGGGGCTCTTTTTAAGCATAAGTGTTCGTTTACACTGCACAAGCCCCTGTGAAAACGGGTCCTTTTCATTTGCCATGTCTATAAAGAAGCTGCGTGGTCTGTTCCATCTCAGTTTAACAGTTGTTCTTGTGTTCAGGGTCTCAACTCTGAAAACAGAGTTCCTGCCCCTCCTGAGTGTGTCGTTTGTCTCAGAGAATAGCGTTGTAGCCGCGGTAAGTAATTCTCTTCATTCTCCCTTGTAGTACACTAGTTAATTCTCCAGAGCAGGAACAGTGCGTGCTCTGTGACTTGGTGTACTGGCTCAAGCCAGAACAGCCTTTTAGAATGGCTAGCCTTGAAGAGGAAGAGATGCCTGTGGTGTGCACGTTCTGCGGAGGGGTTGGTGGGTGGGCAGCACACCCTCGGCGCCTGACTGAGCTCTTATTTCAGGGCCATGACTGCTGCCCAATGCTCTTCAACTACGACGACCGTGGCTGCTTGACCTTCGTCTCCAAACTAGACATTCCCAAACAGAGCATCCAGCGCAACATGTCTGCCATGGAGCGCTTCCGCAACATGGACAAGAGGGCCACGACTGAGGACCGCAACACAGCCTTGGAGACGCTGCACCAGAATAGCATCACGTACGTGCCCCCCAGCTACCTGGGGCCCCCGGAAGCCACCTGTAGCCAGGGCCCTGACCATCTGTGGAGAAGTGTTGGGTGACAAGGATGCCTTTCTCCCTCTCCTTGTTTCCCGACTGGGTCCCTTTGCAAGTTGTGTGTACTGTGTGCCCAGACATTCCTTCAGGAACAGGAGCAGAGAGAAGTCTGTAGCTTCCCGACTACGGGCTCTTATTTTCAGCTTGTGACAGAGTGAGCCGCCCCCACCTAGGCATTCTGTCCTTCGAGGTGCGGCTGGTACGCGGCATCCCCCGTGAGGAGCGCTGATCCTACGGCAGACGGTGAGCTGGTGTGCCTGGCAGGGCAGCCTCTTCCTGGGGCTTGCTTTCTCAAACCCTGATTGAGAACAGAAGGACACCTTCCTGAATGTTATGGTCCTCTCTGGTAGTGAACACGAGACGGGAAGACCGGTTATCCCCTGGTTGAAAAAGTAATTCTAGCTGTCGTTTCAACCATGGATTTCAAGTGATCTATACCAGTAAGAAGATCACTTAACTAAAGAAACAGAATTCTTTGATAACCTCAGGCAAAACCAAGGAGTTTCTTGACTTGAGGTTTTCATCAGGCACATGTGAACTGTGTTTTATCCAGAAAGCTTGGTTTTTTCTAAATCTAGAGGAGAAATGTAATCTGTTCTTGATATTTTCAGTGATTGTGGTCAGAGTTAGGTACCATAACATTTTCTCTTTTTGACTGGACCTTTTGTGTTGAGAGATTTGCATTGTGCTGATGATGGCGGGAACAAGAATGGAAACCTCTAGACTTTCTCTTTGGGAGAACTATTAAATGCAGGTTGTCCTTGTCATGTTCGGTGGAAAGGGCCGCTGAATTTAAAATAGGCCGAAATGTCTGTGCTCTACTGGACAGTAGTAACTTGAAGGCATAGCAGGTCTTCCCTGTGCTTCTCGTTTCTTTGTCTTGAATGACTTTCAAAATTATTTCTTGTGGACTTCTCTGAAGCTTCTCTGCAGTCGGTGTATCAGGAGGGTAACAGCTCTCATTGCATTAAAAAAAGACCTTGCAGATTGGCATGTTTGCTTTTATTTGCCGTTATTAAGTCCTCTTTGCCCTTAAGCAAAGGGTTGGCACACTTTCCCTGTAAGGGACCAGAGAGTAAATATTTTAGGCTGAGGAGGTAGCCAGTCTCTGTCACAACTACTGACATCTGTGATGGCGTGCAGGCAGCCATTGGCAGTACGTATATAAGTGCGCGTGGATGTGTTTCAATAAAACTTTATGGACACTGATTTGAATTTCCTCATCACAAAATAATAGTCATTTTTTTGTAACTTTATTTTTGGTAACCATTTAAAGTCATTAAAGCTGTTCTTGGTTAACAGGCTACATGTGCCATAGTTTTGCCATCTCCTTCCCTAGAGGGAATGTTCTAGACATTTCAGAGGAGAAAGAAAAATTATTGTCTAAGCTATGGAATTTTCTTGAAAGTTTTTCAGATAATTAGGCTAAGACAGGTTGTTTCATTCATCTATTCTCTGCATTGCTTGCTTGGAATCTTGGCGTGTCTGAGTGTTGCTCACATTTACAGTGATTCATTTCAAGTGCAGGGCAAGCTCTTGACTTACAGGCCCTGCTTGTCTTGGAAGGCGATTTGGGAGTTTTTGTTTGGAGCCAGTTGGATTTCAGTCATGCTTCATCCTGCCTCTAGTTTTTGTTTTTAATTGTTTCCATTTTCGTCATTGCTGTGGTCCTGCCCACACTCTGCTCCCGGGCAGTTTTCGTGCTGCGTGGCCTGGCTTGTCCTTGCCTCTTGACGTCACAGTAATGAATGCAGCTTCTTACCTTTCCAGTCTTGGCTTTTCTGGACATCCGGTAGTAAGATTCATTTGAATATTTTCTGTGTCAGATTGCTGCGGCCTAATGTTGATGGACAACTTAATATTTAGGAATTGGGAATTTGTTGCCTTCAAACGCCCTTACACTGTTAGGAAGGTTGGGGCCCGCTCCCACCACATACCTGACAGGCTCTCCTGTCTTTGCTTTCTTTCAGTCAGGTGTCTATTTATGAGGTGGACAAGCAAGATTGTCGCAAATTTTGCACTACTGGCATCGATGGAGCCATGACAATTTGGGATTTCAAGGTATTTTCTACTTTTCAGAAGAAACGTTTGCATTAAAAGACAAGAATGTTTCTCATTTCTTGGAACAAAATGTCAGATCCAGTGCACATCAGAAACGGAGAACATTAGCTTATAGTTGTCTTTAAAACCTGAAAGTCTGGGCCCCTGGCTGGCTGAGTCGGCAGAGCATGTGACTGTTGATCTCGGGGTCGAGTTCAAGCCCCACATTGGGTGTACAGCTTACTTAAAAAAAAAAAAACGGAAAACAGACTTTCACGGTGAGATGGGATACATCGATCTAGATGGCCATCCGTCCGTGGAGGGAGACTTGAGCGGTACTTTTGTAGCAGGCCCTGTGTTGAGCCACCAGTCTGTTTGACGATCTAGATATATTTTCATGGTTTACACGAATCAATCTAATAAACATTCACGAAATGCCTGTTGGGTGCCAGGCCTGGTACTGGGCCCCGAGGATATTGAGGTGAAAGAGCCCTCAAGCAGCTTGTCTGGTAGAGGGTGACGGTGTTCCATGGAGCTCCGAAGAGAGGCCAGTGCCTCTGTTTCTACAGAGGAATGGGGGGGGCGGCGGGGAGATTACCAGCACTGCAGGGAAGAGATTGGCATGAGCTGCGTCTCCAGATGCAGTGGGATTTGGGGCACACTCAGGGGTGGGGGCGAGCCGTCTGAGTTGCAAGAGCAGCAGATGCAGACCGGCCGAGCTCGGAGCACGCGCCACGGCTGAGGCACCGCGGCGGTTTGGGCTGCGGTGTGGCTCCTGCGGAAGCACAGGGTGGAACTAGGAAACGGCCCATGGCGTGGTCAGGGAGAGGCGCTGGGCTTTGTCTGCAGGTAACTAGGGGCTGGTCCAGAGCCGAATAGAGGAGCTCCAGGCCGTAAGGCCTGGATAGCCGTGGGCTCTGGGCAGAGGCTGTTGAGTCCGGTGAGCAAGTGAGGAGGAGGTGACCCCCAGTGGTGGCGGGGGTGTGGCCCCGAGCTTCTGGACTGGAGGGAGATTTAGGAGGCCAAGGGGAGGGGCATTGTGAGGAGCAAATGCGGGGGGACTCTGCACACTCTCCTTGGGGTTTGGGTGGATGGTGGGCGAGATAAGGAAGCAGAGGGGAGCGGCAGGGGTAAGAGGGGGGCTGCCATGGGCAGCCCTGTGAATTTCATTTCTCCTGGTGGTCACCCCCAAAACAGGTAGATGTTTACAGAATTTTGCTCCTGCCTGTGCATTTCCATGATGTTTGATTTTTTTTTTCCCCCATCCTTGGGTGAAATACATAATATGGAAAAAAGCCTCCAGAATACTCTGGAGAAGCAAACTGTCTTCCTCTAAAAGTCCCCACCCCACCCCCCACCCTTTTTACCTTCCCGTGCTTTCCACCCTGGGCATTGCGGCCCCCATGAAACTAGCTCCCAGTGTGACTGGTTACACTCTCACTTTATTCTCTGATCCCTCGGGCCACGGCCTTTTCTCTCCTGTGTATGCTGTACGCTAGGAGGTCGTAGGGCAGTTTCCTGTGGTCCGTCCACCTTTGAGCACCTGCTGCGTGTTGTGCCCCGGGCCCGCCACTGTGTGGCCTGTGAAAACGGAGTGCCTGCCGTGAGGGCCTCTGGGGTGTGGCGAGAGGCACGGGACACGCACGCAGGCAGCCCTCACCAGTTAAGTGCCGCTGGCCCAGATCCTGTGGCTCGGAGCCATGGCGACAGGGGAGCGCAGGGCTTGGAAGGGCCAGCAGGGGGCCCAGGCCTGGGAGAGCCGGTGTCAGCTGGGCTAAGCCAGATTTGGGGGGGTACGGGGCCTGCACATCAGTCGGCTGGTGGGGAGGGGGCAGTCGTGTGGTGCAGGGGGGCTGGGGGAAGACACCACAACGTCCTCAGTAACTCTCAGTGTTCTTCCTGCCCTTTTCAAGACCTTAGAGTCTTCCATCCAGGGCCTCCGGATAATGTGAAGCTGAGTGAGCCTCCCAGATCCAGCATGACAAATGGACAGACTGACAGACTGACAAATGCGCTGACGCAGCCCCGCCGTGTGCATGGTGGTGAGGAGAGCCAGCCGCAAGGAGACACTGAAGACAAGTTTTGCGCAAATATCGTTTGTGTGTTTTTGTTTGAATATAACTAGTGACAGTGTTGGTTTTTTAAAAGCAGCCGTGATTTGGGTTTTTCTGTTTTTTGTTTTTGCTATTTCATTCCATTCTTGACCAAAGCTTCTCTTTAAGTAGTTTATTATGGAAAATTGTCACACTAACTTAAAGGAAAGGGTGGGAGACATGTCCATTGTCTGCTAAACAAATAAAAATACTGAATGTGTCTTTGGTTTTGTTTCCTTATGCTGTTTCCATTAGAAAAATAGGGACAAACGCTTCATTAGACTAGTTTGTTTTTAGGGTAAAATCTTAGATTCTGAAATCGAGCCACCCTCTCCCACCTCTGAGAAAAGAAGCATTTACTGATTGCTGTCTTCCAGCCTCCGAGCGCTGCCGCAGAGCCCGCGCCATTCCCGTGTTGCACAGGAGGCCGCAGAGGCGCCCGGCTGCTGAGCCTGCTCTGCGGCGCCGGGGGGCCGCTCTGTGCCTGGGGCAGGGGCTGCGGGGATGTGCCGTGGGGACAGGAAAGGGACACATTACCTTAACAGTTTCCGCTAGACATTACGGGGCCCAAACTGAGTTCTCATCATAATCAGATGGGAAGTTTGACGTTCCAATGCTGAGAATCTTGAGAGGTGCAAATATAAATAATTAGCAAAGGGAGTAAATACGAAGTAGCCTTGAGCACAGCCACGTTCCTGCTCTCCCTGGCCCAGGAGAGGGGGAGCAGTGGGGGTCTGATGGGCTGAGGCCCCTCACCAAAAGAGTTCTTGGCTTTGCACGAGAAAGAATTCAAGAGCAAGCCATTTAGAGAAAGAGACAAAAATTAAGTGTAGAAGTAAGAAAGGAGCTACTTTACAGAGTATGGGGAAGTGGACCCCACCCCTGCCCGCCACCACTGTTTTGCCTCCAACAGGGGGTTTTATACGTTTTTAAAAATTAGCTGTGCAGGGAGGGGCTTACTCCTTTAACTTTGGGTTTATCATTTCCATCGGGCGGTTTTTCCGTTGCTTAGGGTTGCAGAATTACCCACGGGGAGCAGTGGAAAGAATGTCCAAACTTTGTGGCTTTTACTGCCAGAGGGAGAGGGGTCTTGTGATGCTTTTTATGACCTGCTGACTTTTAGGTTAAGGGTCAGCCTAAATCCAAAATGACTTCAATCAACTTGCCCCCCGAGCCTCCCTTGCCTCCTGCCTCACGGTGATTCAAAGACAACCCTGGCTTTAGGACACTGGTAACAGTGCTTCTTGGAGGACATCGTGATACATTCACAAGAGTAATTTTGCCCTTTTGGTGTCTCATGGGGAGCTTTACTTTCCTCCAGGAGAGAATCTCAGCAGCCGAGGGCCTGGCCTGGTGGGCCTGCCTCGTCCCTGTTGGCGGTAGCCACCTTTTGGGACCCCCGATGGCAGGAGCCCCTTTGTGTTACACGTGTTTGCACCTGTGCGTCCGCAAGGCCATTGTCACGGGACAGACAAAAGTAGACCCTAAACAGGAATTAGCTAAAAGTTTCCTTTTCGTTTCGTTAAATCACATGGTTTGGCCAGCAAGCCCAGAGGTTTTTAGAGAAACACTGCATTCCATGAAAGAAACAACGGCAACAAAGAAACAAAAATTTCTAACTTTGCCTCCAAGAACTTAGCCAGAATTGTCTTTTCTCACCCATCCAGCTGGAAACCCACGGTGCTGCCTGGCCCGGGGCCACAATAACTGCCTATCGGTGGGGGGGGGGGGGGGGCTCTGGGTGACTGCCAGAGCCCTTGGATTCAAGGCTTTGGGCTTTGATGTCAGGTTATAGTTGTGCCAAGTTGTGTGACCCTGAGTAATCTAGTTAACATCACTGAGCCTCCGTATCCTCAGCTGTAAAAAGGCAGTAAAAACGGTTAGTAGGGGCGCCCGGGTGGCTCAGTCGGTTAAGCCTCTGCCTTCAGCTCAGGTCATGATCCCGGGGTCCTGGGATCCAGCCCCGCATCGGGCTCCCTGCTCCGTGGGGAGTCTGCTGCTCCCTCTCCCTCTGGCCCTCCCCCCGGCTTGTGCTCTCTCGCGCGCCCTCTCTCTCTCTCTCTCTCTCTCTCTCTGAAATAAATAAAATCTTAAAAAACAAAACTAATTCCTGTTAGTTACTCAGTAAAGCCGAGGTTCACTTTTAGGCTTGGCACCGGCCCTATTACAGGCCCTGGAGACCCTTAATAACAGTGTGGTAGAGTGGGAAGCAGTGTGTAAAGGATCTTGCTAACCAAAGAAAAATCCAATAGTTCTTTCCGGAATATTCCGAGAATATTCAGCCTCAGAACCTAGACTGATTGCTTAGGCGACTCTCGGTTTGGCCCAACGGCCATCACACAAGTGGCTTAGCTCCCAAATGTGCCCAACTCTGCAGGCAATGATGTGGAGGGTCAGGGTTTCCCTCAGCGCCTGCAGTGTGGCCAAGACGTGAGCTACCCTGTGTGGACTCAGGTCCCGAGTAGAAAAGTATATAAATTATAAGGTTAGGTTATTTATTTATACATGTATAATTTAAATACCGGGTGCACTAGGTAGAATAATGCCCCCCCCAAGGTGTCCATGCCCTAATCCCCAGAACCATGAACTTTGCCGATGTAATTAGGTTAAAGAGGAGGAGGAGTCTGGATTATCCAGTGGGCCCCCTGTAATCCCAGGGATCCTTATGAGGGAGGCAGGCAGGTGAATCCGAGAGGGGGCCGCGGGTGGGGTGCCGCTGGGCCTCAGAGCCAAGGAACACAGGCGGCCTCTGGACGCTGGAAAAGACAAGGAAACAAGGTCTCCCCTGGAGCCTCCGGAAGGAACGCCACACTGCGCACCGAGACCGGGGACTTTGACCTCCAGAAACGTAAGAGAACACATCTGCGTTTTTTTCAGCTGCCCTGTTTGTGGCAAGTTGCTACAGCAGCAATAGAAAACTAATACATACGCTGTCAATTCAGAAAAAGGAAGAGATACAGGGTCTAGAACAGTTTTTCCCAAATTGCGGGTCAGAGCCCATTCGTGGTTGTGAAAATCAATTTCGTAGGTCATGATTGGCATTTGAAAAACTGAAACAAGAAAAGAACATTTGGCATAGCAGTAAGGGGGCGTCACGATACCCAGGGTTCGGATATACGTGGGGGTGTGTTCGGGGTCACAGTATATACATCACTGTGGGGCGTGCCCAGAAGAAGCTGGAAAGGGGCGCCTGGGTGGCTCAGTCGGTTAAGCGTCTGCCTTCGGCTCAGGTCGTGATCCCAGGGTCCTGGGATCGAGCCCCGCATCGGGCTCCCTGCTCGGTGAGGAGCCTGCTTCCCCCTCTCCCGCTCCCCCTGCCTGTGCGCGTGCTCGCTCTCTCTCTCTCTCTCTCTGACAAAAAAAAGAAGGTTGGAAAGCCACCACCGTTACTTCATTCACCTGCGGGATCCCAGGAAAGGTGCCATAGCCACACCTTTGACGCACTACCTGAGAATAGCTACTGGACCCCGCACCAAGGAACGCGACTGATAGGCGTTAACTACTCGCAACAACCCTACAGGGTTGAAACCTACTGTCAC
The DNA here is from genome assembly GCF_009762305.2 of Zalophus californianus. Taxonomy (NCBI): domain Eukaryota; kingdom Metazoa; phylum Chordata; class Mammalia; order Carnivora; family Otariidae; genus Zalophus; species Zalophus californianus. The sequence continues at coordinate 107,859,544 of NC_045604.1, read as the reverse complement.
ATTTTAAAGATGACAAAACAAGTCCGGGGTGGGGGTGGGGGGCTGGCTGGCGGGCTGGCTGGCTCAGTCCGTGGAGCAAGCGACTCTTGCATTTGGGATTGTGCGTTGGAGCCCCAGGCAAGGTGGAGAGCGCCCGCGGTAACCGCTAAGCACGCCCCCTGCTGGGCGAGGGCCGGGAGTGGAGATGCCTGGTGAGCAAGCCCAGGTGAGTCAGCCCGGGCTCAGGGGCAGGGTGAGGTGACGGAAACGGACAGGAGGGGACCCTTCCAACTATACCTTCGGGGGTTTCGCTGTAGTGTCCAATCAAACTGATACAAAACCATGTGGCTTGGAAGGGGGTGTGTAACAGGTGCCGCCCCCATCCCGGCCCGGGGATATGAGATGCTAAGCATGTTCTGGGCCCCCTGGGCTTTGTCCACCTCACAGGCAGGTGTGGCCTGGTTAGGGAGACACAGGGGTTTCTCCTCCTCCTCCTCACAGGGATCAGGTGGCAATCCCTTTATCTCAGGGAGAGTGACCCATGGTCCCCATGTCGAGGTGGGCACACGCTGAGACACAAGGAGATCAGACTGGGTGTTTCGGGAAAGATTTTTCCTCCCTGGTCTCCCTCCCCACTGCCGGGGCCAGCCCACCACGTCCAGAGTCCAGATGTCTGGAGCTAGGCTGCCCTCTTGTGACCAGGAGGCAGCAAGGCCAGTGCAGCCAGGAGGTAGGAACAGAAAGCCGGAAAGAACCTTGAGGACCTGAGGATATTGCACCAGCCCCCAAAGGACTGCCCTCCTGCAAGTCAGCCAACCCGGAAGTCAGCCTGGGTGTATAGCTGCGATTCTTGGAAGCCTGAGAAGGGGGGAGTGCAACATCTCCACCCCAGGGCCTGGGGAGGAGGAATCCTCAGGCTTCCTATTTGTCAGGGTGCTTATAGCAATGGGTAACAAAGTTTCAACTCCAGCCAGCTGAAGAAGTCAAGTCTTTGGCTCACTGGTCCAGAAACCTCTGGAATCAGGTCCGGCTGGAGCTGACCAGTTAAGAGTTTGACCAGGGTGCTGGTCATGTCTCTGGGATTTTCTCCACGGCTAGATGGGAGGGCTGGTGACAGCCCCGCAGTGTCTCCTGGAGCCAGGAAGGCTGGTAGTCCCACAAGCTGCAGCTGAAGCTCGCTCGCTCCTGGAGGAGCTGCCATGTTCGGACCCATGTCCTCCTCTCCACCACCCCCACGGAGGAAGAACTCCGTGTAACAGGAGCCGGAATGGGTGAGCGCAGGGTCCTGCTGGGAGTCCGGCGGACACCTCCAGTGGGGGTTGTAGACACAGTGAGCTAAGAGACACGTCCTGCAGGATAAACTGAAGTTGGCCAGGTGGGGACAGGGTGGGAACAGTGTTCCAGGCAGAAAGAACAGCATGTGTCACAGCCCCGAGACCGGTCAGGGTGGGAGGAGTCTGGCCCCAGACCTTCTGAGTCCGGGAGGGCCCCGCGCCCCATCCGCTGCCGGTGGCCTGGCTGACCCTGGAAGAGAGGACTCCTGGGGAGGGGTCTGACCGGCTGAGAGGGCACAGCAGGGCCTTCACCAGGGTCTCCCCCATCTGCCCCGCCACCTGGCCACATCTCCACTGATGAGGCAGAGGCTAAGGACAGAAAGACCCCTGGGGAAATTCACGTGGCTGCAAGGCCACCAGGCAACTTAAAAGCGAGAAGTGGACCGCAGCGGAATCAAAGGGCAAGGAGTCCTCATGGAGAGAACGAGCGCGGCCAGCCAGAGTCGCTGCGAGAGGCTAGCGGGCAGCCCTGCCCCGGGCGCGTTTTGCAGCGAGGGCGGGAGGGCAGCCTCGCCTCGCCTTCCTGCCCGCAGCCGGCTCCGGGCCTGCACTGTTTTTGCGCCCCGAGGGTATCAGCTCGCGGAGGGAGGATGGAGAGGGCGCTCTCGCGGCGGCGGGGACGTGCGCGCCCCGCCCAGCTGCTGCTCCGCCTGGGCGCCTCTCGGAGCCTCAGTTTCCCCACGCGTAAAGTTACGAGGAGTGGTCGCGGCTGATTTCTGGGCGCCTGGGCTCCGCGCAGCCCCCACCCCGGCTGGGTGGGCGGGGCCTGGGATCTCGCGGCCGCCGCCACCCGGGTCGCCGCCCCCGTCCCCGCGGGGCTGAGGCTGGGAGGCCCCGCCCCCCGCCCACGAGGAAGTGGCTGCGGCGCCGCGCGGGGCCCAGAGCCGGTTCGGCGCGTCGACTGCCCAGAGTCCGCGGCCGGGGCGCCCCGAGGTGAGGGGGCTGGGGGACCCTCCGGAGGGGAGGGGGCGCCCGGAGGGGAGAGGGCGGAGAGTTGCATGCAGGTGAGGAGGGTGCGGGACGCCCGCAGACGTGGGGGCGTGGGGAGAGGGTTGCCTGGGTGAAGGGACACAGGGCTGGGGGCTTGCCAGGTGTGTGGGGTCGCCTGGAGGTGAGGGGACCAGGGGATGGCGGGCCGGGCCCGGGGTGGGTCGGCGGGCGGCCCCCTCCGGGCGAAGGAAATGCAGGGCTCCCTGCCCCCGGCGCCCTCGGGGCGGCCCCGGCCTCCCCCCCGCCCCCCCCGTCGCCCGGGTCTACCCCTTCCTGCCCCTGCCCCGCGATCGGTGCCCCCCGCTATTTCGGGCCGCGAGGGCCCCACGCCCAGTCACTTCCCCTCCATCTTCCAGCCTTCCGGGTTGCTACGGCCGGGAAATGAGCTGGCGCCCCCGCCCACCTTGCCCCTCCCTCCCCCCCCCGCATGGAGAGAACCTCCCCCCCCTCCCGCCCAGCCCCTGCCCCTGGGGCCCGGGTCCGCGGTCCTCACCGGGAGGGGGTCCCGGACGCCGGACTGAGCGGCCCCTCCTTGGCCGGCGGTGGGAGAGCAGCGGGCCCGCCCTGGGCGGTGACAGTAACACTAAGAAGCCCCGTAGCCAGCCTAGCGCGGGGACGGAGCCGGAGGCTCTGCCGGGGTTCTTCCAGGCTGTCCCCGGACCCCCCGCGCCTGTTAAGGGCACCCGTTCCCCGGGACCGGGGTAAGAGTGCCAGCTTCCATCACTGGCTGATGACCTTAGCAAGCCACCTAACTTCCCCGGACCTCAACCTATCTTATCTGTAAAATGGGGACGTCCTGAGGCTTCCGTGGGATCATGTGTGGAAGCACACACAGAGTACAGGTGTGTGCTCTTACTGTTGCCACTACCAGTATAAGGCCTGCCCACATTTATCAAAGTGTCTGGATGGTGCCAACCTCAGAGATTTGGGGTCAGAATCCCAAACGGGGCCATGTAGGAGCTGTGTGGCTTTGAGTAAATCTTGACTTTTTGTCTGAGTCTGTTTCCTTCTGTACAAAATGAAGGTTTAAAGAAAAAAAACCCACAAAACTTTTTAGGCTTGCTTTCAAGGGTCTTGGTTAAAAATATTGGGCATTTAAAGATGCCGATAAAGGTAGTTTATGTGTGTCTCTGTGCATACGTCCTCTCAAATAGTTAAATGGTATCCCCACATGTTAGTGTCAGAATTCACTCTTGCCATATTTGTAGTCCTCTGGATTTTTCCACCCTTCCACCATTCTAAAGGGGGGTTATTAAGAACATGTTTGCTTAAAGAAAAAAAAAAAGTGGTTATTTTCTTAGCACCAGAATGAATTTATGCCACCAAAGAGTGTTAATTTTTAGGTTCCTGTTGGTGTTATTCTGCTTGTTCCGACCCAGTTGTTGAATTGTTACTGCGCTGCTCTTCAGAAAGGCTAAACAAATTAGCAGCAAATGAGAGTTTCTCCACAGCCCTGCCAACATTGAGTTTTATGTGTTTTTGGAGTTTGTTTTGTTTGGATTGCTTTATTAGTAAGCTTTAATGGTGCCATTCTATGATTGTTTTCATTTATGTTTCGTGACTTGATTTTTGCCTGGTTTAGAAGACTTCGGGAGCAGACCTGGGGAGGAGGTATTAGCTGGTCTGTCTGGGGTGGCAAGGGCTACTCCATCCACAACAGGAAGTTGAGTAACTGCTTAGCACGTGTGCAAAATGGCTTGCTGGCAGCTCCCTGGAGCTTCTGAGCTGGGTGGGGACTTCCCTGAGTGCCTGTAGGGCCAGGATCTTGCTCCAGACTGCTCCTGCCTGGCTTAGTCTCAGATACAGCCAAACCTCTGGCTTCAGAGGACCTTGGCCAAGTTTCTCTGAAAGCAATAAGGAACCTACAGCCGGTACCTTGTTCAGTCCCAACCTTTTCTGATCGAGATGTGAAGGAAGCATTGGCTGGGGGCATCCAGCCAGTATGGAGAGAGTCAGAATTTGACCCCAGCACCGTAAAAGGAAGGAGCGCTGAGCCAGGCTTCACCTGGCTTGCTCTGCTTTGGAGGGGAGCTGAGTTCTTCCCAAATGCTGAGAGAGGACCTTCTAGATTTCAGGTTTCCAACCTTTGCTAATCATTGACCCTAATCAGGAAGGAAAAAAAAAAAAAAAAACCAACTGAGCACGTAGTCCCCAGTAAATATGTACAAATTGCATACATAGGCCACTGAGATAATAAAACATATTCATTTCTTGTAGCCCATCTCCTAAAGAGAAGGATGGGATTCCTGCAACCACATTTAAGAACTATTATTGAGCACCTATTACGTGCCAGGCACTCTAGTTGGTGGGGAGATAACCTGGGTGGACAAAGCACATACCCTGCCCCTAGGGCGCTTACCTCCTCCATATCCCAGTGCGGGGTCTCTGGCACCCCCTGGAGGGAAACCCACTCCCTACCTTGGAGACCCAAACTCCCTCCCAGACCTCAGGCCACCCTTCCCTGTGCTCTCCCAGCCCCAGCCCTGGGTGACCTCCAGCCCGTTCATACTGAGTGTTCACTGTGTGCTGGAAGGATGCAGGGGAAGGGTGACTAGGAACACGGAGATCCTGGCTTTAGGCTGGCAGAGGGGAGCCAGCCAGGGGGGGCTCCGCGTTTGGCCCACACTCCCCCAGCCTCTGTTTCTGGGGTAATGAGGCGCAGATCACTGCACATGGACTCCTAGTCCCAATACCGTCCCCAGAGCCCCTTCCTCCCTCCCTCTGACCCCGACAGTCCAGTGGTCCCACGGTGCTGGCTCACAGAGGCACAGTGACAAGTGGGTGGGTGTTCGGAGGCCATGGCCTCAGCCTGACTTTGTCTCCCCCCCGGGAGCCATTGCTGAGGCACTGTGTTGTCGACACCCTTGGGCAAAGCAACTCTAGTTGGTATTCTTTAGGGTGACTGGTTGGCGGTGGGTCCTAGCCCAGGTCCCCTGGAGGTTTTCCTGGGAACGATGACGTCAGAGTTCCCGTGGCAGGGTGGCCAGTCTGACCGCCGAGAACAATCCAGTGATTCTCCTCTAGGAGGATGTAGCCCTGAGGCGACAGTGGCCAGAGAAGCTACTTCCCTGTCTGGGTTACCACTTCCTCATTGCTAACTTGGGGGCTGGGAGTCACTGCTGAGGCCCTGCTGGTTTTAGTTGCTTTGCAGAAGTTATGAAAACGGGAAAACGCACCTCTGCCCTCCCACCCCCTTCCCCCAGATCTACTCCCCAGCCCCTTTAAGGTGTTAGTTAATGCAGCATACTATGAGTATTTCTGTCTGAATTCATGCTAACGGTGATTGGCTGATAGCTGTGTTCTGAGCCTCCCCCCAGCCTGTAGTCATGTTTATCAGCCCCTTCCTCTCCCGCTTGAGGACCTTTGTTTGGGTCCCAGGGAACAATGGTCAGGGCTCCCCAAGTCCTCTTGGCTGTGTTACTAGTATGAGAGCTGCTGTCTTCAGCAGCACGCACAGCCGGGAACTCTGGAACATCATGCTAGACAGGCTTTTGCAGCCTGGGCCCCCGGGTCTAGATGCTCTTGCCAAGACCCTGCAAGAGGCAGAGACGCCCAGTCACACAGTCTGGGACAGTTGGAGCTGGGAAGTTGGCATTCTGCAGACCAGCGGTGGGCCCAGAGACCCTCAGGGCTGTAGCCCTGGGGCTTCTTCCTCTGGGCCACCGGGGCTGAAGGGGTGGTGGGGGGATTGGCCTCCACAGCGGCCAACAAGCACCCGGCTCGGCCCCACTGGCGACCTTGGAAAATGGGGGTGGGCAGATTAGCATAGATAGGCCTGGTCCTCCCTCTGCTTCGTCTTGTCTTGTCGTCTGCAGTGTGGATGGTGATGAAGTGCTCCCGCCAAGCTGGATGCCCGTGCTGACCCCACCCAGCGGCACCGGAAGTGCTGGGGGAAGTCCCCATCAGGCCTGCTGACCTGAGCTGAGGGCCCCAAAGCGCCACTTCCGGGGCCTTTGCCTTCCACAGAGAGGCCTTATAAGGAGAGGCTGGGGAAGAGCCATGTGGGAGCAATGTGCTTGTATGTGCATGTACAAGGCTAGTGACGTGTGAGCGTGCAAGGCTGGACACTTGTGAGCATGTGGGAGCAGTGTGCTTGTGTGTGTGCAAGGCTGAGCACGTGGGAGCATGTGGGAGCAGTGTGCTTGTGTGTGTGCAAGGCTGAACACGTGTGAGCGTGCAAGGCTGGACACTTGTGAGCATGTGGGAGCAGTGTGTGTGTGCAAGACTGGACACGTGAGCACGTGGGAGCAGTGTGCTTGTGTGTGCGTGTGCAAGACTGGACACGTGGGAGCATGCAAGGCTGAACACTGGGTGCAAGACTGAACACGTGTGAGCATATGGTAGCAGTGTGCTTGTGTGTGTGCGTGCAAGGTTGAACATGCATGAGCGTGTGTGGCCTGAGCAGGTGTATCAGCTTTGTCTTCCTCAGCAGTGCTGATCGAGAACCCACTTGGTGCGCTGCTCCAGGCATGTCCCTACCCTGTCCCTGTATGTGTGTCTGTGTGTCCGTGAGACCTGGGCTGCCCCAGGAACCTTCCAGAGCTTCCTGCTGTAAATAAAAACAGGTTTTGCATCTGGGGAGTGCAGGAGGAGCAGGGCCTCCAAGGTGGTGAGCTGGGGGTCAGGAAGCCAGGCCCGGCAGGATTTGTGGTGCCGCCTGGGGCAGGCCAGTCGCTGAGCCCTCGATTTCCTGAGGGACAGTGGGCTACATGCAGCCCGTCTGTCTCTAGCGGCTGGGCCCCAACTCCATGCTGTGCCTTCCAGCAGGGCCTCTGGCTCAGCCACGTGGGTAAGCTCAGCCTGAACAGGTGGCCATTCTCCTGAGGGGCCTGATAGGTGCCCACTAGTTTCCTGGGGTGTTCAGGGCTCAGGCCCAGAGCTGGGGAGAAGCCTTCCTTTAGCCCAGTCCATGGGCTGCAAACCTGCCAGCGGGTTCCTGGTGACACCTGCCAGGTGCGACTGGGCAGGTAGCTTCCCCTCGCTGAACCTCCACCTCTGCGTCTGTCATCTGGGGCTGTGGCCTCTGAGCACTAAAGTCAAGAACACCTGGGGTGGGGGGATGGGTGAAACAGGTGAAGGGGACTAAGCACACATCTTGAGGAGCGCTGAGTAACGTATAGAATTGAGTCACTATGCTCTACATCTGAAACTAAGAGAACACTGTGTGAACGCTACTGGAATTAAAAAAAAAATGCCTGGACTGCTTAGAGCTAGCAAGTAAGGAGCATTCAGGAAATGTTGGGTGGTGGTTTTTTGGTTTTGGGTTTTTTTTTTTTTTTTTTTTTTTTAAGATTTTAAGTCCTCTCTACACCCAACATGGGGCTTGAACTCACAACGCCAAGTTCAGGAGTTGTATGCTCTACCGACTCAGCCAGCCAGGCATCTCAGTAGTTTTATTTTTGTTTTTAATTTTTTTTTTCTTTTTAAATCAGAGTGAGTGAGCACAAGCGGAGGGAGGGACAGAGGCAGAGGGAGAAGCAGGCTCCCCGCTGAGCAAGGAGCCCGATGCGGGACTCGATCCCAGGGCACTGGGATCATGACCTGAGCCGAAGGCAGACGCTTAACCAGCTGAGCCACCCAGGCGCCCGTTTTAATTTTTAATAAAGAACTTCCTCTGCTGGGTACTAGTGACAGTATACAGCTGGCTTCCTCACGTACTTAAGGAGCACCAACTACGTGCCAAGCACCCAGGCACTGGGGAAAGCAGTGTGGACAAGACCCGTGAGAACTGTGTGCATCCAGCTCTGGAAGTCCCAGCTCGGGGCGGGGGGGGGGGGGGGGGGGGGGGCGGGGGCACCACAGGTGCTGTGAATGAGAACCGCGTAACGAAGGCTCGGTGATGATTCTCTGCGGGGAAACTTCCGTCGGGAATAGGGAGCACTGGGGTAGGGGCCGGTGGCTGAAGCTGCAAACAGCGGTCAGAGAGGGCGTGGCTGAGGTGGCCTTGGAACATGGACTTGAAGGGCAGCAGCCTGGGCTCGCCATGCAGGCCCCCCAGAGGAAGAGCTCCGGGGGCCGGGGGAACAGCCAGTGCAGAGGCCTGAGGCCCGTGGGCCTTGGGATCAGCCGCGGGGCTCCCCGGGGAGACGGATTCCCACTCAGGTGGGTCGTGGCTGGATGTTACCCCGTGGGAGCTGCGTCTCCTGAACACCTACTATGTGCCAGGTGTGGCTTAATGGTCTTATTTTACCCTCTCAATGGCTCTGGGGGCAGTACGCCTGTTCCCATTGTGCAGGTTGGACATTGAGGTTTGGAGGGGTGAGCCATGTGCCCAGGGTCGGTCACCGTGGGCAAGCGTGCAGCCTGGCTCCGCCACAGGCCCCGCGGCTGAGTGGGGCAGTGGGGAGAGCATGGGTTTGAGGAAGCGCTGTTCACTTTGGGTCTTTCCAGATGAGGAGGACTCTGCCAAAAGGAACAGGGGTGGGCAGAGCTGGGCACGGGGTCGAGGGGGCGAAGGGACTGCCTGTCACCCACTGTGGTGTGTAGCCCACCCCGCCTCGGACTCAGGGGCATCTCGGAAGCTCAGCGGCAGGGGAGGAGGCTGGGAAGCTGCAGTCTGGGCTGGGCCCAGTCCTGGGGGTGCCCCCAGCTGCCTTCTGTACTCGCCTTCACCCCCACAGTCCAGCCAGCCACTCGGGGCCCCGTCCTGCCCTTCCTGTGGAAGGAACAGCGAGTGGCTTTTCTGGACGAGGATGGGATGTGTCTGTGTGTCGGTCCGTGCCCCCACCTGCAGGCCCCTGCAGACCGGCTACCTCCCCTCCCTCTCCCGAAAACCAGAGCTCCGGGCGTGGAAGGCTGCCTGTTGTGTGCTGGGTACAACGCTCATTTCATCCTCAACCCATCTTTTTTTTTTAAGGTTTTCTTTATTTGAGAGAGCGAGCACGAGTTAGTGGGAGGGGCAGAGGGAGGCGTAGAAGCAGGCTTCCCGCAGAGCAGGGAGCCCGATGCGGGGCTCGATCCCAGGACCCCGGGATCACGACCCGAGCTGAAGGCAGATGCTTCACCGACTGAGCCACCCAGGCACCCCTCACTCTATCCTTCTGCAGGGGAGGGGGCCCTCTACCCTTGAGGAAACTGAGGCACAGATGATGAGCGACACAGGCTCAGCACACCCCACTCACGGGGAGGCCAGGCTGGCCCCCGCTGCCCTCCCACGAGGTCGGCTGGGGCCTCTTCTGGGATCAGAGGCGGGGCTGACTGGGGGTCCCTTCCCCTCTCCAGCACAGGAATTGAGCGGCCATGGCCTACCACAGCTTCCTGGTGGAACCCATCAGCTGCCACGCCTGGAACAAGGACCGCACCCGTGAGTGCCGCTGCCACAGGATGGCAGGGGGAATGCGGGAGCCCCCGGAGTGCGTACAGGCGGTAAACCGGCCAGGCGCCCTGGACCGTGGGCTCTGAGGGCTGGCTGTCCCCCTCCTCCACCTCCGGTCGCCAGTGTGGAAGAGGGGATGGACGAGCTCTGGGCACACGCGGGGCAGCCAGCCAGGGGGCCCTGCTGCAGGTGCCGCTGGGGAGGGAAACACGCAGGAGGAGGGAAAGCACTGGAGGCAGAGGGGATGGTTTGGAAAAGGTGGCCAGGGAGGTGCTTTGGAGGAGGTGAGGGAGCCGGCCATGCCAAGGTCCAGCGGCAGGAGATCGTGGCACTGTCTGGAGCAGCAAGGAGCCCAGGGCCGGAGTTGGGAGCAGAGGGCAGAAGACTGCTGTGGGGGTGCCTACGGGTGCAGGTGAAGGATGGCTAGTCCCAGGGGAGGGGTTGCAAGGTGCTTCAGGGAGCCCCGCGCCAAGGCAGAGGGGTGAAGGGTGCTCCTGGGAGAGGGGTCTTGAGGGAAGGGGGAGCCTGGGCACGCACACCTCCTCCCACTCCCTACCCCCAGCCTTCTCTCCTGCAGAGATTGCCATCTGCCCCAACAACCACGAGGTGCACATCTATGAGAAGAGCGGGGCCAAGTGGGTCAAGGTGCATGAGCTCAAGGAGCACAATGGGCAGGTGACAGGTACGTCAGGCTGACTGGGATCACTCTCTGGAAAGGAGATGGGATGGCGCAGGGCCACCCAATCCACTGTGTTAGGTATGATAGTTTGGGTCGCAAGTAACACAACCCTAATTCAAACTGGCTCAAGTTACAAAGGGATCATGTTGACTCATGTTGGCTCATGTTGCTGAAAAACTGAAGAGGTTTTGGGCTTCAGGGAAGGCTTGATCCAGCAGCTCAGTTCGGCATTACCAAGGACCCATTTCTTTTCTGTCTCTTGGCTTTCCAGCACGTTTGGTGATATTTTGGAGAGACGTTAACACTCTCAGTATTTGTTCTAAGTGGCACCCCCTGGAGCAGCTTGCATCCAAATTGTGGCCTCAAGCCCCTCCCCTACATGGATGCCAGAGAGCCTTTCTGCTTGGATGGCTTCAGCCTGTTTCGTCCCCATCCCACAGGCATCGATTGGGCCCCCGAGAGTAACCGAATCGTGACCTGTGGCACAGACCGCAATGCCTACGTGTGGACGCTCAAGGGCCGCACGTGGAAACCCACCCTCGTCATCCTGAGGATCAACCGGGCTGCTCGCTGTGTGCGCTGGGCCCCCCAGGAGAACAAGTTCGCTGTGGGTAGTGGCTCCCGTGTCATCTCCATCTGCTATTTTGAGCAGGAAAATGACTGGTGGGTGCCTGGGCAGGGTCAGGGTCAGAGTGGGTTGGGATGGACCCCGGGGCTGCAGACCAAAAGGTGGTGGGACTAGTGTCCCAGAGAGCACTGGACGGGGTGTCAGGAGCCCTGTTCACAAGACCCTGGGGAAGTACGTCCTCTCTGGACCTTGTAGGTGAGGTGCCGGGCACTCCCACAGCCCTGTCTGGGAACTAAGGGCACAGATCACCCCAGGACCGCCTCTGTGAGCATTGCCTAAAGCCCTGCACACACACTCACATGGACCCCCTGACAGCCCTCTGGACTGGGCGTCTGTTGTCCCCACTTTTCAGATGAGCAAAGTAAGTCGCCCTGAGGTCAGGTCACTTGTCGGAGATGTCTAGCCTGTCTTGCTTTTTTCTCCTGGGTCCCTGAGGGCAGAGGCTAGGCTGGCGTCTGGGGGACCTGAGATCGAATTCCACCCTGGCCAGTTAGCTGCTGTGTGACAGCCTACCCCAGGCTTGTCGTGAGGTTTAAAGGCCACCGGGGATAGAGTTCCCAGCTGGAGGGGACCCTGCTCCCCACTGGCCTGATCCAGGCCCTGAGAGGCCTGTGGGCCAGGAGTGCCCGGGCCTCTCCCTCTGGGGACTCTGGGGGGTCTGCAGGGCCCCATGGGAAGGTAGAGGCCTTGGGGCACTGAGGCCTTGGGTGCTGAGAGTGCTGGTCCCCATCCCCTCTACCTGTCCATGTATCCAGGTGGGTGTGCAAGCACATCAAGAAGCCCATTCGTTCCACTGTCCTCAGCCTGGACTGGCACCCCAACAACGTGCTCCTGGCCGCAGGCTCCTGTGACTTCAAGTGCAGGTGAGCGGGGGGCCCCTGACATCAGCAGGGGAACTAGGGTGGAGGGAGCCCCACGCCCTGCCTTCCAGACCAGCTCTGCCACCAGCAGGATGACCTGGGGCCTCAGTCCAGCATCTGGGAGGCTTTGCTTTTGGAGGGGTCGCCATTGGGTCCTGTCTACAGCCCGTGGAGAATCTTGGCAGGATATACCCCTTGCTACCTCTTCATGTCGGCAAGGGCTTTCCTAGGTCCTCCTCTCCTTCAGTTTCCTTGTCTTCACCTGAAGGACAATGAGTGGGTATGCTTCTCACACTAAGGCATAAATGACTGAGAAGCTTAGACAAACCTGCCTCATTATCTCGGGCCTGGAAGGTAGTGTCCTCAGTCCCCATTGGCTGTTTCTACTTCTGGGCCTGGCACCCATGAGCTTCCTGACGCCAGGGGCTCCCAGCTTCAGACAGATGGCCTGGGTCTCTGAAGCGCCGCCCGGGAAACAAGGCTCCGGCAGGCTCCAGGGGCGGCCCCTGGACATGGAGAGGGGTAATGTCCGGCTGAGGCTCTGTTGGTGGGTGGGGAAGCTGGTTTGTGGGCACCTGATCTGTCCAGGGACCCCGTGCTGGCCTCAAGCCCCAGACTCGTCCAAGTGTGAAGATGCAGGTCACAAAAAGCCAGCTCTGTAACCACAAGCCCCCGGCTGGGCACTCTGGCCTCACCAGGCCAGTCTGGGAGAGAAGTCCCTTGCCAGGCGCCTCCCAGACCCCCTCAGCCACTGCGGTTTGTTTCTCTTGGTCTCTCCTGGCAGGATCTTCTCGGCCTACATCAAGGAGGTGGAGGAGCGGCCAGCACCCACCCCATGGGGCTCCAAGATGCCCTTCGGGGAGCTGATGTTTGAGTCTAGCAGTAGTTGTGGCTGGGTGCACGGCGTCTGCTTTTCGGCCAGTGGCAGCCGCATGGCCTGGGTCAGCCATGACAGCACCGTGTGCCTGGCTGATGCCGACAAGAAAATGGCGTGAGTACAGGCCACAGGGGTCGGCGGGGGGGGGAGGGGCAACCAAGGCACAGACTGGGAGCAGCCAGAGCGGCTGACACCCCCCCCCCCCCGCCGCTTTCTCTCAGTGTCGCGACTCTGGCCTCTGAAACGCTGCCGCTGCTGGCCCTGACCTTCATCACCGACAACAGTCTGGTGGCAGCGGTGAGACAGGGAGGGGCAGGGAGGGGAGCGGTGCTAGTTAGAGGTGCTAGTTAGATCGGCTCTCCACTGGTCTCCCCCCACCTTCTCTTCCTCCTTGGTCAGAACGGGCTGGCTTATGCTGCTATAACAAGGCCCCAGTGCAGGTATTTGGGGGCGGGGGGGGCTGTGTCTCCAACATGCGCCGCAGCTGCCATGCAGGGAGAAGGGGGAGGCAGAAAATCATGTCCTGGACCCTGAGGTTTCTGCTTACGTCTTACCGGCCAGTGGGTGTGTGGGGGCAGCACAGTTCTCCCGTGCATCCAGAAGGGCGCCGCTCTCCTCCTGCCCACAGATCTGTCTCCCCTCTTCCCCCCACATCCCCCTTCAGCAAACACCCGCAGGTCCTGGACAGTGAGGGCGGGCTCAGGCCTGCCTTGCCTACAGAAGCGTCCAGCTGTGGGGTATTCTCCGGTTGGGCAGGGCACAAGGTCCCCGAGCTTCCAGGGGAAGGCGGCCACCCCTAGATGATCCCACCACCCCCCAGCACCCAGTCCCTGTCCATATACCCAGGGTGGGCCCGGTTGTGTCTCCGGGCTGGTGTGGGCTTCCCCAGGGCTCACCCCAAGTCCTGTCACCAGATTCCCTTGGTGTGCCTTGTCTCCAGCCTGTTTCCCTGTGCATAAGATCGGGGCCGCTGTGCCCGCCCTCGGGCCACGCTCCTGTGACCTCCCCGCCCTGTTGCCCTGTCGTAGGGCCACGACTGTTTCCCGGTGCTGTTTACCTATGATGGCACCACAGGGACGCTGAGCTTCGGCGGGCGGCTGGATGTGCCCAAGCAGAGCTCGCAGCGCGGCCTGACGGCCCGAGAGCGCTTCCAGAACCTGGACAAGAAGGCGAGCTCGGAGGGCAGTGTGGCCTCGGGCGCTGGCCTGGACTCGCTGCATAAGAACAGTGTGAGGTGAGGGCAGGACCGACCTTGACTCCCCTCCCAGCAGTGTCAAAAGTGGGGGGCCCTGACTTAGGAAGCGGGCGACCTCTGGGTGGCACAACAGCATCAGGTGAGGGCAGCGCAGGCACTGTGGGGACCATCATGGTTCTCTGGGACGACCAGAGAGCCACCAGCCCCATGGGCAGGGCCGTGGCCGTAACGGTCCTGCTGCCGCCTCCCTGAGCAGCGAGACAGGATGAGGCGTGAGGAACTGTCCACGACGCCCCAGGCCTGCCAGCCCCAGGTGTCCCCCCCGCAGCCAAGCGGGGAGAAGTACGGTGGGACTTCCTGACCCACCCCCCGCCGCGGCCATCAGGTCCAGTGTCGTTTTCAGACCCAACGCCTGAGCTCGGCTTTCAGGGCTCGTCAGCACGCCCCCCCCGGGTCCTCCCAGCCCCCGGTTTTGCTTTCCCCCCATCCTACTACACTCCCCTCACCCTGGACATTGCCCACACACGTGGGATTCGTGCCCGGCCTCTGCACATCGGCTTCCATTTGCCTGGGCTTCCCTACTGCTCCTCCAGGCAGAGTCGCGAGCCCCTCCTCTGCAGCCCCTCCCGGCCCACTTCCCCGGCTCTCTGCGAGGCGCATCCCACCTGCACAGCCCAGCACTTCTCACCGGAGTCGGGTGGGAGCTCCTGGAGGGTGGGCAGGCCTGAGTCCAGCAAAGGGCCACAGTTGGGACCATCAAGCCCTCCTCCTCTTTGCAGCCAGATCTCGGTGCTCAGCGGGGGGAAGGCCAAGTGCTCCCAGTTCTGCACCACAGGAATGGATGGCGGCATGAGCATCTGGGACGTGAAGGTGAGTCCTAGCCCAACTTGGCGCTTCCTCCCCTGGGCCCTCCTCGATGGATAGCCCCTTTATTCCTCTAGGAGGAAGGTACTTCTTTGGGATGAGGGCAGGGGGAGATGAGGGGCACCCCTGGGGCACCTCCCTTTAGGGCTGGGATTCAAACCCAGTCTGCCCAACTCCAAAGACTAGGTTCTCTGTCCTCTGCCAGGGGCTGGGCTGGCTAGGGGTCAGGTCCCTGGGGGTGAGGTGTGTGGGGGACAACCGAGAACCAGCCTGTTCTGCTGTCTCCTTCCAGAGCTTGGAATCAGCCTTGAAGGACCTCAAGATCAAATGACCCATGAGGCATAGGTGTCCCTCATCCCAGCTGCTGGGGGAGGGGGTCAGGGAGGCTAAGGATTGCTTTGCTGAATGTCTGTAGGGTAGCAGTCTGGGTCCCCCGGGGACTGCTCCAGCCGGGGGGTGGGGGGGAGGGGAAGCTTTTCTGACCTACTGAAGGAACAGGTGCCTTTTTCTTACAAAGAGCTGCTTTCATTTGTTAAAAACAAGTTCTCAAAGCACTGTGCTGGTCATGAGCTGCAACAACGTGGGTGTAATAAAAAAGCAATCTTAGAGCTGGTCTCCTGTGTTTGGGAGGAGCGTGTGTTCGCACGGGCACAGGTTCCTTACTTCTGCTCTACCAGAAAAATTGATCCTGAAGCCCAAGGGCCTTCTCCTCCTTGCTCCCCTTTCCCTCGCAGTCCAGCCAGGGCAAGGCTGGACCTTGGTGGCTTCCCTGTCACTCGGTAGTCAGATTCCCAGACCAGTGCTTGCATGTTCCAGGCTGCTGCTGGGCTTTAATGGAAACTGATTTCTCAACTTGATGTTTGCAGCTGGTTTCTGATAAATGCGCATCATTTCCCTAGACCATTCCCCCCACCCCATTCCTATTTCACGCAGACGGCCTTCCCTGCGTAACACATGCTTCTGTTACCTAATTACTGAGTCACAGCCAGGTAATGAGTTACACCCACAGATCCTAATCATGAACTGGCCTTACATTTGCAAGATGAAGGATACCTAAACATGCCTTATCCCAGATTGTTCTAGGGCCTATCCGTCAGGATATACCCCAGTTGGAAAAGGCCCGCTGACTTTTAAATCACGATGAAGTAGAAATTCTAAGATCCCAGGAGACAGGCCTCACAACTCCTCTTACTCTAATTGCTTGCCAAGGCCCTCCCAGCCTGTACCAGCCCGCTGTAAGGTGAGCTCCCGGTCCCAGAGCTCTGAAGGGACTGTTGTCAGGCCCTGGAAGGCCAGGGAGGTGTCCACATACCTTTTCTTTTTTTATAGCTCACCTCAGGGCTGAAAAGTGGCCCCAGAGTATCAGTGTTCTTCTGAGACCCTGACGAGCAGGTTCCCCTCACTCTGAGAAGGATGAGCAGCAAGCATGCTCTTGTTTGGCTGCAGGGGCCTCGAAGATGTCACCTGTCTGCCCTCGTTAGAGACACAGTACTTGACTTAAAACTGACAGGCTCAATGTTTTGCTTCTAAGAAGAAGGAAAAGGCAATAGAGGACGAGGACTAGGTCAGACAGGGTTGGGCTTCTGTGGCAGGTGGGGAGAACGTCAGGGAAGGGGATTGGACCCTGTACTGCGGTGGACACTAGGGCCACTGGCCGGGCTTTCCACGCCCTGCCCCACTGGATGTTGAGGACAGTGGAGCGGACAAGCAGCTCATAGTCTGGTGGGGGCAGTTGATGATGACAACCCAGTGTTGGGGAGGGAGCTGGTGGAGCAAGAAGAGGAGGGACTGGGACTGAGGGGAGATTCCACGCAAGTCATAACGTGCCGAAAGGGCTGTGAGCAAGGGTTTGACCTTTCTAGGAGCCAGAGGACTGACGTGCAAGACAGGGATGAGGTGGGGGGTGAGACTGGGAAGGTCCCCAGAGACCAGCTTCGGGAGGTCCTTGGCATTCTGGGGAATCAGGCCACTAAAATGGGAAGACGCATGAGGCTGCTGGTGCAGCTGTGTGGGTGTGAGGTGACCTGGGAGTAACACAGGCCCTGGGGACCAGCGGGATGCGGGGGATGAGGGGCAGGGAGGAGCGGGGATGGCCTGGGTGCGTGGAGGGGAACACAACTGGGAACATCCTAACACACACGAGTCATCATGTCCCCACTGCGGGAAGGTTTGGGGCACCTGGACGGCTCAGCTGGTTAAGCGTCCTCGATTTTCGGCTCAGGTCGTGAGATCGAGCTCTGTGTTGGGCTGAGTGTGGAGCCTGCCTGCGATTCTCCCTCCCCCTCCCTCTACCCCACTCCCCCATGTGCACGCACTCTCTCAAATCTTAAAAAAGGGGTGGGCGGCCTTGTCACCCCCTTTTAAGAGAAAACAATGCCAGAGAAAGAAATTACCTCCTCAGTCTCACGGGCAGGAGGCGGCAGAGCCAGGATCCAAACTCAGGTCTGACTTCCAAGCCCCACTGGAGGGGCACCTGCTGAAACGTACTTGATATGGGTCCGGATCGCTAGCTGAGCCAGGAAGGAAATGCTTCGAGCCAGAAGTCTTGCCAGCACGTCGCCCAGGTACACAGATGAGATCCGTACGACCCCCTGGAGGCCCGCAGACACCAGGGACATCCTGGCTTCTAGTCTCACACCAAGGTCCAACCAGACAAGGACAAGTCCCGGGCACACAGGGAGCCCTGCTGGCCCAGCCGTTCCTGCAAACCCCCAGCTGGCAGCACGTCAGAGGCCACCTCCTCACCACCCCGTGTGGCTCTAGTTTGGCCGGCTGGCAGCCCCCAGAGCCAAAGACAGGGTACTCTGTCCGTGAACCTTCCAGACAGCCACCACCTCCTTGTTCGTCTTCTCAGAGAACCTCATTTTCACGGCACAGACCTCAACCAGCTCTGCACGACCTCCAAGGGGTGGGGGGCTCTGGCCGACCTCTGAGGTTCAGTCCCGCTCCTCAGGTCCAGGGATTTTCCACAGGCCAGGGGGAGCTGCAGATGCCGGCAGCTGTGGTAACCCTTCTGGGGCTCCTGGGGCTGTTGACCTCCAGCATGGTCAAGCCCAGGGGGCGTGGCAGGAGTCCCTGGAAGTCAGGGGCCCAACTCCATCTCTGCCACTAAATCCTCCTTTCTGACCTCAGGCCAAACCCCTGCTTGGCACTGGTTACTGACCTCTCAGGACCGTATGCAAAGGATGCTGGTGTTCACAAGGCGGAGTGCCTGTGACGAAGGGGTGCGGGAGCAGGGACAGGCACAGTGGCCGAGTCTGCAGGTGGCTCACGTGATGGGCTAAGCCTCAGTTTCCCTGCTGCCATCCCCACCAGGGTGGTAAGGATGGCATGAGGTCATGCCCGGCAGTCATGCCAGGTATTGGGATGCTCCTCCCAGCACTGAAATCCTGACACTGTGAACACCAGGGGCACCTGGAGGGTAGGACAGGGAAGCACGGTGCTGCTGCTATGGACCGTGGACCGGTCCCTGGCCACTCTGGCTTAGGGTCTGCCACACTTGGGTTAAAGGAGGGGAGGGACGAACTCTGTATCCCGAGGTTTCTCCTAGCTCAGATGCCCAGGGACCAGTCCCCACACCCGGCTGGGTGCTGCCTGAACCTCGTGGGGCGGACCTGCCTGAGAGCAACACCATGCCCTGCTGGGGAAAAGGGCCCAGGCACAAGGGCCCAAAAATGGATCACAGAACAAAGATTACGATAATGTCAAGTTTAATCTGCCAAATATACAAGTTGGACTTGCGGAGTATGTTTTGCCTGGGTGCTGCACAGTAAACAGGTTTCTTGAAATGATCAACAGGGAGGGTTAAGAATGGGCCCTAGCGCTGGCCAGAAGGGTGGGGATGGGGCAGGAAAGGGCAGAGGGGACTGGCTGGGGACGAGCCGTGACCCTCAGGGACCCACGGGCACGGGCTCCCAGATGGCAGCCCCTCTGAGCGAGCACCCAGGCAACACAGATGGGGGCCGGTTGTTGCAAACTTGTCAGCAGCTGCCCCCCCCCCCACAGTCAGCCCCTACCGGGCAACCTACGGGACAAATGGAAGCTCTTCTTACCCCACCTCCCAGGCACCCCCAACAAGAGTTCTGAATTCTAAAAACAGCAAAAACATCCGAATGGTTACATATGAAATGCTGTCCCCCATCTTTCTGTCTCAAAGATAGCAGCCGCCCCCTCCCCCCAGCCCTCCCCACCATCCCCCCAAACAATTTCTGTGCCAAGATGAAAAGGAGGCCCCAGGCTGCGGGGGCTCCTTGCCGTGAGGGGCTGCTGCGGCGGCGGTGCCAGGACGGGACAGGCGAGACTCGGCAGAGGGCCTGGCGGCGCGGCCGGACCCCTGGTGCCTCCTCCCGCAGGCCGTGCTACTTATTCAGGGACAGCGACTGCATCCGTTTTCCCGACAAAGTCGCATCATCCTTTGCTGAGGGCGGGAAGGGAAGGGCAGGTGTTAACGTGACACCACCCCTCCGACACACACGCGCCCGCACACCCCGGGAGCACGGCACTGAGGGCTCAAAGACCACAGAAAACATTCGGGGCAACGGGCTCAGCCGGCAGAGGAACAGGCCCGGGGGAAAGAGGGTTCCTGTGGAAGCCACTGCACCCTGGTGTCCAGTTTGGGGGACTGCCCCCTGACAGGCCCACCACACAATCTACTGAGCAAAGAGGAACCTCTAACCACCCCCAGGCAAAACCCTGCAATTACACCCTTTCCCCGTGGGCGCTGCAGCCTCCAATCAGCAACAACAGTCCAAGGCCTTTCCTGCTTGAGGTCTGTGAGCAAAGAGCTACCAGTGGGGAGCTGGGATAGCAGGCTACCTCCAGTGTAGTGTAACAAGCCTGGGGCAGCTGATCTCCCCCTTCTAGGCCTCGGTTTCCTCGTGATTTGGTGAGGAGGCAGGACAGCAGATCCCTAAGGGCTCTTGTGACCCCACATGTACAGAGGGGTGTGTGAGACCAGGAGGCATAGTCATGAGTCAAATGCTCCCTATAAACCAGACCAACTCCCCACAGCTCCTGCCACCAACCTCTAACCCTACTGGAGGGGGAGCAAGGGAGAAGAGGGAGAGCTGGGCCAGATTTCATCCGGGGTGCACTGTGAGGTCCAGCCCACCCCTGCCCTACCCTCTCAAGCCCCTCAGATGGACAGCGGTTACCCGAGGCAGCTCTCCCCACTACACAAGACACCAGATACCTTAGCAAGACCGTCCAACCTTGAAGGTCTGCCCTAGCTGCGTCCCTGAGGCTTCCATCAGCTGCTGTGCACGGTGCTCTGCTTAGATTCAAACTATTGTCTGACTCCGGGCTGCTGCTGGACCCTCCCAGCACCCTAGGACGTGGTATGCAGGAACGCCCACCTCCACGTGACAAGAAAGGCCCATGCATGTACCCACAGGCTGGGTCTCTAGCCAACAACCCAAACCCATTCCATCACACAATGAGGACACTGAAGCGCAGGGTTTGGTGGCTTGCCCAGAACCAGAGTCAGGCAGCCACACGAGCTCACAACTCACCTTTCCTCTCTTCTTCTTTCTTCCTGGCAGCCTCTTCCCGCTGTTTCCGGATGATCGCCAGCCGGGCAAGGTCAGCTTTGGCTTGCTCTGTCTTCCCAGCTAAATGCATTTTCATGTAACGCTCTTTTGCTTTCTGCTTCTCGATTTCTTCTCTGTTTGGACAAGATGGTGTCACAGGGGACATCTTCACAACCATTATCAGCTGAGCTGAATGTGGAAGCCAGAATAGAAGCCAAGTCCTCGGGCCTGAGGCCCAAGTGGAGGAGGGCGCCCTGGCTCCATGTGCCCCCTTCGTGATGGACACTCACCAAACAAGCAGAGGCATGGGCCTGGACCTCTGATGGACAGACTTAAGGGGCTGGAGGAAGTTCAAGTGGGGCAGCAGCTTCCCCAGACAACAGAGGATGGGGGTGAGCTTAGCACAGAGTGAACAATGTCTGCACTGGGGGGAAGGGGGTACTAACTAGGGTCTTGTGTCCACAGTGAGAAAGGAGGACCAAAAACCAAGTGAACCACTGTTCACTTGAGCAGGAGGAGGAAGGCACTGGAAACCACATTCTGTGAGGGGTAGAGAAGGGAGTGAACCAAGTAGCCTCGGATGGGAACCACACCCACCCAATCTCAGGTCAACAGAACATAGCACATTCTCAATCAGGCCAGCTCAGATGTGTAAGAGGCTGCCCTCCAGGGCGTGAGCCCCCACTGAGGAGGGTGTGGGAATGAGAGCTAGACTCCCACAGGACAAAGGTGTCAGTCACCAACCCACTAGGCAGAGAAAGAGGTGATGGAGGATCTTCCTCCCAGGCCTGAGATTTTTGAACTGGAGTGGGCACACTTTTCACTGTGCTATTGGATGGTCCCACTTATACCAGGTTCCTGGAAGAGCCAAGTACTGGAGGAGGGGGCAGGGAAGCCCTGCCTAGCAGGAGCCTGGGGGAAGGACCCGGCCTCCCAGAGGCCTTCACAGCACACGGCACTGAGTAATAAGAAACAAAACACGGGGACAGGCCCGACAGGAGAGAAGACCAGCCACCGAAAGTCAGGAGACTCTGGATAAGACACGTGCTATAGAGATGAGACTAGAATACCTCTCAGTTCAGCAGATCCTACCCTGGGAGGTAGGTGCAGAGCCAGGAGCCTCTAAGCTCAGCAGTAGAGATCCAAACCGGGGCAGGGGGGGGGGGGGCGGGGCGGGGGGGGCAGTAGGCCCTGGAGGCATCTGGAACGATGAGCAAGGCTACCCAAAGGCTCTGCAAAGCCCCCTCAGTGAAGGCTAAGTGCCAGGCAGGATGCTGGCCTTTATGGCTTTTCACTCTGCAACCTCAAAAAGCGGGGGTAACACTTTACCATTGAGAGGGAAGCTACTGGAAAGCTAGAATCCTTAGCAGCCTCTAATCACACCCTGAGCTCATGAGCCTTCCCTGTGGGGTTTTCTAGACCCTTCAGCCATCATGGGGTTAGCACAGGAAGGCAGAATTAAATCCTAGCAGCCCAGGAAGGAAAAAAAAAAAAAAATAGGGCAGCTTTCCCTAAAGGACTTCAACCTCTTGTAAGGCCCCTGGTATCAGCTGGTGGCCATCCAGAGTTAGGGCACTACTTGTCAAGCAATGGCCATGTGCAGAGCACTCCAGCACTGTACTGAGACCCTCACACAACCCAAGAAGAGGCTGTCCGCAGCTCCATTTCCACCTGGGACTTGGGGAGCCCTCGGGCAGCCAGCACACCTCTCTGCACTGTGCTGCCTTCTCCCACGCCCCACGGCAGTGACACCAGAAGAATGCAGGCCAGCAATGGTCAGATCAGGCCAGAGGAGGGAAGTGTCCCTGGAATGGGGTGCCCTGGAGGAAGGGACTATAGCATAACCCTCCGTATCCCTGGGCATTACTTCAAGTGCAACGCTCAGGTCCGAATCTGTTGTTCTGTTTTTCCCTGCTGGGTTCCTACTGGTGGAAAAAAAATTATTTTTGTTTTGTGTTTTTGGAGAAGCTTCTGTAGAGCCTTTGGGGAATGAGATGAAACAAAAATAAATGCTGTAGTTGGAGCCCTGACCCAGTCACTGGGAACCTCAGAGCCCAGGAGGGAAGGGCAAGGGATCTGAGCGCCTCAGCCACCCCCCCAACTCTGCTCCACCCCGCAGGCCAGCCCCCGGCCCATGTGCCCAGGTCCCAAGCCCAGCAGCAGTGATTACCGTTCTCTCCTTGAAAGTTCCTTGGGCCCATCCAGGTCCAATTGTGTGACCTTTTTGGTTGTCTGTGCCACCCGGTTAGGGTTCTCGATGTCGATGAGCCCCTCAACACCTTTGCGCTTTTGCTAAGATGGGACAAGAAGCTGGCTGTTGGAGAAGTTTAGTCCTGCCCCTGAGGGCCACTCCCACCATCTCCCAACAGCCCAACTGGACAGGGACAAACTCCTGCTCCACCTCTGGCCCAACATGATGCTCAGCCTGAGCCTCACAGTGGGAATAGCATTCAGGAGAGTCTTCACCAGCCTGGGAGGTACAAGGACGGTGAGTGCACAGGACTAGAGCCCAACCTATGCCGAGTCCCAGCAACCCTGGATTATTCTCTCAGTTTCGGAGGTTCAAGAACAGAGACACAGGACTAACTAACTTGCCTAAGGCCAACCAGGAAGTAGACAGCAGGTAAGCTGAGAACCCAAGCCCAACTCACAAGCTCTCAACACAGAGCACTACACCCCCACTGCAAGCCCAGCCCCTGCAAGCAGTTTTCCATGGAATCTCATGGATGACTGCAACAGCACTGCTGGATCCCCAGGGCAGGCTGGGCCAAGGATGTTCTCAGGACCAATTTCAACTCCTAGCCTGATGGGACGGAAATGACTTGAGAATGAGCCATGAGATCACAATCAGTTCTAGTAAGCTGCCCCTCCCACCTCCCCTGGGGGAAGTTCAGCAAGAGCACAAGGCCTCGGGCGCCTGGGTGGCTCAGTTGGTTGGGCGACTGCCTTCGGCTCAGGTCATGACCCTGGAGTCCCGGGATCGAGTCCCGCATCGGCTCCCTGCTCGGCGGGGAGTCTGCTTCTCCCTCTAATCCTCCCCCCTCTCATGCTCTCTCTCATTCTCGCTCTCTCAAATAAATAAATAAATCTTTAAAAAAAAAAAAAAAGCACAAAGCCTCAACGTAACAGGTTGGGTCCAAGTTTCAGGTCATGTCGAGCCCAGCTTTTAAGTGATCAAGGAGACAGCTTCCAAGCAGCAGTGAATCTGACACAGAGCTCCAAACACCAATAGCCAATCCAGCTACCTGTAAATGCCTCCACTTGGTTACTGACATCGCGAAGTGAATGTGCCTCACGCACCCTGCTCCTTCTGATCATCCTTAGGCCATAGCCTTACGCCTCCTTCCCTCAGCCCCTGAAGCCACCCCTCGGCAAACCCCAATGAGCCCATCTCTTAAAACGTGTGGGGCGCCTGGGTGGCTCAGTTGGTTAAGCGACTGCCTTCGGCTCAGGTCATGACCCTGGAGTCCCGGGATCGAGTCCCGCATCGGGCTCCCTGCTCAGCAGGGGGGGTCTGCTTCTCCCTCGGACCCTCTTCCCTCTCGTGCTGTCTCTCATTCTCTAATAAAATCTTTAAAAAAAATTAAAAAATTAAAAAAAAAAAAACCGTGGTGTGATTCTGCCCACTTGTCTCCACTGCCACTGCCTCCATCCCAACACAAGCCACAGTTTCTTGTCTGGAGACCTGTTGCCATTTCCCTGCTTATAACCTCAACACCCTAGGATTTACTCTTTGCAGAGAAGCCAAAACCACCTTTTAAAAGCAAATCTGGTCATCTCTCCCTCCCACTTCAAGGCCTCTACCAGCTGCCCCCCCAACCACAACAGTGAAACCCAAACCCCTTCAAGTGCCACACAGGAGCTGCCCTTGCGAACCCCTCCTCCCTCATCCCTAGCCACTCCTCTCTGCATCCACCAAGGCACATCCCCAGCAGCCTCCTGCTGCTCCTGTTCCCACCCCAGGGCCCCCATTTCGCTAATCCAGCCACCTAGACTGCTCTGCACGGTAATTTTCACACACCTGGCTCCAGCCCTTTTGTTCAGATCTGTTTGAAAGCCACATCCTCACCACACACTACTTCACATACCCACGATCACAGTCCGTCTTGTTCATGATACCTGCCACTACTTAAAATTATGCTGTCCGTTTACTTCCTTTTTGCCTGTAACTCCCTATTAGAACATAACCCCTTCTGAGCAAGGACTCTGTCTGCATCTACCATTGGAAATGGTAATCAACAGGCACTCGATCAACGTTTGCCGACTGAATGAGTCCAAGTCCCAGGCCTCTACTGAACGCAGTACCTGGTAATCGTCTTCTTCATCTTCACTCTCATCTGAGTCTAAGGATTTCTTCTCCTTTTTGGGGTCACCTGCAGCCCCATCTCCACCTTCTTCCCCTTGTTCCTCTTCTTCCTGTTTCAGAAATGGACAACCTGCAAAATCAAAAATGCACAAACCCCCTAGACAGTGACCCCTGCTCCCATCACCTCCAGACTGTGGACCCAGAGAAATTAAGCCCCAGAAGGCTGGGACCAAGGAGGACAAGGGTCCTACTCTGAGACCCTGGCTCCTAGTAGGGGACCTGGGTCAGAGGCAGCCTATCTACTCGGCTCCACAGCCTGAAAGCCATTCCCACAGTCCATCCTGGGTGAGAAGTTCATCTCCCAGGGTCAGGAAAATTCAGCTGTGGGGCTGGAAACCACAGTCCTGCGCAGCTCCCCTCCTGCTTCCCCAGCTGCCACACGCAGCTGCCAAATCCTGGGCCAGTCCTCCTCTGCTTTCCACTCCCACAGTCAATAGCAGGCCAGCCACTCCAACCTGCCCATGCAGAGGCCTTGCCGCATTGGCTTCCTAAGACAACACCCAACATGCCGCTTCCTTCCACTTTTTTTGCTTCCCCACCAAAACTATTCCTAATGAAAACAGTAGGTCCTTCCCCCTTAGCACTTGCCCACACATTCTCCAAGGTCCTGCTTAGCTGCCAGCCCCTCCCTCAAGCCCTCCTCCCCTCTCTCCCAGAACACGTGGCCTCTCCCTTCTAGGGGCTCCCAGGCACTTCACAGCTGTCACTCATTGGGCCTGACTTATGCTCTTTTCGGCCCTTATCCAGGGGCAGATCTAATGGTGTAGTCAGGGATGTGGACATCAACGATGATGGAAACATTCTATTTCCTGACAACAGGCTGGAAAAAACACTGCAGGAACAGAGTAGAGTGAACTACTAAGCTCAGACTAGAGGCGGAAGGGTGAACAGCGTCAGTGAGAGTCACAGAGAAGATGACGTTCAGCAAGGCCTGGAAAAACGAACAGTACTTTGCCTGCTGGGGGTGTGGGAAGGCAGGGCATCATGTCATGCTGGGTCTGGCAAGAGGTCTGGCATGGCTATAGCAAACAAATGGGGACTCCTGGGTCGCGGATGGGCTGAGCCTGGCGGAAGGACAGCTCCCAGAAAACAGGAACACAGGACCAAGAACAGAGACCCACTAAGGCAATCACTGCTAAAAGACCAAAGTTCTAATTGATTCAATCAGAAGATGGCTCTCC
This sequence comes from Zalophus californianus, assembly GCF_009762305.2. Lineage (NCBI taxonomy): Eukaryota > Metazoa > Chordata > Mammalia > Carnivora > Otariidae > Zalophus > Zalophus californianus. The sequence continues at coordinate 107,833,748 of NC_045604.1, read as the reverse complement.
TCTTCACTGTCGGTTGTTCTGGGACACCTGCCTGCTGCCCATGCCCCACCCCCACCCCGAACCTCAGGTGCTGGCTTCTTCCTAGGAATAGGTGGTCTTTGCCTGGCCTCTCGCAGGTAACCACCCTGGGCCACTCCAGTGGCCTGGACAGGCACGTACTCACCCTGGCCTTCTGCTTCTCAGCCTGGAGCTGTGCGTCGATCTCCTCAGGGCTTGTGTACTGCCTTGCCCGGCCTTTGTGGCCTCCCTTTCTCCCTGCACAAAGATTGGCAGTTTAGGAAGATGGGAGGGAATCGGCTTCCTTGATTGCCCTGAGTCCCAGGGGGCTGTGTCCTGCTTGAGGTGCTCTCATCAGAGGGTGCAGAGACCTCACCCAGCACCACCCAAACCTATACTCTCCTACCTTCACATGTTCAAAGGGACCAAAGGGGCAACATGTGACCACCTGAGGCAGCCCCAAACTGTGTGCTGCACGTAGCTTCCTACAAATGAGACCCAAGGGGAGGATATGGGGGAGGGCACACTGCACACAATAACTGGCCGAATCCCATGGTCCCTCAGAAACCAAACACAGTGCACCGAAATGCAGTCAGAACATGTAACACTCACATCCTGCTGTGACTACAGTGGTTTTTAAATGTTCTGTCACAGCCATGCACTCATCTGATCCTCAGAATAAACCTATGAGGAGTCACAGCTGGTCCTGCTCTGCACACAAAAGACACTTAAGATTCAAATCTCAGCTCTACCACTTGCTAGCTTTCGGCAGGTACTTAACCTCTGAGTCTCCGTTTCTCCATCTGTGTCCTTATCTTGTAGAGCGTTCAGGCGAACCAATTTGTTAACATGTGTAAAGCTCTTGGAACGGTGCCTGGCATTGAATAAGCACTACGGAAACGTACGCTACATTTGTTACTTTTCTAATAGAGTATTTTGGCAGGAGGCAAAAAAGCCACTGACCACATCAGTGATTCACTATAAATGTCAGAGAATATAATAAAATACTTCACGTTCACCTAAGTGGTATGGTAGAAAAAAAAAAAAAAACCTAAAACCTACTGAAAACTTTCTTCCGCTTGGAGTAAGCAGCAGAGCCGGCAAAGTTAAAAGTTGAGAATGAAGCCGACTACCTTCTAACAGTTAAAAATGTGACTGTAAATTAAAGCTCATCTAAGAGTATCAGTTTTACAGTCTGACCCTCTTGAGCGAAGACAAGAGACTGACCCCTGCTGAACCCATCAGCCAGTTTTATAGCAGGATAGCACCTGCTCTGCTGGTCCTGGAGGATGCTGGGGTTGTGGCCTCAATCCATCCCCACCTCTTCTGGAAGCTTCGGCCCAGCTGACTTCCAGCGAGTGTCTCACTGAGTGCAGAGAATCTGTAATTAGACAGCCAGAGCTTCTCTGGACTCCAGAGACAGTAGCAGAGATACCAACCTCCTCTTATTTCCTAGACAGCAGCTGCAGAGCCGTAATTGGGCTGCTACAGACCACACCACCCATTTTTAATGACTACCTGGGTTCCCAGGGGTCTCAGTCTATGCTCATGAAAGTCCTATTTTGAGAGATCAAGCCAGCCGTTAAAAAAAAAAAAAAAAAAAAAGACACCCTTTCTTGCCCTCTTAATATTCCAGGCAGTAGTCAAAACTCAAAACTGGCTACTATAGGCTCTCATCCAGCACACCCGGCTAAGGGAGACTGACCTTAGTTTGGCCTACCATAACTTTTATCAAAAGCTGCTCCTGCCTTTACAAGTGTTTCACGTTTACACAATGGAAACAAAGAGGGCATCCTTTTCTCTCAGGGAACTTTATACTTTAAAATAAAAAAAAAAAACCTTTTCTTTTGCTTTTCAAGCAAATCAACACAAGCAAGAAACGCAAATCGTATCTGCCAGTGAAGCTTTTCACAAGCCAAAGATCAAGTCACTTAACCAAGATATTTAGGATTTTCTAATTCTAACCTCCAACCTTGGCTCAAAGTATCTATGAAATAGGACCCTTAGAGCCAGAATTCTGGAACCGAAAGGGTTCAATCTCCTCCTTTTGTGGAACACAAGACTGAGAAAAATGGAAGAGACGTGGCTCTTCCTACCACAGATGGAATCAGTAGAGAGGTAGGTATAAATGGATTCGGCTCTGTAACCCCCAGTATCTCTGCGAGTAAAATCAGGAAGTCATTTAGGTTTGAAAAAAACTCCAAGTAGATTTCCTGTGGGCTGAAGCATCTTAACCAACATGACACATGAGCCACCACTATTAAGCGAACATCTGTTCTGTGCCAGGAGGTAGCCGGGCACTTTGAGTGCTCTATTTTTTATGACCTCTATCTCCAGCTCTCCAAGCTAAGGGTTATTAGCCAGGTGCTCCAGATGAGAAAAACAGGCTGGAATAAAGTGATTTCTTCCAAGCCACGGGGTTGGACAGTGACACAGCTAGACTTCAAGAACTTCTGACTCTTAGGGAAGAGAGAATGAAGGACTGGTCTACCGTGGATCCTCTATCTTCTCGGCCAAAAAACTGACAAAACCCTACAAATAATGCTTAATGGGCACTTAACGACCGCCCGGCGCTGTGATGCGCACTCCACGTGGATTACCTAGTTTAAGCCTCCCACCTGTACTATGAGGAAGGTACAATCATAAGCCCGGTTTGCAAATGAGAAAACCCAAGCACAGAGAGATGAAGCGACTGGCTCAAAAGCACACATGGAGCCGCTGACGAATAGGGGCGGTCAAAGCCAGGTCGGCCAGGCTCGAGAGCATCAAGTTAGGTCTCATCCGGCAGGCCCGGCTCGCCCAGAGCTCGAGAGGGCCCACGTTTTACGCGCAAGGCAGAGGGCCCGGCACAGGCGCGGGACGCGGTGACTCAGTCCCCGGCGAGTCTAGAAGCGGGAGGAAACTCCAGATCCCCCAGGCCAGGAGAAGGCGCCCTAGATCCGGCCTTCCGTGTCGGCGAGGACCCGGAGCCTCAGGGTCTCCCCAGACCCACGAAGGAGGGGCTCGTGGCCACTCCGGTCCTCAGTTTCTCCATTCGGACAATTGGGCGTCGAGGCCCACACCTGGCCCTCAGCCGGCGCGGACGTCCTCCCTCCGCGCCATTCTCCGAGACGCCCGCGGGCTGAATGAACAGCGGGTGCCGGACTCGGGCAGCCCCTCCAGGCCCGCGGGCCACGCGCGTTCTCCCCTCACCTCCTTTAGGCATCGCGGCTCCAGCGGCGGCGGCGGCGGCGCCTCGAACTGACACCGGAACCGGAAACACCTCGGGCTCGACTTCTTCCGACCGGCCCAATTTTCCTCAGCGCTCCGCCGCCGCCGCCGCCGCCGCCGCCGCCGCCGCGAGGGCCGGGGACCTCAGGGAAGCCGGCGCACGGGGACTGTCCAGCGCGTCGCCTGAGTCCAGGCTCGTCTGCACGCTGCCCAGGCAACAGCGCTTCCGGTCCCCCCCGCCCCGGGGAGACGCGTGAGCCTGCCGGTCTCCCCGAGAAATTTGAGGGCAAAAGGCAACAGCGGCTGTGAAATTATATACAGGCAAAACTGCGGACACCTAAGATGACGCAATCTCTGCGCGAGGTAGGGAGGGGCCCCGCGAGGACCTCAGCCTGAAGCTATCACCTGGGAAGCGGAAGCCGTCGGGAGAGAAGTGGCGGCTGACGGTGACGGGTTTTCGGGTGAGCCCTTTTCTGTATTCTCCAGTACCTTGGTAACGGCTAGGGCCAGGAATCGGAGGTCTACACTGGCCCAGAAGCGATCGGAGCGGCTGGCCAGGGGTGGGTTCGGGCCTCTGGAGCGGGAGGTCAGAGTGAGTTCCCGAGAGGAGGTGGCGCTTCGTTCGTTCTGCCCAGAGAATAGGAGATTTGGGGATTTTCTTGTTTCTAGGCTCCCCCTCATCCCGCTCTTTTCTCTGCCGAGAACGTTTTCTGTCTAAATACTATTTGTTCTTGTAAGCCCGGTTCAGATACCGTGGTCTCTAGGAGCCTTTCCTACTATCCCGACCCTCAGGTTTTCCCTCCCAAGCTCCGAACCCCTTTCCACTCGTTTCTTCTCCCGAGCGCTGCCACCTCTTGATCCAGGTGCCTCCCACCTGTTACCCTCCCTGGGTAACACATGGATCAGGGCTCTCGAGTTTCCCTGGGTCATAGCAAAGTGGTCATCCTGTATTTTTGTCTTCTGGGCCCGTGCGCTCTGGGGCAGGGTCGAGATTCTGGCCATCTGTAGCTTCAGCGCAGGGGAGACACGTGCAAAGACCACAGATTTGGGAGTCAGGAGCCTCCCAATCAGAATCATACTCTGCAGGAATGAGATCTTGCCATTTGCAACGATGTGGATGGAACTGGAGGGTGTTATGCTGAGTGAAATAAGTCAATCAGAGAGACATGTATCGCATGACCTCACTGATATGAGGAATTCTTAATCTCAGGAAACAAACTGAGGGTTGCTGGCGTGGTGGGGGGTGGGAGGGATGGGGTGGCTGGGTGATAGACATTGGGGAGCGTATGTGCTATGGTGAGCGCTGTGAATTGTACAAGACTGTTGAATCACAGATCTGTACTTCTGAAACAAATGCAATATATGTTAAGAAAAAAAAAGAGCAGGAGGGGAAGAATGAAGGGGAGTAAGTCGGAGGGGGAGACGAACCATTAGACGATGGACTCTGAAAAACAAACTGAGGGTTCTAGAGAGGAGCGGGGTGGGGGGATGGGTTAGCCTGGTGATGGGTATTAAAGAGGGCACATTCTGCGTGGAGCACTGGATGTTATGCACAAACGAGTCATGGAACACTACATCAAAAACTAATGATGTAATGTATGGTGATTAACATAACAATAAAAATTATTTTAAAAAATCATACTCTGCCAGCTCTCATCTGTTGTGACCCTGACTTTACCTCTAGAAGTGTCGTTATTCACCTGTAAGGTCACTAATGGAGAATTCATGAAAAGGAGCCTGGGGATGTGTGTGTGTGTGCCCCATGCGGGGGTACTTTGTAAACTGTCAGGCACCCCACAGAAGGGAGGGACTGGTTGAGTTTGGGAGAGAGGAGTCTGCTGTGCTAAAAATAGGAGATAATTAACCTGAATCCTCTTTGCCAGCTAGGAAATGCTGTGGTTTGAAAAATGTTTTCTTTAGATTTGCACTGGCCTATTGTGTAGGCTTTATAATGACTTGCCTTTATGTAATGTGTTTGTTGGGTTTCAGAGACTCTTTGCAATCCAGCTAACTCGCTGCCCTCGTTTTACAGACAAGACTGAGGACCTGAAGGGAAAGGTGACCTCACAAAAGTCACAGAGTAATTGGTAGAGTTGGACAAGAACCTAAGCCTGTAACTGAAGAGACCAGAGGTCTTTCTGTTATACTTCTTGGGAAGCAGACGGTAAGGTACTTTGGCTCTATACCATCTTTTTCCCTTTTTAAACCCTTGTTTTCTTAGCTCTCCCAACCATAGGCCTTCTCACACTGTATTGTAATTACCTTCTCACTGTTTCCTTGCTAGAATGTCACCTTCCCAATGACAGAAGTTGTGTCTTACTGTTTGTTCTTTGTTCCCAACATCCAGTACAGGGCCAGGCTCATAGATGATGTTAAGGATAACAGAAAAAATCTACTAAACATGTTTAATGCAGGCATGTTCCATATAATTATAATGAAATCTTCTAGATTCTAGTGTTCCCATTTTACAGATGAGTAAACAGATTTAGGGAAGGGAATGTGCACCAAAAGGCCTTTGGGGAGCTCAGGTTCAGAAACCAATCCATTTAATTCCCCCCCCCCTCCAGATCTTTGCAAATTATCTTGTAGAAAAAATGCCCAAAGTGAAAAGGAGCCGGAAAGCTCCCCCAGATGGTTGGGAGTTGATCGAACCAACACTGGATGAATTGGATCAAAAGATGAGAGAAGGTAAGTAAGTGGGGGAGTCTCTAACTGCATGAGCTGTGTCTAAGAGTCACAGGCTTCGATGTCTCCAGGGGCCAGGCAGAAATGTGGGTATCATATGGGAATAGACAGCACCACTGTGGCCTCCAGACACTGACCTGTTTTATTTGCTTATTAACTCAGAATATTAGGAGTTCTAGAAAATAAGATGGCACTAATGAAAAGGTCCTCAAAGACATTTTGGGGCCAACTTTGATATAAAAGTCTTAGAGAATAAAGATTGAATAGTCTACCTCTATTTACTGTTTTGGTTAGGTACATATTTAGAGTCTTACAAAATATGTTTACTTGGAAAATCCTGTCCTTTTTCACGTTCACATTTTCTGTTAAAAGTTTTACCCAGATTTTTCTTGCTGGTCTCTGACATGGTTTTCACCACTTTGTTTTTGAATTATCTACTAGTTTTCCAGAATGTACCATGTTCAGTTCCCTCAAAATGCCATATGATCTTGAACTTGATTAATCAGTGTAGTGTCTTTTTAGAAATCTAATCTGAAGCCATGAGCATCTCTTGGCCTTACAGGATCACAGTATGATCCCTTACTCAATCGTTTTTTTTTTTTAATTTTTTGAGAGAGCACGCGTGGCCTGGGGGGTCAGGGCGAGGGAGAGAGAATCTTAAGCAAGTTCCACATCCAACACAGAGCCCGATACATGGCTCCATCTCACAACCCTGAGATCATGACCTGAGCCGAAATCAAGCGTGGGACACTCAACCGACAGAGCCACCCCAGCACCCCTAAATAACTGCTTCGTTAGGATTTTAAACTAGTTGAAAATCAAACATAAACACTTCAATAATGGACAGTTTTTTAAAGAATTAATATTTTAAAAGAATTGTTGCTGAGGTTTTGAAGTTAATGGGTTTTGGTTTCTTTTGAAGTTTTTGGCATTCGCCAAGTGGCAGAAATCTAGATCTAGTCTATGCTGTGACGCCAGTACCTCTGGCCTCTCTTCCTACACTCATAGTGGCAGGACTCCACACCACCCACTGAAAGACGCGTTCCACTTTATGTGTGAACCTGTATAAAACAACGTCCAAGGATGTTCACATGGTCTTGTGAAAATGGGTCCAAAAGGGATTTTTTAAAATGGGAGTGCTGCTTTGGTTTAAAAGATTGAGAAATGACAAAAGCACAGGGAGGGAGGCTCTGCTTCCAGATGCCTTATAAGCATGTTTGCCCCCCCCCTTTTTAAGTGCGATCTGACATGAAACATTGTATGTTTTGGCTGCATGTGATCTGATGTGTGTATATATTACGAAATGATTGACAATAATTTAAGATCCATTACCTCACAGTTTTTTCTTTTTCTTGTGAGACCTTTTAAGGTCTACTCTTTTAGCAACATATATACACAATACAGTATTGTAAATTGTAGTCATCATTCCCCAGGATTTATTTATAACTGGAAGCTTGCACCTGTGACCCCCTTCCCCCATTTCACCCAGCACCCCCCTTGTTTCTTGAGGACTCTGATCAGATGTCCCCTTGTGCCTTTGATCACCTGTATAAAATGTCAGTCCCCACTTCCCCTTCTGTTTTCTCTTCTCCTTTGTGGCCTTTACCACTTAGCCCCACATGCCGATCCACCTCCCTCCCCAGGAATGCCGCCCCAGAGCTGCTCTGCCTGCTCCACTGCTGTGCCTTCAGCACCCAGAGCAGGGCCTCGGCTGCAGCAGGCACAGTGTGCACTTGGTCAGTCCGCAACACCTGCCTTTTGCTCGGATTACAGAATCCTGTGTGTGGAGCTGAACGCTACATCCTAAGTAATAGCATGGCCCCAAAGTTGGAGAAATGTAGGTACAGTTTTCTTGACCACTCCTTATCTTTCTCCTCTGCTCTAAAAACTGAGTGGAGGTGGTAGACAAAGATCAATTTGTAACTGCTAACAGAAAGAGACTTGCCACTTGAAACAATCCTGTTTAAGTCACGTGGCTTATTTTTTTATCTTTTAAAATAACAGCTCTACTGAGATTGAAGTCCTATTCTGTAAAAATTGCCCTTATACAGTGTTCAGTGTATTCAGAGTTGGGCAACCCTTACCTCCTGAAGAAACCCTGCACCCTTTGGTAGTTACCTCCTTCTCCCCAGCTCTCCCAGTTTGAGCAACCACTCGTCTACTTTCTGTCTCTGTAGACCGTCATCTGGTAGGGGGCCTTTGGGGACTAGTTCCTTCCACTTGGCATGTTTTCAAGGTTCATCCGTGTTGTAGCAGGTCATTTCTTTTTCTGGCCGAATGACACTTCATGGTGTGGGTGGGTTTTGTTTATCTATTCATCAGCTGATGGATACCAGGATTGTTTCTAGTTTTTGGCTGTTGTGAATACTGCTGCTTGCACATTCATATGAGAGTTTTTGTGGACACGTGTGTTTTCAGTTCTCTGGGCTATATACCCAGCAGGAGAACCGCTAGGGCGTATGGTAACTTTAACTTCCTGGGGAAGAGCCATCTCTAAAGTCAAGAATTCTCCAGAGAGGCTGCACCATGTTACGTTTCCACCAGCGGCCTGTGATCCACTTTTCCTACATCCTCAACACTTGTGACTGTCTTTTTGATGATAGCCAACCTAGAGGATATGAAGTAGAATTTATTCTTTATCCCTGGTTATTAAAAAAAAAACAACCACTGTATCCTGTGCAATGAACACTACCTGCCACAAGAAAACAAAGACACTCCTTTTTCTCCGCAGCTGAAACAGAACCTCATGAGGGAAAGAGGAAAGTGGAATCTCTGTGGCCTATCTTCAGGATCCACCACCAAAAAACCCGGTATATTTTTGACCTCTTTTACAAGAGGAAAGCCATAAGCAGAGGTAATGAACTAAATTCTCTTGGCCTCACCAACTTGAGTAGCTTTCATATTTACTTCATGGTTCTTGTTCTTGCAACCTAAGCAAGTGTCGAGTTTTCTTATTGGTAAAAAAAAAAAAAAAAAAAAAGGGCGGGGAGGGGTCGGCGTTGGCTAAATACTCTTTCTAGTGAAGAGTAGTGATGGGCCGGGGCTGGGGAAGCTTTGTGATACCATGGTCTGATGCCCTTTCCCTTCTTTTTGACAGAACTATATGAATACTGTATTAAAGAAGGCTATGCAGATAAAAATCTGATAGCAAAGTGGAAAAAGCAGGGCTATGAGAACTTATGCTGCCTGCGCTGCATTCAGACACGGGACACCAATTTTGGAACAAACTGCATTTGCCGGGTCCCCAAAAGCAAGCTGGAAGTGGTAACGTCTCTACCCCTGTAATGTCTGATGATCGAGTTTGAGGTCACTTTTTCAGTTCGGAAGTCCGCCCTAGTTGACTGCAAGGGATCGAACATGATTTTGCTGACTGTCCTGCTGGCCATGCCCCAGGGAGTTGAGTCCCTCTCCTGAGCAGTCCATGCTGGGCAGTGTGGCAACAGTCGTGTGTTAGGTCTGGGGGTCAACTCAACTGCACCCTTGGGCAAGTTATTGAATTCCTTCCCTACGTAGGAAGTGGGGGTGAGAACACCGACCCCCCAAGGTGGTGGGGAGTGCTGAGTCAGGGGAGCATGCTCACCCCAGGTACCCTTTTCTCCAGGCCTTCTCCTCAGTTGTATTACGTTGTATTTCTTCTGTCAGAACTTTGTTCTAAAACTCGACTGGGCAGCTCAGGACCCAGGAATGGTGCTGCACATAGTAGCTGAGCTGACGGCGTCAGCCTCTCTGAAATGGAACTGCAGAGGGAGGGAGGGAGGTGGTTCCTGGGACATAGGCTATGGTGACCTTTGAGTGCGACCCCTTGGCTGACCATGGTGGGCCCAGCTGGGCAGGCAGACCAGACTGCCCACCTCCCAGGGGGCCACCTGTCACACAGGTGCCTCATCACTGGTCTCTTGATGTTGCAGACCAGTTCTAGTTTATAGAGCTCTGGGCCAAGGGCTTTAGCTCAGCAGGCAGCTCTGTCTCCCTGAATCATCTGTAGTCAGGGGGTAGTGGACATCGAATGAGGGCCCAAGGACATCAAATTCTTCCTTAAGGGAAGGCACGGAGAGGTGGTGGAGTGGCAGAAGCCGCCACAACCCCCCATATTCTATGGTGGTATTGGTCGGGGGTGCTGCCCCAGCCCTGTGGCCAGAGTAGGGCCTGTTTCTGATTTGGTTAAGTTTCACCATCTGATCTTGTTCGTTTAGGTAAGGGTCTTACTCCTCCAAAAAAGAGAATAAAGGAAAGTATACACAGACCGCTGCTCTAGGGCCTTCTGTCTGTTGGGCAGGCCCTCAGCCGGACATCTGGGCACACTTGGCCCAAGGGACAAGACCCTTCTGCTGCCACTCAGATTCCGGTGCACATCCTCTGCCCCTGTGCCCCCACTAGAACGCTCCCCAGCCCAGAGGCCCTGAGCCCCCTGAGCAGTAGCAGACCCACTTCCAGCTTACTGCAGGGTAGGTCATGCTCACTTCATGGAACAATAAGAATCATTCACAGGTTTTTTTTTTTCTTTTTGGGGGTCAGGTATGTACAGTGTGCATAAATTCAATGCACAGAAGTATAGCTTCAGTGTCAGCAGCACTGATTGCATGTGTCACGGAAGACTTTCTGAAGAGTATTATGTAGACAGTGAATGTCCAGTTGCCCCCCTTGTTGCAGGGGACCGGGGCGGGGGTCGTGGCAGGAGCACAGCGTCTCAGCTGTCCTCTGTTGCAGGGCCGGATCATCGAGTGCACACACTGCGGCTGCCGGGGCTGCTCCGGCTGAGGCCCTGAGGCTCTGACCCATCTTCACCCTGAACTTGGGACTTCGTGGGTTTCTGCCTGTTGCACCACCCCCTTTCCTGGGAGCAGCTCTTCTTGCAGAGCAGTGCTCCTGGCCTGAGTTGGAGCACGGTCTCTACATGTAAAGGCTTTGGTGTTTCTCAGCTGTGATTTGTAGGAATAAAATTTTTAAATCTTCTGGGTCCTGCATTCATTCTTTCCGAGAGCCAGCGGACTGTGGACTCCAGTGGGCGAGCACCAGGCCCTAGAAACCGGTCACCCTTGGGCCTCCATCCTGACTCCACCTTGTAGGTGCTGTGTGACTGTGTGCAAGGTCACTTTCCTCATCCGTGATGGGGACGACCACCTCCCAGACGAGGGTGACCAGAGCTGGCGTGCCAAGGTGGGCCAGGCTGCTCTTGGACCTGCCACGAACTTGTCAGGCACCCTGGACCGTGTTTATCCTCATACCAATGCCTGCAAAACGCTGCATCCCTCACTCTGGGCCAGACCCTTCCTCGGGCTTGAGGCCACACGAGCACATGCACAGGCCCGATGCGGAGCGGCTCCTGGGCTCCCACAGAGCTCTGTAAACACTGCCCTTTGTCCCAGCTCCGCTCGCAGCCCCCAGCGCCTCCCATCACCTGCCTCTGAGGCCTCCGTCCACATCCGCCTCCATGATGGGGTCTCGGTCCCCCTGGTGCTTGGTCCGGAACTTCTGCCACGGGTGGGGGGTTTCCTCTGCTGGCATCACTTTCAGCCACTGCTTGTAATAAGCTCGGAAGCCATCAATCTTCTCCAAGTAGGTGTTTTTCTCTTTGTACTGTAAGTGGAAAAGCACAGGGTCAGAGGAGCCATTAGTCACTGCGTGCTACACACGGCTCATCCCAGACCATGGCCGCTGGCTCAGGCCTCAGGGAAGCTGTTCTTGCTTCTAGGTAGTTAAGGAAAGAGGGCAGGAAAACTGTTCGATACTCGAGTTGCTTACTGTCAAGAGACACAACTTCCGTGGGGCAGGCCAACTTCCCATCTACTAACAGTCCCTCGAAGTCTGTGCCACTGTGTTACACTCAGGGACGGCCCCCCCCGCCCCCCAAGCTAGAATCCCTGGGTGCTACCTCAGCCCCCACAGCCTGAGAGCCTCCCCCATGCTCTCTCAGCACTGCTGCAGTGTCTCTGGAGAAGGGGGAGGAGAGGGAGGAAACAAGATGCGCCCAGCAGATGCCAAAAGAAAGCTGGTAAAGAAAAAACGTAGGAAAAAAAACAGCCAAAAATATACTGAAGGTAACGACACATAGCTGGCTTCCAAAGATTTAACAATTCCAAGCTTGTATGTACCTAATCCAGCCTGAAAGCACAGAAAACAAATCTTGACAGGCGCAGACAGAAATAAATCACAGTCCTAAGGGACTAGGAATGTGATTTAATCCAGTAAGCTCTAGGCCTGTGGTAGTCCGGTATCTAGACTGAACCTGAGACGATCCCTTGAGGACTCTACACCACGGAGTGAAGAGACAAATCCACTAACTGGAAGATACTTGCAACGTGGGACAAAAGAGGAGTATCCAGAACACATAAAGAACTCTGGAGAATCAGTAAGACAAGACTAACAGCCAACTGTTCATAAATGCCCAGTTATGCCCTCTGCCTGGCATACGCTCTACTGCTGTCTCCCGGATTCTTACTGAGCCCTCAAAATGGCCCTCAAGTGTTATGCCTGCACAGCGGTCCCTGACCCCATGCCTGGGGTGACCCTGCCCATCTCCCCCCCTCCCCACTGGGATGGTGCTCCTCCAGGCCACAACTGCTGTGGAGGCACTCAACATGGGGTCTAACTCCCGTGGGCCCTAAATCCGAACCCCCACAACCTGCTATCCTCAGTACAGCAGGGAGAGAAGCAGACATTACAAAGCAGATTCTATCGCGGCCCGGCTGCCATCCCCGTTCACTGGACAGACAACAGTCTGTACTGGGCACCAGGCAATGGGCAGGTACCGGCGAACCAGGTGAGCGGGGCTTACGGTTTTGTGAAGGTCACAGTGACTTGTGCAGGTGTAATCACAGGTTGTGAAACACAGTGACAAGCAACGGGGCTGGACATGGTGGGCAGGAGGGAGCAGCAGGGCATCCCTGAGAGGGAGCTGTCCGAGCTGAGACCAACAGGGTGAGGAGCCAGTTATGGGAAGCACAGGGGGAGCCTACTCAAGGCAGAGGGAACACAAAACCCCCAAGAAAGGAAGGCGGCAGAAGGCCAGTGGGACTGACTGAATCCAGGGAAGAACGGCCACAGATGAAGTGGGCCACAGGGACTCATGGGCGGCGGTTTAAGGAATTTGGGATTTCTCCTAAGGGAAGCTACTGACAGTTTAAAGCAAGGGAATTCCAGTTCTGGAAGGCCAGACCCAGGGTTGGGGCAGGGGGAGGCGGGATGCTTAAAGAAAGGACAGGCGAGTGAGAGGTTGGCGCACACACCCGATCAAAGGAGGGCGGGTACTGGGCTGCAAACTCCAGCTGGCGGATGACCACCTCATTCACCGGGACGCTGTCGCACCTCATGTGCTTCAGGATGTCAATGAGATAGGTGTAGTCCAGCTTCTTGACGGCCGCGTTGATGAGGGTGCTGTAGATGTGGGTGTTGGGGGTCATGTGGGATTTCTGGAACATCACAGACACTCGATCAGCGAGGTGATGGCAGCTGTTGGGACAAAGCAGCCTACTGTGCGTGTCAGATGGCCATTAGGCCAACCAGCCACCAGGCCAAGACGATCTGAACCCGGTGCTAACGACAGGCTGCACGCCCCGCACTGTAGGTCCATCCCACCCAGCCTACCTTCCTCGGCCTGAAGAACTCACTCAGAGATCAATGGCCTCAGGCAGTAAACCACGCGCAGGAGACCACCTCCTCGGCTCTTGGCTGTGGGTTTACTGCAACCCCTGCCCCCAGAATTCGGATACATCCCTGCTCTTGTCATGCCTCCCATCCCTCCAGAGTTGGGGCCAAGACCTGTTCCCACCCCCCCAATCTCTCCGCACTGCAACCACCTTCAAGACTAATGCTTTCAATGTCCACAATAGTGGACATTGTGAAATAAGTCAATCAGAGAAAGACATGTATCATATGACCTCACTGATATGAGGAATTTTTAACCTCAGGAAACAAACTGAGGGTTGCTGCAGTGGTGGGGGGGTGGGAGGGATGGGGTGGCTGGGTGATAGACATCGGGGAGGGTATGTGCTATGGTGAGCGCTGTGAATTGTGCAAGACTGTTGACTCACAGACCTGTACCTCTGAAATAATGCCAATATATGTTAAGAAAAAAAAGAAGAAGATAGCAGCAGGGGAAGAATGAAGGGGAGTAAGTCGGACGGGGAGACGAGGGACTCTGAAAAACAAACTGAGGGTTCTAGAGGGGAGGGGGGTGGGGGGATGGGTTAGCCTGGTGATGGGTATTAAAGAGGGCACGTTCTGCGTGGAGCACTGGGTGTTATGCACAAACAATGAATCGTAGAACACTACATCAAAAACTAATGATGTAATGTATGGTGATTAACATAATAAAAATTATTAAAAAAAAAAAAGACTAACGCTTTCAATGCCAGTTCCTGCAGCAACTCACCAGGGTCCACTTTTTCTCAAGCTAGAGCGACCACACTCTCCCTGCCCCCATGCACACGGTGCTGTCCGGGTGCAGAGGCCTGGGGGTTCAGGAGGGCCCAGCTCTCTCCCTGAGCACCCCAAGTTAGCACCATGGGTCACCCCCCCCCCCCCGGCCTGGACCCACTCACCTTCATGTCCGCAAGCAGCTGCAGACCATCTGCTGGCCTGTGGCACCCGGTGGCCAGGCTGCAGAAGGTCTGCAAGTTGGGGGTAAGGCCCCTCTCTGCCAGGAGTGGCAGCAGCGCCTGTGGGGATGGGGATGGCACTACCGTAAGCTGTGACCCGCCACGTGTGGCAGGAGCCTTCTCAGCTGAAGCCCATGGCTGGCTGGAGACCTCAGGGGCACAGCTCTGCTCAGAGGCCTTCCTGCTCCCTCTGTGACCACACTGGGTGCGGGTCTCAGCCCGGCTCGCAGGCCCCCAGCTCCCCGGCGTTCGGCGGCTCTGCGAGGACCCCCGGCCTTCTAGCCCGTCTCCACCACGCCCTGCCCCCCTCCCTGAAGCCCTGCTCCTCTGCTGGCCGTCCATCCCAGCACTGGGGCCTTCAACGTCAAGTGAGCACCAGAGGTCTCCGAGGCCCTGGCCCCACAGTCCAGGGCGGGACAACGGTGTGGGAAGTGCAGCGGAGGCTGCGGGGGGCCAGCGGCTGAGAAGGAAGACGCCCTCGCAGCCTGGCCGGCTCAGGGAGGGGCTCTACCCTGTTCAGCTTGTCTAGAGGGCGGCGTGCTCTGCACTCAGGGCCTGAAGGCAGAGGCTGCATCCCTGTCACCTTTGATGCCCACGAGAGCCCGGGTCAGTGCTCTGTCATGCAGACACGTGGACAAAATCGCACGAGGGCTCCGGTGTCCCCATCTGTGCAATGGGGGAAGCCTCATACTGGCAAAGCCTTGTGGTGTGGTCAGCGAAGAGAGAAAACAGATGGGGAGCTCTTCCAACGGCATCTAACACAGACGGCTGGATCAGTGTGTGGGGGTCGGGGGGTGTGGCCAAAGGGTGGGGACACTCAGGAGCCACCAGGCTCTTAGGCCACATGCCCCTCGGGCAGCGTGAGGACGTGTGCCTACACCCACCTGTGAGCTCCTCAATGGGGACGGGCAGCGCAGCCGGCTGGTTCACCCCTCCATTCTCAGCTTGGCCCAAGCCCAGGCCCAGAACGGAGGCTCTAGTCAGTCTGCCCACCTACCTCGGGAACAGGTGACGCCCCCTGCAGGGGAGCCAGGTCCTGCTGTCGGAAGGTCAGAGGAGGGAACGGCAAGGAGGGGCCCCCAGCCTTGAACCTCGTGCCCGCCTCTGAGCCCCTCACCTTCGCGCCCTCCAGATCGCCAAGCTTGCTCTTCTTCCTCATCAGTGTGTTGAAGAACGTCACATCAGCTTCCACCTGGTACGTGTCCAGGACGGTCAGCAGTGAGGACTCCGCGGGACTCCCGGGCTCCACCACCTCAGCCAGCAGCGTGAGGGTTTTGATGTTGGGCCGGAGCCCATGTTCTGCCATCTTGCCCAAGAAGCCCTCCAGGCCCCCCATCAAGGCCAGCCTGTCAGCTGGGGTGGTCACAGTCCCAAAGGAGACCACAGCTGGGGGAACTGCTCCCAAGGTCAGGAGGTTGGCCTCCAGCCCCCAGCAAGAAGGTTCTGGGGCCAAGGAAGTGAGGGCCACCATGCGTTCGGGCTCCTTCTTAGTTTCCACCTCAGGCTGGGCCTTGCTGGGGGCTCTGGCTTCGCAAGGCTCTGGAAGGCCCTCAAGCACCTGAGAAGGTTCCAGAAACAGCTGTCTCTCCAGGGCCTCCACATGCAGCCTGACTGACATGCCGTTGCCCAGCCAGGCCCGGGCTCTCCTCTTTGCCCGAAACCCACGTGCCAGAGGCTGGAGCATGACCGTCTCCTCCCTGGGCCTCAGGAGCAGTGCTGAGGCCACCTCTGGGTCCCCCAAGCCGCAGTCTCGAGCTGCCCCCAGGAGTAGGTTGTAGCCATGCTGGCTCGGCTGGAGCCCCAGACTCAGCATCTGCCTCCACACCTGCTGGGAGAGACAAGCTCAGCTCCGTGCTCCTTCTCAGAAGAGCTGTCAGCGAGCAGACGCGAGCAGTCAACAACCATTCAGCAAGTGCAAGGGGCCAGGAAGGAGCTGGAGAGCATCTAACCCGATGCCAGGCTCTAGACAACTAAGAATCCTAAGAATCTGAGGACTCTCTGGGAGACTTCACAGGGGCGCTACTCCTTTCCTCTCCCTAGCTCACCCCAAAACTGTTCTTCCACTTTCATCTCTCTGCCTCCTCCCAGGGCCCCTGTACTGGGAACAGACTTTGCCCTGGGTCCCTGCCCACCTTCTCTGTACTTCTCTGGGGAGGGACGATCACAGAGGCTAGGTTCTGGAAGAGTTTAGGCTGACTTAAGAACTGGATTTAGCAGCACTTCCTGAGTGCCCACTGTGTGCCCAGTCCCACGCAGCCTCCAGGAAGTATGAGAGCACAGGGCGGGCACGGTGGAAGGGGGCTCAGCCAGGAAGAGCACCTCCCAAGCTGGGGGCCCAGGCAGCCCTGTTTCCTCCTGAGATGAGATCATTTTCATCCCACAGCACAGCACCTAGCACACTCAGTGTGTTCTCCACAAAGGACCACTCTGGTCACGTCTGGGTCACTCTGACACCAAGACCACGCCGTTTCTAAGATGCCCGTTTCTAAGGGCTCATTGGTCACACTGGATTCTTTGCGGGCTCAAAGGACGGCCACATTCAGTGGGAGGAGAGCTCACATCCGACTTCCTGTCCTCATCAGGGATAAGTGTGCAGACAAGGCAGGGACTGTTCAGGCCCAGGTTGGGACAGCCTGCAAGAGGTCCACTGCACACCTGAGAGGGTCTTAAGGAGGGCAAGGGTCTCAGCAGGCACCTCCATGGGGAAACACTGACAGAACTGAGGTTTAGCAGGGATGCAGGCTCTAGGAGTTGGACAGACCTCGGTTCAAATCCCAGCTCGGCTTCATAGCTGTGAGACCTCAGGCCAGTTACTTAACCTCTGTGAGACTCACTTTCCTTATCCGTAAAATAGGGCTGATGGTACCTAGCTTGAGCAGTTTAATAAATGCACAACACAAACCAGCTATTAGCACTACAGACTGTTTCTAACTAGAACAGATCCAGAACAAAGAAAGGGAGAACTAGATCTTGGCTGATTTTCACTAGAAAGCTACTCCTTCCAGAGGGAAAGCAAGCATCTGGTCCAGGGCTGTCCCAGGTCCCTAGGGCTCAGCCTCCACATGGATCAGCCACCTGGGGATCTTGCTGAAATGCCGATCTGGACACAGTAAGCCCACGGTGGGGCTGAGACCCTGCTTTTCTGACAAGCTCCCAGGTGAGGCTGAATCTGCGGGTCTGTGGGCCCCAGCATAAGCTGGAGGGCTCTAGGTGAGATCTGAGCCCTTCCCACCTGTGGTGTACCATTGCTACCACTGGACTGGGGGTGGGGGAGGTTCTCTCTGGGGAGCTGAGGTAGAATCAGAGCGGTGTATCTCAACCCTGAGGTCCGTGAGAATCTCTCAGGACTACATGCAGAAATGCTGAGTGGGGGCCTGTGGGAGGCAGGCTGAACAAGCACTCTGGGCAAGACTGTAAGCTTCACTGATATGAGCTAGCTGCCCAGAAGGCCACTCGGCAAGTGAAAGAGCGCAGGCTGGCTGTGCCCTCACTCGGGGAGCAGCCATGCGGCCTCCTCGAGCCTCCCCCACTGCCATCTGTAAAACGACGGGGAGCAGCGTGCTTTGTGAAGACCAAAATATTGCAAACATAAAACCACCTAGCATGGGGCAGTTGCAGGTCCTCAAATGCACACGTGATCATCATTTGCGCCCGATACAGGTGCACAGGAGAAGGGAGACAGCAGGAGAGGCAGAAAGGCAGAGCTGGGAGGGACAGACCTGCAGGGCGTATCGGAAACCTGTCTTCTTGTCCTGGATACAGCCCATGAGCAGGTAACTGAAGGTCTCCTCTGTGACTGCATGCCCTTTCTGGACGATTTCCTGGAGGAAGGAGTGGAGGCCACAGTAAGAACTGGTGGCAGAGCCCGGGCCAGGGCCCAAGGGCTCTGACTCAGGACAGACACTCCTGGGGCAGGCCCTGGGCCGTGCACCTTGAAGAGGCGGGACGTGAATGTGGCTCTAGTGTGGCTCGGAACCAGCTCCTCTCTGCACTCCCTCCTCCTCTCCTTCCAGGCTGCTCTCCCTGGCTGGCGCAATCACTCCTGGCCAGCCCCTCTGCAAAGACCACGCCAGCAGCGACTTTTAGCCCCTGTGCTTAAGGCACTGGAACTGCACAGAGCTGGCTTCAAGTTCCAGCTTTGCCACTGGCCGCCTGTGAGCGTGGGCACGGCAGGAAGCTCCCCGGCCCCAGCCTCCTCATCCCTAGAGCAGGATCACAGGCAGGACCCGCCCTAGAGGGTGTCTGGAACAACCCCACCACCGAGGGTGGTGCCTACCCACGGCACGTGCCCGTGGCGTTTGCTACCCCTGGCCTCCCTCAGGCCTGTCGGGGTTGGCCACTGCCTTCTTGAGATGTTCTTCCACCTCTCGGCCCCTCAGGGTCTCCTCTTCGGGCCCGACTTCCTCCGTTCCTCTTGTGAGCATGGCTGTCCCCACCCTACCCCACCACTGCCACTCTCCCGTCCCCACCTCTGTCGCCAAACCTTCCACCTCAGTGAGGTTTTATTTTATTTTTTTTAGGATTCACTTATTTATTTATTTGAGAGAGAGAATGAGCAGGGGGGAGGGGCAGAGGGAGAGGGAGAAACAGGCTTCCCGCCGAGCAGGGAGCCCGATGCAGGGCTCGATCCCAGGACCCTGAGATCATGACCTGAGGCGAAGGCAGACGCTGAACCGACTGAGCCACCCAGGCGCCCCTCTCCGGGAGGTTTTAGTTTGTGCTCCCTCTTCCTGGACAATCACAGCTGTCTCTTAACTTGTCCCTCTCCCCCACCAGCTAGTGACCTGCATAAAATATCAATGGCATCTCTGGACAGATCAGAGGCCTATCAGCCACACTGCCCTCTTCTGGAAGCTTCAGCTACCTGCCTCTCACACAGCACCCTTCGGGGGGATGCATTACTCTCAAGGTTTCCAGGCGTGAGACCCCACGATCCTGCCTCTCCCGCAGGGCAGGCCAGCTCAAGGTAGCCAACCCACGGCCTGGTCAAAGGCTGCTCTGCAGCCGGACAGCCCATCAGGTCGTCTCTCCTGCGAGGGGCGGGTGGGACCTCGTGACGTGCAGTGAGGAAAAACGTCAGTCAGCGATGGAAAAAGTGAGACTGAAGCTAAGAGCAAAGAGCAAGCGTGCCCATGGGCCCGAGGGAAGACCAGGCTGCCAAGGGTGTGCCGCGGTTCTGAGGTTTGGTCATGGGGACCTAGAGTCTTCCTTTAGGTGTTAACTCATGTTTGTCTCCCTTCCCAAACTGAGAGGGCAGAACCACCACCCAGCTCGTGCTGCTCCCTGCTTAAACCCCCTCACTGTCTCCTTCTCTGGAACTGGGAATAAAAAGCCTCCTTATAGCCGGGGAATAAGAGGCTCCAGGGGGCCCCTGGGTGGCCCATTTGATCTTGACCTCAGCTCAGGTCTTGATGTCAGAGTTGAGAGTTCAAGCCCCACATGGGCTCCAAGCTCCAGCACGGAGCACACTTAAAAAAAAAAAAGAAAAAAAGAGGCTTTGGGCCAAAGCCCTGACACAGGCCCCCGCTCAGCACTCTCAGGCCCCCACTCCCTTGCTTCCCTCGAACCTGGCACTTCCTGGAAACCGGGTATTTTTGTTCACTGTTCTAAGCAGGAGGCCTTCCCTGGGGAGCACGGATTCGTCCCTAGTGCTCTGAAGCCCCGCCCTCTGCTGCGGCACCAAGGGGTCCCACATACGGAGTCACAGCACACACAGCCCACCGCCCTCCTAGGGATGGGGCCTCTTCAGCTGTCAGACTGAGGCTTCTGAGAGTTGGTGAACCCGAGCCCGACTCTTCATCAGCCCCTGAGCCCTCCCGTGAGGGACAGAGAGCCACAGCCTCACGTCTGCCACGTGGGACTGGCCGCGCCGTGGGGAGAAGGAAGGAAGGGGAAACCTCACCTTGAACACATCGAGGCACATCCTGAGGTCGGCACACATGGCAGCCATCTTCAGCAGTGCATGGTACGTTTTCAAGTTGAGCTGGAAGTTTCGGGCCTGGAGCTGCTGCCGGAGCTTCAGGGCGCTCTGCAGTGCAGAGTCCTTCCAGGGGGACTCGGCGCAGACGTTGAACAGGGCTGTATACGTGGCATCTGAGGGCTCCAGGTCCCGTTTCTTCATCTGTGGAGATGGGAAGACATCTGGAGGTGGCTCTGGGGTCAGCTGGACACACAGGTGACAGCCGCCCTGAGGGAAAGCTAGAGAGGACCCTGTTCCTGCATTAAACAGATCTGCTAGCAGGGCCTGTGCTAAGGCGGAACTGAGTGACATGTCAGAGGCTCCTCCTCCAAAACCCTGACTTGGCCAGAGGGCTCTGAAAACGGACCCTGCATCCAGATGCACCAAGCAAAAAGTTATCCTCCCCATGGCTATCAGCCCACTCTGGGCCTGAGATGCCTGTAGCAGGATCCTTCTGATGCTCCCAGGTCACCCTAACTGTTAAGACCCATGTGGTGGAGCTGGTCTGGGAAAAGGCAGGAGGGGACAGTCAAACCCCAACTCCAGCGTTTACTAACTGAGGGGTCGTGGGCAAGTTAGCTCCTTGTTGGAAAAACGGGGATGATACCGTCACCTTGAAAGGTTGTTGTGAGGGTCAGCTAGGAGAGTGGCCCCCAGACCAGCAGCGGCCAGGAGCATGTCACTGCAGCTTCTCAGGACCTCCTCCCCACCCACTGCCCTGCAGAGTCACAAACCCGGGGGTCATCAAGCCCTCCAGGTGACTGAGCAAGCTGGAGTTTGAGAAGCTCCTGGTAAACCCAAGTGCTCTTTCCCAGAGAAGGGCCATCTAACCGAGCACAGGTGACAAGCTGCTTGCAGAGGAGTGTAAAGAGCCTTGTTCTCAGAGTCAGGCCATTTGGGACTCAAATCCCAGCCCCAATGCTCTCAAGCAGGGTGACCTTGGACATGGCCCTTCATCTCTCTGGGCCTCTGTTTCCTCATCTGAAAAATGAGGATGGTGATCCCGACTTTGAGGATGATGTATGCTGTGTGCGTCCTCACATAAACGACAAATGTGTCCTGAGGACTTACTACAGGCTGGGCACTGGCCACCAGTGGTTACAGGACAGACACAGCCTGTTTTCATCGAGCTTCCACTCCAGACAGGAGGAAGCATAACAGACAAATAAGTAATCAACAACAGTAATAAGGGCTGCAAAGGACATGCACAGAAAATGGCAAAGGAAAAATAGTAGTGGTGGAGAAAGCTGGCACACACCACTTTCACCAAGTGACCAAGGTATGTGTCCTCTCTGATAAGTCCCCTGACAGGAAAAGGGCACTTCACCTTCGTGAAAGCCCTTCCCCGAGCCCATAAGCCCAGCCTTGTCACAAGAAAGCGACTCCTGGGTGGCTCCATCGGTTAAGCCTCTGCTCAGGGGGGAGTCTGCTTCTCCCTCTGCCCACCCCTCGCTTGTGCGCTCTAATAAATAAAATCTTTTATAAAAAAAAGGAAAGTACAAACATAGAGACATTCTACAAAATCCCTGACCAATACTCCCTAAATCTGTCAATGTCAGGGGGAAAAAAAGGAAACTCTAAAAATGTCACAGAATGGAGAACCCAGACTGGATACTGGAATAGAAAGAGGATCTTGGTGGAAAAATGTGGTGAGATCCAAGTAAAATCTGGAGTTCAGTCCATAGTCATGTACCAGCGGTGGTTTCTTAGTTCTGACAAATGCACCATCACTACACGAGATGCTAATATGGGGATTAGCTGGGTGATGGGTATTTGGGAACTTTTTCTACTGTCTTTGCAGCTTTGCTATAAACCTGAAATTGTTCCAAAATAAAAAATTAAAAAAAAAATAAGCAGCAAACTGACGGAGAATAACTTAAAGCAAGAAAGAGGGAACTGCGCTTCTCTGAGGTGACAGGTAGTAAGTCACTTAAGGATCCTGCGCATGTGAGGAAGGGCTGCTACCACACTGTGAACCAAGAACCACAGGAAACAACCCCTGGCACCAGCCGCCCCTCACTTGGCACCTGAACGCTTTTCTGCTGGTCGGGGAAGCCTCCCGTCATTCCCCACCAGGATATTTCAGTAGGTCTATTAGAGGATACGTCACTTTATCCTTTGTAACCACAATTCCTCCCCCTCGCTTCCAGCTAGAGATGACCTGGCCTCGGGCAGGCGCATCCCAAATGACAAGAAGTCTTGCTGGGATAAAGGATGAGCCCAGGTCCTGGCGGCGAGAGAGGGTGGGATCACTCCTACTAGAGCCTACTATCCTCCTAGGCAAAGCTCTTTCTCGACTCACAGAGGAAACAGCTTCCTGGCTGTGAGAACAATAAAGACAACACAGGAAGTGGATGAATATAAAGCAAAACCATCTTTCAAGAAGAATGAAAGCCCTTTTCAGAGGACCAGCTTTGGAAGTCAAGTGCGCATGTGTGTCCGGTGTGGGGAGTAAGTAGGGGTGAGGGGACGTGAACACACCTGGGGCAATGGGGGAGAAGGAAGGGGGCGCGTGGGCCCTGCCGTGGTCAAGGCAGGTGCTGGAGGACCTTTCGGCGCATCTCATGTCATCATCCAAGACCACCTCCACTTTACAGAGGATGAAACAAAGGCTGGGAGGTTAGTCTGGCCGCAGGTGACATCCCACCATGCGTGCCCGGCTCTCTCTGCCTCTAAAGCCCAGGCTCTCTGGAGCCTCGCCCCCTCCCCCCGGCCCTGGGCCCCCCCACTCACATCGTTGTAGAGGCGGAAGGCCTTCTTCAGGTATCCGGCCCGCCCACAGCCCCCAATCAGCACCGTGTAGTTGCACTCGAGGGGCTGGAGTCGCTCCTCCTTCAGCATCTGCTGCTCAAACAGGTCCAGGGCCTCGGCCAGCTGGGAGGGAACACGGGAGGGGGCTCAGGGCGGCCTCAGAGAGCCTCAGCAGCGGGAGGGAGACTGAGAATGAGGGACCCGCCCAGGCCTGCCCAGGAGCCACACAGCCGTGCTGGGCCTCTGCCACCAGTCTCTTGGTCCCTGCGCTCTGCTGCAAGAGGGCTTTGTGGTGGCCAGGAGGAAAAGCCCACCGAGCTCCCACCACCTATGAAGGCTCTTGGCCCCACTGCCATGGCTGCCTTCCCTCCAGCCAGACGATGGACTCCTTGAAAGCAGGGCCATCCATGTCTTTGCCCCTTTGTGGGCCTACAGTAGAGCCAGGGCCTGGCCCTCAGTAAGTCCTCAGAAAATGTTAATTCTGCAAATCCGGGATCTGTCCTGCCCTTGCTTCCTGGGTGACCCCATCTGTAGTGCCAGCCCCCTGGGTCTAAGCGGGAATGGAAGACTGGGTTCTGCACACTCAGGGCCACTGTGCTGCACGATCGCAGGGGGCCATTCACAGCAACACCTCCTGTGATGGCGCAACACGGCAGCCCCGAGTGACCAGCTTCCTCTGGCTGCAAAGCCCCATGGCCCACAGTCGTCTCTACCCACCCCTACTCCTTACACCATCCCCTTTAAATCCTCAGTTCACTCCTTTACAACTTAATTTTTTTTTCACCCAGTGGTTCAACCAATAATGACTGAATCCCGCTATGTACCAGGCAAGGTCTATTTGCTGGGGATACAGCTGTGAACAAGAGGGAACTCCTTCACGGAACACATCTTCTAGTGTGGAAAGACCTACGCCGAGTGAAATAACTAAGAAAAATATATACTGTGTCAAACGATGCTAGGTTTTAAAACAAAAATAAAGCAAGAAGCGCCCAAAGAAGGGGATGGGAGATTCAGTTTTAGGTATGACAGCCAAGCAGGGCTTCACCCAGAAGGTGACAGAACAATGATCTGAAGGAGGTGAGGGAAGGAACAACACTGTCTGAGAAAAACAGCCAGTGCAAAGGCCCTGAGGCAGAAGTGTGCCTGGGAGTTGGAGTTGGGAGGAGCAGAGAGGAGGCCGGGATGGCTGTAGCATCGTGCGGAAGAGATAAGAGTAGAGAGGTAAGGGGGGGGGTGGAAGGCAGACCCTGCAGGCTTCATAAGCTATTCTGAGGGCTTTGGCTTCTCTTTATTTCTCAACTTTTCATTACGGAACAGCTCAAACATACACAAAAGTAAAGAGAATAGTGTAACTACAATGGTTATTAAATTTGGCTAATCTTGTTCATCCATACCCTGTACTCCTGCTCCAAACCGATTTTTCTTTTTTTAAGTAGGCTCCACACCTAAATTGGAGCCCAATGTGGGGTTTGAACTCACGACCCTGAGATCAAGACTTGAGCTGAGATCAAGAGTTGGACGCTTCACCAACTGAGCGCCCCCTGGCACCCCCAAAATGAATTTTTTAAAGCACATTTCCAGACATTACATCATTTCATTCCCCAAATCTTCAACACACACCTCTAAGAGATTTTTAAACATAAATACTACGTCATTATCAACACCTAAGAAAATGAACATCAGTGTCATCGAACACACTGAGAGTCCTGGAAGGAAGAGTAACATAATCTACTTTAACAGGGTGGCTCTGTGCTGCGCGCAGACGTGGAGAAGGAGGTGGTGAGGGTGGCAGGGAGCTCAGTGACAAGTGTGATAGCTGAAGGGGTGAGGATAAGGAGAGGCCTGGGCTTTCACGGGTAGCGCTGTGTGAACTGTGAGGATTGGCAACATTTTGAAGCTCCGGCTGGTGAGAGAAAGAGAAGAGTTAGGGACGGCCCAAAGGCTTCTGGCCTGGGCGGATGCAACAATGCAATCGCCGTTTAGTGAGATGAAGACAGTGTAGGGAAAACAAGGCTGGAAACCAAACTTTCAGGCCCGTCTAGGTGAGCCTAAGGAAGCTGGTGAGGTAGCTGGATATGCAGACTGGGAAGGCCGGGCTGGAGATACAAACATGAGAACTGCAACGGGGGTGGGGAGGGGGGTGTGTGACAGCCAGGGGGCTGGTGGATTGCCCGATGAAGTACCCAGGGTGAGTGAAGACAGAAGAGCCCTAAGCATCCACATATTTAGAGATCAGGAAGGTAAGGTGGCCCCTCCAAAATACTGGGCTTCCAGAGAGTAGAACCGGGAGCAACAGAATCCAAAAGTTCCCTCACCTTCCCTTCTTTGATCAGGTGTTTGCATTGAAAGAAGTACCAGTAAGGCGTGTTTTTCCGGCCCCGCCGTATCTCTGGCTCCAGCCCCCTTTCCTCATCTTCAGCACTCTGTTCCCTGAGCCGTAGGTTATATAACTGGGCTGTCGATTTTCGGAACATTCTCCTCGAGGAGTACTTGTTGGAGAGGGTCCCAAAGCTCTCCTCCTCTTCCTCCTGAGCGGCCGTGGGGCCACTCTGGCTCAGGTCAGAGCTGAGGCTGCTCATGTTCTTCTGGTTCCCTTGGCCAAGGGGCAGCTGTGAGGGGGAGCTGCTGCAGGCTCGAGTCAGCCCCACAGCCCTCAGCCATGCAGGCCCCTCCCTGCCTCCTGCCCATTTGGCTCCGAGAGGGCCGAGGTGCTGGAGGATGGACAGTCCCACAGGGCGGAGTCCGGAGAAAAGCCGGGCCAATCTTGCGAGGTCCATGTCTGGCTTTCTCCACCAGGGCCTGGCACAAGTCAGAAACATAATGAAAACTACTTGGGTCTGTAGTCACAAAAGGCAGAGAAAAGACAAAGAAGTGGTCACAAGCACGATCGCTGAGATTAGAACGCCTAGGTTCAGATTTCAGTTTTGCCAAAGAACCACCCATGAGTCCCTGGGCACTCGCCACTCTGGTCTCAAGTCTCCTGCCCTGTGAACTGGGGTTAACTAGAACCATCGCCCACACAGCACCACAGCAACGATCAAATGAGGCCTCCGATACATGGTGTGCAGCACAGTGCTGGCACAGTAAGCACTCAACAAACATAAGCTAGTGGTATTATCAAGCCATGATCTAAGAGACCGGGCACTGAAGTTAGAGGGCCACAGCTGTATGACCAGGCCCATTCCTTGCCCTTCCTGTGCCTAGATTTCTTCAGCTGCAAGATGAGGATGATCCTACCGACCTCACCACAAGGTTATAAACATTCAGTGAGATGTTTCTAGTACATCTCATTTAATAGATTCTTTAAAAATTGTAGCCATTATAATGTATTATTAGGAAAAAAAATAGCATTCTGGGCCTCTGCACAGGGAACTCAAGCATGCCTTTTCTGCAAAATTTGTAGATAAATGGGCCAGAGTTGTGCTGTTCCATATAGTAGCCACTGGCTACATGTGGCTACTGAACACTTAAAAAGTCTCTAGGCTAAATGAAGACACACTTTAAGAACAAATCACACACCAGATTTCAAAGATTTTATACCAAAAAAAGGAGGTAAATTACACACAATAATCTTTTGACATGTCGAAATGACAATTTTGGATATACTGGGCTAAAAAAAAATGTAACAGGGGCCCCTGGGTGGCTCAGTGGTTAAGCGTCTGCCTTCGGCTCAGGCCATGATCCCAGGGTCCTGGGATCGAGCCCCGCATCGGGCTCCCTGCTCCGTGGGAAGCCTGCTTCTCCCTCTCCCACTCCCCCTGCCTGTGTTCCTTCTCTCACTATGTCTCTCTGTCAAATAATAAATAAATAAGTAAATAAATAAATAAATAAATGTAACATTAGTTTTCACAATTCGTAAGCTTTATTTAAGGTGGCTACTTAAAAATTTTAAGTCATATATGTGCTGGCATTATATTTCTACTGGACAGTGCTAAGCTAGAGATCCTGGTCTGCACACTTGAAACTCTTCAGTAGAAAAGTATCAGGGGACACCTGCGTGACTCAGTCAGTTAAGCATCTGCCTTCTGTTCAGGTCATAACCCCGGGGTCTTGGGATGGAGTCTAGCATCGGGCTCCCTCCTCAACGGGGAAGTGTGCTTCTCCCTCTCCTGCTCTCTCTGTCAAATAAATAAATAAAATATTAAAAAAAAAAAGAAAACGTAAAATTACATTTGTGCTCAAGTTATATTTCTGTTAGAGCGGCAGGCCTCACCAGACATGGAATGCTAAGGGCCCTCTGTACTAGTATCACGAGGGTGCTGGTCAAGAGAGGCTGTCTAATACAGTACCCAGACCTGGGTTCACAGGCAGCCCAGTTCCACAGCCAGCCAGTCTCACCTTTGCATTCGGCTGCACTGCTCCAAGACCGCCAGCAAGTCACTCTCCTTCCTGAGCCTCGGTTATTAATCAATCTGCAATCACTTACGAGGTCTAATTTTACATTTTCAAGTAGCCACATTAGATAAAGTGTTTACATGCATTAAATGAAATACACCACATTGCAAGAAAAAACCCCAATGATACCGAAATAAGTATCAAGACGTTTTTAAAAAACTCCTCCTAAAGAGAAAGACAAAAGGCAAACTCAGAAACAGAGTCGATTGGTGGTTGGCTGGGAGACAGAGAAAATAGGGAGAGGTTGGTGAAGGGTACAAACTTTCAGTTATAAGACAAATAAAATCTGAGAATCTAATGGATAACATTGTGACTATAGTCGTTAACACGGTATTGTATAATTGTAACTTGCTAAGAGAGTAGAACTTAAATATTCTCACCAAAAAAAAAAAAAAAGCAAATATGTGAGATGATGGATGTGTGAACTAACTCAATGGGGAGAATTCTTTCACAGTGTATACCTATACTAAAGCATGTTGTGCACTTTAAAAAAAAATAAAACAAAAAAATAAAAAAAATAAAAAACTCCTCCTATACTGGTGTTTTTTCGACGCAATACCAAGATCCTGCCATCCTGTCACAGCAGGGATCGGTGTAACCGATGGCTTGTAGTAGCCGCAGATACTGCGTCTCCAGCCATCATTTACACTCATCCCCATTAGAAATCACGACTTAGTTTAGGGCCCTGTTAACGCTACTCCGTCAGCCACGGAAGGAAATGCTCATTTCACACAGAGAAAACTAAAGGTGCAATTTTCTTTCTACCCCAGTTCATTAACCTGCCCAAGCTAATAACCCCTGAATTAGAGACGCGCCGCCGCTGTCCTCTCTGGGGGACCGGCCCCTCCCCAGACGCTCCCCGGGGCCCTCTGGCCAGCCCGACCCCCTCCACACTCGCCTTTGGAACCTCGGTCGTCTCACTAGACCTCCCCGGCCCTGACCCCAGCTGCGACACTCGCTGCCCCCTCCGTCCTGGCCCCGCCCGGGAACCGGGCTCCAGTAAAGGTCAAACAGGATCTCACTCAAAAAGTCCGGCCCAGCAAATGCAGCCCGGATTCCCGCCCCAAGTCACCCCCAGTCCGGCTCCGCGTCACCCTTCCGCGTCGCCCCGACTCCCGCTCCCGCCTCACCGCGCCGCGGACCAGGGTCTCGTTCCCAGAGACCTTCTCTTACGCGCACGCCGCTGCCGACTTCACGCAGGCGCAGTCCGCGACGCGAACTCCCCGCCCCGTACGCGCGGAGGCGGGTTATCCCGGGCCGCGAGGAGAGGCGGGGGTTCGGCTAGCGGCTAGCCTGGCCTAGCGGAGTGTCCCGTACTCCCTGCTCTATTGGCCGGGTCTGGACAGGCTAAAGGCCGGCGCGGGCTCCGGGAGTTCCCGGCATCCCTCGGGCGGCGGCGGCGGCGGCGGCGAGGCGGCGAGGCGAGGCGAGACGAGGCGGAGGACCGTGTGCTGCGGGGCCGGTGGCGGGTAGAGTTGTGAGGGCGGCGAGGGACCTGAGAGGTAGTCGGGCCGGTGTGGCCGCCGCCGCCGCGATGCAGGAAATCATCGCCAGCGTGGACCACATCAAGTTCGACTTGGAGATCGCCGTGGAGCAGCAGCTCGGGGCACAGCCGCTGCCCTTCCCCGGCATGGACAGTGAGCGCGGGGCCCGGGCCGCGGGCGAGGGGCGCGACCGACTCAGCCCCGGGACCCCTCCCCCTCGGTTCGGGACGCCTTCTCCCTGGGTCCCGGGACCCTCTCCCCATCGGTGGTGGAACCCCTTCCCCCACCCATCCTGGGACCCCCCTCCCCCATTCAGACTCGGGAGCCCTCCTTTCTCCAGTCTTTGAACCCCTGGGACTATTCTAACACAATCTTCAGGAGGGCAGGACCATGTCTGGTTGTTCAAGTAAGTCTTGAATGAAAGCGGGTGTCTCGGATTGGAAATTACTTCCCTCCCCTAACTAAAAGAAAATAGATATTCCCCCTCTCCACCTCCAGCCCCCCACTTTGAGCACCCTCTCCTTGCTTTCATCAAAACTGGGCGGTTGGAGGAGTCTTGCTGGAGGAAGGCCCACCTGTCCCTCTCTGTAGGAGATTCCCAGTTAGATTCTCAAGCTCCGTTCTAGGATGTGCACTCCTGGGAGCCTATCCCTCACTTTTCCTCTGGACCCCAGTTGTGGGCCATTCATCACACCTGGGCAGCTGCTTGAGCTCCCTTCATTCTCCACCTTCAGATGATAGCTCCACCAGCCCCCAACTTAGGTGGATGTGTAGCACTTTAAAAGAAACTAGCAGTTTTCTTCTCTCCTTTCTGGACACACTTGAAGTCTAACGTTGTAACATTAAAGCTCAGAGGTCCTTGTGTTCAATCCACAGATGGGGCATCTGAGGCCTGGGTGGGGGAAGGGACTTGCCGAAGACCACTTGGTCCCTGGCGACTCGGTCCGTGGTGGAGCCAGGTGAGCTCTCCAGTGTTCTTGACTGGCTCAGTCTGTGGTTCCCTGTGCAGGGTCCCATTACTGCCAGAGTTCCCCTGTTCTCCCGCCAGTCAGTGGCCTGGCAGAGCCTCCCTGCAGCTTCATTCCTGTCAAGTGGCCACACTTCTCATGCACACGTGACCACAGTTGTCCCACTCATGCTGATGCTTCTCTGTGAGATATTGCTTCTACCCACGTGACATACCTCTGGCAACCTTATACACACACCACCTGCATCTCTATGATACACATCTTATAAGCAGCTGCTGACCCCTCGACACACGTGATCACTTCCCGCTTGTGCGAGCACATCCACCTTTGCACGTGTGGCCTTTCCCTGTGTTGATGGCATTAGCCTGAGGCCATGGAACCATCCATGCAGGGCAGCTCCTTCCCGCCCACCTTTCTCCAGCATGGAACCGCACAGACTTGAGTCTGTGAAGGCTGGTGCAGTAGCAGGGGGCTCACATACCTGTTCTAAGGAGAGTCAAGGACATGCCTGGCCATGGGTGCTGCCCTGGCTTGGGCCTCAGACTTGGTAGGCACCCTCAGCACTCTGCCAGCCCATGAGCTAGTTCAGTGTGTTAAAGCCCTGGGAGGCCACAACCCTTTCTCCTTTGTCCCGGCACTTCACTGTCATCTTGTTTTGGGAAGAATTGTCAGTTCTCCCCTAAAGGCATACTCTTAACCTATCTGCCTGAAACTGAGGCCCCAGGACTGTGGACTTCTGGCTTCAAGGAACGAAGCAAACCTCTGAGAAGACCCCAGGAATACTCTTCTATGATGCTTTTCTTACTATAAGTCTTTTTCAACTTTTTGAAATGCAAATAAGTGACAACTTTTTGGCTTTTTAAGATGCAAACGAGTGATACCTTCTTGACAGCCTTAAGTTTTGTCCTAGCAAAATCTGCCTGCTTCCGAGAATCCAAGGAATCTCTTGCAAGTTAGCGAAGAGAGGTATGAAACTGGCTTTCCAAGATGCTGTTGGTGGATTTTCAGCAACTCTAACATGCCTTCTGATAGAGAAAACTGTTTATTAAGCCACGGACCATTTATTCTAGCAGCCATGGCGAGTGAATTCCTGGGCTCATTGCAAAGGCTTGCCCCCTGGAGTCACTGACTGATACCACACTCAGCCTTTGTTCCATCGCTCGCCTCACCTGAACCGGCTGCCTCTGCAGAAGCGGAAGTCTGCACCTTTAATAATTGCGTGTTGGTGTTGCGCCACCATGAACTAGATCTGGACAGGCGGAGTTCTGCCTCTGTGTCTTCCATTATGCTCTTCCCTCCAGAATAGCACCTCTGAGGCGCTTGTCCCTTCCTCAGAGTCCCCATTCGATTGTTTGTGTTTTCTGTGAGCTCATTCCCTCCCTCTGCCTCATGTTCAAAGACCCATGAATTAGCCCTCTGGAAGGTCCGAGTCCAAACTGGGGGTAATTAACTTCTGTGATCTTGTGCCCCATCCTTCCCACACCCACTCCTAACTCCTTGAAAGCATCTCACTTATAGGAGGCTCTCAGAATGACTGGTCTCAACATAGGTGTCTCATTTTGCAGGGAGTGACCGAAATGAGCAGCTTTTTTTGTGCTTGCCAGGCCTTGCATTTTTTTGCCAGTCTGTTTCCTGTACCCTGAACCTTTCACGGGTCAAAGGCAAGATGGGTCCCCTCCCCATGTCTTCAGCTGTCCCCAGGCATACCTCACTTTGATGCTTCTCCTTTCCTTCCTGCAGAGTCGGGAGCTGCTGTCTGCGAATTCTTTTTGAAAGCTGCCTGTGGCAAAGGTAAGAAACCCCTGGCTCCCTGACATTCCTCCTGAGGTGCTTTCCATCACCCTGCCCGCCAGCAGAGTCGTAGGCCATCAGGCCTCTGGCTTGCATTGCTTTCTGCAGACTAGCAGTGTCCCTAGATGAAATTACTGTGCTTTGGACAGGCTAGGAACATGGGGGGTATTCTGCCCAAAACCTACAACATGGGATGGAACCTCACTCTGAGTCTGCCTCCTCACCTCACTTTGCCTGTGGCCACGAGCTGACCTGTGACATGGACAGACGGGGACAGACGGGCCAAGCACTGAGGCATTCAGGAGCTTTTTCAAGATCGCAGAGTTAGTGAGTAGCTGAGCCAGTGTCTGAACCCTTTCTGCTTCTACAGTCTACACAAGCTCACTGTCCTCTGTATCATGTCATCAAAAACCCCTACAGTAGTCTGTCCTGTGGAGCCTTGTTCATACTAACCAGGCTCCAACAGAGACTGCTGGAACCAGACTATCCATTAATTGATGAGACAGATTGCTGGGTGGGAGCTGAGATGCCAGGTATAGGTCTGGCCATTTTTCTTCCCGTAGGCAAATTTTTTTTGGAAACTAAATTTTAACCAGTGAGTAGGGAGCACAGAATTAGAGCAAGGGGGTGGTTTTAATGGATGATTTTGGCAAGTTTGGTTCTATAACTCAGTCACTTACCACGGAAATGATAGACCTGCCAGGTAGATCAACCAGGTTGACCTGGGGCTGTCTGGTTGCAGTATCATCTCCCACTGGGCTCCTGGTCTTCTTCCCATGTCTGTGCTCAGTAAATCTGGCCTTCTGACCTGCCACCTTCTGTCAGACAGCTATCCTTAACACAGGGCACTGTGGCTGTCTCTATGTTAACTAACTAGTCGCCACTGGCCACATGTGGTTATTAGTTAGTTAACACATGTGGCCAATGACTACCATATTGGACGGCATAGATATAGAATATCATTGCAAAGTTCTGTTAGAAAGGGTTGGTTTAGGTCTTTCCATCACAGCCTCATTGTGGTTGGGCCCTCCCAGTGGTCCCGCCAGGTCACAAGTTAGAAATAGGAGTTTCTGAGGGTATGGCTCTGTCCCATCTGGTGGCGAGATCGCTCAGGTCCTGCTACGGAAGGGACCTCCCCCAGTTTATATACAATGCGTTTCTTCGGTTCCGAAGTTGATTTTCTTTCTTAATTCTTGGATGCTAAGTGGGCACTCATAACTAGAAGTGGAACCCACTTGGAGTCCAGGCTTCTGCTGGTGGGCCTCTCTACCTTCTGTTTTTTTATAAAGGGTTGTGTTTCCCAAACCCCAGTCTTTCCTTTACTACCCCTACAATTTTTTGTTATGTCTGTGTATCACCAGAGCTATAATTCAATTAAGAAATAAGCTCATTTGGGGCGCCTGGGTGGCTCAGTCGTTAAGTGTCTGCCTTCGGCTCGGGTCATGATCCCAGGGTCCTGGGATTGAGCCCCACATCGGGCTCCCTGCTCTGCAGGAAGCCTGCTTCTCCCTCTCCCGCTCCCCCTGCTTGTGTTCCCTCTCTCGCTGTCTCTCTGTCAAATAAATAAATAAAATCTTTAAAAAAAAGAAAGAAAGAAGCTCATTCTCCCACCACCCTTAGGCTTGTTAAGCTTCCATTTTACGGTGATGTCTATGATATCACGATTCGATGTTTTAGGTTTTTCCAGAACGCGCTGACATAAAATAAGTACTAAAACTTAAGATGTGTGGCTCTGTACTGCCTGAAATCACATGGCCTTCTGCCCGAGGCAGACACCACCTTCCAGGACATGTCGCTCTGGGTACTCGAGGGATGTGTGGGGTGAAGGCCCCCCTGCCCTCCTCACGGCTCCCCCCATCCTCGGCAGGGGGCATGTGTCCATTCCGCCACATCAGTGGCGAGAAGACCGTTGTGTGCAAACACTGGCTGCGGGGCCTGTGCAAGAAGGGGGACCAGTGTGAGTTCCTGCATGAGTACGACATGACCAAGATGCCCGAGTGCTACTTCTACTCCAAGTTCGGTAAGCAGACGCCCGGCCTCGAGAGCCCTGGGGAGGCTTCACCCAGACCTGAGACCCAGAGGGGAGAAGCAGCTGCTGGTGCGCCCGTGCTTTCTGCCGTCTCCCCGCTCTCCGGCTTCAGAACCTTAGGCCATGCCCAGCAACCTCAGCTGGCCCTGTTGGTTAGGATGGGGGTGGGCTCTGGACCCCTGCTCTACTCTCTGCGGGGGGCTGGGCATGGCTGGGTGTGCTGCACGCTTTCAGAGCACTGTCAGCACTGTCATCAGGAGACGTTAATTATTCCAGCAGTTGAACAGGTGTGGCCCACCGGTTTATTAACGGTAGTTGTGGCTTTTTTTTTTTTTGTAGAGGTAGCGTAAGCTGTGAAGTCAAAGCACAGAGGGTCAGAAATAGGACCCAGGCTTCCCAGCCCCGCCCTACCCATACCAGCACTGGAACCAGCACTGGAAGGGGGCATCCCCTTTCCATGGGAGCCATCTCCCATCTGGACCAAAGGTGGGAGCCAGCCCTCCTGGGCAGACTCTTAAGGGCACCTCTGCAGGCTGGCCTGGGTTCCTTCATTCCTGCTGAGCCCACAGCCCCCCGATGCTCTGATGCGCCCCACCTGCCCTTTCCCAACAGAGCCTGGCCTGGTGTGCATGCACGGTCTGCAGCTCCTGTCACCTGTGACACAAGTCAAGGTCCTAGTAAACAGGACAGACCCAATCCTTGGCCCACGGTGCTTTTGCCCTAGCGGCCCAGAGGGGGAGGCCGCTGACACTAGTGAGACAAAGATGGGAATGACATGCAGGAAGTGCCCTGAAGGAGACAGCAATGGGACCACAACGTCCTTTAGGCTGAATGGTCAGGGAAGGCCTCTCTAAGGAGGTGAGAGCGAAGCTGGGATCGGAAGGCCGAGAAGGGGCCAGTCATTGGGGGCACAGCTGGGGTGCCAGTATGCCTGGGGGAGGAGGAGCCTGGGGAGGGGTGGGCTCGACCCCCCAGGGACTTCTGGTGGGGCTGGAAAGGAGTTTGCATTTTCTCTGACCAGCAGTGATCAGACTGGCCTTTTGTGTGTAACTTGGGGAGGGCAAGCATGGAGGTGGCGCCACTGCCCAGCCGGGCGAATGGGCCCTTAGTTGGGTGACAGATGCTGCCGGCCGGCTGAGCTGGCTGCTCCTCAAAGGAGCTGTCATCACAGAGGTTCCATCGCACTTGACCACAGGGATCCGGCCTCGAGTTCCCAAATCTTCCCTACTTTTGTCCTGAAAGGCAGAATCCTCAGACCTTTCTTCCCATCCCAGCTTGTAGATGCGAAGGGCTGATCAGAGTAGACCAGTCATTTCCTGGACTCAGTTGGTGCCTTTGCACATTTGGGCCCCCCACAGTGCCCAGGGCACCCTGTTTAGGTAAGGGGTAGAGCCGTGAGTTATTTGATGAGCGTGTACCCTGTGCCTGGCTCTGGGCCATTGCCCTTCAAGGCAGCATGGACACGAGAGGGAAGCGCCATGTACAGGTCACGAGCACAGTCCACGTATAGGTCAGGAGACTGAGGCTCCACGACACTGCCCTGGGGGTCAGGACTCACCAGGCCAGGAGGGACACCGGAAGCACCTGGCCCTCTGCCACACAGCAGGCCCCAGCCTTGAGGAAAGCTGAGGCGGTCTGAGTCCAGCTCTCCCCGAGCTGCCCCAGGTGGATGCGTGTCGGGCTTTCCCTACAGGGGAATGCAGCAACAAGGAGTGCCCCTTCCTGCACATCGACCCCGAGTCCAAGATCAAGGACTGCCCTTGGTACGACCGTGGCTTCTGCAAGCATGGTAGGTGTTGGGGTGGCTGGACCCCCAGCAAGAGGCCAGGCCTCTCTTCCTCTGCCCACACGACCCTCTCTACCTGTCCCACCTGTTGCAGTAAGACCTGGGGTTAGGCATCTGGGACTAGTGAGGCCTTTTTACACCCTCAGCTCACCTGAGCCTCCCAGACCTCCCGCATGGACTGCCTTCTCTCCCGTATTTTCCATAAGGAAACTACCATTGAAGGGGTCGTGGGCCCTGCCTGCTGTCCCCCCTGAATGGATACAAGGCAGAGCCCGCATCTGGAGCCCTGCTTTTGCTCTCGGCATCCCCGGCAGTGGTGTGGGCAGGGCTCCACCGGCCCAGGGGCACGAGGGCATCCCCCGAAGCAGGGCGTCTGAGTGTCCCGGACGCTTGGCTCCGCAGGTCCCCTCTGCAGACACCGGCACACGCGGAGAGTCATCTGTGTGAATTACCTCGTGGGATTCTGCCCGGAGGGGCCCTCGTGTAAATTCATGCAGTGAGTAGCCAGACCCTACTCCCCCACCCTGCTCCTACCCCAGGCCCTGCTGCCCTCTAGATCTTTCCCGGGTCCATCTGGGCTTTGATCACTGCGTGCTGTCACCACAGGGCCTGGGGCAGGGGCTGCCGCTGCTCCTTGAGCTCAGAGGTGGCTCTGCCGAGCCCAGCACTTAAGCTTTCCTGGGTCATAGATCTGAGAAAAGCTGGCCTCCGTGCTCCGGGAAACCTCATGTCTTTGCATGTCACTCAGGGATCTCTGGTTAAGAACCTGTGCCCTAAAGGAAGGAGACTTTGGTTTTGGGGGCCTCCTTTATGGAGGCAATGACCTTGAGATTCCATGCACACTAGTCCATACAGCTCTTCATGTGTGTGTGTGTGCAAGAGAGAAAATGGAGAATGTCTCCATTTCACACATGAGAACACTGAGGCTCAGAGCTCAGCCACTGGCCAGGATCACGTGGTGGCAGGGGTGGCAGCTGGTCAAGGGCAGGTCCGTGGCCTCCGAAGCTGGGTTTTCCTTGCCCGGCAGGGCTCAGAGCTCCTCTCCTAGGCCTTAGTGCACATCTGTCGCTTTGGGTGGTTGTGGAGTCGGACTTCTGCGACTACAGAGTAGTGTAGTCCCCCAGTCCCCAGGCTGCTTCCATCCACCCCACTGACACCTGCACAGAAGCACAGGGTCCCGGTCACTGCCACACAGTGGGCAGGTGACAGGTGCTGCGGACTTGGTCCCACTCCCTAGGTGAGAGCCAGGGAGTGTGTCTTGTTGGAGGTGGTCCGGCAGCTGAGCTAGACCCTCAGGAAAGGGTGTGTGTTGTGGGGAAGCAGCACTTGGGCAGGACTCACAGCTAGGTGGGAGCAGAGCTAGGTCTGAGTCCAGGTGAGTCCATTCTTTTCGCCTCTCTTTCCCGAGGCTTCGGGGCAGAGCTGAGAGCCAGCACCCACCCCACGTCCAGGCGCGTTCTGTGCCTGGGCAGAGGCTGCCTGTGGTCTCCCAGGGCCAGAATTTGAGAACACTGCCTGGCCTGGCCCCTCTCTCATCCCCTCTTCTCTTCGCCTTGTTGTCCTCCCCTCTGGCTGCGGGGTGACCAGCCCTCGATTTGAACTGCCAATGGGAACCACCGAGCAGCCCCCACTGCCACAGCAGACGCAGCCTCCGACAAAGGTACCGTGCCCCAGCCCCAGCTGTGCCTGCCCTGGTGCGCAGTCGGCCCCAGACCCGGCTGGCGACACGTGAGAGGCAGGGGAGGAGGTGGGACTGGAGGGGAGTCACCCTGAGTTCCCGTTTGCATCTCCCTCGAGAGGTGGAGGGCTGTCTGCTAGAGCCCAATACCCGTGTGGCTTCTCTTCCCTTTTGGCCTGGCGAGTGGCTCAGTGCGCCCCCTCGGGAGCCAGAGTGGAGGGCGGCGTGGGCGCCATGGGCCTGCTGCTCGTGCTTCTGGTTCCAGCCCGTCCCTTTATAAACAGGGAAACAGAGTCCTCAAGGTGGGCCTCGTCTGAGGTCCCCCAGCTGGGCGGCAGCAGCAGCCTGGGAGCAGACCTGGGGCTGACCGGGTCTCTGGCCCGTGCCAGTGCCCTTGCTGCCCCGTGTGGAGGTTCCTGGCAGGGAGGGTGGGCTGGCAACAGTGCTGAAGGACCCGCTGGCTCCACCTTCCTAGACAAGGGGGGGTCCCACAACCCAGCAATGGGCTGATCATCTCAAGCATGAGAGGGAGAGATGCCAGAGACACGTGCAGCCCCCCACCCCCCACAAACCAAGGGCACCCTGGTTTTGGTTATGGGAGTGGAGGGTTGGGGGCCCAGAAGAAAGGTTGGCCAGGTGCACTAAGCAGGGTCTCAACAGGCTGAGTACCCCCGCCTACTGATCTTGCATCCTTACCTTTTACTTGGTTGAACTCTAAGCCCATTGCCAGAGCCCTGTCCATCTTTGAGTGCTACAGGCTGAGCCAGGAGGGCGTGTTGCACTGAGCCCCACCCTCAGGTGGTTGTGGGGTAACTCAGACCTCATCGCAAAGCCAGGAATTCCTGGGTGCAGGAGCAGCCGTGACAACCTGGGGGTTTCTAGCTCATTGCTCCTGTTTACGGGGGCCAGAGCCAGGAAGCCTCTTGGTTGGGAGGTGGCCTAGCTGTCCAGTCCCCACGCCAGGAGCCCCCGTCCCCCTTGCTCACATGACTCCCTAGTGGAGGGCCCTCTCGGCCCCTAGACCGCGGGTCAGCATGTCAGCCTCCAACTGTTTTTCTGTGACTGTTGCTCGCCGTGTAGGCTGCTAAACATCTGGCTGAACCAAGCGTTCATCCTGACCTGAAGCTAGAACCTCAGAAACAAAAGTAAGGCCTGCTCATGCCCTCGCCCTGCTGCCCCAGAGACCTCCTCGTCTCTTTGGTGTTTTGTTTTCTACTTTTATTTTTCGTTCTTGTGTGTCTGCATGGTGTTTTTCGGGCAGCGGCTCCTGCCATCATCACCAGATGTTTCTTTTCTGCCTGCTCTCCTGAGCAGGGCCACCACGGAAGCCCTTCTTCCTGCTGGTCGTGCGGGAGCAGTCCCGCCCTCTTTTCTCCTGTCCCCATTGGTAGTCTGCGTGCACGTGTTTTCCGCAGTAAAACCGTGTTGTGTAACTCTTTCCAGCAAAGTAACAATCCGCCATTACAAAGGTCGTCCTCCTTGATCCAGTTAACGAGTCAGAACTCTTCTCCCAATCAGCAGAGAGCCCCGCAGGTCATCGGGGTCATGCAGAGTCAAAACAGCAGCGCAGGCAACCGGGGACCCCGGCCGCTGGAGCAGGTCACCTGTTACAAGGTGAGTCCCAGGGCTGGGGGGCGGGGCGGGGCCGTTCCCTCATTCCCTGCGTAGTTCACTTTGAAAAATGGTAGCATCTTTGTTTCTGGACTGTAAGAGTGAAATTGGGCTACCCTGGTGGGCTGAAGACCAACCTGCTTCCTTCCACAACACACCAAGGCCAAGGGAACGATCACACATGCTGTTGAATGAAAGGACGGAGCTTGCGGGAAAGGGAGGCTGGTAATAAAGTAGAAGCACCAGTCCCAGGGAAGGGAGTAGGCCCTGAAGCCTCTGGATGTTCTCACATCCTGCAAGGGCATCCCCAAGGGAAAGGGGAGAAAGCTTTAAGCCCACACAGGAGGAAAACAGATTAGAACTCACCCCCTTCCCCAGCACACACACACCCCCCTCAGGGAAAGGGTAAACTTTTTTAAAAACCTACTAGAAAACCTGTCTCATTCTTGGCTCTGGATGGAAAGGCGGAGGAGATAAGTGCCTTGAGAGTTTATAGTCACCAGGGGACCCTTCATGAGTTCGGGGTGTATTCTGGAAAGCTGTAAACTGGGTTTTCCGATCTGAAACAGCCCCAGATGTGGGCCTCTGGTGCCTGGTTCTACAAGGAATTTATTCTCAACCCGACCACATCTAATTCCCACAGCTAAAGTTCTGAAGAATGAGTTCATAATTAAAAATCACAAAAACCTAGAAGGAAACCACCAGCGCTGAGGGAAGTCAGCAGAAACAACTGATAATA
Source organism: Zalophus californianus (assembly GCF_009762305.2). Classification (NCBI taxonomy): domain Eukaryota; kingdom Metazoa; phylum Chordata; class Mammalia; order Carnivora; family Otariidae; genus Zalophus; species Zalophus californianus. Next base: position 107,794,068 of record NC_045604.1, on the reverse strand, counting down.
GAACTAGGCCACAAAAACTTCAGATCTGGGGATTATTAGACAAAATACAAAGTTAGTACACCCTTTTGGTAAGAACATTTAAATGACACACAAATGTTTTGGGTACAGAGTGTTGGCCCTATTCCCACCTTTCCTAAAACAGCCACTTAATTCCGTGTGCTGTGTTGTCACGATTTTTGGTTTTGGTGCTCCTTCACGCCCCACAGGGACCCCACACAGAGAACTGCGGTGCCAAACTTTTATTCACACGAGCACAAGGAACGTATATTTTAATACAAATAGGGCCCTGGGATGTATAATGTCCTGTACAGTGTTTTTTTTTTCTCGATAATATGTTGTGGATCGTTCTGTGCCAGTAAACATAAATCTAATCTGCTTCACTGGGTGTGTACAGAACTGCAATTTACATTACCAGTTCTCTGTTAGTAGCAATTTAGTTTTTGCTGCTAAAAACAGTGCTGAATCTGACACTTAGACATCTGTGAGCTCTTGCCGCCTGACAGCAGCATCCATGCCTCCAGGTAGAAGGTCCGAGTTAGGAGGCGTATGGTTAGCTTTAATTGTTCTTAGAACTTTCCCTCAGGAAAGGCTGAGCCGCTTTCCACAGCCGTCAGACACTCAGAGAACAGTGAGTTCTTTCCCAGGAGAGGTTTGTGTTCCGCGGGGAGGGGACGGTAGGTGCCCAACACCACTGAAGGCCTCAGATTTCTGAGCCTGAGCCCCACCAGGTGAGGAGAGTACGGAGAGGGGGCTGTGCCTCCGACCAGTCACTTCGCAAGTCTGAGGAAACGCAGGTGCTCGGAGGCAGTGTGGCTGGCGTCCTGGCCCTCGCCCCCCCGCCCTCTGCAGCAAGCTCTCCTGCGTCCTGAACTTAGGTGGAGCCGGAACCTAACCAACCTCTTCTCACCACGCGCACTTCATAGTCAACATTATAGGCACCTTGTGGGAATCCTGGGTTCTCCAGGATCAGCTGTGGAGGACGATGGACATGCCAGGTGCTGTGAGCAGGGGCCCGGTCAGTGCTTCCCTCTGCTCATCTCTTCAGTGTTAGGGCCAGCTGGCAGCTACACGGGCCACTCATCCATGCAGTCACACCCACAGGTCAGGCTGACTTGAGAACACAGGGCCTGCGGGAGACAGAGCAGGCTGGAGATCTGGGCCCAAGGCCAAGGAAGTCGGGACTGCGAGGGCCCTGGGTGGGTTAGTGCCGAGTGGGTGCCCCCTCCTGTCTCCTCCCAACCCCCTGGTCTGTGCTTGAGGCTGCCGTTCAACATTTTAAATCCCTTCTGCTTTCCGAGTGACAAGAACGAATGAAGAGAAGCTAAGGAAGGGCCTGGAGAATCGGAGCCGAGATAAGTCAGTCAGTGCTAGATTTTTTAAGTGAGGCTCTGGGTCTGTTCACCCAGGTCTAACCGTTGTCCATCTCTCTGATCCTGTAACAAACCTATCCCGGGGGTAGCTTAGGCAAGTTTGCAAGAGCCAAGAGGGAAAACTGGGTGCAGCCCACCCTGTGTCCACAGCAGTGAGTCCCCGGGTTGGGGGGAGGAGCCTGGTGGCTTCTCTCACGTTGTTGCCTCCTGTCTCCAGAAGAGTGCCTCAGAAAGGTAAGTGACTGGCCAGCCCTACAGAGGGGCTTGGTCCCCAGGCAGGTGGGGGAGCTCTGGTGCCACGGGATTCTCATCGTCCTGCCACCCACCATGAGACCTTCCATGGACGGGCCTGCAGGAGCTGTCCCTGCTGCGCTCGCAGATCGTCCTCTGGCTCTGCAGCTGCTCTTCCATCTGCTGAGTTGCTGGAGTTTCTGGGCCACTATACTTTGGAGCTCCTTTTCCTTCGTGTTTGAACGAAAGTCTGTACCACTGAGAATTGCAGAGTCCCATCCCTAACCTGGTATTTGGTGGGTGTGACCTTACTTGAAAATTGCATTTGAAAACGGTGGTTTTTTCTGTCTCCTCCCTCCCTTCCTGCTGTTCCCAGTGTGGCGAGAAAGGACACTACGCCAACAGATGCACCAAAGGGCACTTGGCCTTTCTCAGTGGACAGTGACAGCAGCTGGAGCCAGCTCAGAGCAGCCCAGAGGGGTTGAGAACCGTTGTTCTCAACCACTGTTGAGAACCGCTCTGGGCCCTCGTTGGGAGCGTGCACTGAACTGTTTCACGCCGGTGTTGGTGCCACACTGGCTGGGGCTGGCAGGCAGGCACACTGGGGTTATCGTTCTGAGGGGCTACATCAGTTTCCCTATCATTTTGCTGTAATCAGTTCTTAAAAGGGGACAGGTGCTCTAGTTTGGTCCTTCCAAGTCGGCATCATGTTTGTCTAGCATCCACACCTCCTGTCCGGATCTCCCTGCACACCACCAATCTGGGGAGGGGAGGTCGTGGCGAAGGGTTTGTGCTAAGCAGGCTGTATGGAAGGCAGCCCTTCCCCTCGAGGCCTCATCATTAAACACCAGTTCTTGGTGACTCCGGGGGCTGGTGGATCATTTAAAGCTTCAGCCAGGTCATGCCTGCTTCCTCCATGTCCTGCTGAATTCAGAAGCTGTGCCTATCGATGTGATTTGAACGAGGCAGCCCTTCAGGGCAAACTTAAGTGCACTTGTTGCCTCGACCTGGTCCTGCTCCAAGGCAGCAGTGGTTGAGAGGAAGGGCGCAGGGCTCTCAGGTGTGAGGGTCTTTTTCCTCTGGGCTGACTTCCTTGGAGCACCTACTTGACAGTGGTATATCTCAAAGGTATACCTTCAGCTGGAGCTGCAGAGCACCCATTAAATAGAGGACACGGTCCATCTGTGCACCTACCTCCTGCCCCGCCAAGCATCTGTACAGGCACTCACCTCTGGCCTCCGGAGACTATCCTGCCCCCGAACCTGGAAATGTGAAACCATCACCTGCAACCTGCTGGGCAAGTGGGCCTATCCAAGTTCCATTACAAGAACACTTTTTATGAGGTTGATTAAAGCTTGTTTTTTAAGCTGCGTCTCATTACTTCAGGGACCCCACGCCAAGGAGAGGACTCCTGCTGCTGGCCCCACGAGATGCTCGGCACGAAGCTTTGGTATCGTGTTTGCTTGTCCCCTTTCGACATGTGAATCTCCTGGAGGGGAGGGAGGCTGCAAGGGGAAGGAAGGGCAGGAAGGGCCTCTGTCCTGGCAGCTGGTAAAGTCTGGAAGCTTGGCCTTTGAACAGCCACGTGGCAGGTCTCCTTACTCCATCTCAGATGTTGGATGATAATGCTTATTCAAATGCGGATCTTCTACGAGATAATTAGCCATCTCAGCCTTTACACCCCATGCAGTATGTTCTTACCATACACCCCTCAAGAAACCAGTTCTGGCCTTCCTGTCCCTTTACTGAAGATCTCTGATGAAGGCTAAGGATGAGGGGGCTGGATACAGGGGCAGTCGTGAGCTCTTGTCAGGGCCTCTGTTTTCCTTTGCTCCCCTGAATCCTCCCACAGGTGAAGAAGTTTCCTTACCAGGAGGGCCCACACTACTGCAGCCTGCCTAATGCAGCAAGATGGGGGAGGAGAAGGCATTCTCAGGCACTCAGCCTCAGTTCTGATGTAAAAGTATCAGCTGACAAAAAGCCAGAAGTACTTAGAGTACTTTAGGTGCAAAGAGCAGGGAAACCCCTCTGGGCACTTGACAGGCTTAACTAGATGACACCCCACCTCCAGTGAGCTGGAACGAGGTCCCAAAGCCGTGGTGGGCAGCCCACTGGTTCAAAGCCCTGGGCCATGGACAAGAATCACCCTTTGGGAACTGTAGAGCAGTCTCATCCCTGCTGCTACAGCAAGACAAGAGCTCCGAGAGGGCAGGGAAATGGCTACACCAGGGAAGCAGTCCAAGTACCAGTCATCTTTTATTGGATGTTAATTCTGAATTAGAATATGAAAGGATTCAAGGGTGCCAGGCAAAGGTCATGGTCAGGAATGCCGAAAGTGCCTCCATACTGGGCCCTCTTCAGTGGTACTTGCGGAGCCGCTCGTGTTCTGAAGTTAGAAAGGCAAGATGATAAGTTTCTTTAAAGGTGTAGTGAAAGCACAAGACGGCGGGGGGCGGTGGGGGGGGGTAAAGCCATGCTGAGAATTCCTTTCAGGATATAACCCAGAACCTGCCTGCCAGGGTCTCAGCAGAATGAGCAGCCGTGGAGGTACGAAGGCACCTCAGAAGCTAATCTGCAGCCTGGCCAGCCTCATCCTTCCCAGGAGGCACGCACACTCAGACACAGTCCCCAAGAGCCTGGCCTTCAGAGCCAGCATCACCCGGGCTTTCAGACTGGCAGGGGCTGCCGTGGGCACTCTGCTACCCAATCCCGCCCCACGAGCTCCTCTCGGCCTTCAGACCCAGGACAAGCTACGCCTTTCCAGAACACGGCACAGACACTGGATTGTACCACTCCTCTCTCTTCGCACTGGCTGCTAGGAAGATGAAGCCAAAATTTTCCACCAACCCTCAGTGGAGCCTGCAGCACCTTACAGAACGCTTCCTAAGTACTACTTTTATCCGGGCTTCATGTCAGTTTTCCTGTCTTTATTTTCTCTTTGCCACAATTTTCTCGCTTAAAATAGCATCTTCTGTACTACATTCTCAAAAGTCCCTCCCAATTTTTCAGCTGCCATAGAATGAGGGACCTGTAAACCTGACAGTGAACCAGTCCCACCCAGCAATGAGAAACCCCAGAGGGCAAGGCGACCAGAGAGACACTCACTGAGTTCCTTGTAACAACGACAGTAGTTGAAAAGCACATAAGCTGCCAGCACCATAGAAATCCCAGCAACGCCCCCTTTCTTCACATTGACATACTTGTTGTAATACCGGTAGTAACCTGCAAACGAGAGAGGAGGCCACTGTTTGCTTTGCGGTGAATGCTTCACACACTGCAAAGTCGAGTCTGGCTTAGATTCAGGGACCCAGTTCCATTCTGACTCTTGAAAGCCACTCACCCTAAATTCACTGGCTGATGAAGGGAAAAGCACCAAGGCCCCAGGGGTCAAGCCCCAGCTAGGCCCACCTGGATCCTTCTGCGCTTTGGCCTTCACCTTAACAGACCTGGCTCAGCCTGTTAGCCTGATGCTGCCTCACCCTTCCCTCCAGCCCTAGGGATCCTCTTACCCTCATTCTGACCAAAAATCCAACCCCAAGTAAAGGCCACTTAGCTGAGGCCGGCTAGGTCTGCCTGCTGGGCAAGAAGGCTTTGTGCGATCATCTCTGCTGGGTACCCCCACCAGTGAGAAAATGGTTTCTGCCTTCTTTGGGGCTTGTAGCTTGGTTGACAAAAAAATGAATGAAATGATTCTAGAAGGCCCTGGTTTATAATAGTGAGAGAAGCTGGGAAGTCAGGGACTGTTGTCACTAAGTATGAGGAAAGGCAGAGAATTCTAATCTGAGCTAAGGAAGGGCCTCTCAGGGCAGAAGGAAAACATGCCACACAAGAATTACAGGGCGGCCAGGACTGGAAAGAAAAACCAGGGGCGGGGGAGGCCTTGAAGCCGGAGACTACACAGACATCTGTAGGTTGATGTGCGTCTCTGGTTCCTGGAATGAGGACAGGGGCCCCACGGGGCTGATGTGACCGTGCACAGACCTGAAGGATAGATCATTTCAAACATCCACCCTCGAAGTTTTGCCTGGCAGAGGGATGAGCGTTATCTTATGGACTGATGTCCACTATGTTTCAAACTCATTTTCCTCTTTAAAAAGTCTTACGATGTAAAAATGCTTGTAGACATTTAAGACAAAGGCAGTGGTACCAATTCCAAGCAACAGAAAACATTTTCTTGGCTGAAATATCTTAGAGCCAGCCTCTGATAGGACTAATCACCAATCAAACACAGAGCTTCAGGGGCTAAGAATCTGTCCCCGTCTACAGGGACTTACTGGTCTACATAACTTATTGGTCTGAGACAAGGCCTTGACTGCTCAAATTAATTCAGAGCAAAGAGAGACCAGAAGACCTAGGCATTTGCTTTTTTTTTTTTTCACATGGCTGTAGGCTCTGACCTCTTTGAAATGCTCCAGCAATGCCCTTAGGGGTGAAATCCCGCATCAGTATCCAGCTGGGCAGCTCTCCTAGTTTCACATCCATGAGCTTCTTCTCCTTCAGTGGTACTGAAAAGGAAGAGCAGAAAACACACACTAGACAAATAGCATCCTTTTATGTCACTTACTTCAACCATTCAATAAAGTCACTACACAGAGGCTGCATACAAGGAATATTATGAATAAATATATCACACCAAATTCACTATTTTAAGCCACAGTGTATATAAAGCGACAGTTCTAATGATCAAGATTTGAATAACAGCTTACTGGGAATAACTATGTAAAGAGAGAACCTAAGGGCCGTGAGGAATTAAGTAATCAGGAGAACAGAATAGAAAAATGATTGCAAAACTCATATTTACACGTATTAGCTCATTTAATCTTCACAGCAAGTAGCTGATGCCTTTATTTTATGAGTGGGGGAGACTGACTCAGCGAAGTTGGGCCACTTGGCCAAGGTCACACAGCATGCAGCCAGTAGGGCAGTGCTCAACCTTAGGTCTGGCTCCCATGCTCCTCAAGACAATCTGATATTTACCTCAAACGTCCTACCTGGGGCCACAAATGTTAAATGACTTAATAAAAACCATTCCAAATGATCCAATGGGCCCCAGATAATATTCCAATGAGAGTCTGGGGACCGAACAGGAAGGGCTCCAGGCTGAGGCCATATTGTAATTATCTCAGCTTAAGAGTAAAATAGGAAGGGGACCAGGGAGGGCCAGAGCGGGGTAGAACTGTGAATGTTCACATGCTCGTAAGGAGAGAATGGTCTCCTTTCTCATCCTCCCCACAGAGATCACCTTTAAAAAGCTGCTGGGCAGGGATCCTCTTCAAGGCAAGGAGTCAAAGGCTACTGTCCTTTCTTAAAGATTACCAACCACAGAAGGAGCCGGACCAAATCACTCAAAGAAAGGTTTCTTCTCCGTTTTGGGGATCCAAGGAAAAGACAGGCTTTGCAAGGACCAGCCTCAAGAGTCCACTGAGGGGAGGGTGCCTGGGTGGCTCAGTTGGTTAAGCGACTGCCTTCGGCTCAGGTCATGATCCTGGAGTCCCGGGATCGAGTCCCGCATCGGGCTCCCTGCTCAGCAGGGAGTCTGCTTCTCCCTCCGACCCTCTTCCCTCTCGTGCTATCTCTCATTCTCTCTCTCTCAAATAAATAAATAAAATCTTTAAAAAAAAAAAAAAAAAAGAGTCCACTGAGGGGAATCCCAGAGATCTCCTGACATCTCCCAACACTTAACAAGGGCAAGGGTTGTTGGGCCACACAGAAATACAAGGTTTAATGGCAGCTTCTCATCTGCTACGGTCATCTGGAGAACTAGACACTGGGTCCGAATGAACCAGATCCAGTGTTTCAGTGTTTGTCAAGAGGCTACAAGTGAGGGGCGCCTGGGTGGCTCAGTCGTTAGGCGTCTGCCTTCGGCTCAGGTCATGATCCCAGGGTCCTGGGATTGAGCCCCACATGGGGCTCTCTGCTCGGCGGGAAGCCTGCTTCTCCCTCTCCCACTCCCCCTGCTTGTGTTCCCTCCCTCCATGTGTCTCTGTCAAATAATGAAATATTAAAAGAAAAAAAAAAAAGAGGCCACAAGTGACAGGTGGAGGCCTAAGCCTAAGACTTGCATACATAGCTTGAGGGTTATGGTTTAGGCTGCCCGTCCCAAACAAACTGGCCCGAATCTTCCATCTAGACTCAATCCAACAAACGCGGAGCACCTGTTGTATGCCTGGCAGCGTGCCACACACCGTGGACACAGCACCGACTGCAATGAGAGCCCTGCCCTCAGGAGCCAACCTTCTATCGCCAGACAACCAGCTCACCCACTCATCTCACCAGGCTCACCATCCTTCCGCCAGACCCCTTTCTGCTGCTTTACCTGAGGGCCTTTGTATGTGCCGTGCTCCTGGATCATCATCACTCGGCCAGCTCAACATAAATGTTATTCCCTAAAAGTTATTCCCTGCCCATCTTATCTCAAGCACTAGCACTACCTTTCTATATAAGCTCTGAGCTCCAGTTTCCCTGCCTGTAAAATGGGTTATTCCAAGCACTCAATGAGAATCCATGTAAAAGCATTTGGAACAGTACTCAGAACTGTGAGGCGTTAGCATGTATTCTTGCTGAAATGTCATTAAGGTCTCTGTGAAACAAAGAAAAAAGACAGAAGGAGAGAAAGAAATGGCATAGAAACCAGACTTGACGTTTTAAGCAACAGGACTTCAGGGATTACTCGCACCCTTTTAGTTCTTTTACAAACAGAAAACTGTGAGGTGATTAGTTTGGTAATATTTTTGAATGTCAGATCGTCTCAAAGGAATTTCGGGACATGTTCCAAATCTCTGTTGGGAGAGTTTAGTGTCAGTGATAGTAATACCACACGATAATGTCATTCGAGAATGGCCTGTGTCTTTCTGTCACCCTGTCCATGCTATTCTTAGAAAAGTCTAACAAGTACACATTTTTACATACCAGTTTTGTCTTCACTTGGTTCAGAAGGCCCCAGTCCAAGAATAACTGTTCCTGAGTAAGAACAGAGTCAACGCCTTTGCTACAGCCTCGAAGCCTTCGTGCATGCAGTGAGGAGTGCAAACACGCCATGCTAAAACCAACTGGCTTTCAATATGGCCCCACGGCGGGGACTGCGTGACTAATGTATAAATGGAACGAGAAGGGCCGAATGTTGCTAACTGTTGGCACTGGGAAATGGGTGTAAAGTGTTCGTTACATTATTGTTCCCCTCATCTTTGAAATCTTCCATAATAAAAGGTTTAAAAATGCTCTTAACCATAGGACTATGTTGGGGGAGGTGTACAAAAGAAACAGTATTTTAAGTCCAAGTATTTGGGACTGGTGTAAGGCTGGTAACAAAACAAAAAAAAAAAAATCAGGTCACTTCTGATCCCACAAATTATGAAAACATACTCTGCATTCTCACGACCACATTCAGAGGCTGACATGGCACCTTGGCACATCACAGGGGAAAACAGCCAACAATTTAAAATTCATTTTTCTATATATTTAGACCTATAAAGAGGGTTTCCTTAACAAAAACTAAGAAATTTATAAAGACGGGGGAAAAATTTCACATCAGGCCTAAGGACAGCCAAAAACAGCATCACCATAGAACTCCAAGAGATCAACAGATTCATCAGAGATGCATCTACACTTTTTCCAAGACTGTCTCTCGTAATGGAAGAAAAAGACTTCAGTCCTTAGACAGCCAAACTGGAGCCCTCCCCCAGCACTTCCTGCGGTGCTGCACACCCCTCTGCATTCACTGGCTCACACTGGTAGAGGGCAGTGATAAACACAGCAGACTGGGGAGTCCCGTATTCTGGGTTTAGTGTCACTTTGTGGCTGTGCACCCTTGGACAAGTTCCTGCCTTCTATGCCTCAGTTTCCTCCTTTGTAAAAGAAGGTTAAGAACAGTAGCCACCAGGGCGCCTGGGTGGCTCAGTCGGTTAAGTGACTGCCTTCGGTTCAGGCCATGATCCCAAAGTCCTGGGATTGAGACCCTCGTCAGGCTCCCTGCTTCTCCCTCTGCTGCTCCCCCTGCCTGTGCTCTCCTGCTCTCTGTCAAATAAATAAATAAGAATCTTAAAAAAAAAAAAAAAAAAAGAACAGCAGCCACCTTGGTAATTGGCTGTAGGTACTATGTAAATGGAAAGTATCTGTCTTTCTGCCTATGAGCTATGGAAAGGTGGGAGCAACCCCACATACAGTTCGTGGTCGTAACAGACTTTCAGTGAAGGTTGAGAAAGGACCACATGTTCTTGGGAGGGTAGGTGGCTCCCTGGCCTGATTTTATGACTTCAAAGAAGCATACTGTCCACCTATACGGAGAGGCATAAAATGCTAAATGTGTTCTGGGTGCTAAATCCAGCCTAGGGCTGGCCACAGAGTGGCCAGATTTCAGAACACATTTTTTTTTTTTTTTAATTTTTAAAAACCATTCTTAGCTCACAGGCCATACAAAAACAGATCACAGGAAATCTAGCCCATTGGCCACAGTTTGCTGACCCGATCTCATCTACTGCTGTTAATTCATATTTCCATCACTTTATTTGCTAATGAACTAGTGGCTTTATGTTCTGGCGACAAACACCAGCTAAAAGATGGACTTGGACTTCAACTCCTTCACCTAGGGTGATGCTGAATGGGCCAGATGTGGCATGACCCTGCTCAAAGGTCACAGAGTGGAAGCTGAGATGACCAGTACTCAACAGCAGGCCAGGCAGTGGTTCAAGTACCTTACACATACTAAATTGTTTAATCCTTAGTCCACAATGCTCATCACTTTGCTCTACTTAAATAAGATGCCAAGTCGCAATGCTTCCTTTTCACATGTCCTCTTGTTTAAACAATACAACCACCGCTGATAAATATTCTCATACCTGTTTTTTACAGATGGGAAAAACAGCATCATTCTCATCTTTTCTGATCCCCTCTTCATTTCTCCAGGCTGATATTAAGAATACAGAAACTGGGGGTGCGCCTGGGTGGCTCAGTCGTTAAGCGTCTGCCTTCGGCTGGGGTCATGATCCCGGGGTCCGGGGATCGAGCCCCGCACCGGGCTCCCTGCTCCGCGGAAAGCCTGCTTCTCCCTCTCCCACTTCCCCTGCTTGTGTTCCCTCTTTCGCTGTGTCCCTCTCTGTCAAATAAATAAAATCTTTAAAAAAAAAAAAAGAATATATAAACTGGGTAAAACACATAGGTTAATCAAAACTCTGCCTCAGGCAGGCCACACCACATCTCTGACCCTTATTTTCATCTTTAAAATCGGATCAACGTTCCAGACAGGGACTTAATGACAAGGCTAATGTGAGAGGCTCTAGGGCTAAAACATGGTTTCCATACTAAAAATAAATAAATAAAAAAAATCAGTGTGCACAGGGGCGCCTGGGGGGCTCAGATGGTTAAGCGACTGCCTTCGGCTCAGGTCATGATCCTGGAGTCCCAGGATCGAGTCCCACATCGGGCTCCCTGTCCAGCAGGGAGTCTGCTTTTCCCTCTGACCCTGCCCCCTCTCATGCTCGCTCTCTCAAATAAATAAATAAACCTTAAAAAAAAAAATCAGTGTGCACAGTCCAAGAAGTGTAGATTTATACACGCATGTCACTGAAAAGCCTGCAGATCATAAGGCCATCCTTGAGATTAAAGCTCAGTTTACCACGACCTAGGTTTGCATCCTGCTCAGCCCTCTCACTAGCTGTGACCTTGAGGGGTCACGTCACCTCTCTTAACCTATTCAACGCGTATTCCACATATATGCGTCCAACCTGACATGGTATCAGGCACCGTCCTGGGCGTTCGCTCCTCCTGGGGCTTAATTTGAGCTTCAGCTTTGGAAAGAAGGGCAGAAGCTGCGCCTAGGGTTCAAATGCAAAGCGCTTGGGCTGCAACGGGGTCAATATTCTTCAACGAGGAGGAAGGGTGGCCGGATGTGGTGCATTCCCAAGCTCGCAGACGCGTCCCCCGCTGCCGTCACCCCCGCAACTGCAGCGGAGAGACCCGGGCCCTTGGGCAAGCGGGCTGCGCGCTGAGCGAGCGAACGGTGCAGGGCCCTGGGCAAAGGGCTCGGTGAGCCTCCAGTGAGGCCATAGGGAAGGCCCTGAGCGAAGGGCAGGCGGCTCCGCAGCCCCCTCCCCTCCCAGTGCAGCTCTGAGCCCCGATCCCCGAACCACGGGTCCTGCCCTCAACCTTGCAACCTTAACCGAGTACAGGTACTCACCGACTGACGCCATCTTGGAGTCCCGGGTGTCCGCTCTGCCGGGCCGCGCAAGGACTCCTGGGTCGAGAGCGCGCGCCCCTGCTGGCGAGGGAAGCAGAGGTTCATGGGAAGCAGGTCGCGGCTTGTACGAGTCTGGAGCTGCAAGTGCACCATAGGGTGAAGGGCAAAGTCTCTGGAGGGCAAAGCCCCGGGATTCCTCAGTAGGGAGAGGGGGCTGGGGTCGGAGGGATAGGGAGATGGCGGACGGGATGGTGATGGTAGGGCTCAGCCTGGGCTTCCCGTCCCAGGAGGGAGGAGGCTGGAAGGGACCCAAAAATGGGAAGCAAGGAGAAAAGAGCATCCTGGCTTTCCTACTTTGTCGCCTTAAAATTGTTGTGGGAGATTACAGGAGGCATAGGATATGTGTCCCAGCCCTAGGCTGGGCTCTGAAGACAGAAAAAAAGCAAGACCCTAGGGGTACACAGCTCCACCCTATTTCTTCCACTTTTCCAAGCACGATGATGCTTCACCATCATCTTGTTTTTTTTCTGAAAAGGCCACGATAACCATTCCTGGTTCAGGAATTCTGACTTGGGCAAGACGCTTCGATTCCCTGAACTGCACTTCCTTCTCTAACGTGGGATGCAATGCCCCAGGCACCAGCACACAGCGGCAGGGGAGCGGCCTGCCTCAGGGAACTTTAGGATTCCACAGTTTTCTTCCCTACTCAAGAAAGAGTGTAAGTGTAAAAAACAGAAGGATTTGTGGAAATAAATAAATAAGGGTTTGTGGTTATGTGAAAAACCGGGAATGCAAACAAACTCTGGAGGTCACCATGCACGGTGTTCCCCAAGACCCATGATTTCTAAGCCTTAGCCATTCATCTTCAGAAGAAAACAGGGACAAAAAGGGGTGAACCCCCAGGATCTTGCTGTCCCTGGAGCACCACGTAAACCCTCTGGGCTAGAGGCTCAGTGCCAGGATCCATGTGCTCAGCAAGAGGGTTGTAATTTACTCCCTTCCTAAGTCCATCAAGAAACTGGACTCCTCACTGGGGCAGAGATCATAGCAGTTTATTTGAAATACCTTTTCTTTCTTTCTCTTAGAACCAAAACAAACAAACAAAAAAAACCCTGCTCTCTGAGGTGGCTTTGGATGGCATGTTCATGTGTTTCTGGAAAATTTCTTCTCCAGTCCTGATAAGTTCAACAAGTTGTCACCAGCAATGCATGGGGGTGTGGGAGTAGGAGGCATCATACCCATTAACGTGTGTTCTTTTTTTTTCTTTCTTTCTCGTTTTTTGGTTTTTTTAGAGAGAGAGAGGGAAGTGCAGAGGGAAAGGGAGAGAATCTTAAGCACGCTCCATGCCCAGTGTGGAGCCTGACATGGGGCTGGATCTCACAACCCTGAGATCATGACCTGAGCTGAAATCAAGAGTCAGACACTTAACCAACAGAGCCACCCAGGCACCCTCCATTAAGATTTGTTCTAAAGGGATTTGCATTTCTGCAGGTGACATTGGGATCTGGTTTCCAGAGGGGATGGGGCAACTTTCTGTTAGACAAAACGCTGTGGCCATTTCAGCTTTGGTGGCCTTGAGTGACCTTTCTTCAGAAATAATAGGGGTGCCTCTCACCAGGGAGAACCACCCCATAACAGGGAGCTCCTCGCAAGTTGACAAAGGCTATTGTGATCATTGTCTCATCCTCCGTGGTGCTGGGGGGGTAGGGATTATTAACTTCACTTATCAAACAAGATTCCTTGTGATCCTTTTATTGTCAAGTACACTGACGGACACTAACCATCAGTGGTCCGCTTACTTTTCTGCTTCTTCCACTATAAATTGAGCTCCTTAAAATAAAGCTGTTTCTGAACTCAGAGTCTGGCTGTCTCATTCAAGATGTTCCATAGGTGTTTGTTAAATTATTGTGTGAGGAAAGAGAGGTAAATGAGCAGAACAATAAATGAATCACAGAGATAGAAAGCAATTGAAGAAGTCCCTGTGCTCAGTACGTCAGAAATGCAAGGAGAACCACGGCATGGCATCTCAGCACACCAGAAGGGAATAAGGCCCCAAGTGCATTTCTAGTATAATCAGAAGGTGTAAAAAAAATAAAAAAATCATAGAGTGGGGGAGGAGCAGAGTTGTAATGGCAAGGAGGCATAAAGGGGGAGTGCAGTGAGGACTCACCTGGTACACAGAGGTGGCCACCAGTATGAGGTGAGAGGATCTGATTTATATGCAATGAAAGGGAAATAGGACAGAAGGGTGGTGACAAGGGAGAGAGCAGGTTAAAAGAACACAGAAAACAAGAAATGAGATTATCAAATATCAAGAAACCTCGGTCTTGAACTTCAGGTCTCCAGAATTAGGAGAAATAAATTTCTGTTATTTTTATTTTTATTTTCTTTAAGTGGGCTCCATGCTCAGCATGGAACCTAACACCAGGCTTGAACTCATGACCCTCAGATCAAGAGTCAGACACAACCGACTGAGCCACCCAGGCACCCCTCTTAAAAGGCACAAAGAAAAAATAAATAAAAGGCACAAAGATTAGAAGTGAAATTTGTACCATAAATCATGAAGACAAAATGAGAAATGAGGGAACATAAAAATAAATTGTAAAAGGTAGTTGAAAAAATTAAAAATGGGAGGGCGCCTGAGTGGCTCAGTTGGTTAAGCGACTGCCTTCGGCTCAGGTCATGATCCTGGAGTCCCGGGATCGAGTCCCGCATCGGGCTCCCTGCTCAGCAGGGAGTCTGCTTCTCCCTCTGACCCTCCCCCCTCTCATGCTCTCTCTCATTCTCTCTCTCAAATAAATAAATAAAATCTTAAAAAAAAAATTAAAAATGGGAATCCACAAAAATATAGCACATTATGAAGAGAATTCAAGAGACAGGGCTGTAGACAAGGAATGTTGTTGAAAACACAACTGAAAAGCAAGAAAAATGGTACAAAATATCTCAAGATCAAGGTGCCTGCAGATTCGATTCTTGGTGAGGGCTCTCTTCCTGGCTTGCAGATGGCTGCCTTCTCATTGTCATCTTCACATGGCAGAAAGCCTCTTTCCTGTGTCTCTTACAAAGGTGCTAATTCCATCATGAGGGCTCCACCCTCATGACTTATTTATCTCCCAAAGACAACTCCTCCTAATACCACCACATTAAGGATTGGGGTTTCAACATACGAATTTTTTAAAAGATTATTTATTTACTTCTAGAGAGAGTGCACAGTGGGGGAGGGGTAGAGAGAAAGGAGAGAGAGTCTTATTTTTTTTTTAATATTTTATCAATTTATTTGACAGAGAGAGAGGGAGAGACAGCACAAGCAGGGGAAGTGGCAGGCAGAGGGAGAGGGAGAGGGAAGCAGGCTCCCCACTGAGCAGGAAGCTGGACGTGGGGCTGGATCCCAGAACTCTGGGATCATGACCTAAGCCGAAGGCAGATGCTTAACCAACTGAGCCACCCAGGCACTCTGGGTACTGTAAACTTTAATTCTGTACTGGGGAAGCAATAATTATGTAATAATTGAGATAATTAAGATACTGGCATAGTATCTTCGATGGAACACAATGCAATATTTAAAGTTATGATTGAAAAGATTAGGCAAAAATGAAAGATGTAATACTTAAGTAAAATAGATTCTGAAATGGTATTTATGATATTTATTTATTTTTTATTTTTATTTTTTTGACAGAGAGAGAGCACAGCAGAGGAATCAGCAGGCAGAGGGAGCAGGCTCCCGGCTGAGTAGGGAGCCCGATGCGGGGCTTGATCCCAGGACCCTGAGATCATGACCTGAGCTGAAGGCAGCCGCTTAACCCACTGAGCAACCCAAAGGAGGTGAAAACATATCTACACAAAAACCTGCATATGAATGTTTATAGCAGGTTTTATTCATAATTGCCCAAACTTTGAAGCAACCAAGATGTCCTTACGTAGGTGAATGGATAGCTCAAATGGTCCATCCCAGACAATGGAATATTATTCAGCACTAAAAAGAAATGAGCTTTTAAGCCATAGAAAGATATGGTGCATATTACTAAGTGAAAGAAGCCAATGTGAAAAGGCTTCATACTGTGTAATTCCAACCATATGACCTTCTGGAAAAGGCAACATTATGAAAAGAAGAGTGGTTGCCAGAGGTGGAGGCAGGGAGAGATGAAAAGGAAGAGCACAGATGATTTTAAGGGCACTGAAAATACTCTGCATTATATTATAATAATGGATATATGCCATTATGCATTTGTCCAAACCCATAAAATATACACCAAGGGTTAATTCTAAGGTAAACTACAGACTTCATATGACTATGATGTGTCAATGTAGGTTTATTCTCAGCAAAAAAAATTTCCTCATTCCAGCGAGTGATTTTGATAATGGGAAAGTCTATGAATGTATGGAGACAAGGGATATATGGGAAGTCTCTGCACCTCTTTCTAAATTCTGTTGTAAACCCCAAACTGCTCTAAAAAATTATTTTAAAAAAATTCATCAAGTGCCAACCACAGGTTACTGGTGGTATCTCTCCAGAAAGAACTTGAGCTGCAGGGTAGTAGGCATGGTTTTCTTACCTAGTTACCTGTCTGGGTTTTGTAGGAGTGCCCTGTTTTCTGTATTTTCTTCCTCTGGTTCTTGAATTCTTTCTTTTAAAAAAAAAAATATTTATTTAATTGAGAGAGTGAGCAAGAGAGAAAACATAAGCAGGGGCAGAGGGAGAGGGAGAAGCAGACTCCCCTGCTGAGCAGGGAGCCCGATGTGGGGCTCCATCCAAGGACCCTGGGATCATGACCTGAGCCGAAGGCAGTTGCTTAACCGACTGAGCCCCCCAGGGGGCCCTTGAATTATTTCTTTTAATAACTTCACCTCCTTTGATTGTCTTTGCTCATTTTCCTCCCATTCTTTATTATTTGGAATAACTTCCTTAGGAGAATCTTTTGCATGTTTCTTTAAAGATTTTTCTTCTTTGACTTCCATTAATATTCTGATGTTGTAAGCACTTCTTGCCTGTTAATAGAGGTATTTTGAACAGCTAACTGCTGGCTCCCATGTTCAGTTAATATCTTCTTTTTATGGAGATAAAAGTTCCTAATATCCCATCCACCTTACCAGGTTTCCTTAACAAAAATCTGTACACTCCACCCATTAAAGAATGCCTGGAACTCTTCTAAACCATACCCTGAAGTCCTGATGATTATTAGTCCACATTGGATCCAAAAGGCTGCCTCTCTGCGCCTGTCAAAACTAGCTGTCGGGACACCTGGGTGGCTCAGTTGGTGAAGCGACTGCCTTCAGCTCAGGTCATGATCCTGGAGTTTCAGGATCAAGTCCCGCATCAGGCTCCCTGCTCAGCAGGGAGTCTGCTTCTCCCTCTCACCCTCTTCCCTCTCATGCTCTCTATCTCTCATTCTCTCTCTCAAATAAATAAATAAAATCTTTAAAAAAAAAACAACTAGCTGTCAACGGGCGCCTGGGTGGCTCAGTTGGTTAAGCGACTGCCTTTGGCTCAGGTCATGATCCTGGAGTCCCGGGATCGAGGCCCACATTGGGCTCCCTGCTCAGCAGGGAGTCTGCTTCTCCCTCTGACCCTCTTCCCTCTCGTGCTATCTCTCATTCTCTCTCTCTCAAATAAATAAATAAATAATCATTAAAAAAAAAAAACTAGCTGTCAAAATCTGTTCTAGTCTCCCTCTGCAGACCATGACCCTCATTTACTTCACTCAGTTATCTATAATGCTAGAGGGCTTTCTTGACATGGCACAGTATAACTTAACATTAAAATGATCGCGTGAAACAATACACATTTGCAAAAACTATAAAAACAAAGAGTATGATTGTCAATCCTGAATGGCTTTTGGGCTCAGTTTTTTTGTTCATTTAATTTCAGACACTGGGCATTCTCCAGTGGTTCAGAAGTTACCATTGGGATATTTTCCTCTCCCGAAATGGGGACTGTCCCTTACCTGCAGAGCTAAACATCGAGGCACTGACACCCCCAATTTCTCATCTCTACAGTGAGTGGCGTCCCGCGTTCCCAGCACTCAGGAAAGCAGGACTCAGTAGCTCCCCTGGTGGCTCCAGACGGATAGGCACAGGGAACGGGAGCTGCAGGTGTTAGCCGGGCGGGAAGCCTGGCACTGAGGGCTGACCCCCGGAGACACGAGCGCGGGGAGCAGCAGCCCCAGCCCTGGGCAGACACGGGGGACGCGGTGTTGGAGGGGAAGGTGGGCGCGGGAAATCCAACACCTGAGTCTGTGCCTGTGAAACGGACTAGGGGGCTGGCCTAAGGGCAGATTCCTCAGCAGAGTCAGCTTTAAAGGGCTTCTGGAAGGAAGAGATCAGCAGAAGGCCCAGAGCTGGAGACCCCTCTCTCTGCGTCCAGACCCTCTCTGTCCAGTATCCGGTCGGCCACCTGGGCTTTTATCGTTGCCCTTCATAAGCCTGGCCAGTTGCAGATCGAGGCTCTGGGAGCGTCACAATGGGACCCTCTTAACTCCATCCGTTGAAGACCCTTTAAGCTAACCCCCTTCTTCTCCCTGCGCTGAACGACCTATTCCGCCACATCCTTCCCCTTCCAGCTCTGCCTCCGTCTCCCTGGTCCGGCCTGCTCTCCGTCCCGTGGAGAACCAGAAGATGTCCCACATTCCCCAGAGAAATCGCAGCACCTCGGAGACCAGGACTTGCAACGGTCAAGACGTCGGGTGGGTTAGAGGAAATCCCCTAAATCCGGGGTCCGAGTGCAGCGCTTCCTCCCTGGGCCGGCTGCTTTCCCAGGACGCGGGGGATCAAGGTCAAGCCCGGGGTTAAGGCAAGTGGAGGAGCTTCCTGGAGACCCGGTCCTCTCTCGGGGTCACACGACCCCGACTCCGCCCCTTCCGGAGCTCCGCCCACGGTCTCCATGGTGACAGTAAACAAGCCTCGGCTCCGCCCTGTAACCCAGAACGACAACGCACAAACCTGCATGGGAGGAACCGGCCCTTTGCGAAAGGGAGCCCACGCTGGGGCGAGGCCCTGGCCTTGGCGGCCTGGGGTTCGGGACACCCGGACCTGGGCTCCGCGGGGAGGGGCTATAGTCCTCAGGAAGGGGCAACAGCTCCCCGGAGAACCAGGAATCCAGCTCCCAGAGAAGTCGATGGAGCCCCGATGTGTCCGTGGCCCCAGCCGGCAGAACTGGGGAAGGTGCTGGGTGGGGGTGGGGGGGTCGCTTGCCAGGCAAGACCTCCTGGTCCTAGCGTTGTCCTCGATGGGAGCAGGGACTGAGAAGGGAGAGGAGCACGGTTAGTGGGACTCGAGCATTAGAGGGTCTTCAGAAAGAGCTGTTTCACTGGTAAATGTGTACTTTGAAATCAGAGTATACACTCACATCATTTAAAGGGTTCAATCTTTTAGAAGTCTTGTTTTTTTAAAAAACAGCCCTTCTGGGCTCGCAACGACCCCGGCGCTCAGACCATGTCTTGGCACCGCGCGGCGCTGCTGGGGACGAGGCTGGTTCGGAGTGGGAGCAGTTCGGCGGGCCGGCTCGGCGGGGCAGATTTCTGATAATTGTGTGGTGATTTTCTCAATAACATCTTGTTCTTACTGTACAATGGCAAAAAAACTTTTCCATGACATGAATGTTAAGTATAAAGTGGTGGAATTGGACATGCTTGAATATGGAAGTCAATTTCAAGATGCTCTCTACAAAATGACTGGTGAAAAAAACTGTACCAAGAATATTTATCAATGGAACTTTCATTGGAGGTGCAACTGACACTCATAGGCTTCACAAAGAAGGGAAATTGCTTCCACTAGTTCATCAGTGTTATTTTTTAAAAAAGTAAGAGGAAAGAATTTTAGTTACGTAGGTGCTTATAACCTTGCTAGTAAAATGTCAGTGATTTAAAGTGACAATGCCTGATAATGCCTTTTAAATGTTTGGGGATGTTTTAAATATGTAAATTATCTTCCTGAAAAAGTTGTAAAACTAATAATAAATTGCCGTGGAAATCTAAAAAAAAAAAACAGCACTTTTGTACCCTTCGTTCCATTTCGTTTCCTACAGAACACGCGTGTCCAACATGCCACTTGATTATTGTCCCCCCCCCAGCACTGCTACACTATTTCACTTACTGTCCCCCTGCCCTCTTTGGAGCCCTGCGATCTCTACATTTGTCCCCTGTTCAGGAATGATGGCTTTCTTAAGTTCGGAACATGCTGCCCATTTTTAATCTGTTATCAGTCCTCCTGATGTGTTGTGCTGAGAGTATTTTTAGGTAAACTTTTGTCTTTTTTTCTTTTTTTTTAAAGATTTATTTATTTATTTATTTGAGAGAAAGAATGAGAGAGAGAGAACACATGAGAGGGGGGAGGGTCAGAGGGAGAAGCAGACTCCCTGCCGAGCAGGGAGCCTGATGCGGGACTCGATCCCGGGACTCCAGGATCATGACCTGAGCCAAAGGCAGTCGCTTAACCAACCGAGCCACCCAGGCGCCCCTTTTTTTTTTTTAAACAATTGTTTGCTTTGAAATAATTCTTTGTATCAGATGAGTTCTCTTGAAACAGTTTCTTTGTAGGAGATAGTTATCGCATCCCTATCTGGAGAAAAAGTAAGTTATCTGACACCATAACACTGTGTTGTTCAGTATGGTAACCATGAGTTGCTTTTACATTTAAATATGAATTTTTTTCAGGGACACCTGGGTGGCTCAGTTGGTTGGGCTTCCAAACTCTTGATTTCTAGGTCATGGCTTCAGGGTCTTGGGATCCAGCCCCCCGCACCTGCTCTGAGCTGGGTATGAATCTGCTTGAGATTCTGCTTCTTCCTCCCCCTTTGCTCCTCCCCCAACTGGGGCTGGCACTCTCTCAAATAAATAAATATATCTTTTTAAAAATATGAATTTTTAAACATTTTTTAAGGATTTATTTGAGAGAGCAAGCATGGGGCAGGTAGGGGGCAAAGGAAAAGGGAGAGAGAAACCCAAGCAGACTCCCCACTGAGCACAGAGCCCCATGAGGGGCTCCATCCCGCATTGCTGAGACTGTGACCCACACTGAAACCAAGAGCCTGACACTTAACCAACTGTGCCACCCAGGTGCCCCTGATTTTTTTTTTTTTTTTTGAGAGAGAGCGTGTGCCAGCAGGGGGAGGGGCAACGGGAGGGGCAACAGGAGGGGGAGAGAGAGCATCTTAAGCAGGCCCCACCTCCAGCGAGGAGCCCCACAGGGCTCCATATCAGCACCGTGAGATCATGACCTGAGATGAAATCAAGAGTTCGCCAGGTAACCAACTGAGCTACCCAGACGCCCCTAAGTTTAAATGTGAATTAAGCAATGTTTTTTTGTTTTTTCTTTTTTTAAAGATTTATTTGACAGACAGAGACACAGCGAGAGAGGGAACACAAGCAGGGGGAGTGGGAGAGGGAGAAGCAGGTGTCCCACTGAGCAGGGAGCCCGATGCAGGGCTCGATCCCAGGACCCTGGGATCATGACCTGAGCCGAAGGCAGATGCCTAATGACTGAGCCACCCAGGCGCCCCTAGAATAACTTTGTATGAACAGATTTGGTCCTGAGGGAAATCTAATTGCCCCTCTCCTTCATATGAATTTGATTCCTCAGTCACTGGCAGGGCTATGTTTCTTTGGATCGCCTTCTGCTGATGTCTCAGCTACCGAGTCAAACTTTTGGGCAGGTTACTGTAGGATTCAGGAACACCACTCATTGTTCAGTAGCGGGGCTGGGGTAATAAAGGTTGTTGGGTCGATGAAACATCCAAGACATGGATATGGCCAGAGATGAAAGGAAACATCCAGAGAAGCAGGCAGGTCCAGCTGATGAGTTCTCCAGGAGAGGTGAATGTTAGAGAATCAGGAGTTACAGAGTCACCACGTGGTGAGCAAAAGCAGGGTAAGAAACATGGCCCTCAGCAAAGATGAGAAAGAATATCGAGGAAAGGTATTGGCTTCACACTCGCTGTCTCAGTTATAGGCAGTCACCTGTGGTCTGTCACATGCAATAAATAGCAACTCCATTAGGATAAGAACAGTATCTTTAAAAAAAATTAATCCCCATGTCTCTCAGCATGGTGTGTTACACACAGGAAGTCATTAATAAATGTTCACTGATTGAATGACCTCAAGAATTCATTAGGAGAAACAGCGCCATGTGCAGAATAGGGCATTTGAATCATTCAGCCATTCGGTTAGTACTTACTGATCATGTGTTATGCACTGGTGTGGCCATGTGCATGGGTACTGGGAGCACAGCCCTGAACAAAACAGACAAAAACATTCATCCCCAGGGAACTTACACTGAAGTTATGTATTAGTTTTCTGATTGTGTGCACTTGGGGAGTTCCCCTCCACCCCGGGTGTGTTCTAATGGAGGAGAAGTTCCCCAAGAGGTGCCTCGTCTCACCCTAAAATCTTCACGACACCACATCTTACATTCAGAGAAGCGGGTTGTTATCCAGTTAGCCACCAGGGGCACTACTGTTACGGAACCTGGACTGGATCGCCTGACGGAAGAACCAAGCGGCACTCAGAGATCTTGGAGGATAGGAGGTTTATTTAACGCCAGCGGGCTCAGAGGAGAGTGGTCTCCAAAGGTCTGAGCCCCGAACACAAACAAAGGGGGCAATTTATACACTTCTACTTCCACATACTTGGCACTTTTGGGGCGTGCACAAAGCGGGGCAGGGAGAACCAGGAAGAGCCCCGGAGCAAGGACTGGGACTCTCTTGCTGGCTCAGGCGGCCATCTTAGGACATAAATTTTCCTTAACATCCCCCCCTTTGATGCCCCTTTAAACACCTAGTTTAGACGGCATCATTCTGTTTGACTCTGAGGGTGGACTGCAAGCCTTGGGGCGAACACAGACTTAATCATAAACTTAACAGCACACCAGGTAGCAGAAGACCAGGACTGACTGGGGCCAGGAAAACCATGGTGAAATGTGCTCAGGAGTAGACAGCAGAGGGCCAGTAAAAGTGGGATCTATGACCTTAGGTAGAAGCCTCTAGGGGAAAGTCCAATCGGGAGGAGCAACAGTGTAGAGTCCGACTCCCAAGATGAGGGAAGTCACGCCGAAGCTGGAGTGGGTTCGTGAAGTCTGGCTGGACTCTCCACTGGTGCGGCTCCTCATCCGAATGATGAGCTTTCTTCTTTCTTCCAATCTTTGACCCAAACTGAGTCCCCTGTCTGGAAGAAGTGTACCTGAGACCCTGAGGAGATTGGGGCCCTCTCAAAGGTGTACTTCTGTAATTTATTTAGGGTGGCCCCCAGGGCCTGAAGCTGCTCCTTTATCCCTTTATCTCCGACCTGACGCAAGTTTCCTGGACAGCTTCCCAAGCAAGGGGGAGGCCGTCCATATATTAATTTGAATGGGGAGAAACCTGATGTCCCGGGCATGCAGTGAGCACACAGGAGAGCTAGGGGTAGCAGATCCGGCCATGGAAGTTAGTCTCCTGACACAACTTTGCTAAAGTTCCCTTGAGGGTGTGAATCATTCACTCTACTGTTCAGAGACCCCGTCTCCTCTTGCCTTGGGTTCAATCGGAGGCTAGTGTGTCCAGTGGGCTCAAAGGTTATCTGAGCCTTAAGCTTGGAGAGTATGTCTTGGCCCAGGAGAGGGATGGGACAATCAGGCAGATAAAGGAATTCATGTCAGACCCTGTGGCCCCTGAACTCACACTGGCGAGCCTGGCAGAAGGGCTGTTCTATCGCTGGCATCCTGGTGGCCCCAAGGATGGTCGCAGTCCTTTTGCTGAAAGGGGCCACTGGGGAGGTGACAACAGAGTGCTCGGCCCCAGTATCAACCATAAAAGTCACTGGTTGGCCCCCCACTTTCATTCTGACCTTGGGCTCATGGGGGCCAAGGAGGAAAGAGCCCGGTCCCCTTCAGTCTGAGTCCATCCCCGCAAGGCCTATGAGGTCCTCCTCTCGGGGTTCTTCCTTGTAGTGGCTGGGCTTCCAAGCCTTTCCCTGGTTGGAACATTCATTTTCTAATGCCCTTTCTCTTTACAGTAGGCACACTGATCCCTTGCCAAGGGGATTCTGGGCTTCCCCCCTTTCGGTGGTTGGGGTCTTCCCGTCTTTGTGTTGTCCTTTTCTTTCAGGGCGGCGGCGAGGAGGCTGACTTTCTTTTTCACCTTTTTGTCGGCTTCCCATTCAACTGTGACCTCCCTGTTCATGTAGACCTTATTGGCAATCTCTATTAACTGGGTGATGTTCATCCCGGCAAAACCCTCTAGTTTCTGAAGTTTCTTTCTGATGTCTGGGGCAGCCTGAGCCACGAAGGTGGTGTTTACCATCTGTCGGCTTTCCTGTGCCTCAGGGTCAGATAGAGTGTATATCCTGTAGGCTTCACATAGTCTTTCGTAGTAGTCCCCGGGGGACTCCCCTGGTTGTTGAGTGACCGAGGATACCTTAGTCATGTTCATGGGTTTCTTAGCTCCTGCCCGGATTCCCCAGAGGAGGGCCTTCTGGTACTGGCAGATGTGGGCCTGTCCCTCGGTTGTGGTGAAGTCCTGTGCTGGGTGCTCTTCGGGTGCGGCCATATTAGCCCAGGCGGCAGGGTCGATGACTCCCGCTGGTGTGTGCTCTTCCAGGTACTGCCGTGCACCTTTCATTATTCTCTTCCTTTCCTCTGTGTTAAACAGGGTGTGGAGTAACTGTTGGCAGTCTTCCCAGGTTGGCCGATGAGACTGGAAGAGGGATTCTATGAGGTCTACCATAGCCTGTGGTTTCTCAGAGTAGGGTGGAGTGTTAGGTTTCCAGTTGAGGAGGTCGGTGGTGGAGAAGGGCTGATAATACATCATGGAACAGCCGGGTTGGACCGTCCCGTCTTCATCATGCCTCTCGGGTTCCCTCATCTCTCGTACAGGCATTTGGAGGGTGCTTGCACCGGGCAGCCTGGTTGCTGGTCCTGGAGAAAGTGGATCCTTTGGGCCTGGGGGCGCCGGTGAAACCAATGGCGGCAGAGTGTCTGGAGCTGAAGGGCCAGGTGTAGACAGTCTTGGGGGTATGTACGGTGGGGGCAGGTTCAGTTTGTCCTCAGGATCTCTGGCTAGGACTTGTGGAGACTGGGGCTTTTGCTGATTTTCTTTAGGTCGCTTGAATGAGGCGATTAAGACCCTGGCCTGTCCCTGCCTATTGCAAGCGAATCGCACCCAGCGGGGAAGGGTCTGAGCAGTTCCTAGCCAGGAGTCAATGTACGGAAATTGGTCAGGGTGTCCTGGTTCTCCTGTTACGACTCGCCATACTCTATGAATCATTGGGACATCCAATGTCCCTTCTGAAGGCCACCTGACATCAAAGGTAGGCCGTTCCAATTCACATAGGGTTCTCAATTTGCTGGGGTCCATCCTGACTCCATAGTCTCCCGAAAACCCCTTTCCCTGAACTTTGGGGCCAGTAAGCTGTGTGGAGTCTCCAGGTGATGTTGAGAGATTTGGTCAAGACCTGTACAATGTCTGCCACAAATGCGGGCCCATTGTCACTGTGGATTGTTAATGGCAGGCCGAACCGGGGGCACTATCTCCCCCAAGAGGACATTAGCTACTTCCCGGCTTTGCTCTGTCCTGGTTGGGAAGGCTTCGACCCACCCAGAGCATGTGCATACTATTACTAGGAAGTATTTGAACCCCCTGCTCAGCTGCACATCTGTGAAGTCTACCTCTAGATCTTCGAAGGGGGTTGCTCCCATCCTCTGGACACTTGGAGGGGGCCATGGTGCAGACTGAGCATTATTTTTAGCACATTAGGCATCGTTCACTTGTTGCTTGGCATAGTGCTGGCAGCCTCTTGAGAAGGGCCTTTAGTGCAGTTTTCCCCAGATGAGTGAGTCGGTGGTGTTCCTTGACTAGATGCCCTCCAGTTGCTATTGGAACAAAGATGCACCCATCTGGCATCATCCACCATCCCTTTTCAGTCAGGGTGGCTCCCTCAGCCATGGCCCATTCCTTTTCCTTTTTAGTGTAACTGGGCAGAGGGACTTCTTCCAGGGGTGTTAGGGCGATGGTGAGGGAAGGGGCTCTGTCCATGTCCTCACTGGCTGAGGTCTTGGCTGCGTCATTTGCCAGATGATTTCCCCACGCTATGGGGTCATCTCCTTCCTGGTGTCCCTTACAGTGCAGGATTTCTGCTTCCTTTGGAAGCCAGACAGCTTTAAGGAGTCTCAGTATCTCCTCCTTGTTCTTGATAGTTTTTCCTGTGGCAGTTAGGAGGCCCCTTTCCTTGTAGATGGCTCCATGTATATGTACAGTAGTGAAGATGTACCGAGAGTCAGTGTAGATGTTGACTCGCTTGCCATCACCAAGGGTGAGGGCTCGGACTAAGGCATAAAACTCAGCCCATTGAGCTGACCATCCAGCTGGTAATGCCTCAGCTTCTAGGACTTCAGTGGTTGTGGTTACTGCATAACACGCTTTCCGGGCACCCTCTTGTAGGTAACTGCTGCCATCGATGAACAGCCTGAGCTCTGGATTCTTTATGGCTTGATCCTGCAGATCTGGATGTCTCATGTAGACTTCATCAGTCACCTTGGAGCAGTCATGGTCTGCTTCCCCTCTTCCGTGGGGAGAAAGGTTGCTGGATTTAATGTCCTTACTCTTTCTAGGGTGACCCATGGGTTTTTACAGAGGAGCCCTTGGTATTGTGCTAGCCGAGAGCTGGAAAGGAAGTGGTGTCCCTGTGCATTCATGAGGGACACAACTGCATGAGGGACCTTGAGGTTAAGTTCTTGCCCCAGGGTAAGTCTGTCTGCCTCCTTGATGAGTAGGACTGTGGCTGCCAGCGCCCTGAGGCATGGTGGCCATCCCACTGCCAGGGGCTCGAGCTTCTTTGACAGGTAAGCAACTGGCTGTTGCCAGGGTCCAACAGTCTGGTGAGTATAACTCGAGTGCTATTTTTCCCTTTTCAGTCCAGGCAGGGGGTTCTCAATCTGGTCCCCCTAAGAGATCATAAAGGGGTCTTGCTATTGCCGAGAACCCAGGGATCCAGATGAGGCAGAATCCTGCAGCCCCCGGGAATTCTTGTAGGCCCTTTTTTGTCTGGGGCTGTGGCAGGGAGATGATGACCCTTTTCCTCTCCGGCCCTAGTTCCCTCTTCCCTTGGGTGAGGAGGAAACCACGGTACTGGACCTGTTGTTGGCAGATTTGTGCCTTCTTCCATGAGGCTCGGCATCCTGAGTCTGACAGTTTTTTTCTGAGCCACTTAGGTGCCCCTGGGGGTTGCTTTTTAAACACACAGCTTCTGGGATATTCCCCCCATCCTGGGGGTTGCTTTTTAAACACACAGCTTCTGGGATATTCCCCCCATCCCACCCATTTTGATTCAGTGGGTTTGCATAGGCCGGATAGTATTACACCCAGTGCTCATCACAACACGTGCCCTCCGTAATACCCATCACCTGGCTACCCCATCGCCCAAATATTTGCCTTTTTAACAAGGTCGTCCCAGGTGACTCTTATAAAGGAGGTTTGGAAACAATGTCTAAGCCCTGCTGTTCAGAGTGCCGCCAGGGGACCAGCGGGATCTGTATGGCCTGGGGTATCTTGTTTAAATCGTCAATGTCAGCCCCACCCCAGACAGACAACCAGAATCTGCCTTTGAACAGTGTAGTAGCTTGGCTTTTGATCTGACCTCTTCTATTCTGTTTTCATTTTAGTAGGGTTCCTCCCCCGACTTCCTTGCCCTAGTCCTCTCCAGAAGAGCCAGTGTCTCCTGCCGCTCCATACCTGAGACCTGTCCCATCCCTGAGGGAATGCTCTCCCCAACCTCCCACCACCCAGAGACGACAGGGAAAGGTGCTCTGTGAAGCTAAAGAACCTAAACAGCTGGAGATCTTGCCTTGTTAGAGAAGGCCGACTTGACTCCCAGGTCCTCTGACCTCTGCAAATTCCAGACCCCAAGGCCTGTCTCATGATCTCAATTTTGGTTGCTCTGCTTTGTCTCCATCAAGTGTTCTGAAGCATTTCACACACAACTAGGCTTAGGCAATTTGGCCAGACCTTTGATCATGGTCTCTAGAACCACAGGTTTGCTCTGCCCTGACCCCATGGTGATGTCTTCGTGTGCGGCGGCACTGAGACAGACAAAGGGCGGGGGGGGGGGGGGGCTGCCTCCTGAGATGAGGAGACCAATCAGAGGCCCGTCTGGCCGTGTCCTGAAGGAGCTTAGGCGAGGCTTAGCCGCAGTGGTCTCAGCGTTGTGCCTTACGATCGGAAACCATTCCAATGCCACCACAGACCATATGCCGTTCACCACGGAATTGCACAGGGGCCCACTCAGACGCCATAGGCTTCTGGGGACCGTAAGGGTGCCCGCCCGTGGAGTCACAGAATCAGTCCGCTTGAGCAGGCCAGGTTGGACTGCACATTCACTCACACGTTCACACTCCAGAAGTTATTACATTTCCTCCTGGGAATCCCTACCTGTGAGTCCTCTAAGAGGTCTCTGGGAGGTGATCAGCCTCCCCTTCCACTCTAATAGGGGTGGGCCTGTCCAGGTCCTGGGGCCGCAGGCCTTACCGCTATCCGACGTCGGGACCAGGTCCTCACCTGCCAAGTCTCCTTGAATCTGGCGGGAACAGCAGAATGGGGCCGGCCCGAGGCAACCCGGGGCGGGAGACTGCAGAAAATTAGGCTGGGAGCGCCTTCTCCGTTAGGATCCCTCATTCCGTCACTGCCCCACCGTTGCCCCCAAACCGGTGGCAACAATGGGCCAACGCGGTTGGGTTTCCTGGTCAGGGAACCAAATGTTACAGAACGTGGACTGGATCGCCCGACGGAAGAACCAAGCGGCACCCGGAGATCTTGGAGGACAGGAGGTTTATTTAATGCCGGTGGGCTCAGGGCAGAGTGGTCTCCAAAGGTCTGAGGCCCGAGCGCGAAGGGGGCAATTTATATACTTCTACTTCCGCATACCTGGCACTTTTTGGCACATGCACGTAGCGGGGCGGGGAGAAGAACCCAGACTGGTGCGTGTGGGAAGCAGAGCAGGGAGAAGAACCCGGAAGAGCCCTGGGTCAAGGCTGGGACTCTCTTGCTGGCTCGGGGGGCCACTTTAGGACACATTTCCCTTATCACTATAGGCACAGAAAAAATATCCTTTGGCTGATTGTTCATTTTTTTCCCTCAAGACACTAAAGTGATAACCCACAATTTGATTACAGCGGCCAGACCCTAAAATGGGGAGTGCCTGCCGTTTCTAGCATTTCCCTTGGGAGCACAAGCAAGGAAACCACGGCAAAACATACTTGCTTTTTTTTTGTGAGACTAGAGTAGGAAAGGGGCACCTGGGTGGCTCAGTTGGTTGAGCGACTGCCTTTGGCTCAGGTCATGATCTCAGAGTCCTGGGATCAAGCCCCACATCGGGCTCCCTGCTCAGTGGGAAGCCTGCTTCTCCCTCTGCCTGCCGCTCCCCCATGCCCCCCACCGACTCGTGCTCTCTCTCAAATAAATAAAATATATTTAAAAAGAGTAGGAAAGATTATATGCTGACGGGTTTCTTAATTTTGTGAACATTAAGGTGATGGTCACCCAGCTTCCATTCATGCTTTTGTGTCTATTCCCAAATCCTGAATTGCACTGTGATCCTAGACAATGGTTTCTTCATTTGGTCATAGGTTTTCCACGTGAGGACGGAAATTTTGGAATAGGTGGTAGGTATGCAAGGTCACATCTGGGGCAGAATTGCTGGGGGTAACGCCTGGTGCAGGGAACCTGTCATAGAAGTGCATTCATTTTTCTGGATCTTAAAGATTGAGGGAATCAGATAAACACAATGGGCCCTCTCTCCATGCATCGCCAGGCTCATGATCTGCAACCACTTGAGGGCATTCCCTGGATTCTGACACCACCCATGGTCCGTGGGTAAGCAGCTCTGCCCTATATCCTGCACTGGTGCCCACCCTGACCAGTCAGTCCCTCCCACTGGGGGCATCATTTCTGGCAAAGCACCCCAGCCTTAGAGGAGCCGTACAGAGATTGACTCACTTCAGGACAGCAGCTTTTATTTTCAAGAATTGAGACATTAGGGGCACCTGGTTGGCTCAGTCGATGGAGCATGCGAATCTTTTCAGGACTGTTCGAGCCCCGTGTTGGGTGCAGAGACTACTTAAACATAAAACTTAAAAACGTAGAATTGAGACATTAAGAAATGCCTCTTTGGGCACAAGAAATGTGTCATTGTCATGTTCTCCAGAGCCTGCAACCCACCTCCCAGTGAAGTCTCATCAGATGACCATTTTCTAGAAAGTTGCAAACAGTTCAAGACTGGTCTTTGCAGATTTTCACTCAAAATCATTGACTTGTTGGGGCGCTGGGTAGTTTAGTCGGTAAAGTGTCTGACTCTTAGTTTCGGCTCAGGTCACGATCTCAGGGTTGTGAGCTCAAGTCCCACGAGATGGACCCCTGGGCCCCACGGAGTCTGCTTGTCCCTCTCCCTCTCTTCCCTTCCCCCAACCCCACACTCTCTCTCTGCCATAAATAAATAAACAAAAATCTTAAAAAGAAAAATCATTGTCTTGTCTCCCTACTGGAGGTGAAGTCCTCTTGGCTCTCTGCTGCCGTTGCCCTTAACCCAAGAGAGATTTTTTTTCTTGGTGTCCCAGCAATGCAACCTGCCTGAAGGTGGCTTCTCTGGGCTTCCCTAACCTGGGAGCTTCCTTCAGCTTCTCCATGTAAGTGAGGAGTAGGGTAGAGGCAGCCAGCTGGAAGGGGCGCCCTGGGCTTCCTGG
The DNA here is from genome assembly GCF_009762305.2 of Zalophus californianus. Taxonomy (NCBI): domain Eukaryota; kingdom Metazoa; phylum Chordata; class Mammalia; order Carnivora; family Otariidae; genus Zalophus; species Zalophus californianus. The sequence goes on along the minus strand of NC_045604.1, from coordinate 107,763,603 downwards.
GTCTAATCAGAGAAATACGGCGTGACAGCTGGTGTCATTATGAAAGCTATGCTGCGTGAAGAGGCCCATCAGAATGCCCGGAACACTGTAGGCACTTAATACACGAAAGCTATTGGATGGGAATGCACACATGCACAGAATCATTTATACACACAGACCCACACAACACTTTCTCTCTGGAGCCCAAGGGATAACCCTGGGGCAGGAACCCAGCATGGAGTTTGTTCCAGGAGCCATTTCTGTCCAAAAGCTGGTAAGATGGAGCAAGTCAGAGGAGCATCCCCAGGAAGCCACTGTGCAAATGACCTCCTTTCTCAGGCACCCTGCCCCTTGACCGCAATGCGTTCTTTGGAGCTAGACATGGGGGGGGGAGGAGTGTGTATGATTCCATCTGGAGCCTGCACAAGGGATGACTCTGGGGGCTCCAAGAGTCTACACTGGAGAGAACAGGGGGTGGAGGGGAAGTTGGTTCACTTCAACCATTACATCTAATTCACTGGGACCATTCCTGCTCCCACACAGTGTCGGGCCCACAGCGAGTCCCAGACAATGGAGTTAATCCCGTCACTTACACTTGGGGAAAACTAAGGGCTGTGCCATGTTCATCCTGAGAGTCAGAAATTTGTTCAGGTTCTTGTCTCGCACCTGCTCACAGCCTAAGCCCAAGCCAACCGTGAAAGGGGAAAATCAGTCCCCTTTCTCCACCCCTGGAGCATGCATGCTACTCTTTGTGATATAAAATGGATACAGGGAACCTGAGAAGATGGCGTAAGGAAGTCCCAACAGGCCCGGCTCCCTCTGAGCCATAGCCAGGAGGAGGGTACAGCAGGGGCATGGATCCTGATGGCGGCTGCTTTCCTGAATATGCTGGGGCTCGTGTGGCCAAGGGCAAGTTTCCCCCTCTGATCTTAGATTCCCAATACGTAATTCTGATTCTGACACCAATTCCAACTTGTAGGTTTTCCCCCACACCACCAAGCATTTCTCTGACATCGGCTGGGTGTCCTACAATTCAACTCAATTCTTTTTTTTTTTTTAAGATTTTATTTATTTATTTGACAGAGTTAGCGAGAGCAGGAACACAAGCAGGGGGTGTGGGAGAGGGAGAAGCAGGCTTCCCGCCGAGCAGGGAGCCAGAAGGTAGACGCTTAACGGCTGAGCCACCCAGGTGCCCCCAATTCAACTCAATTCTAACATATCTACCTGAAGATAGCGTCAGATCCCACAGGCTAAGGGCTCAGTCCCACAAGTCTGCCCCTACCCCCACTTGAGACAAATAGCTTCTGACTCACCAGCTATAGATAGGAGGTTCCAATGCCGCCCCCCTCCTTGGGTTCAATTCATTTGCAAGAGTGGCTCACAGAATTCAGAGAAACATTTTACTTACCAGCTCACTGGTTTATTATGAAAGGGTATTATTCAGGAACAGCCAGATGGAAGAGATGCACAGGACAAGGTATGGGGAAGGGGTGAGGAGCTTCCATGCTGTCTCTGAGCATGTCACTGTCCTTGCACCTTCACGTGTCCACCAACCTAGAAGTTTCCTGAACCCCATCCTTTTGGGTTTTGATGGAGGCTTCATTACATGGGCATTCTTTTTTTTTTTTAAGATTTTACTTATTTGACAGAGAGAGACATAGCGAGAGAGGGAACACAAGCAGGGAGAGTGGGAGAGGGAGAAGCAGGCTTCCGGCAGAGCAGGGAGCCCGATGCGGGGCTCGATCCCAGGACCCTGGGATCACGACCCGAGCCGAAGGCAGACGCTTAACGACTGAGCCACCCAGGCGCCCTATTACATGGGCATTCTTGATTAATTCCTTGGGCATTGGTGATCACTAAGCTCAATTCATATGAAGTTCTTGAGGCAAAACTCATTCACATTGAAAAAAATGAGAACAGTTTTTTTGGGGGGACAAGTGAAGGTGGGGATAGACAAGGAAGGAACATAAGATAATTTTGTGGGACAAAGACTAATGTTATATAACTTCATAGAGTTTTGTGTTACATAGATGTCAAAACTCATCACTTAGGATGTGCATTTCCTTGTAAGCAAATTTTAACTAAAATGAATACTGTAAAAATATTGAACTCAAGTTAATAGGCATTCTGGATTATTTAAGGAAAAACTTGGCGTCTGCAATTTTCTTTGAAATGGATACAAATAATGGTATGGGTTGATGGGTGGGGGTATGTGATAAAGCAAGTACATTTAAATGTTAATGATAGAATTAATGTTGTGGGGATACAGGGTTATCTGGAAAATTATTTGTGTCCCATTATGTTTCCAAATTTTCATAAATAAATGCTGGGGGGGAAAAAAACTTTATGAAGTCCTTCCTACTTTGATGTTGTGTGGAGGTCCCCACACAAAGAGATATGAGGTTTCAGAGTAGTTGGGTCTGTTGGGATGCCAAGGCAATGGGGAATAAGCTTATTCAAGGCAAGAGCACAATAATGGGTCATTACTCAGATTCCTTTAGGAAGTCTATCCTAGTTTCACTTCTGATACCAGAGGGGTGGAGGGAGACCTTACACAGCTCAGGGGGGAGCCAAGGAGCATGGATAGGAGCCCCTGAAGGACACACTGCTTCCTCAGTGTGCCTGGTGGGGTAAGTGTGAATACCACAGGTGGGATGACCTTTGCGCTAGCAACTCCTCTGTGAAGAAATCATTGGTGTGCACTCGCATGTTCATTCATCAGCTCTGATGGAGAAGAAAAGACGCTGCATGAGCCTGAGCACGTAGCATTCCTTTCTTTTTATTTCTCCTCCTCTTGCAGACCTAGAACCTCTAACCATGGTGCTCATTAGGGCTCGGATGTTTTTTGTTCTACGATTCTACCTACATTTTCCTCTCTGGTTTGTGCCACATGCAGTGAGGACTCGTCATGATTCAGCCTCCTCAAGGTCCTTCCAGCCCCTTGTCCACCTGACCCCTCTATTCTCCTCTGGATTGGGAAGAGGTCTGCATCTTTTCCCAAAAAAACGTGCTATGAGAAATACCTGGCATCTGTTCTTTCTGAGGCTCCTTCTCACTCTGGTGTTCTGCAAACAGATTTTATGGCTGACAGCACTTTCGTACCCTCCCTTCAATTTCCCTCGCCAGCCAAGTTTTCTGAGATTTCACATAATACTGGAGTCATTGGCTCATATTGTCCTCCATTCTGGTGATGCCCTTCCTGTTGTCACTACTCCACCAGCTGGTATTTCCTTCCAAAGCCAATGGGGCTCAGCGTGGTGTTTCCCAGATTTTTCTTTGGCTTCCTCAAGGGTAGAGGAAGCAGACAGGGGTGAGAAGTGGGCCCCCGGAGTCCATGCCTGAGACTCAGAAGAAGAGCAGCGGGCCAGAGTGGTCACCTCTGTAGAGTCAGCTTTAAAGGGCTCCAGAAAAGAAGGGACCGGCAGGATAGAAGCTGGAGGGCCTCCGCTGGGCGGCAAGACTGTGTCCAGTACACGCTCTGGTGACCTGGGCTTTTCTCCCCACGCCACGTCATCGTCCATCCACTCGCCCAACGCCCCAGTCATCAGCCGAGGCTCTGGCGGGTCACAATGGGACTTGGTGTTAGTCCCCATCCCCATCTGACTCCCACAGAGAAGTCATCCTTGGCCAGAATATCGAGGGTAGACAGCCGATTTGCACTTCAGGATTCTCTCGATCTCCATCAGAGTTCTCCCCCCTTCTCCCTCTTTCCAGTCCTAACGCCCGCCCTCCTTCTCCGCCTTCCCCGCCCAGAGGACCACGCGGGCAGCACTGCGCCAGCGGGAAACCGGAGGGGCCCCCGGGATCCTGCCTCCGCCTGCGGGTGCACTGGCCTTCACCTTCCTTGCTCCTTGGCGGTTTTCGTGCACTGCTCCTCCTAGTGCACCCTTCAAGATTCCAAGACCAGGGGCGCCTGGCCAGCTCAGAGGAGCATGAGATTCTTGATCTCGGGGATCGTGAGTTCCAGCCCCACTTCGGTGTAGAGATTACAAACACACAGATAAATAAACAAGATTTCAAGACCAGCCAGGTGCAGAGGCAACTGTTGACCTTGTGCGCTTGCTTTCTTCGCAGCGGAACCTACTTCCCATCTTCAACAGGGGCGATTTGGGCCAACGGGTGACGGTCTGCTCCCCTCTCCGCCCGGCATGGGGGAAAGGGAGATAGGTAAGCGGCTGCGCCTTGGGAGGGGCTGCTCCACCTCCGAGACTTCTGGGCGCCAGGGTCTGGGTTGAGAAGGGGAGTCGACGCGCAAAGTGGGAAGAGAGCTCCCCGACGACAGTCATCCGGCTGTGGCGAACCCCCACGCTCAGGGCTGTAACACTCTCCCTCAGGTTGAGGGGGGCAGCTAAGTTCTCCTCCACCCTCCCCTTCCTGCGCCCCCCCATCCCAGCCTCCCGGAAGCAGATCCCTGCAGTCCTCAGGTGGGAGCGCGCCCCCCGCCAGGCGCTGGCCCCACCCGCAGCCGCGTCCCGCCCAGCCCTCGGCTCCCCCCAGGCTCCCTCCACCCCTGGCAACCCGAGCCGGCACCCTTGGGGGCGTGAGGAGGAACGCTGGGTGGAGTCCTCCAGGCGAATCGCCTGGATCCCTTCCTCTTCTGCATCGAAATGGTTTCGCGCGTCCTTGAACTCTCTTCAAAGTTCAGTTTTTCCTTAGGGCGCTGGTTGACCATGGACGGTGTCTGGGGGTATAACTGAGCCTTAGAAGAAGCTTACCTCCAGTGCTGGGCTGCCAGTCCCAAGCAATCGGAGTCGAGGGAGACCCTGCCCTTGCACCTAGGTCTCTAACTCCCACCCTCTGGGGATGGGCCTTCCTTGCTGGGATCTGAGCTCCAACCAGTGGCGCAGGGACCAGACGGGGCTTCCCGACCCAACGCAGGGCGCGGCGTGGCGTCCTCCCACCTCTACCGCTAAATTTGCGGGCGGGGTCGTCGTCTCTTGCACGGAGCTGATTGGTTTGAACTTAACGGGTGCCATGTCAGGTCCGAGGGACTGACCCGAGGTCGCAGCCTGGAGGGGAGAGCCTGGGGGCGAGCAGCGCTGAGCGCTGGTCTTCTGGGGAGGCTCTGTAGCTGCTGGCTCGCGTGAACGGGAACGCAAGGGCTGGAGACCGCTGCCCGCGGGGCTCACCAGCAGAAGGAAAGGAGAGGCCGGTGGCCCCTGCGTCCCCTCCTTCCCTCCTCCATGCCCGCCACCTGGCACGCGTGGGGGACGCAGGCGTCGCCCGAGCCCGGCGTGCACCCCTCCTGGAAGGCCCCAGAGAGAGGCCGGAGGGGAGCGCCGTGATGACCACTCCTTGGTGGAGGGGGTTAGGGCCAGAAGCCAGGATTTTATACATACAAACGCCAAGGTTTCAGTTAATGAACGGGGGGGGGGGGGGGCTGCAGCTTATTCCCGAGATACTTGTACTCCCCACGACAGGACCAGCTGCAAGTGCGTTCCCGTGCAGACATTATTAATACATTTTCAGAACCGAGGAACCGTGAAGTTAAACTAGCCATGAGGTAGGAACTGCATTTTTATCTCAAAGCTCTGTGCTTTTCATCGTGGGAAGTCTCAGGATTGTTCCTGACAGTTACACTTCATAGCTCATCACAGATCATTGGCGGAGTTGGCACTGAGCAGTTGTGTGGGGAATTGATGAAAATTTCTATCTATAAAAGGGTGGACCATCATTCCACGATATATACATATATCAAATCATTATATTGTATATCTTCAACTAATTCAATGTTATAGGCCAATCAAAAATAATACATGGGCAGGAAAAAAAGACCGAATCACCTGTTCTCTGCACTACTTGTACAAACACGTCTGCTCTAAGACAAGACGTCCTCTTAGAGATGATCCCCATCGACGTAAGGGAGGGGTTTGAAGTTTTCACCTCCAAGAGTAACCCAGGATAACGGACCCATCCAAGTTGTGGGGGGACCTTGTTCACTCAAGAACCTGCCTAGGGACACCTGGGTGGCTCAGTTGTTAAGCATCTGCCTTTGGCTCAGGTCATGATCCCAGGGCCCTGGGATCAAGCCCCACATCGGCTCCCTGCTCAGCGGGGAGCCTGCTTCTCCCTCTCCTCCCTGCTCCTGCTCTCTCTCACTGTCTTTGTCTCTCTCTCAAATAAATAAATAAAATCTTAAAAAAATAACTTAAAAAAAAAAAAAGACCCTGCCTAACTGGGCAATAAAGGAAAAGCTGGGAGGGTTCTTCCGAGGGCTGTCACTTTGTAGATGAATCAATTTGGGCAATTTGTTTAGCCTTTGTCTCTCCGTTTCCTCTCCAGAAAAGTGGGATTCGTAATAACAATGTCTACCACAAAGAGGATGTAAGAAGATTAATAACATAACATACTTAGAATGGGCAAGAGGCTCATAGCAAGCATTCCACTTAAATGTTATGTATTACAATTATCTTCTTTAATTTGTTAATGAAGTATATTTGACATATAGCATTATATCAGTTTTAGGTGTACAACAAAATGATTTGATCTACGATATGTCACAAAATGATTGCCACAATAAATCTAGTTAACATCCATCACCACACACAATTTTTTTCTTGTGATGAGAACTTTTAGGATCTGCTCTCAGCAACTTTCACATATACAATACAGTATTAGTAACAATAGTCACCATCCTGTACATCACATTATCTTCTTTAATTCTTAAAACACCTTGACAGAAGATCTTAGAATCACAGTTTTACAGATAAGTGAAGCTCCTCTTTCCGAGAAGCTCTTTCAGTCAGTTCATTTGGGGGAACATTTACTACTAAGGTGCCTATTGCTGTGATCATCAATCCTATTCAACACTCCTCACCTCTGACTCACCCCTGAGTCCAGTAAAGGCTCAGAGGGGTCTTAGAGAGTCTTGGGGGAAGGAGGAAGGAGCAGTGGATTCTGACCTGCAAGATATGCTAGAGTAGGCAGATGGGAGAATCTTGGATCCTGGCCAGTGAGAGCAACAGGAATTCAGGGTCTGAAGATTGGGCGTGCAGGCATCAGTGACTGGGTTGATGTAAGAGACTGCTTGAGGCCTTCTGTTGAGATTAATTGGGGGATACGAGGTGGAGTTATGAGGGTTTTGGGGGGGTGTCTGATATGGTTGGGGAGTGGGGATCAATGCAATCTGTGATGTGAGGTCACACCCAGGATCAGTGATCCAGGTTGAATGGGGTCAGTGTCCTGTGCAACTCTCTGGGGGGTCCATCACGGGCAATATTAAGCAGTGATTAGGCATGTGAGCGGTGAAAGCAGCACCCCCTGTCTTGTTCCTACATTAGGGAGAACAAAATTCACCTTAATGATCGGAATCTCCTTCAGCTGGGGAGAGGGTCTTGCAGTGAGTGGATCATGGAGCTCTACTGAGTTCCAGCTGGTTCCCATTGGCCCTCACTCTTGGCTCTATGGGAAGCATCAGGCAGAAGCCCCTGGAGGAATCACACCTTGCTTTTTAAAGTAAGGATGTATTAAATTCCCAGAAAACTCCTGAAAACTGATCCCAAAGTCTTCAGGACCCATAGACAATGCATATGTAGTTTTTCATGTAAACTACGAAAAACCTAAAGCCACATCACACCAAGGTGAAAGACTGGATATTTTCTCCATAAAATCAGACACAAGGCGGGCGCCTGGGTGGCTCAGTTGGTTAAGCGACTGCCTTTGGCTCAGGTCATGATCCTGGAGTCCCAGGATCGAGTCCCACATCGGGCTCCCTGCTCGGCGGGGACTCTGCTTCTCCCTCTGACCCTCTTCCCTCTCGTGCTCTCTATCTCTCATTCTCTCTCTCTCAAATAAATTAAAAAAAAATCTTTAAATCAGACACAAGGCAAGATGTCTGATCCTGCCACGTGAGCATCGAGGTCAAATCTGAGTTCTTGGTAGGGGGGCAGCAAGGGTTGGGTTATGTGTCTGGAGGTCCCTACTTCAACGACCTTTTAGGGCAGAGTTTACATTTTAAATCTGAGCGATATCCAAGTTGCTTCATTTCTGTCCTAAAAACCCTCCCAAAAACTTACCCATAGGTGCAGGCACCAAGCTGCTTGGTGAATGGCAGAGCCCAGCCTCCCCAGGACATGCCCAGGGAAGTATTGTGGTTTTCTTTGAATAAAAATGCAGTTTTTGACAAACCAATGGTAGCAGTTTTCCATTGTGATTGTTGAGTAAAAGAGAATTTTTTGTTTTGACACATTTACCCTTTTCCCTCTTCTTTTAATGTAAGACTATGGGGGAATGAAAGAAAGAGTGATGCATCTCTGCCACTGATAACCCCTGAATTGTCTGAGGCCACAAAGAGCTGTCAAGGTGAGCTGTCAGGGTTGTTGGCAGCTTCACGCCCACCAGTTGATCCCTTCCTAGGAGGGCATTCGGTGTTTGGGGTCTCCCTGGGGGAAACAGACATCCATACACTCGGGTTGGAGCTTTGGGAGAATCCTTCATTTGAGATTTAGAAATGATCTCCAAATCTCTGTCTTGGAGGTGCTCACTTTACTGTTCTGTTACTTTAAATATTTTTAACAATTTTATTTTTAAGTACTCTGCACCCAACGTGGGGTTTGAACTTAACAACCTTGAGATCAAGAATTGCACACTCTACCCACTGAGCCAGCCAGGCGCCCCTACTGTTCTGTTACTTTAAAATCAACTCCCATTTAAAGGACATAGATCTATAGATATTTTACATCCCATAACTCTATATCCGCAGTTTAAAGCTAGTATCACTTGCTATATTTGAAAAATAAAATACATTATTGAAACAATAAAAAGGTACTTTCTTCTTTTTTTTTTAAAGATTTATTTATTTATTTGAGAGAGAGAGAGTGAGAGAGAGAGAGAGAGTACATGAGAGGGGGGAGGGTCAGAGGGAGAAGCAGCCTCCCTTACTGAGCAGGGAGCCCGGTGTGGGACTCGATCCCGGGACTCCGGGATCATGACCTGAGCCGAAGGCAGTCGCTTAACCAACTGAGCCACCCAGGCGCCCAAAAGGTACTTTCTTCTTGATGCAACTGTTAGTGGCTCAGTTCGAGCTCTGAGAAATGCCGGCAGAGTGAAGGCTGGTTCTTCTGTCCCTGCAGCAAATTCACTGCAGCATCTTCAGCAGAAGCTTTTCTGTGGGTGCTCTTTCATGAATGGCACGAGAAAGGCAGTATTGAACCTCAAATCTTCAGTCTAAAGCATCCCCAACAGTGCGAGTCTTGACTGGGTATGCCCGGGATTCAGGAATGAGGAAATTATCTATTCTTTGTTCCCGACTCAAAATCATCACTGTGTTCCGCGTGTCCTAAAACTCAGAAGTGGAAGGTTTCCCGTTACAACAGCAAGGATGTGTCGAGATCAGTCTTGGTATTTCACCCAGGAAGCCTGTATGTATGATGCCCAAGTTGGGGACACCTGGCTGTCACATGGCTCCTACATCCAGAATCTCCTTGATGCCAGGTCCTCTCCATTCATTCGGTGCCATCAATGAACAGAGCGCTGCTACCTGAAATCCTATTGTCCATGGTCTCGCTCCACATCCCAACCACAAAGCATTACTCTCCCCTCCCTGACCCATTGTTCTTTTACCCGAAAGATCACATCAGGGGGCAAGATGTACAGAGCCTGGCGTCTGCAGGTGCTCAACACTACTTACTGTAGTTTTGTTTTTGTTTGCTTTCGTATCTGATGAGGTTTCTACAATGAATGTGTTATTTTTTTAAAAAAAGCAAAAAGTAAAAAAGAAACTAAGTGCTGCTTTGGGGAAGTGGAAATAGTCTTCCCCCGTAGGCGTGAATGGGGTGCAAATCCTCACGTTGCTCCGCGTGCTTAAGGGCTTGGACCGAAGAGAACCCGGATCCCAGATGCCCCCACTCCTGCCTTCCCTGGGAGCTGCGACTGACATTTTCCAGACGCTTCCCAGACCTCGCTCCTTAAAAGCCCTAGGGAGGTGGGTTTCCCCGAATCCTGAGCGCGAGTACCCTCCGAACCCTGAGCTCCTCGCTTGCTTGCTTCATTCATATTTATATTTTGCTTTGAATAGCCCCGTTTTAGAAGGACAAAGAGCTCAGAGTCAATTCCAAGTCAAAATATGGGCAGTGTAAAAAAAAATACTAAACGCTGCACCTGACACCTGCTGCAACGGACGTCGTTCTAAACGACAAAAAACGGGGCAGCCTGCAGGACCTCGTGGCGCAACGGTAGCGCGTCTGACTCCAGATCAGAAGGTTGCGTGTTCGAATCACGTCGGGGTCACGGCTGTGGCTTTTCTGTTTAGCCACCCGAATCTAACAAAACAAACTAAGCGTCTGTCCGCTACCTCCCAGCCTTGGGCTTTCTCTTAGCTTTTCTTTAGTCCAAAGGGACTTCTTGTGAACAACTCAGCAACAGACAGGCACATAAACTGAAGGGTGTGGATGACCTGGAAGGGGGAGAAAAACCCCAGGAGCCGACATGTAGGTCGTTCTGTTCGTATCCTTATCAGGATTATGCTTCCGAGAGGACCTTAAAAGAGGACACGAGGAGACTTTGCTAATGAGTTCACTCTGGTGTGCAAAGTAGTTTGTTATTTTTTTAATTGGGTCGCTAGCCAGGCATGGCACAATGCCCCTGGTCGATATTTGTGTGACCTTGATGAAGAGGTCGGTTTCCCAATAATCCCCAACCCCCACCCCCGGACTTTTCATGGTTTGAGCTTCCTGTCAGAAGCTCCTGAACTGGGGCGCCTGGGTGGCGCGATCGGTTTCAGCTCAGGTCATGATCTCAGGGTCCTGGGATGGAGTCCCGCACGGGGCTCCGAGCTCAGTGTGGGGTCATTCTCTCCCTCTCTGCCTCTCCCGCTCGTGCTGTCTCTCTAAAATAAATAAAATTTTTTAAAAGATTTTATTTATTCATTTGACAGAGAGAGACACAGCGAGAGAGGGAACACAAGCAGCGGGGGAGGGAGAGGGAGAAGCAGGCTTCCTGCGGAGCAGGGAGCCCGTCGGAGGGGTTGATCCCAGGACCCTGGGACCATGACCTGAGCTGAAGGCAGACGCTTAACGACTGAGCCACCCAGGCGCCCCTAAAATAAAATCTTAAAAAAAAAAGGCCCCTGAACATTGTGGTTAAAGAGGTAATACTGTGAGCTTGATTCAAAATTTATTATGCCGAGGATGCAGTTCTTGAACTTTCTGAAAGTGGAAATTACCCTGGCCTTTACCACCTTTTAATTTAGGGTTTTTTGTTTGTTTGTTTGTTTTGTTTTTAAAGTAGGCTCCCTGCCCAACGTGGGGCTTGAACTCACGACCCTGAGATCAAGAGTCGCATGTGCAGGGACTGAGCCAGCCACATGCTCCAATTCAGGATTCATTTAAATGCATCCCTCCAGTAGGGATTTGAAACAATGGAGTTTCAGACACGAACCACTTGCCCTGACCTGAGATGGAGGAGAAACACAGGAAAGCAGAAATGGAGATCGGGGTGGACTTACCAGGATTAAGTTTTCATTGCACCCGCCTCACTCCCCCTTCAGTTTAAAAGTCTGTCCTTTGCTGAGCTTAGACAAACAAACAAACAAACAAACAAAACAAGCATCCTCTACAGATGTATTTTTCTTTCTTTAAAGAGCAATCTCTACACCCAACGTGGGGCTCGATCTCAGGATCCAGAGATCAAGAGTCCCACGCCCTATCCACCCAGCCAGCCGGGCACCCCTGTAGGCGTGCTTTTTAAAGATCTGAATGATTGATGAAATCTTGGAATCGACAGCATAGCGCTTGCTTTAAAGCCAAAGTGACGTGAACGTGCAACCTTCTGCACCACTCAGATGTGTTATTGTGGGGACATGGTCACAAGCACCAGATCCCTTTTGTGTAATTAACATAGGGTCATTTCCTCACTTCTCACTTGTACAGTTCAATGTTTGCAATCCAGGCATCCAGACGGTTTGGGATTCTCTGGGTTTCGGAATTCTCTGGGCTTCTGGTCCTTTGATTAGGAGATGTACCAAGTAAGGTGAAAAGTCAGTAAACAGGAGGGGAAGGGGCCTCGAGGAATACTTGCCTTCACCATTCAGAAGCACCCTTCTCCTCCCCCACTCCAGGAAGTTTTGAGGCACCAGCCCTTCCCCTCAGTGATGCTGGTCCCGCCTCTTCTGCAGGACTTCAGGTTCCAGCAGCTCCAAGAACAAATTTTACTCAGAAGAAATGTGAGGTGGGTGGGGGAGAGTTCCTCGGATACAGGAGCATCCTCAGAACTGGCCGGCACCGGGGGAAACTCTACCCACCCAGGGAATGCGGGAGGAGCAGACAGAAGGAAACGCTGGTGAAGGTCAGTCGTCCTCCCAGGAGCGTGTTTGGGAGCCTCCCGGGATCTTAGCAGGAGCGGGGGTCCTACCTGGAGGATACAAACGTGGCCTGGGGACCAGACCTGTCGCCTTTCTCCCTCCCTATGTTCACATTCCTGGAAGGGACCTGCAGGACTGACTCCCCAAGTCATCCTCCCAGAGACAGACTGGGCAAGCTTGACCACCTCTCCTTTCCCTAAGTTCATGTGCCTGGCCCTCACCTGCCCCCCTTGAGTGCTGCTGTGGAAGTCCGGATTCTGGACAGGTTGCTTCGCTCCTGAAGGTTTTCTCTTCACAGTGACGCTGACAGCGCTTATCCAAACATTTGCATAATTATAATAACATAACACACACACAAGATGTTCCAGGATATGCAAACACTGTTCTAGGGGCTTGGGACAGGCCAGAGAACAAAACAGACCAGCCTTTCAGGGAGGTACCAGCCTCTTCAAATATCTGAAGAGATTTGGACAGGTGACAGGCACAAAACAAAGGGACACAAGCAATGAGGAGGTCACATGGTGGGGATGGGGAGTCTCTCCTTCCAGCCCTTAACACAAGAGAGTCCCTGAATTACACCTATGAGCATGACGTTGTGGTTTGTTTGCTCTGTTTTAAAAAAAGGACAATTGCTGGGGCACCTGGGTGGCTCAGTCGTTAAGCGTCTGCCTTCGGCTTAGGTCATGGTCCCAGGGTCCTGGGATCGAGCCCCGCATCGAGCCCCGCATCGAGCCCCGCATCGAGCCCCGCATCGAGCCCCGCATCGAGCCCCGCATCAAGCCCCACATCGAGTCCCGCATCGGGCTCCCTGCTCCACGGGAAGCCTGCTTCTCCCTCTCCCACTCCGCCTGCTTGTGTTCCCTCTCTTGCTGTCTCTCTCTGTCAAATAAATAAATAAAATCTTTAAAAAAAATAAAAATAAAATAAAGAAAGGACAATTGCTACTTTTTTTTCTCTTAAAGAGTAAAATATATTATTGATTGATTTTTTAAGTCGGCTCCACGCCCAATGCTGAGCTTGAACTCATGACCCTGAGATCAGGAGTCCCATGCTCTACTGACTAAGCCAGCCAGGTGCCCCTAAAATATGTTTTGTAAAAGAAAATTTGCCAAATACAGGAAATTTTGATGAGAAAACAAAATTGCCCATAATCAAACATCTCAGGGAAAATCAAGGCTGTTGTGATGATTTGCAACTTTCCCTGGTATTTTTCTATGTCTGTCTATCCTTAAACGTTTTTCTTTTGTAAAATTCTTTTTGTAAAACAATTTCCTCAGTAATACTATACTGGCAGGTATTACCTATAAACTTAATTTGTTTGTTTGTTTGTTTGTTTATTTTACGTAAGCTCTACCCCCAAGGTGGGGTTTGAACTAACAACCCTGACGTGAAGGGTCATGAGCTCTACCCGCTGAGCCAGCCAGGTGCCCTTAATGTGTATTTTATTTTATTTTATTTTTTTAAATTTGATTTCATATGGATTTTTTTTTAGATTTTATTTATTTATTCATGAGAGACAGAGAGAGAGAGAGAGAGAGAGAGGCAGAGGGAGAAGCAGGCTCCCAAGGAGCAGGGAGCCCGATGCGGGACTCGATCCCAACACCCTGGGATCATGACCTGAGCCGAAGGCAGATGCCCAACCATCTGAGCCACCCAGGCGCCCCTTAATGTGTATTTTAAAAACAGCTTTATGGAAGGAAAGAAGGAGAGGAGGAAGGAACTTCAAGAAAGAAAGAAAAAGTTTGCAAAACGTGGCTACTCCAGTGGAGAGCCCAGTGTATTTCTCATTTAAATGTCTGTAGAGCTGGTTTAGAGGGAATCTGTGATTCATCAGTCTTACACAATTCACAGCGCTCACCATAGCACATACCCTCCCCACTGTCCGTCTCCCAGTCACCCCATCCCTCCCACCCCCCACCACTCCAGCAACTCTCAGTTTGTTTCCTGGGATTAAGAATTAAGAATTCCTCATATCAGTGAGATCATATTCATTTTCTTTTTTCTTAAAGATTTATTTATTTATTTTAAAAGAGAGAGAGCAGGGGTGGGGAGGGCCAGAGGGAGAGAGAGAATCTCAAGCAGACTCCCCGCTGAGCATGGAGCCTGACACAGGGCTTGATCTCATGACCCTGCAATCATGACCCTGAGATTATGACCTGAGCCGAAATCAAGGGTCAGACGCCCAACCGACTGAGCCACCCAGGTGCCCCTCAGAATGTTCATTTTCAAGCAAATATTGTGAGGCATGCAAAGGAATAAGATGGCCCATTCACAGAAGTTAATAGAAATTCTTGGTAATCTCAAGTATAGAAGTTTTATTTTACTCTACAATTATAGGAAAATACAGCAACCCAGAATTTCCAACTTTTTAAATGCAATTCAAGCCAAAATAAGTAAATAAATGAATGTAATTCAAGCCTAGAGAAAATTTGCAAGAATAGTATATGAATTCTCATATTCTCCCGACCTAGATTTACTGTTTTTTAAACATTCTGTCATATTTTTTTATACAGGTATATAAATCCAAACACATGTATACATATTGTTTGTGCTATTATTTTTTTTAAGATTTTATTTATTTATTTGACAGAGAGATAGCGAGAGCAGGAACACAAGCAGGGGGAGTGGGAGAGGGAGAAGCAGGCTCCCTGCTGAGCAGGGAGCCCGATGCGGGGCTCGATCCCAGGACCCTGGGATCATGACCTGAGCCAAAGGCAGACGCTTAATGACTGAGCCACCCAGGCGCCCTGTTTGTGCTATTATTATCATTTTTCTAAATCATTTGAGAGTAAGTTGCAACATCATGACCCATAACTTCAAAATATTTTCACATGCATCACACTAAATTTTAGCATGTATTATGCTAAAGAACAGAGCCATTCTCTTATATAACCACTAAAATGACCAAATCTTGCAAATTTAACATTAATACAATAAGAATATCTAATATATACAACATACTTAGATTTTACAAATTGTCCCAGGAATGTATTTTATACAAAATTTTTTAAATTCATCATCCAATCCAAGATTATGCATCACATTTAATTGTCATGTGTTTTTAGTTTCCTTTGACCTGGTACATTTATCGGCGTGCATTTGTGTTTCATGACATTGATTTGTTTTTGTTTTAATATTTTATTTATTTGAGAGAGAGAGAACATGAGCAGGGGGAGGAGCAGAGGAAGAGGGACAAAGCAGACTCCACGCTGAACATGGAGCCTGACATGGGGCTCGATCCCATGGCCTTGAGATCATGACCTGAGCTGAAATCAAGAGTCAGACATTTAACTGACTGAGCCACCCACATGCCCCCTGACATTGATGTTTTTGAAGAACAGAGGCCCATTGTTTTTAGAATAATCCTCAGTTGGATTGATCTGATTGTTTCTTCATGATGAGACTTAGGTTATACTTTTTTTTTTTTTTGCGAGAATACACAACATGATGTGTTCTTCTAAGGAAATTCTAAAGCATTGGCATTTGGAGAAAAAGACGTTAAGGGGTTTGTACAACAGGAGGATAAAATGGAAGCACTTGATCCTCCCAATATAATAACAACTAATAACAGCTGATATTTATTACATGCTTTTTTAAAAAGTAATCTCTAGGGCCAACGTGGGGCTTGAACTCACAACTCCAAGATCAAGAGTCACATGCTTTACAGACTGAGCCAGACAGGCACCCCAAAATGCTTCTTGTTCTATTTAGTCTTCACGATAATCCATAAGGTAGGTACAATTATTATGTCCATTTCACAGATAAAACTGTAACTCAGAAAGACTAAATCATTCATCCAGGGGCACACACCATTAGGATTTGGAACTGGAATTTAAACCATGGAATCAGACTTAGCAACTGAGGGCTTAACCATTATTGTACACCTGTCTGAAAGACTAATAGCAGTTTACTGAGAAGGCAGAAGAGGTATGGTAAAAAAAAAAAAGTCACAGAAATCATGGCCCTGGTTGGGACCCAATTGGAGGAAGAAAATGATCAGCTGGGGAAAGTTTGAATACACCAAAAAAAAAAAAAAAAAAGTAAACAGGAGAACTGCTGACAAAAATCACCAACTTAAACCTCAAATGGGAGAAGAAAGTCAGGCTCAAATTCAACTCCTAGGGTACAGTATATGAACTTGATTCAACAAATTCAACAAAGCTGATCCAAGGGTTTGGAGCTTCAACAAAATCAGAGGTTGTAAAGCAGTGGAGAAAGACTTCTTCACGCTCAAGGCCATACATCATTCCCAACCTGCTCAAGTAGCTAAAAGATTCAATAGTTAATACGAACAAATATGACGACCTCAGCTCTCATTAAGGGGAGAATTCCATCACCATATAAATAGTGCTCAGATAAACAAGATGAGTCAAAGAGAATCCATCAAAGCAAGTATTTTATATAAAGAGTAGGCCCTGGAAGATCTGTTTATCTTCAAAGATGACTAAATTGAGTTCTTTTTATGCTCGACTAGGAGTTTGGACCAGCCCTCCCATGAAGAACAACTAGATAAGCTAAATAAAATAAAACAAACAGATGGTTGAAGGCATCAGAGAGCCACCCAGGCAATGAAAATTTGCAGAGACCAGATCAAGACGAGGCAAAAGAGGTGAGCTCTACATTTGAGTCCCCTCTTCTCACTAAGATAATTGCTGATTACAAAAGCAAAAGTGGTAGTTTACAGGTTGAAAACACTGAAAAGCTACAAGCTCTCTGGGTGGGGGGACAACAATCAGAGTCCAAGGCCCACCGTGGAGGAGGAGCCCCGATGAACACCACATGCTTCCACTAGGAGCACTGAGGGGCTGGAGCATAACTGGGTGAATTAGAAATAGACCAGACAGCTGCAGGATGGAAGTCCAGCTTAAACCCTGATTGCCTATTTCTATTCTATTACCTTATATCTATTACCTGCCTATGCCTATTCTATTACCTTATTTTTACCATTTCACTTTAAATTTCTGATTTATTGACTATCACTGGGTATGGTGTCTTCAGTGATATTTTAGTTCTACATAGTTCATGTTTTCCCATATATAATGTCACTTACTAACTGCCTTTTTTTTTTTTTTTATCCTTAGTCTTAAGTTTTATTTTAAGGGATCATCTTCATTTTCTTTTGTAACCAGCTTAGAAGATAGCCACCCATTTGGTCAGATTTATTTATTCCTCAGTAGTTGAAGCATTTAAGATGACAGTTTTTACTCTAAATCCTTAATGATATTATATATGCTATACTTGAGAATGTTTTGCTTTCTCCTGGAGAAAAAAAGCCCAAACATAAATCCTTAGATTATCCATCTACTAGTCTTGCAGCACAATCTTTTTTAAGATTTTATTTATTTATTTGACAGAGAGAGACACAGCGAGAGAGGGAACACAAGCAGGGGGATTGGGAGAGGGAGAAGCTGACTTCCCGCCGAGCAGGGAGCCCGATGCGGGGCTCGATCCCAGGACCCTGGGATCATGACCTGAGCCGAAGGCAGACGCTTAACGACTGAGCCACCCAGGCGCCCTTCCTGCAGCACAATCTTAATAAGAAAGTTTTACTGATAACTGGACAATTTATTCATTATGGCAGGGATATAACAAGAGTGGTTGTAAAGTGGCCAGTTGTGTAAGTCAGGAGCTATGATCCTTGATCCACTGCTCAATCCACTTCAATATCTAATTGATATTATCCTCTAGATCTTCTCTGGGCAGTTGATGTACTATTTCTTCCTTGTAGGATGCTAATGCTTCTTCATAAAGAACTTGAAAAATTTCACACTGAACAGTGTCTTTTAGTTTCTTTTCATTATAACCCCTTGTTTCAAGTCTTTTGTACAATACACTGTTATCTGCTTGCAGCACAAAAACTATATGAAACCAGCGTTCAGGGAAGAAATCACAAACATGGTAATCAACAATAGCTCCACCCTCGCTCATTTGGTTTTCTAATTCATCAACTACTCTCCATCACTGCCATCATGTAACTGCCCTTCTTGAGCTATATCACCCACATTAATGTATTTCAGTCCTGATCTTGATGCAAGTTCTTTGCCTAGCATGGTTTTTCCAACCCCTGGTGTACCGGTGAGCATGATGTTCGGAAGCAACATGGTCCTCACCGCGCTGGCTCCGGGTGTCACTAACTGCTTTTTAAGAACACAGTTTCCAGGGGGTCCTGGGTGGCTCAGTCAAGCATCTGCCTTCAGCCTGGGTCATGATCCCGGGGTCCTGGGATCGAGCCCAGCATCGGGCTCCCTGCTCCGCGGGAAGACTGCTTCTCCCTCTCCCACTCCCCCTGCTTGTGTTCCCTCTCTCGCTGTGTCTCTCTGTCAAATAAATAATAAAATATTTTTTAAAAAACCCACACAGTTTCCAGAATTTATCTAGCTTATTTCAAGTATTATTTGCTCTTGTTTATTTTTGAATGGATTATGCTTTCATTACTTTCTTCCGCTTAGATTCCTTAAATTTTTTGTTTTGTTTCCCCAGTCTAAAATATTTAGTCAGTTTCTTTATTTTTTCGCTTTCTTTTCTAATAATGAAAATATTTAAAGTGATATTACTTTTCCCTGAACATTTCTTTGGGCTTTTCTTCATGAGTGTTGATATGGTAGTCTCATATTTTAAAATCATCAAATAGAAACACATTCCTAAGATCTATTCATTTTAGGAGTAAAATGACCAAAAAGAAGTCTGAATCTAGAGTATGTGAACACTGAAACTCATTTTATTTTTTTTTTTTTTTTTTTTTTTTTTTAAAGATTTTATTTATTTATTTGAGAGAGAGAGAATGAGAGCACGAGAGGGAAGAGGGTCAGAGGGAGAAGCAGACTCCCTGCTGAGCAGGGAGCCCGATGTGGGACTCGATCCCGGGACTCCAGGATCATGACCTGAGCCGAAGGCAGTCGCTTAACCAACTGAGCCACCCAGGCGCCCCTGAAACTCATTTTAACAACATGAACAATGCTACACTCTAAATATCGAGTCAAATTTACCCTAAAAAGATTGAACACTTATTTTAAAATTATAATTTGCTTGTTCTAATAATGCAAATAAGTGAAAAGAAGGAAAATGTATAGGTCTATTTTATGATTATAAATCAATGAAATTTGTAATAATAATATGTCAACTTATATACAGAAAAATTAAGACCTCAACTACTGAGAAATTTAAAGTTACCATTTTAGGGGTGCCTGGGTGGCTCAGTAGTTAAGCGTCTGCCTTTGGCTCAGGTCATGATCTCAGGGTCCTGGGATCGAGCCCCATATCAGGCTCCTTGCTCAGCAGGAAGCCTGCTTCTCCCTCTCCCACTCCCCCTGCTTGTGTTCCTGCTCTCGCTGTGTCTCTGTCAAATAAATAAATAAAATCTTAAAAAAAAATAAAGTTACCATTTTAGTAATAAGAGAAAACATGAATAGAAATTATGGCAACTCTTAAGTATGCTCCACTATCGTCTCTCGGGTTTTCTTCTGTTGATACCCATTCTGGCATGCCTGTGTACTGGCGCAAGTATGATGACTACACACTGGAGGCACCTGGCCAACAACAATTGGAAGGTACTTCTGGATATCAGAGATATGAAAATGCAAAAAAACCTGATTCCAACAAGTTAGAATCAGGGTAAACAGCAAAGTCTGCTTTTCATGAAAATACAGGGACAACCACTCCTGGTTTCTGAGTAGCTGGTAAATTGTGTGTCCCCTGCCTGTGATTTTCAGATTCAAGCTGAGAAGTGACTTCAGTCATAGTCTATTGACTCTCTTTCTAAGTCTTTATGCATAGTAGTGTTGTGGGTATCTACACAGCACACGACAGAAAGATGTGTTAATGTAGTCATCCTTATTACAGTTTTGCAGTTTCATTAGTATATTTTATTTTATTTCTTTAATTAAAAAACATTTTTTTTTAAGTAGGCTCCATGCCCAGGCTGGAGCCCAATGCTGAGCTTGAAACCAGGACCCTGAGATCAAGACCTGGGCTGAGATCCAGATGCTCAACCAACTGAGCCACCCAAGTGCCCCTATGCAGGGTTTTATAAACTGTGCTAAGGAGTTTATGTCTTATTCCAGGGCACAGGGAAGTCACTGAAGGGTTCTGAGGAGAGTGACATAAACAGATTTAATTTTTCAACGTTCATCTCGGCTGTCTTGAATAGCATGGATTAAGAAAGGCAGGATTAGCTGTGGAGAGACTATTCAGGTGACTTTGGTCATCTGAACTGGAATGACAATTGATTTCTTCTGGTTTTTGAAGTGAAGAACTGGAGTGTTTCTGCACAGAGGAAAGGAGTATCTTTCATCCGGTCGCCCTTTGGCTCATGGAGAGCGTCCCTTCTAGCACCAATGTTCATAAACTCCAGGTTGCCTCTTTCTCACATCTGACTTTTCCTTGTGAACTCATTCTGTATCATGTTTTTTCTTTATATCTCGTGGTTCAGGACAATGGCTTCGCAACCCTGCTTATGGTTTTTATCAGCCAGAATGCTTTCAACAAAATCACTAGCACTCAGTTTACAGATTTGGGGCTTTATTGTAAGAATGAGAAATGCTAAGGAAAAGACTTTGTGTAACAGACCCCCAACCACCACCAATCAATAATCAGACACTGAAAATATTTGCAGCTTTTAATTTTTTGTTATTTTTATGATTATTATTATAAGATTTTACTTCTTTGAGAGAAAGAAATGAGAGAGCGAGCGAGCACGAGCGGGGAGGGAGGGGCCAAGGGAGAGGGAGAAGCCGACTCCCCGGCTGAGGCGGAAGCCCGATGTGGGGCTCCATCCCAGGACCCTGGATTAGGACCTGAGCCGAAGGCAGATCCATAACCAATTGAGTCACCCAGCTTTTATACGACAGCTTGTCGTCTTATTCAGAAAGGAGACCTATCAGATGAGGTATTATCTCCATCTTAAGGATGGTACTGAAGGCATGCAGTTCTCTCCACTGGCTCTGCAGACGCCCCCTCCCCCCGCCCAGGACCGGCACCGATGTCCCCGAGCCCTCTGGGAAGTGGAGTCCTTCCGCCGGGACCCCCGACCTGGCGCGGTCGCCTCCAAGTGCGCAGATGCGACTCCAGACGGAGCCTCGGGCTCGAGCCTTTTGTTTCCCCGCAGCTCCGGGAGTCCGGAAAGCGACTCCGTCCGCCCGTGTCCCGTCTTTCCCTGAGCGCAGCCCGGCGGGGACCCGCCCTGTGGCCGAAGCCGAGACGGCAGCGCGTCTAGGGGTAAGAGAAAGCTGGGCCCGAGGCGCGGGTCTCTACGACCCGCCGGTCCAAGCGCGCGGCTCCAGTGCCCGAGCCAGGCTCTCAGGTTGCCGCCCCGGGGGTTGGGGGAAGGGCTGGGCCCTGCCCACGCGTCCCGGGCTCACTCCCCAGCGCTCTGCGTTCTCCTCCCGCTTCCCTGACTGGGAGGCGAGCCGGGTTTGTGGGTTTAGCTCTGAGCGAGGAGGCGTCCCGGAAGCGCGGTTGCCGCTAAGCTCTCTGGGAAGTGGAGTCCGGGAGCTTGGAGGAGGCGTGGCCGACAGGGGGATTCTGGGAGCGGGAGTGCAGAGGCGGGAGAGCTTGAGCGCCTCCGGTCGGTTTCGGCCTTAAGTCTTGCCACGCTACCAAGAGCCTTAAGGTTCTGAGCTTGGGGGACACAAGGAAAAAAATGGTGTCCGTGTCTCACTCATTACTCCTCCGTGATTTGCGCTATCAGAGTTTTGGGGCCTGCCTGTACTTTGCAGCCAATGCAAGGGGTTGAATCTTGTCTCTCTCTCACACACACACAGCCTGGAATGCCAGGATTTGGTCAGGGGCAAGGAAGAGCTTTGTTGCCATGCAGTTTGCAAACCTGGGAAATGCAGCCTTTGGCTACAAACCAAGAGTACACTCCAAAGGGGAAGGATCAGGCTCGGGGTTAAATAGGCACAAACCACAAGTTTCAGGTGCCTAGTGACAAGCAGGATACAGTTAGTAAGTTATTGCTGGTGGCAGTTTCAGGATGTGGCAGCCATTCAACAGGATGTGCTGCAGGCATCTTTTTTTTCTTTCCTTGCAAATTCTGTTGAATTTTGTGCCAGTTTGTCACCTTAGGCTGTACTGACTGGTTTTGTTCCTCATGGTCATTCAGCCTGATTAAAAGTTTAGTTTTTCTCCCTTGACAGGTGGGAAGCCATTTTGTCTGTCAGTTATTAACTGTCTAATTACTGAAATCTTTTGTTCTCACTCTGACCATGCAAGGGAATCCCTGTCTGTACATTTTCAGGGTCCTTAAAAAAGAGCAGGTGGGGGACGCCTGGGTGGCTCAGTCGGTTGGGCATCTGCCTTCGGCTCAGGTCATGATCCCAGTGCCCTGGGATTGAGTCCCGCATCGGGCTCCTTGCTCAGCGGGGAGCCTGCTTCTCCCTCTGCCTGCGGCTCCCCCTGCTTGTACCCTTGCTCACTCTCTCGCCCACGCTCTCTCTCTCTAACAAATAAATAAAATCTTAAAAAAAAAAAAAAGCAGGTGGGGAATCAACTGTATAAGGGCCCCATCTGTCAACTGCCTGTCTTTGTGAATAGTAAGGATGAACCAACTGTGGGAGTCTTGTTTATAGTTACTGCTGCCATAATCACAGGCCATAATCACAGGCCACTTAATCATATGGCCAGTTGTGTGCTTTAGGGTCTTACGGGAGTTTTGCACAGTCTGGAACCAAGTGGGAGGCTCACAGTTCCCTGCCCTGATTCTCTCCTGGTTTTGTCCTGTTGTGGCATGTGACTGATCTCAGTACTCTAGAGAATGGTCTTCCAGCTGTGGAGATTAATTTAGCCTAAATAATAAAGGTTTTAAGCAAAGAAGAATTACTTCTGAGGCCCTTGGACTTAAATGCATAGGAATAAGACTCCTAGGAGTAGAGAGAGAGAGAGGGAGATGCCCCAGGGAGCAGGAACCAATTCCAGAGGATGGCGAGCCTAACCTCAAAAATCTCTCTCCAGAGCTTCAGAGTAGAGTTGAATGATTTACACAAAGAAGCAAATGTATTGCTGAAAAGTTCATATTTATCTCATCTGAAACTGTGAATAAGAAGGAAGTCATAGCAATAACAGGACAAAGAAAGAGAAGCTGATCATGGATTATCTGACCATTGAAGCTGAGGAAGAAGGTAAGAATTATAGAAATAGCCGTGGAAGAGAGAATATTCCATTTTGCTTGCTTTTGTGATAAAAGGTCACGCTTTTCCACTCCCTGTTAGGGAGGAACGAATTGTGGGTCTACAAGTTTAGATTTCTGGGCAGTGCACTTTCACTTTATCGTCTTACTCTATCCTCATCCCATCTTTTTGAGTTAAGTTGAGTAGGCCTTGAGTATATAATTTAGCTGGCTTGTGATAGCTTTTGTCTCGGTGAATAGAGTGTACCTCTTTCATGGCTTTTTTCCTCCCCAGTCCTTCCAGCCATTACTACGGAGGATGCTTCTCTGCCCCAAAAACAGAACACAGAAGAAATGGAACCTACTGTCGAGCTCCTTCCTGTTGAGTTCCAGGCAAGTTTAAGTTCCCTCCTCTAAAATCTTAGCTTGGCATTCACAGTGTGTCGTTTCCTTTTTTCATCTTGCTTCAGAGGTCTACAGCAATCCCAACTAGAGAACTGAACCAAAGTAATTTTTCCTTGAAAGTCTGGGGAAAGCTCAGGCTCGAGCCTTGAATTTGGGAGTAATCTGTGTGAACGGTATTTTAAGCCACGAAACTGTGATCACTAAGGGAATAGAAAAGAGATGAAATTTTATTACTGAGTCCTATAGCTCTTCAACTCTTAATGGTCAGGGAGATGAAGAGGAACCAGCAAAGGAGACTGAGAAGATGTGTGGCCAGTGAGGTAGGGGGAAGTCAAAAGTGTGGCATCCTGGGGGCGCCTGGGTGGCTCAGTCGTTAAGTGTCTGCATTCGGCTCAGGTCATGATCCCAGAGTCCTGGGATCGAGCCCCGCATCGGGCTCCTTGCTTTGCAGGGAAGCCTGCTTCTCCCTCTCCCACTCCCCCTGCTTGTGTTCCCTCTCTCGCTCTGTCTCTCTCTGTTAAATAAATAAATAAAATCTTAAAAAAAAAAAAAGTGTGGCATCCTGGTAACCAGTTGGAGAAAGTGTTTCAAGGAGCAGGGAGTGATCCACTGTGCTAAACGCTGCTGCTAAGTCAAGTAAGATGAGGGCTGAGAATTAACCATTGGATTTAAAAATATGAAGATCACTGGTGACTGCCAAGAGCAATTGCACGGAACGGTAGGAATGAAAGCCTGATTAGAAAGGATTCAGGAGAGAATAGGAAACAAATTGGTGGCAGGGACTACGGACAACTATTTTAGAGAGTTATGCTAAAGGAGAGGACAGAAATAGGGTGATAGTGAGAAGAAAGACAAAAGAAGGTTCGTTTTTTGTTTTTTTTGTGGGGTTTTTTTGAGGATTTTTTTTTTTTAATATGGATGAAATAACAGATTGCTTATAGGTATGTAAGAATGGATGGAGAAGAGGTCTAATGACTGAGTTCAGGGGAACTCTATCATTTAGAGCCACTTTTCAAACATTATCTTATTATTATTATTTTTTAAAGATTTTATTTATTTATTTGAGAGAGAGAATGAGATAGAGAGAGCATGAGGGGGGGGAGGGTCAGAGGGAGAAGCAGACTCCCTGCTAAGCAGGGAGCCCGATGTGGGACTTGATCCCGGGATTCCAGGATCATGACCTGAGCCAAATGCAGTTGCTTAACCAACTGAGCCACCCAGGTGCCCCAAACATTATTTATTTTAAACAAAAAATCATGTTAGGGATGATGCCTATTTCACAGTAAAACTAAGGCTCACAGGGGCACCTGGCTGGCTCAGTCAGTGGAGCATGTGACTCTTGATCTCAGGGTTGTTAAGTTCAAGTTCCACATTGGGTACAGAGATTACTTAAAAATAAAATCATAAAAAAAAAAAAACCCCGAACCAAAAACTGAGGCTCACAGTAACTTGCTCAGAATCATAAGGTAGTTGAACCCTAATCAGAACCCAGGTATGTCTCATCCTAAATCCTATGCCTCTTAACCACTGTAGTCTTTTTTTTTTTTAAGATTTATTTATTTTAGAGAGAGAGACAGCATGAGCAGGGGGAGGGGCAGAGGGAGAGGGAGAGAGAGAATCTCAAGCAGACTTCATGCCAAGTACGGAGCCCAATGTGGGGCTTGATCTTAAGACCCTGAGATCATGACTTGAGCTGAAACCAAGAGTCAGATGCTTAACTGACTGTGCCACCCAGGTGTCCCTTAACCACTGTATTCTATTGGCTGACTTTCTCACAAAGTATTCTCTGGTTAATTATGGTCAACAAAATACACCCACATGACTGTCAATATAACATAGAATATGAAGAACAGTTGATTATTTTCAGTTTACAATCAGTAAATCCACTCATTCAGAACAATAGTTATTAAAGGATAACTAAATAAATCTAAAAGTCATAGCCCTGAGTACAGAGAAAGAAGAAGCCTCTGTTAGAACAGGATGGCTGTCTATGTACAATTAGAATATCAAGCAGAATTTCTATAAAATCTCCGAATATCCCAGGAATCAGTATAAATTACATGCCTGAGACTTATCCCACCTACAACTGAGTATAATTAGTAAGTAACATTTAGTTGTCATTCAGTGGTTAATTTATATTAGATTTACTTAGTAAACTATGTAAGAGACAGAAAAATATAGTTATGAGTATAGCTTTGGAGTCAGACTGCCTGGGTCCAAATCTCAGAGCTGATCCTCACATCTGTAAATAATGTTAATAATAGTACTTACTTCATATAGTTATCATTGCAAGAGGTAGCTCAAAGGACTTAGCACATAGAAAATATAAATGTTAGCTATTATTATTTTCCTTAACATGGACTAATACTTAGAAATTTTAGACTGTTCCATTAAAATAAAGGTTTAACCTTCAGATTAAAAAATACTTCCTCTTCTAGATTGTTCCCCTCCCTAAGTCCTGTAAGAATGTGCTTTTTCTTCTAGGAATTGGTGACAGTCAAGGATGAGGAAATGGATTTCGCTCATGTGGAAGAAGAAGAACAGCTGAATTCTGCCCAAAGGTACATGGGCATGGATATGAAAGTGGAGAATTGTGGGAGCCTGGTATTCTGGGGTAAGGAAGTTATTTTGTAATGCAAACTGCTTACTGGGACATAAATTCCTCTATAACTAATGGCATCTAAAATGCCATAGTTTTGCTTCAGATCCACAGAGCGTTAATCCCCTAGGAGATCCCTGATCACTCTGGGCTCAGAATTGGCTTCTTTTCTCTTTTGGCAAGTAAAAGTTCACTGTCTCTGGTATTGAAAAAGGACAGCTTCATTACGTTGGTTTTAAGATTTCTAAAGCTATAGTAATCAAAACAGTGTGGTACTGGTGAAAGGAAGATGTAAATCAATGGAACAGAACAGACGGTCCAGAAATAGACCCACACATATATGGTCAATTAATTTCTGACAAAGATGCAAAAATCAGTTCAATGCTAAAAAGGAGAATCTTTTCAATAAATGGTACTGGAACGAACAATTGGACATCCATATGCCAAAAGAAAATCCATACCTCCCACCATACACAGTTACTTTCAATGGATCACAGATCTAAGTATAAAACCTAGAGGGACCATTAGAGACAGTCTTTGTGACCTTTTGTAAGGGAAAATTTTATTAGATATGATATCAAAAGCTCAATCCAGTAAAGCCATCTGGGTCTTGGGTTTGCTTTATTGGAAGGTTTTTAACCTTGAATCCTGGTCTCTTGCTAGATGTAGGACCATTCAGATGATCTGTTTCTTCTTGAGTGAGCTCTGGTAATGATTTATCATCTTTCATTCCTGATACCTGTATCTTCTCTTTTTAATTTTATTGGTCTTCTTAAGAGTTTAATAGTTTTATTGATCTTTTCAAAGAACTGGCTTGATTTCATTGATTCCTTCTGTTTTCTGTTTTCAATTTTATTCACTGATGCTCTTATTTTTATTATTTTTTCCCCTTTGCTACCTTTAGGTCTAATTTTCTCTCCTTCCTTTAGTTTCTTAAGGTAGAAGCCTAATCACTGGTATACGATCTTTCTTCTCTTTTAGTGTGAACATTTAATGCTATAAATTTTCTTGTAAGGACTGCTTTGGCTGCATTCCACAATTTTAATATGTGGTGTTTTCATTTCCGTGGTTCAAAATAACTTCTATTTTCACTTGTGACTTCCTCCTTGACTCATGGGTTATTTACAGATTTCCAAATTTTAGATGATTTTCAATAAAATTTGTTTTCAATTTTGTGGTTTGGTTCTGTGTGGTCAGAGATACTTTGTATGATTTCAGTTCTTTTAAATTTCTGAGATTTGTTGTATAACCCGTAATAGAGTCTTGATGTTCCATGTGATAGAACATCACGTGAGACTCCAATAGAATCTCAAGTTCCATGTGAACTTGAAAATAAATTTAATTAGGTCAGGTAGGTTGAGAGTATTTAGGTCTTCTATATCCTTACTGATTTCCTGTCTACTGGCTTCTACTGATTACTGACAGAGGAGTGTTGAATTTTCCAATTATAATTGTGGTATTGTCTATTTCTCCTTTTAGTTTTATCAGTTTTTGCTTAATGTACCCGAAACTCTTTTGTTAGATGCATACACATAACAAATTATCTTCTTGGTGAATTGACCCCTTTATCATTTAATAATGTCCCTCTTTAACCTTGGTAATATTTCTTGTTTCGAATTTTATTTTGTAGGATAGTAATATAGCCATTCTGGCTTCCTGTTTGCATATTTTTTCCATTTATAAAAACCTATTTAAAGTAAGTTTCTTGTGGACAGTATATAATTGGGTCTATTTTTTTAATTAATTTATTTATTTGAGAGAGAGAATGAGCAGGGGGAGGGGCAGAGGGAGAGGGAAAAGCAGACTCTCTGCTGAGCACAGAGTCTGATGTGGGAATCAATCCCAGGACCTTGGGATCACGACCTGAGCTGAAGGCAGAAGCGTAACTGATTGAGCCACCCAGGCGCCCCTGTCACCAGTTCTTTTACAGAACAAAGACAAACTGTGAGGAGAAAGAGGATAATCAGGTGAAATTATGTGATGTAATTGAGATGTTATCACTACATCAGCAATCATATTATATGAATACATCAAATTACCGTGTTGTGTACCTTCAATTTACACAGTGTTATATGTGAAATATATTTCAATTTTTCTAAAAAAGCAATTAATACCGTGGCCTGGATGAGGTCTTTAATGGAGACAGTGTTGTGCGGGATGGGGAGGGGCAAAAAAGGAGATCTTAGACTGAATACCAAGAAGCATCAACATTAAAAAGAAACAGTAAAAGCCCCAAGCAAAGAGAGATCAGGAGTAAAACCTGGACAGCTTAGAATCACAGGATTATATCCGAATAAAGTTGGGGGGTGTTGTTGGAGGGAGGCGTGGTCACCACTGTCAAGTGCTGTTGAGAGGCCAAGCTAAAGAATGAAAAGAATCCACTGGGGGCGCCTGGGTGGCTCAGTCGGTTAAGCGTCTGCCTTCGGCTCAGGTCATGATCCCAGGGTCCTGGGATCGAGCCCCACATTGGGCTCCCTGCTCAGCGGGGAGCCTGCTTCTCCCTCTGCCTCTGCCTGCCTGCCTGCCTACTTGTGCCCTCTCTCTCTGTCAAATAAATAAATAAAATCTTAAAAAAAAAAAAACGATTCCACTGGATTTGGGTGACATATAAATGCTTAGTAACTTCAGTGAGAGCAGTTGCAACTGAGTAGTAGGGAGAGAAGCCAGACTGCAGCAAGTACAGGAGCAAGGATGTGATGGGAAAATGTACAAGAGCTTTTTGAGAAATTTGGGTGTGACCAAAAAATAAGGAAGAAAGGAAGGAGGGAGAAAGAGAAGGAAGGGAGGAAGGGAAGGAGGAAGAAAGGAAGAGAAGAAGGAAGGGAAGAAGGAGAGAAGGAAGGAAAGGAGGGGGCAGTGGTTAGTAGAAACAAAATCATATTTAAAGTGTATGGTAAAAAAAAATAAAGTGTATCGTGAACATGAAAAAAATCTGTGCTTTTAAAAAGGGACTGGAGTGGGGCGCCTGGGTGGTTCAGTTGGTTAAGCATCTGACTCTTGATTTCAGCTCAGATCATGATCTCAGGGTCGTGAGACTGAGCCCCCTCATCGAGCCTGCTTAAGATTCTCCCTCTCCCTCTGCCCCGTCCCCCCCCTCCCCTGCTCTCTCTCTCAAAAAAAAAAGGGGGGGGGGACCAGAGGGAACTATTTAAAAAGTCAAAAAGTGGTTATTCCCAGGTGATTATTAGAAGTGATTTTTTTTTTGTCTTGTACTTTTTCAAAACTGCCCAATCTCAACTTGTGTTTTAATCTTTCTACCCTTCCTCAGATATTTTATATTAACATTTATTCTCATCCTGCTGGCTTACCCTCCTTCCTGACTTGTCTGCTCAGTTTTCCATTCTCTTAGGTAGAGCCTCCCCATCGTCCTCTTATTGTGCCTTGTATTAGCCATTTTCCCATCTCTGTTAGTCCCTGAAACTTCCTCTGCCATTGCCAGGAAGCGCTTTCTGAAAACATTCTAAAAACATGTTTAAGAAGCATCATTTTTATTTTCTTTTCCTCTTGCCAAGTCAGCCGTTTTTTTCTCTCAACACAGAGAACACAAACACTTGTACTTTTTATTTATTTCAGATTCCGAATCTATACCTGAAACTAAAGAATCCTTTTCAAAGCAGAGACTTTATGAAGAAGTGTCACCTGAAAGAGAGCTGATAATGGAGAGACTTAAAAAGGATGAGTCCTGGGACTCCAGACTGATAGAAGCCTGGCAATGTGAAGGCACATTAGAAAGGCAGCAAGGAAATCAGAAGAAAGATTTAAGGCAAGTCATAATTAAAAGCAAGAAAAACCCTGTGGAGGATTGTAGTGAAACTGGGGAGAGTTCAAACCCAATTCAACATCGCAACATTTACTCAGTGAAAAAGCCTTGGAAGTGCAATGAATGTGGGAAGTCCTTCAGTTACTATTCAGCCTTTATCCTACATCAGAGAATTCATACTGGAGAGAAGCCTTATGTATGTAATGAGTGTGGAAAGGCCTTTAGTCGGAGCTCATCACTTATTCAGCATCAGAGGATTCACACTGGAGAGAAACCCTATGAGTGTAACGAATGTGGGAAGGCTTTCAGTCATCGGTCAGCCCTCATCCAACATCACATCATTCATACTGGAGAAAAGCCCTATGAGTGTAATGAATGTGGGAAGGCCTTCAACCAAAGCACATACCTTATTCAACATCACAGAATCCATACTGGAGAGAAACCCTATAAATGCAAGGTATGTGGGAAAGCTTTCAATGACACCTCATCCCTTATTAAACATCAAAGGGTTCACACTGGAGAAAAACCCTATGGATGTACAGAGTGTGGGAAAGCCTTTAGTGACAGGTCGGGCCTGACCCAACATCAGAGAACTCATACAGGGGAAAAGCCATATGAATGCAGTGAATGTGGGAAAGCTTTCAGTTACTGTTCAGCTCTTATACAGCATCAAGGAACCCATACTGGGGAGAAACCTTACAAATGTAATGAATGTGGGAAAGCCTTCAGTGACCGCTCAGCTCTTGTAAGACATCAGAGAATTCATACCGGAGAGAAACCTTACAAATGTAAAGAATGCAAGAAAGCCTTCAGCCAGAGCTCATCTCTTACAAAGCATCTGAGAACTCATACTGGAGAGAAACCGTATAAATGCAATGACTGTGACAAAGCCTTCAGCCAGAGTTCATCTCTTATTCAACACCAGAAAACCCATACGGGAGAAAAACACTACAAGTGTAAGAAATGTGAGAAAACCTTTAGTGTGCGTTCAGCCTTTCATCAACACAAAGAAATTCATGATGGATAGAATGTAGTAAATTCATGAAATAATTATGTAGTCTCGGGGCACCCAGGTGGCTCAATTGGTAGAGCATGCAACTCTTGATCTGGGGTTGTGAGTTCAGGCCCCATGTTGGGCATAGAGTTTACTTAAAAAAAAAAAGAAAAGAAAAAAATATTCTCTCCTGATTGTGTAGACCTGTTCTAAGTATTACAGGGTATATTACAGAAACACGAGGCTGTGTCATGCAAAAAATAGCTCTCTTCCTTGAAAGGTTATTAAGTATGGGAAGAGGGCAAGAGGTACAGTCTCAAACCTCAAAAAGCTGAAGTAGTGAGGAAAAATCCTAGAGAAACACAGAAGGAGAAAGTCTGGTTTAGTCAGAGAAACAGACTCAGAAGCTAGCATCTGATATCATAGAAAAACTAATCAGAGGAGCAGACTGAACAGTACTTGAGGCTGATGGCTGTCTAAATAGTAGTTTTAATCTGAAGCCAAGTGGGGAGGATTAGGATCCCAAAGAGGAAAATCACCAGAAAGTGTCTCTAGAGAAAAAAAAAAAAAAAAATCTAAGCCCAGGAAATCCTCCTTTTTCTTTGTCCCTACACTCCACGTGTTCACTTGCACATTTGCAAACATTTACACTAGTGCTTATTAACCCTGGATGTACACTGAAATCATCTGAGGAGCTTTAAAAAAAAAAAAAATACCTGGCTCCCAGCCCCAGAGATTCAGATTAAATTTGGACTACGGTATAGCCTGGGCATCAGGAATTTAAAAACTCCTCAGGTATGGGGCGCCTGGGTGGCTCAGTCGTTAAGCGTCTGCCTTCGACTCAGGTCATGATCCCAGGGTCCTGGGATCGAGCCCCATGTCGGGCTCCCCGCTCCGCGGGAGGCCTGCTTCTCCCTCTCCCACTCCCCCTGCTTGTGTTCCCTCTCTTGCTGTGTCTCTCTCTGTCGAATAAATAAAATCTTTAAAAATAAATAAATAAAAAATAAAAACTCCTCAGGTAGTTCCAATATGCAGCCAAGATTAAGAACCACTGATTTAGGCTCTTTCTGCACAAGGATCAACTCAATAAGGTAGGAGAAGTACAGGCATCTGAAAGGATAATAACAATCTATATCAGCTCTCAAGAGTTCTTTGTGTCTTGTTTCTGCCTTTTCTTTCTGTTGCTAATTATATGTCATCTTTTTTTTGTTTTGTTTTGTTTTACCTGACTTTGGATTCTTTTGTTTGGACCTTTTTTGTTTTCTCTGACTTTGTGTGAATTGAGCTGCCTGATACTTTCTGCTCTGGCCCTCACCCTTGCTAAATGTGCTCCTTTAAGCCTGGTTACAGCTTTCTCAATCACTTCTACCTATGAGGATCATATATTGTGCTTGCTACCCATGGCCCAATGGCGGCAAATATTAACTGTAAGAAACAAGAGGAGGACCTACAGACAGAAGTCAGGAGAGACAGAGTGACTAGAAGGGAACTTGAAAGAGTTAGAATTTTTTTTTAAAGATTTTATTTATTTGAGAGAGAGTGAGAGAGAGCTAGCACTAGCTGGGGCAGGAGCAGAGGGAGCGGAAAAGCAGACTCCTAGCTGAGCAGGGAGCCCTACTTTGATCCCGGGATCCTGGGATCATGACCTGAGCCAAAGGCAGATGCTCAACTGACTGAGCCACCCAGGCACCCCAAATAGTTAAACTTTTGACTCCAATTGTATTGTTGGTATCTTAGAATTTCCTGAAATTATAATAAAATTCAGTTGTGTGCACAAATTAATACTGAACTTCGGGCGCCTGGGTGGCTCAGTTGGTTAGGCGACTGCCTTCGGCTCAGGTCATGATCCTGGAGTCCCGGGATCGAGTCCCACATCGGGCTCCCTGCTCAGCGGGGAGTCTGCTTCTCCTTCTGACCCTCTTCCCTCTCGTGCTCTCTATCTCTCATTCTCTCTCTCTCAAATAAATAAAATCTTAAAAAAAAAATTAATACTGAACTTCAAGGGATGTAGGTGGGAGGAAGGGTAGATAAAAAATGTTTCTACATTTAATATGAAAAAGAATAATAACGCTAAGGAGATTATGAGAAATTACAGATGATACTGTAATCCATATAGAATATCCATTAAATGATAATGCAAGAAGAGGAACTAAATTACATGTTAAAAAATGTTTAATCCAAAAGAAGGCAGGAAAGGAGAAAGAGAGGCATGGATGGGACAAATCCTAAACAGGTAGCAAAATGGTAGACCTAAGTTCAACCATACCAGTAATTACATTAAATGTAAAAGAAACACTCCAAATAAAACTCAAAGATTACAAGACTGAATAAAGAAGCATGACCCACGGGGCGTCTGGGTGGCTCAGTCATTAAGTGTCTGCCTTCGGCTCAGGTTATGATCCCGGGGCCCTGGGATTGAGCCCCACATCGGGCTCCCTGCTTGTCAGGAAGCCTGCTTCTCCCCTCTCCCACTCCCCCTGCTTGTATTCCTGCTCTCACTATGTCCTTGTCAAATAAATAAATAAAATATTTTTTAAAAAAAGCATCACCCAACTATATGTAAAAGAGGCACATGTTAAATACAGAAACATAGGCTGAAAGTTCAAAAGATTAAAAAAAAAAAGATAAAGAGACAGTGAAAACACGAATCATAAGAAAGCTGGAGTGGACATATTAATATCAGATCAAATAGAATTCAAGAAGAAGGGTATCATCATAGATACAGAAGGACATTTTGTAATGTTGAAATGGTCAATTCGTCAAGGTTAGAAATTCTTATAATGTGTAACTGGGTTACAAATATGACATGTTAATATTATAAATAAGATTTATAATTTTAAGTTATTAATATATTATGTGCCTCACATCAGGGCTTCCAAAATCACAAGGTAAAAACTGACAGAACTAAAGTTTTAAAAAGAACAATCCACAATTTTATAATTAGAAATTTTAACACTCCAGGGGCACCTGGCTGGCTCAGTTGATTGAGCGTCTGACTCTTGGTTTTGGCTCAGGTCATGGTCTCATGGGTCATGAGATTGAGCCCTGCATCAGGCTCCGTGTTCAGCAGGAAATGTGCTTGAGGATTCTTTCCCTCTGCCCCCCACCCCATGCTTGCACTCTCACGTGCTCTCTTTCTAAAATAAATGGATGAGTCTACAAAAAATTTACTAACCCATTCTCAGCAGATGCTAGAACATGTACACAAAAAAATATTAAAGATCTAGAAAAGCTGAACAGCACTACCATCTTGAATTGATTGGCATATATAGAATACTTTATAGAATGCACATGGAACACACAACTTCAGAGTGCACGTTCCCTTCAAGTGCACATGGAATGTTCACCAAGTTAGGTTATACGCTGGGCCTTAAAGCAAGGCTCAATAAATTCAAAGGACTGAGACTATTCTCTACTACATTTAATGAAAGTACAGATCAATAAAATAAGATAGGAAATCCCTAAATATTTGGAAATTAAATGCCATACCTCTAATTAACCCAAGTAAAAAATTTTAAAGGAAAATGGGTTGAAATAATATATAATACTCTTTGACTAGTGGGATTAATCTAGATACCACTAACAGGTAATGGGGGAAGAAGCCTCAACTTCCTAGTAATTAAGGGAAAATACCATTAAATAACTGAAGAGAGAAGAAGAAATAAAATAGACATTGAAAAACATTTTTTGACTAATAATAATGAAGATGCAACATATCCAAACTTGTGGGATAAAACTAAAGCAATGTATAGAGAGAAATCTCTTACATTAAACTACCTAACATTAGAAAAGAAGGTTGAAAATCCATCATTCCAATTTCCATTGGAAGACAAAGTGGAAGCAAATTAAACACAAAGTAAAAGGAAATACATAAGAAAGAGCAGAAATTGGGCACCTAGGTGGCTCAGTCCATTAAGCATCTGCCTTCAACTCAGGTCATGATGCCAAGGTTCTGGGATCGGGCCCTGAGTCAGGCTTCCTGCTCAGCGGGGAGTCTGTCTCTACCTCTGCCCCTCCCTCACCACTTGCACTCTTTCTCTCTCAAATAAATAAAATCTTAAAAAAAATTAAGAGGAGAAATTTTAAAATACAAAGCAGATACACAATATAGAGCATCAACAGAGGCAAAGATTGGTACTTTGTGTATGGCGGCTTTTACAAAACAAAACAAAACAAAACTGAAAGAACATGCAAGAAAATTACATGTGGGGGTTGGAGGGAATGAAGTGAACGGAGCAGGGCAGAGTGCCGCCCTTCACTGTATTTTGTTTTGACTTTTGAGCCACTCAAAAGAATTTTTTTTGAAGATTTTATTACTTTGGAGAGAGAGCATGAGCAGTGGGGAGGACCAGACGGAGGGAGAGGGAGAGGGAATAAGTCTCAAACAGATTCCACACGGAAAGCAGAGCCACGCGGGGCTTGATCCCAGCATCCTGAGATCACGACCTGAGCCAAAACCAAGAGTCAGACACCAAACCGACTGAGCCACCCAGGCCCCCCTCCAAAAATTTTAATACCCATCCAGTGCTATTCAAAGCCATATCAGATACTGAGGCAAAAAGAAACATATGTATCCCTATATACACTTACCAAAATATCTTACCATGTTTTGAACCAGATTGGAAGAGTTAATACAAGCTCCATAATTTAAAAGAATGACTATGGGGCAGGCACCTGGCTGGCTCAGTCAAGAGAGCATGTGACTCTTGATTTCTGGTTTTGTAAGTTCAAGCCCCTTGCTGGGCATAAGATTTACTTAAAAAAATAAAAATTAAAAAAATGACTACATACCAAGTCCACATTGCCCAGTCTATTTGCACACCATTGTCAACCTGTAGAAACTGGGATGTGATGGCTTCATGGCCCAGGAACCAGAAGCTGGAATAGTTTATTTCCTTTGAGCTTCTTTTTGGTGTTTTCCCATGGCTCTCAATTCATTCTCATGACTCTTAGAAAATTTTCACTTCTTGGGGCGCCTGGGTGGCTCAGTTGGTTAGGCGACTGCCTTCGGCTCAGGTCATGATCCTGGAGTCCTGGGATCGAGTCCCACATCCGGCTTTCTGCTCGGCGGGGAGTCTGCTTCTCCCTCTGACCCTCTTCCCTCTCGTGCTATCTCTCATTCTCTCTCTCTCAAATAAATGATAAAATAAAATCTTTGGAGATAACATCCAAGTGCACAAAAACCCTGGGTTGTAAAACAAGCAAACCACAGCTTGTCTTATTTAAGATCTTGATATTTTGTTTTTCATCGATTTTTTGCATTAATTGTTTTAAAGTTTTTATTTATTTATTTGAGAGAGAGAGAACGAGAGAGCACATGAGAGGAGGGAGGGTTAGAGGGAGAAGCAGACTCCCTGCGGAGCAGGGAGCCCGATGCGGGACTCGATCTAGGGACTCCAGGATCATGACCTGAGCCGAAGGCAGTCACTCAACCAACTGAGCCACCCAGGTGCCCATTGTTTTATTTTTTTTAA
This sequence comes from Zalophus californianus, assembly GCF_009762305.2. Lineage (NCBI taxonomy): Eukaryota > Metazoa > Chordata > Mammalia > Carnivora > Otariidae > Zalophus > Zalophus californianus. The sequence continues at coordinate 107,726,993 of NC_045604.1, read as the reverse complement.
GATTTTATTTATTTATTTGACAGAGACACAGCGAGAGAGGGAACACAAGCAGGGGGAGTGGGAGAGGGAGAAGCAGGCTTCCTGCCAAGCAGGGAGCCCGATGCAGGGCTCAATCCTAGAACCCTGGGACCATGACCTGAGCAGAAGGCAGACGCTTAATGACTGAGCCACCCAGGTGCCCCAAGAAATGAAAATTTTCTAAGAGTCATGAGAATGAACTGAGAGCCATGGGAAAACACCAAAAAGAAGTTAAAAGGAAATAAACTATTCTACAAGAGAACAAGATATTGATGAACAGGAAGATGTTCAAGCCAGCAAGAGCCTAGAATCTTCACATATTTGCTGAAAGGAGCTGAATAATGAATCACTTAAATGATTTAATCTGAGTCTAGTCCCCCTCAAGAAATGATATTACTGTACATTACCACATACACTTCACATGTATACATATTCGTTGTGTATAGTGTTCATACAAAATCATGTATACTGTACTTCTGGGGTAAGGTAAAGGATTTTACAGGAATAATTTTGAAGTCATTTCCTTTAGCTTACCATCTAATTTCAGAACATACCCTCCACCTAAGATGTATTTTCACAATAAATAGAATATTTGGGGAATAAGATAATGGGTTTGACTGGATCATGACAGAAAAGGCATGACTCATATTGAGAGGATCCTGAACATTAGGATAAGAAATGGGGGTGGGGGAGCACCTGGGTGGCTCAGCTGGTTAAGCATCTGCCTTCTGCTCAGGTCATGATCCCAGGGTCCCTGAGATGTGAGCCCCACATCGGGCTCTCTGCTCAGTGGGGAGTCTGCTTCTCCTTCTACCTCTACCCCTCCCCCTGCTCATGCGCTCACACTGTCTCTCTTTTGCTCTCCCTCAAATAAATAAGTAAATAAATAAATAAAATGCTTTGACGAGCTGCCTTCAATTAACACTTAAAAAAAATAGGGACTTTATGGGGTGCCTGGGTGGCTCAGATGGTTAAGTGTCTGCCTTTGGCTAGGGTCATGATCCCAGGGTCCTGGGATCGAGCCCTGCATCGGGCTCCCTGCTTGGAGGGGGGCCTGCTTCTCCCTCTCCCTCTACTGTTCCCCCTGCTTGTGCTCTCTCGCTCTCTCTGTCAAATAAAATAAAATCTTTAAAAAAAATAGGGGCTTTATTTTGGGGCCTAACTTACCTAATGACTTTTTTTTCCTAAGCAGAGGGATGACAATGGTGACGTATCATAGAGTAGAACACCAGTTGCTCAGAATTTCTGGGGACATAGCTATTCCAAATTTATAAAAGCATAATTGTTTCAGTTTCAACATCTTCTGGGTGCATTTTTTGGCTTTTTTTCCAATATGTGAATTAATAATACAATATTACAATTCACCATCTCGAAATGGTGGTAATTTGCCAAAAAATAAAATGGTCCAAATGATCAGAACATATGCATTACTGAGCAGGACAGCTATGAAGTTACTGCAATTGTTCATTGTGATATACCCTATCTTGTCCATATCATGTGGGCAGAGCCATTGTGACATTATCTGTTGGTCACATTCAGCTTTCAGATTTACTATCTCCTTGCTCCATATGCCATAGGAAATCTTTCTTAAATTATTTCGATCCCATGATATTCTTTAATTGGTGATTATTAAAAAAATCCTTTTATATTTTTTAAAATTAAGTTTCTTTATTCACTTATTTAAGTCATCTCTACACTCAACATGGGGCTCAAACTCATGGCCCCAAGATGAAGAGTTGCACGCTCTTCTGACCGAGCCAGCTGGGCACCCTGAAAAAAATCCTCTTAGAAAAATACTTTTATTTGGCTACTTTCCGTATTTAAATTCCCACATTTATTTATTTTTTTAAAAGATTTTTGTTTATTTATTCATGAGAGAGAGAGAAAGAGAGGCAGAGGGAGAAGCAGGCTCCCAAGGAGCAGGGAGCCCAATGCGGGACTGGATCCCAGACCCTGGGATCATGACCTGAGCCGAAGGCAGATGCTTAACCATCTGAGCCACCCAGGCGCCCCTAAATTCCCACATTTAAAGTAAATAAATCTTCTGTATTTTTTTTCCCTTTTAAGTAGGATCCATGTCCAGCATGGAGCTCAACATGGGGCTTGAACTCATAATCCTGAGATCAAGACCTGAGCTGAGATCAACAGTTGGACGCTTAACTGATTGAACCACTCAGGTGCCTCTAAATCTTTTGTATTCTTGATAGTCCAGGGATGGATTGACCAATTTACAGAGAAATTGCAGCTTAAGAAAAAAACAGAGCATTTATGAAATGAATGAAAGTGCTCCAAGCAGCTAACACAGCTATGCACTAAAAGTCATCTGTTGATTGGAAACAACTGATTCCACATTGTTTCTACTGCGCTATAGCAATGCCTCTCCCTCCTTGACAACTGGACAGGTAGCTAATGTGTCCTATCCCTTCCTCCCACAGACCTGCCCAAGAGGAATGTGGTGGTCCTAATCTCGAGTGGAGAGGGAGGATGTTTCCAGGGCTGTTCCGGTTTCTCACAAGATCTAAAACAGTGAGGGCGGGTGTATGGAGGGCAGAAGAAGTGAGCATGTTGTTGGGTTTGGGCCGCTTCACACCATGTTCTGATTTTCTACCAGAAGAAAGTTCACTTAGGAAACAAACAATAATGACTTAATAGGTTATCAATTTTTTGACTACTTTTGTCAACTTATGTAGAGTTGTGTGTGCCTAGGCCCTTAGACTTGTACCAGTTTTACATTATTATGTTGTCAATTCTTAAATGTGTTCCCAAATAATAAATGAAGCTTCAATCAAGCATTCAAATCAAATATTTGCATGACGTCTAATTTGAATCACGTTTTGACTGGTTTAAATTTAACTGTAATTTGAGACTATCCTTGACTTTGTGCCACCTCCAAATCTATTACCCTCTTTAACCAAGACTTAGCTGTATTTAAAAGATTAATGTGGCACCAGGATTTAGGGTAAAACATGTGAGTGAAAACGAAGAAGCAAGCAGATAAATAAAGAAGCAACTGTAATACATCAGGGGCAACTAAAGTCAGAGTTACCACAGTAACATAGTTGAGGAACAAGTATGAAATAAATTACACATGAATTATGGGCAGAACTTGTGGAAGCTTAGAGATAGAAGATTCAAGATAACTTTGATGTTCTAATCTTAGGTACACAAGGTACCATTGAGGCAAACAGGGAAGTTAGGTTAGGATGTCAACTTTGAAGGGATAGACAAATAAATGGAAAAGTCTTGACAAGCGTTGTGGGATAAAGAGAAGGGAATCTATGACCCCACAACAAAGCAGGAAACTAGATGGTTAACTTGGGATACCACTATTGCAAGTCAAACTCTCCTATTCGGTGGTTGTCTTTACACTCCAAGGAAGGTTCAACCCCCAGTTCTAACTCAGAAAGCTATTCTATTTCTATCACCTAAATCAATTTACATCCTAAGAGTCTTCTGAGTGTACTGCATAGAGCAGAGGTCCTCACGTCTTAGCAGGCATATGGATCACCCACAGTGCTGAGAAAAAATTCACTCTCCTGGGCCTCTCCTCCAGAGATTCTGATCCAGCAGATTTAGCTTGGGACTGGTGGATCTGCATTGTAACACGTGTCTGATAATTCTGATGCAGATGACTGACTACAACTTGTAAAACACTGTTGAAAATTCTACAAATGTGTGAACACAAAAGGAAAGAAATGGTTTTCCAATGCAAAATCATCTCACGTCTCAAGACCATTTGCATAGAGAAGCTAGGATTCTGAAGCTCTATTTCCACCCATCCTTAGAGTTCTTAGGCCCTATCTTCTAAACTGGTTGTCCCTCAACGTTTGCCTTTACGCTTGGGAATTAAACTCTAAGAGGTGTATTCTAGTTGAACCTAGATTACACTGCCCCCTCCTCAGAGAAGTTTAGGGAGAAATTATTTCCAAGGGCTGAGAATTGCCCCACCTTTATATAAAAAGTAAACTGGAGAAAACAATTTACACGTCTGTTATGATTTGATATAGAAAAATCATCATAGATGTCAGAAAGTCTAACTGTAAGAATAGGCTTCAGTATTCCTTCTATATGCTTCTGTCAGAATTCATTTCTGATTTCTGAGCATATAAATGACACTCTAACAGACTTCAGTCAAGGTTCTAGCAGGGGAGATCAGAAACTGTAACAAATAATTATTAGATGAAAAATAAAAGTGTTCATCACTTAGGAAAAAAAGACTAATTAGCATGGACACTGGAGAAGTCAAATTCTGCACAAAAAATGGAGCATCTAAAAGGATAGATCATGAGTGCTTTGGTACAGACTTACAGTATTTATACTGCTATCTGCAGCATTACTCACACTCTTTAAGACCTGAGTTCTTGGGGGCGCCTGGGTGGCTCAATGTGTTGGACATCTGCCTTTGGCTCAGGTCATGATCCCAGGTTCCTGGGATTGAGCCCCACATCGGGTTTCCTGCTCAGCAGGGAGCCTGCTTCTCCCTCTCCCTCTGCTGCTCCCACTACTTGTTCTCTCTCTCTGTAAAATAAATAAAATCTTAAAAAAAAAAAAAAGACCTAAGTTCTTGGCATAATGGAAGTAGGCCCTCTAAACATGGGGCACATGAAAAAAAAAATGGGGCAAGTGCACAGGACGGAGACATCCAACCCTGGCAGGTGAGAAACTCAACAATCAGGCTTCCAAGAATTACTCAATACTAGAAGGTATCTGTTCTCCTTCCAGCATGCCTGTGGGATGCTGCTGTTATCCCCTCTGGTTTGAAGAGTGTTATTATAGAACTGTAATAGCAAAATTAGCCTGAATCCTCACAAGATGGTAGCAAGTAAGTCAGTTCCCTCTTCTGGTCTGTCAAGTTCAACGATACACCACTCCTGGATGGATAGGAGTCAGTAAATAGTCTTCCCCGCCAGGCACTTACTTGATGGTGCCAGAAATGAATGGGGGTGAAACTAGGAGAATAATCCCATCATCCAGGACCAAGAGGTCCTCTTATTGGATAGAAATATACATGATTCAGCTTTCAGTCTCCTGTAGAGAACAACCTAGGGGTACATGAAATAGCTTGGCCTTTTGCTTTGGAGAATGCAGGCTTTTGGAAAATTGCTCTTTCTGTGATGTTAGTCCAGGTCTTCCAAGAAGCACATCCCAAGATGGGATGAAACATGCAAACATTTTATCAGGAGGCATGCCTGTGAGAAAGGAAATGGGGTGGGGGTAGTCTCAAAGCTGGGGAGAGCCCAAGATGCAAGAGCCTTCACACGCACGTGAAGGAGAGGGGAGAGGTCAGTGGAAGCATTATGCGGCCCTGCAGTTTAAGGAAAACTCAGCAAAGTCCTAGGGGAATCTCGAGCCAATAGCAGGTGCAAAGAGTCCCATACCTTCCAGGGCCAGTCTGCCTTAGCATCGACCTGCATTCAGTCAGTGCCCAGGAGCAGCACCTAGGAGGCATGTGGTGAGGCAGTTAGGACCTCGAGCCAATTGTTTCTGCAGCAAAGGTTCATAAGGCCATCTTCATGGCCACTATGTGAGGCTTAAGAGAATATCCCAATGGAGATATTAGTTTGTGGGGCGCCTGGCTGGCCCGGTCGGTAGAGTGTGCAACTCTTGATCTCAGGATCGTGAGTTCAAGCCCCACGTTGGGTGGAGAGATTACTTAAGTAAATAAACTTTAAAAAGAGCGTTAATTTGTTAAAATATGATGACAGAGTGCATGGAAAAATACATAGGACAAATGACTATCAATTTAGGTAAGGCCATAGCCTCTAGCCCATAATGGATTTTCATTGCTAAGAAAGCTTCATGGTATAGAATTATTGACCTATCTCATGCAGTTCTAGACAACATTCCTCAAATGATGTATTTTCTTTAAAAACACACTGCAACTTGGCAGAACTGTGTTTTGGATCCAGGCATGTTTTCAGTGTGTTTGATGTCATATGTTTTAGAGAAAATACATAATCTCTACTTATCCCAGTTAAACTCCATTCTTGTTCTCTAATTCCAGGAATGAGTGAGGGCAGTGGGGTTATGAATGGTAAGAAGGAGGAATATAATTCTTGCCATCATGGCCCTTAGTAGCAAGTGACATAATAATTCTGCAGATTAGGACTCTAGGCTACCCTGGGAGTCTGCTGACGGTTCTGCTCTCTGCAGTGGGAGGTCCAGAAGCAGGAACACATGGATTCCCACCGGTTTGCTGGTTGTGCCAGCAGGCTGACCATAGAGGTATATGCATGGCGGTCCTCAGAAAGAGGACTACTGGACAGGAGGAAGGGTACTGACCTCTGGGCCTGCTCACACAAACTTAGCTCCAAAACACAGAAGGGAATCTCCTAAACTCCAATCCCCCTCCCACCTCCAACCTGCAAGTGACCATGACTTTCAGCTTGTCCTCTACAGCTGCATCTAAAGGGAGAAGAGGATCAGAGTCTCAGCCTTGCCAGTAAATCTCTTCTGCAGCAGCACGTCCTAGGACCACAGTGACGTTTATGACACTTGGCGTGCTGGCACACGTCTCGAGTGGCAGTCCTGGGAGCTGTGCTCTGAATGCCTAGAGCTGAAGGCCACTGTGGGAAATGGTATCAAGCCTGGGGCGAGGAACTCTGTCGGACACGGACTCCCAAGTTCATCCACAGCCACTTCAGGCCTAAAAACATACTAGTGGGCACCAGAGGATGAGGTCACAGAGGGCATGATCAAAACTTGCGGAATTCTCTCTGAGCTGGAAAGCCAGTGCTCATGGTTACACAGGCCCCAGAAAGAAACATGATGCACTGAGGCTGATGTTTGAGAATGGCTTTAGGGGTAAGGATAAGCAAAATGGTCCAGGGATTCAGGAAGCAAATTTCTGAACAATCCTTATGGAAAAGTCTGGGGGTTTGAAGGCTGGGATAGGCAGAGGCTCACGGTTGACTTGGGACATGTGGAGCCGATGAGGGACCGAAGGGACAGAGCCTAGGGGTAAGGCCAAAGTAGTCAGTAGTTAGGAGTAAAACTGAGGGGCACCTGGCTGGCTCAGTTGGTGGAGCATGTGACTCTTGATCTCAGAGTCATGAGTTCGAGCCCCATGCTGGGTATGGGAGCCTACTTTTTAAAAAAGAATAAAACTGAAATGCTAGGGTGAAGACGCTAAGCATAAGGCTGAACCCAGGTGCCACATAAAAGGAACCTGGAGAAAGAGATTAAGAGTAGAGTCTTGGGGGGACGTCTGGCTGGCTCAGCTGGAGAAGCATGTGACTCTTGATCTCAGGGTTATGAGCTCGAGCCCAACACTGGGAGTAGAGATTACCAAAAAACATAAAATAAGCTTTTAAAAAAAGAGTCTAGAGGGATGTCTTGTGCAGAGGCAGAGATTCACACACTTTATAGAGCATGTGAGGGGGCTGCAAAGCAAGCTCTGACAGCATAAAGACAGAAGGACTGGTCAGTCCCAGGGATGGATCTGTTATTTAAATCACCAAGTTCAAGGAAGTGGGTCAAATTCTAGTAGGATCCAGGGGTACAAGGAAAAACCCAGGCTTTCCCTCCTATGAGTCTTTCTCCTGTGTGTTTCCTTTTTTTTTTTTTAAAGATTTTATATTTATGTAATCTCCACACCCAACATAGGGCTTGAACTCACAACCCCAAGCTCAAGAGTCACATGCTCTACTGACTGAGGCAGCCAGGTGTGCCTCGTGTGTGTCTTTTTTTTTTTTTTCAGATTATTTATTTGAGAGAGAGAGCAGGGGGAGGGGGAGAGGGAGAGAGAGAGAATCTCAAGCAGACTCCCTGCTGAGCACAGAGCCTGTCCTGGGGCTCAATCCCATGACCCTGAGATCATGACCTGAGCTGAAATCAAAAGCCAGACACCCAAGTGCCCCGTTGTGTCTCCTTTAATGCTCACACAAAACACTTCACTTCTGATCACTAAATATATGGAGGTTCCCCCCCGCCCCCGACACCAAGCAATTCTGCAACACCAGCTGGGTGTCCTACAATTTAACTCAATTCTGACACTATCTACCTAGATCCTGCAGGTTAAGGGCTCAGTCCCATAAGACTGACCCCACCCTACTTCAGATGCCAGTCACAAGTAGTGGGTCCCTAGGTTACCCACAACTACTGCCCAATTTGGCTACAATTTGGAAGTTCCCACAACTTCCTCCTCAGGTTTATTTAATTTGCTAGAGCAGCTTACAGGATTCTGGGAAATATATTTACCAGTTTATTTAAAAAAAAATATGATAAAGGATACAGATAAATAGCCAGATGAAGAGATACACAGGGTGAGGTCTGGGAGGGTCCAGAGCATAGGAGCTTTGGTCCCTGTGGAGTTGGGATATGTTCAACCTGCTGCTGGTGTGGATGTGTTCATCAACCTGGAGGCTCCCAAACACATACTATTTGGTTTTTTAAATGGTTTACTCCAGAATGAGAGAGAGAGAGAGAGCGCACAAGATCGCATTGAGGGGAGGGGCAGAGGGAGAGGGAGAGAATCTCAAGCAGACTCCCCATTGAACATGGAGCCCAATGTGGGGATCAATCCCATGACCCTGAGATCATGAATGGAGCTGAAACCAAGAGCTGGATGCCACCCAGGCACCCCACTATTGGGGTTTTATGGAGGCTTCCTCATATAGGTATGACCAATTATTAACTGCATGTCCAGCCCCTCTCCCCTCTCTGGAGAAGTGAGGGGCACGACTGAAAATTCCTAGCTTCTCATCATGGCCTTGGTCTTCCTGGTGACCATGTCCCAACCAGGAGCCATCTAGGAGCCCACCCAGAGTCACCTCAATAGAACAAAAGATGCTCCTAGTGCTCTTACCATTAGGAATTTACAAGAGTTGTTTTTTTTTTTTTAAGATTTTATTTATTTATTTGACAGTGAGAGACACAGCGAGAGAGGGAACACAAGCAGGGGGAGTGGGAGAGGGAGAAGCAGGCTTCCCGCGGAGCAGGGAGCCCGAAGTGGGGCCCCATCCCAGGACCCTGGGATCATGACCTGAGCAGAAGGCAGACGCTTAACGACTGAGCCACCCAGGCGCCCCAGGAATTTACAAGAGTTTTAAGAGTCCTGTGTCAGTGATGAAGTAAAAAATAAATATTAGAACAAGAGATGCTCCTAGTGCTATTATCACTTAGGAATTTACAAGGGTTTTAGAAGCTCTGTGCTGGGAACTGGGGGCAGAGATCAATGCATATGTTTTCTATTATCTCACACCAGGAATGTCTAGTCTGCGGGTTGGCAGAGAGTCTGGATGAGGCTTTTGTTAAAGCTGCACATGATGGAAGGAGATTCTTCCAGATTTCACAAGAGAAATAACATAATGTATAGCCCAGCATAGACAGGAAGTGGCTGGCAGGAACCACATAAGGGAGTCAGAACCCCAGAAAACTTGGTTTAAAGCTAGACACAATGTGTTCTGCCTAGTCTTAGAGATGAATTAGAGCAGAAGCAAAAAGCAGCAACAGGGACACAAGTCCTACGAAGGTGAGAGACAGGCCAGAAAACTGAGGTCCTAAGACTCATTCAAGGACCGAATGGAGGAAGAGAAATAGTATATAAACATCCCTAAGTTAATTTATAACCTTAGCATGATACCAGTATAAGTAGTCTTTTTCCCCTTCAGCTATATTTATGAATTCTCGAACTCATGTACAAAAATAAATGAGCAAACATAACAACGATAATAAAAAAAGCTCTGAAAAAGCGCAAATACATTTTTCTGTCGTTTATAAAAACATACCATAAAGCCTTTCTAATTAAAACAGTGTGATATTGGCATATGAACAGATAGGCAAATGGAACAGAACAGAAAGTCCAGATATGGATCCAAGAATATGTAAAGATTTAGTGTACGATAAAAGCGACATTTTATATCAATGGGGAAAGACATTTGTTTTAAACAAATGCTACTGGATAACTGTTTTGGAAAAAGGTTAAATTTAAATCCATAACTCCTAGCACATACCAAGTTAAATTCCAAATAGATCAGAGATTTACATATTAAGGAAGCAGAAGCAGAAGTAGCAGCAGAAAAGGAGAATAAGTGAGGAGAGGAAGGATGAGGAGGGTAGGGGGAGGAAGAAGAAGAAACCAAAAAACTGCTGAATTCATTTCTAATCTGGGCATAGAGAAATATTTCTAATGATGTCTCAAAATCCAAAATCCAAAATCTATACCCCAAGAGGAAAACATTCAAGTACAATTATGGACAGTTCATTCACAAAATACAAATGAAATTGTTAAAAAAAAAAAGTGCAGTGGAGTAAATTTAAAGATTGAATTGGCTTTATTGAATGATTCACAAATCGGCAGCATCCCATCCAACAGAATGGAGCCTCAGAGAGCTACAGAGGAAAGGTTTTGAAAAGCAAAAAGGGTGTGGGACAAGGAAGTCATAAATGAAAAAAAATCTTCTGGCAAGGTAACCTTCCTTTGGGAGACAACAGAACTTATTAGGAGCATGGCTTCATTGGTGCTGACCAGATAATTCCAGACTGACAGGTTAGGATTACATTCCTAGGGAAGGTCAAAAGTAATTAAGTCAGGTATTAAATGTTGGTATGGTGTCATGCGTTTAAGATAGGGAAATTGAAGGACTCCATAAAAATCTGCTTTTTTTTCTCCTTTACCTGCTTCTATTCTTGCTAGGACCTGCACCCTCACACCCCCACCCCCCTCTACACAGGCCTCAAAATGTCCTCCTTGTAAGGGACAAAGAGCTAATGATTTCTTTGGAATAGATAACATCTAAGGAAGGTCCAGGAGAGAATGACCAGAGGAAGCCACTGTAGAGGCTGCTTTTAGGCAAACAGGTTTGAGCGATTGTATGTTGAAAGGGCCCACAGCACCGCCCCCCCCCACCCCCCCGCCCCGCCGGCTGAATACAATCAGGTGACCCACCTCATAATACCCATAGGCCCTAACTTTCCAGTGGGCTACTTACAACTAGGCACACTTACCAAAAAAGGGAAAATGCCCTATGTGGCCATTACCTCCTCACCTTTCCCCTTTAAAAACAGCCCTCACCCACTGCCTCCTTGCAGACAGTCTCTGCTTTGCTGTCCTGCCCTCCGTTCCCTTGCGGTGTATTCATAAACTTCTGTATCCTTTGTTCTGCCTCAGGTGAGTTCTTTCATGGCCCCACCACCGGCTTCCACCCGATCTCCATCCCACATTTGGGGGCCCCCATCCGATCTGACAGACACCTCATTAGACACCATAGCCATTATATGCACATTCCAGACCATGGCAAGAGACATGTGGACACCAAGGCCCCCGGGCTCCAAGGAATAACACCTGGGCCTCCGTCTTTGTTCTGATCAGTTCCTAGATGCCTGAGGGGACACGTTCACCAGACCGCTGTACTCAGTAAAAACCCCCAGGCCCCGAACAAAAATGAGTCTCCCTCCTTTCCTTTCTGACTCTCGCGGACACACTGTATCTGCACTCTCTCTACACCTTCAATAAACTCTGCTTTCATTTCCTGCTGGCTTGTGTTTCATTTCTATCCTACATGCAGCCAGGGAACGCCATGGCTGGTCCTGCAGGAACCCCTCTGGGTCCCCAGACTTGGCCTGCTGGCATCAGGTTTAACCCAAGTGACTCACTCCATTTTGGGCCTGTTGCTTCTTCTTCTTTTAAAATTTTATTTATTATTTTTTTAAAGATTTTATTTATTTATTAGAGAGAGAATGAGAGAGAGCACGAGAGGGAAGAGGGTCAGAGGGAGAAGCAGACTCCCTGCTGAGCAGGGAGCCCGATGTGGGACTCGATCCTGGGACTCCAGGATCATGACCTGAGCCAAAGGCACTCGCTTAACAAACTGAGCCATCCAGGCGCCCTAAATTTTATTTATTTTAGAGAGAGAAAGAGAGCAAGCAGGGGGAGGGGCAGAGGGAAAGGGAGAGAATCTCAAGTAGACTCCTAGCTAAACACAGAGCTCGATGCAGGGCTCGATCTCATGACCCTGAGATCATGACCTGAGCCAAAATCAAGAGTCAGTCATTCAACCAACTGAGCCATCCAGGTGCCTCTGTTCCTTCTTTTAATTTTTAATTTTTTAAATTTTTAAAAAAATTTTAAAAAGATTTTATTTATGTCAGAGAGAGCACAAGCAGTGGGGAGTGGCAGGCAGAGCAGAAAGAGTGAGAAGCAGGCTCCCCACAGAGCAGGGAGCCCGATGTGGGACTCAATCCCAGGACCCTGAGATCATAACCTGAGCCGAAGGCAGCTGCTTAACCGACTGAGCCACCCAGGTGCCCCTCTGTTGCTTTTTAATAGAATTTAAGTATATGAAAATTTTAAGTGCATTTGTAATAAAGGAAATGCATATTACAACTATACTGCATTTCCTCTTCTGGCCATGATGCAGTTACTAAGACTACGCTTGCTGAACTCGTAAAAAACTATAAAACTAGACAGAACATATGAAAAAATGTTTCCAACTGGGTACAACAGGCAGTTCAGACCTGTGATCCCTGAAAAAAAGCACCTTCTATGCCACAGCACAGGGGAGGAAGAGTCCAAACAGACCATAGCAGGCTCTCTAAGATGAGGACACAAAGATTTGAATTCAAGGAGGCAGAGGTAGCTGGGATTTGGGTAGCAGAATCCTAGGGAGCCAGAAGCTACACAGATAAAATCTCTAGAAATTTCTATAACGGGTCCTCTTGAGTCTGTTCCTAGTAGAATCAATGCCAGGCAAAGAACGAACAGGAAACTGTAAGCTGAATAATTCTCAGAGGTCACACAGAGCTGGGAGATGCTCATGTCCTGACTGCCATAATTAGTGAAAGTATTAAACTAGCCCTAGAGGACATCAAGATTTGCTCAAGCTTTCAAGCCAAGGTCAGCTCTTCTTAGGGTGAACTCATCTTTACAAAGCTTCAAAATAAGCCTTGAGTTAAGCTAATCTGAAAGTAATTTGAACTGTCTTAAAGAAAAAAAAAACATTTTATTCTGGTAAAATATATATAACATAAAATTTAACTTTTTAATCATTTGTGAGTGGACAGTTCAGTGGCATTAGGACATTCATATTGTGTGCAATGATCACCACAATCCATCTCCAGAACTTTTTTCATCTTTCCAAGCTGAAATTCTGTCCCCATTAAACATCAACTCTCCATTTCCCCCTCCCCTCAGCCCCTAGCAACTGCCCTTGTACTCTCTGTCTCTACGAATTTGACTACTCTAGGTCTCTCACATAAGTGGACTCATGCAATATTTGTCCTTGTCTGTCAGGCCTATTTCACTTAGCATCATCTACTCAAGGTTCATTCATGTTGTAGCATTTGTCAGAATTTCCTTCCTATTTAAAGCTGAAAAATACTCCATTCTATGGATATACCACAATTTGTTTATCCATTCATTTGTCCAGGACATTTGGCTTGCTTCTGCCTTTTGGCTGTTCTGAGTAGGCTATTGTGAACACGGGTGTACAAATATCTGTTTGAGTCACACTGCTTTCATTTCTTTGGGGTATTAACCCCGAGGAGGGATTTCTGGATCATATGGGTTCTAATGCTTTTAAAGGAAAACAACAAACTCTGGCATGCAATGTAAAATTTATTAATGTCTAGCACTCAATCAAAAATCAATAGGTATGTAAAGTAGCAGGAAAATGTAATCCAAAACTAGGAAAATAATCAGTCAATAGAAACAGATCCAAAAATGATAGACATTATGGAGTCGGGAGACAAGCTTTAAGTAGAGTGGAGTGCAGGGATCTCATGACCCTGAGATCATGACCTGGGCTGAGATCAAGAGTCAGGAATCGGATGCTTAACTGACTGAGCCACCCAGGTGCCCCAGGAGACATGGACTTTAAAATAATTATGCTTGGGGGGGGCCGCCTGGGTGGCTCAGTCATTAGGCGTCTGCCTTCAGCTCAGGTCATGATCCCAGGGTCCTGGGATCAAGCCCCGCATCGGGTTCCCTGTTCAGCAGGAAGCCTGCTTCTCCCTCTCCCACTCTCCCTGCTTGTGTTCCCTCTCTCGCTGTGTCTCTCTTTGTCAAATAAATAAATAAAATCTTAAAAAAAACAAACAAAACCCAAATAGAACTTCTAGAGATAAAACACACACACACACACACACACACACACACACACACACACACACAGGGGCGCCTGGGTGGCTCAGTCAGTTAAGCAACTGCCTTCAGCTCAGGTCATGATCCCAGGGTCCTGGGATCCAGCCCCATGTCGGGCTCCCTGCTCAGCCAGGAGCCTGCTTCTCCCTCTCCCTCTGCCACCACCCCCCACTTGTGATCTCTCTCTGTCAAATAAATAAATAAAATCTTTAAAGAAAATCTAAAAAAAAAAAACAACACCCCAAAAAACAAACCAAATATCAGAAAGAATCAGTCAGCTTCAAGAGTAGCAGTGGAAACTATTGCTTGTCGGATTTACGGTTAGTGATCTCCTCCCTGTAGTGGTCCTTATCTCAAGCACTGGGAGGATGAAGATTCTTCTTTTCCTTTCCCAGTGTTTTAGTACAGCTCTTTAGCCTCCTGCTCCATGTAGCTTCAGCTACCAGTAAACATCCTGAGACGGAAACTACCTCTGAATTTGAGGCCCCCAAGTTTCCAATGTTACCATGGCACAGCATAATTTTTCAAAAGCTCAACTGGTTTTTCCTGTGTGAGATCAGCAGCCCTTTGCTTGAACCAAGCCCTAAATACTTTTTTTTTAAAAAGATTTTTATTTATTTATTTGACAGAGAGAGAGACAGTGAGAGAGGGAACACAAGCAGGGAGAGTGGGGGAGGGAGAAGCAGGCTTCCCACTGAGCAGTGAGCCCGATGTGGGGCTCCATCCCAGGACTCCGGGATCATGACCTGAGCCAAAGGCAGATGCCCAATGACTAAACCACCCAGGCACCCCCCCAAGCCCTAAATACTTTGAGTGACATTTAAATGTGGAATATTTGAAATTTAACAGTGCCTGGAACATTGTAGGCCCTCAATAAATTTTTTTTTAAAGATTTTATTTATTTATTTGAGAGAGAGAGCAGGAGTGGGGAGAGAGAAGCAGACTCCCCGCTGAGCAGGGCTGGATGCCAGGACCCTGGGATCATGACCTGAGCTGAAGGCAGATGCTTAACTGACTGAGCCACCCAGGCGCCCCGACCCTCAATAAGTATTAATTGAATGAATTTCATTTTATTTCCTGATTCTCTTAATTGTCTTTTGGAAGTTCAAACTGCTGCAACACTGAGTCAATGAATATCTGCGGTCATCTAACGATGTTTAGAAAACTGAAGGTTTTCTCCCTAATGCTTTAGGAACATTTAATGTGGCCTGGCATTGTTCTAAGCATTTTACATACATTAACTCATTTAATACAGTAGAAAATGAGCAGAAAGTGGCCACTCTTCTCTGTACTTCCCCCTTACCTATGGAGGGATACATTCCAAGACCCTCAGTTGATGCCTGAAACTGTGGATAGTACCAAACCTTACATATACTATGCTTTTTCTATACTTACACGTTTATGATAGAGTTTCACTTATAAATTAGGTATGGTAAGAGATTAACAACAATAAAATAGAACAATTATAACAATATACTGTAATAAAAGTTATGTGAATGTGGTCTCTCCTTCAAAATAGCTTATTGTCCTGTACTCACCCTTCTTCTTGTGATGATAGATGATAAAATGCCTATGCGATGAGATGAAGTGAGGTGAATAATGGAGGCATCGTGAGGTAGTGTTAGGCTACTATTGACCTTCTCAGGATATGTCAGAAGGAGGATCATCTGCTTCTGGACCATGATTGACCTCGGGTAACTGAAACTGTGGAAAGTAAAACAGAGGATAAGGGGGTGCTACACCTCAGAACAACCCTATAAAATTCATAGTCCCAGTCTCCTCATTTTACATGTACGGAAACTAACATATAGAAGAGTGAACTAGTTTGTCCCAGGTCAAACAACTAGTATGATACTGGCAAAACAAACACCCTATCCCTCTCTCGCCCTCTCCTTCTTTCTCTGTTTCTAGTATTTTGGCCCATGGAAATCAAGACTTAAAGGGAGATTTCACACAAGGGTTTTTCTTAATCTGTTACTTTTTTTTTCTTTGCTAAACAGGGAATCCTATCAAATCCTCCTATCAGGGGGGCCTGGGTGCCCCAGGCGTTAAGCGTCTGCCTTCGGCTCATGTCATGATCCCGGGGCCCTCGGATCGAGCCCCGCATCCGGCTCCCTGCTCTACGGGGAGCCTGCTTCTCCCTCTCCCACTCCCCCTGCCTGTGTTCCCTCTCTCACTGTCTCTCTCTGTCAAATAAATAAAATCTTAAAACAAACAAATCCTATAAATTACAACTCATTGCCACTGATAACTAGTCCTATGTTGCTTTATTTTAAGATTTTATTTATTTATTTGACAGAGAGATAGCGAGAGCAGGAACACAAGCAGGGGGAGTGGCAGGCAGAGGGAGAAGCAGACACCCCGCTGAGCTGGGAGCCCGATGCGGGGCTCGATCCTAGGACCCTGGGATCATGACCTGAGCTGAAGGCAGACGCTTAACGACTGAGCCACCCAGGCACCCCTATGTTAGTTTGTTTAAATAGCATTCACGTAATTTCTGAATAACATAATTTCAGATAAATAGCTATTTTTCATATTTTTATGTTAAGTAACACAGATATGTATAATCATTCATTATATTCAACGTACTATGTTATTCGTCTGGTAGGACTGAGTCCAGGGTTAGCTCTCCAAAAAGTTGGTCACTCTACACTCAAAAGAGGAGCTTTTTTAAAAATACCCAGTTGCACGAGGGCCCACTCTTAGAAATTCTGATCCAACTGGTGTGGAAAACGAGCGTCTCAGTGGCAGAGTTAAAGTCTTCAGATGATTTTTCTTACTGGAGATTGCGCACTGCTCGGCTGGGCGGGAAGCGGCCGGGGCGGGGCCTTGAAGTCACGTGGCCCAGCCGGCGCGCTGCGCGGCCGTTGATTGGCCCCGACCTGAGCGGCGGGTGCGTGAGACGAGAGGCCGCCGCTCTCCTAACCCGACCAAAGAGTTCCGAAGCCTCCGCTCTTCCTAGAGGGTACACGGGCGGAGACGCTGGGCTCCACGCGCGCGGGTGAGGGCGGGCGAGTGGCGGGGATTTCTTCCGCGTTCGCGCCCTCGGGTAGGGGGTGGTCATCGGAGGGGCGCGGACCGCAGCGCGGGTCCGGTCGGGAACCTCGAGAGGGGAGCCCGGCCCCTAGGGCCGCAGCAGGTGGATACTGAGAACTTCCTGGCGGAGGTGGCGCGGCGGAGGGTCGGAGGTGCGGAGCAGGTGTGGGGAGAGAGGAGCTAGTGTGATGCGAGGGGTGGGTGGCGCGGGAGAAACCCCGGCGGCCCCGCCACGGCAGGGTCCGGGTTCGAGAGACCCTCAGGGGAGGTCGCAGGGCATTTACGGAGCGTCTTCCTGAAGATGTCAACTTGTGAATATTTTCCGTGGTGTCAGGTCTTCAGCGGTAGGGAAGAACAAGTCCGATGAATGAATGGTTGGTGAATACTGTGGTTTGGTTTCGTTATAGGGGAAAAGGAGATGTGATTTAACGTTTCAGGAGTTCAGGTTATTGTGAAGTGGCGTTTTGGATTCTCACTTCCGATTGCACCATGCTCACGGTAGACAGTATCATTTAGTTAATGAAAGGGTTGAGGTCCCTTCCCCAATCTTGAAGCCCTTGGTCAGGACATTTTTTGGAGTGCCTCCTTGCTTAAAAGCCAGAGCATCTTCCAAATAATGGTTTTAAGGAACGTGAATGGTTCGAGAGACTTTCTTACAAATGCACTCACAGAAAACAAGGTTCACCCCTGGCCAGAAAAGCACAAGAAAAGAATGAAAATCACCTGTATCCCATCACTTGTGTACTTCCCGAGAGTAACGATGTTGAGTTTATAATGATCCAGAAAAACCAAAGTGGAGACCACAGTTTGGGTATACCCCTAGCCAACCACCCTTAGCTGTGGAATCAAAACTTGAACTGTCCTAATTTCCCCAAATGCTGACTCTTCTAGGAAACTTAAGCTGTCTTCATGTCATGTTGACCTTGTAGCTTCCTGGCCAATCAGCTAAAAACAAGTAAACTTGTACAGTGCTTCTATTCTAAAAGGGTTGTAAGTTTCTAGTAAACAGTCACAATAGAAAACAAGGTACTTCCTCATTTCGTGTGTAGGGGTGGAGAAATAACCTTCTTTCTCCATTCTCAGCTGAGATCCCGGCAATAAAAGATTAAGAGAAAAACGAGTTTATTAACATGTATAGGTGGGAAATAACCACGGAAAAATGAGTAACTCCTGGAGTGGCTTAGAATTCAGGCTTAAATACCCTCTTAATAGGGAAAGGGGAGAGAGGATGTAGGCCTCTTAGAGGAGAGTAAATGAATTTTAGGAAAGATGAATGGGTCCCTAGAAGAGGAGACAGGAGGTCCGATGGTTTAGGATAGTTTGGGTGTGGTGTCAACAACATCTAGTCTCATCTCCTGGAGGGAAATTTATGACAATTGAGTTCCTTTTCGAGGATCGGTCTTTAGGCAGATAAGGGGAGCTCAGAGAAAGCCTTTCTCTGTGTTTGCCGCTTTTCAAGTGCCCACAGCTCAAAATAATCTTGGGGTGGCATATTCTGCTACCCCTCACGCCTTATGAACTAAGTGGTGGCTGCTGAGAGCTCAGTGTCTTCATGCTTTTGGTTTTGAAGTCTTGTTTGCTGTGTGTTTCTCAATAAATATTCATATCAAGTAAAGCTCTCTGAATATTCTTTTGACAATGGTTGCTTCTGTGTCTATGATAGGTAGACTGAAATCTTTAACTGCCCTAAAGTCATTTTTATACTCTCTGAGCTGATCCTGTAGGATGTAGAAATACATGACCCCTACCCCCCACAACGAGAACAAACAAAGGCTCTTCATTCAGATCCTGCTATATAGCAAGGGCGTGAGCCACCATTGCTTGTTTGGCAGAGACTCAAAGGCAGGCAGGGGAAAGCTTTATGGTGGGGAAAAAAAGGAAAGCTCAGATGTGCCCATTTTGGAGGTTGTTGGCTTGGGAAAGCTGGAGGTTAATAAATAGAAGCAGAACATCCTATGTGGTTGGGTAGGGGAGTGTATTTGGCTTTCTCTGCTGGTCCTAAATTGTAGGAAGCAAGTCAGAATTAAGTATAAGTTGGCCATTATTGACCCGATGTTGGTTTGGGGCTGATTGCCAAATGGGGTGTGATTTGGATTCTGGGCTGGTGGCTGCAGGTTGTGGGCCAGAGTTCTGTTCTTATCTATGGTCTTGTCCCTTTGTGTATGCAGTCTTTCAATGAGGTGCTACAGAACATATTCTAGGGAGAAGGGGAGGGCAGGGCCCTGGGATAAAGCTTTGGAAATTGAGCCAACTTCAGAAGTTCCTAAAAAAGACTATTCTAGCAGCTTCTTTCATTTTATCCCCTATTTCAGCACCAAACACCGTGACTGTATCCTAGCTCAGGTGTGTTGGCCCTGTTGGAATTCCCTGTCCCAGGGCTGCCTGGTGAGAGAGCCTTAAATTGGGACTGGCCTTTACTCATTATCTTTTTTCCTCCTTCAGTCCAGCCTGATGGCGGCAATCCTGCCCCATCTCGGAGACCAGGACTTGGAAGCTGTATTCCTGACAGCTGGGTGGAAGGTGAGCTGGGCTCTTCCTCCCCTTCCTCAGGGTAGTCCTGCAGCCAGGCAGTGGCTTTGACTCCTTTGTTCAGGTTGAGCCATCTTTATTAATTTGGGGATTTTTTTCCTTCTTGGAAAGTGTGCTGTTAAGGAGCTTGAACTCTGGGGTCAGACAGGTTCAAATCCAGGCTTTGTTGTAGATGTTTTACCTTCAGCAAGTTACATAAGCTCCCTGGGCCTCAGTTTACTTATCTGTAAAGGGGATGATACCACTTATCCCAAAGAGTTATGAGAATTAAGTGAGGCACTTGGTGAAATAGGTAAATAATACTTTACATAGTATCTAGTTCTGTTTTAAGCACTCTCCAATTTTAGATACTGTTACCATAGTTGCTCATTGTTTCTGTCAGTGAGTGTTACTATGTACCAGATACTATCCTTTGTGTGGGGAGATAAACTCTCCCTAAAGGAGTTTACAGGGGTTTTTTTTTTGGATATGTAAACAAACTCTTGCATTACAGAGATAAATTCTGATCTGGGAGTACTAAAGGGCATAAGGGAAGCTTAGTTATTGAATTTGCAACATCATGGAGGTTGATTCTAAAAAGTTGCATTTAAAAGTAAGGAGACAAGTTAGGAAGCCATCCTAACAATTTTCTTTTTTTTTTTTTTTTTTTTTTTTTTTTTAAAGATTTTATTTATTTATTTGAGAGAGAGAGAGAATGAGATAGAGAGCATGAGAGGCAAGAGGTTCACAGGGAGAAGCAGACTCCCTGCTCAGCAGGGAGCCCGATGTGGGACTCGATCCCGGGACTCCAGGATCATGACCCGAGCCGAAGGCAGTCGATTAACCAACTGAGCCACCCAGGCGCCCCCATCCTAACAATTTTCAAAGAAAGGTCGGACACGGGCGCCTGGGTGGCTCAGTTGGTTAAGCGACTGCCTTCGGCTCAGGTCATGATCCCGGAGTCCCGGGATCGAGTCCCACGTCGGGCTCCCTGCTCAGCGGGTAGTCTGCTTCTCCCTCTGACCCTACCCCCTCTTGGACTCTCTCTCTCTCACTCTCTCTCTCTCTCAAATAAATAAATAAATAAAATCTTAAAAAAAAAAAAAAGAAAGGTCGGACAGGAGGGAGGGAAGTTGAGTTATTGCAGTTTGACTGCCTTGCTCCAGCATGTCCGCACTTTCTGAGGAGTCCCGAAGCTCTGCCAAGTAGGTGGGGGCAGGGATGCCTTAGAGCAGTTGCAGAGGTGTGATGAGGCTTAAACCAGACAGTGGCTTACGCAGCGACTGGAAGTGTGTGTAGTTTTCTCCTGGGAACTTGTCCCTTGAGGGAAGGTTAGAAAACAGAAACCAGAGGGGAAGGCAGGCACAGGAATGTCTTTTTAAAGATAGGAGAGGTTTTGGGGCATCTGGGTGGCTCAGTTGGTTGAGCTTCTGCCTTCAGCTCATGTCATGATCCCAGGGTCCTGGGATCGAGTTCTGAAATCGAGCCCTGCATTGGGCTCCCTGTGCAATGGAGAGACTGCTTCTCCCTCTGCCTCTGCCACTTCCCCTGGCTTGTGCTCTATCTCAAGTAAATAAAAAAAACTCTTAAAAAAAAAAAGATAGGAGAGGTTTTGGCATTTTTGCTGATGAAGGGGAAGGAGGGAGGGGAGAAGTGAGTGTTTAGGAAAAACACTCCTGTGTTTCTCTGCTTTCTACTTTCAAGCCACACTTCACTTCGGACACCAGACATGTTGGGGTTTGTCCCACACATCAGGCAATTCTGTGACACCAGTGGGGTGGGGTTGGGGGCTGCAATTTAACTCAGTTTTGACACTCTCTACCTGGAGTTAGCATCAGACCCCACAGGGTAAGGGCTCAGTCCCCTGAGACTGCCCCTCCCCCCACTTCTGCCACCAGCCAATTGCGAGTCCAGGTTGTCACCTGTACCTTGACTGGCTGTGTATTTGGAGGTTCCCATGACCCCCTCCGTGGGTTCGATTAATTTGCTTAGAGTGGCTCAAAGAACTCAAGAACACAGTTTACTTTTACTAGATTTTACTAGGTTTATTATAAAAGGCTGTAACTCAGGAACGGCCAGACAGAAGAGGGGCTCAGAGCTTCCGTGTTCTGAGTGTGCCATGCTCCCAGCACTCCATGTGCTCATTAGCCCTGAAGCTGTCTGAACCCTATCCTTTTGGGTTTTTATAGAGGCTCATTACATGGGCTTGATTGAATAAATCATTGCCCTTTCGTGACTGATTTGACCTCCCGCCCCTCTCCCTCCTCTGAATTGGGGGGTTCATACCCTCTAACCACATGGTTGGTTCCCTTGGCAACAAGCCTGCCATCCTTGGGGCCTTTCCAAAGATCACCTCATTAACGTAAACTCAGGTGTGGCGAAAAGAATTTGTGATGACTAAGGAGACACTCCTTTCTTTCTCTTTCATGACTCTGGAGCTATTTCAGAAACCAAGGACAGAAGGCCAAATATGAAGAGATGCTCCTGCTCTTATCCCTTAGGAATTCCAAGAGTTTTAGGAGCTCTGTGCCAGAAATGAGGATGAAGATTAAATATATATATATATATATTTTAAAGATTTTATTTATTAGAGCATGCGCACGGGGGGAGAGGAGAGGCAGGGGGAGAGGGAAGAGGGTGAGAAGCGTACTCCCCGCTCAGCAGGGAGCCTGGCTCTATCCCAGGATCCCGAGGTCATGACCTGAGCCGAAGGCAGTCAGTTAACGAGTTAACCGACTGAGCCACCCAGGTGCCTCTAAATACATATTTCTTGTTAACAATCACAGTATCACAGGGGAAAGAGAGTAAAGATATGGAAGAGTCCTCGTCATTGGATTAAGACCCTGGGGGAGGGGCGCCTGGGTGGCTCAGTTGGTTAAGCGACTGCTCAGGTCATGATCCTGGAGTCCCGGGATTGAGTCCCGCATCGGGCTCCCTGCTCAGCAAGGAGTCTGCTTCTCCCTCTGACCCTCCCCGCTCTCATGTGCTCTCTCTCTCTCTCTCTCATTCTCACTCTCTCAAAATAAATAAATAAATCTTTAAAAAAAAAAAAAAGACCCTGGGGGAGACACAAGGGAATGGAAGCAGAGGCAGAGCGGAGGGATGGCTCGGAGAACAGCTGCTTTCCCCGAGGGAACAGAGAAAGGGATGAGTGAGAACATAGGTAATGCCTGGAGGGGATGGTGGGGAAGTGAGAGGAATTAGGGAGCATGTGCTCTGGGGGCTCTTTCCTGGGACATCACCGGCAGTGACTTCTGGAAGGGAGTGGTGAGGTGAACCACATGCCCTCCTAGGCTCCTCTGAGTACCTCCCACTGGATCGTTACCGTGTTGACTCCAGCTTTCCCCCTGGATGGTCCGTTCCCTAAGCGGGACCAGGGCTGCTATAGAATCATACAGGTTGTGCAGGTAGCAACTCCAGGGGCCCCCATTCACACAGCTGTGATGTAAATGGTGTCCTGTAGGTGTGAGCTGTGCACAGCCTGAACAGTTATATCCTGTGACCTCAGCAGGACTGGACCCTTTATTGCTGGCCTATGGCTTGAAAGCTAACAACTTATTGGTGCCCAGTGTTTCTTGAAAGAATGAGGGTGGGAAAGGTACAGAAGACCCTGGGGAGTAATAGGAGGGTGAGAGTTTGGGGCAACATTAAAGGCCATACGATTGCATGTATAGGGATTACTCTGTGGGAGATTAAGCCATTTTATTCCCCAGCGCTTACTCACGCTCATGCTTACGCTCACGTAGCATCAGAGAATGTCAGCTGAGGAGACCCACAGGACCGCTGTGGTAGGAGGAGGACGTTTGGGATGGGGGTAGGAGGGAGCTCGACATGGTAACTCTGGAAGCCGGGCTCGGCCGGGAGGAAAGAAGGGCCCTGTAATTTGGGAATTCCGGTATCTGTTTCCTGAGGGGTGGTAGTGGCATTTCCTATTACGGGATCGCCCTTTCCCTGCTCCGATAGCCCCTCAGGCTACACAGTTTCTCCTAAGGGACGGGAGTGTGGTGGGCAGACACCGGGCCTCTGCTCCAAGGGCTGCAGTACTGGGAGGCACCTTCTGTTCTCCGCCCACTTGAGTTGAACACAATTGCAAATGGAAACTTCTGCCGTATAGATTGTACTAAACAGTCTCTGTTTGCCCACCTTTGATGTATGCTTCACCCTCCCCCACTTTGGTCTGTGCCCTCGGAGGCTGACCTTTATACACCATCAATGGGTTCTCTTGCCTTCTGGCTTCCAGTTGGCTTTTGGCAATGGGGTGGAGAGGGTCAGGGGACCAGAAACCTGGAGGAAAGTGGTATTGGGTTTTATTCCCACGGCTCCCGGCCTGCTGGGCTGTGGGATGACAGTGACCACATGGCCCCAGTCTTGCTTCCTCTCCAACAACTTTCTGGATTCCAATAACCCCTCCCCTACCTTCTTCCCCCCTTCAGACACGGTGGGTGATTGTTCCCCGTGAGAGCCCGCCTTGTTGGTTTCCATGAAGCACCTTCCTTTGTGAATAGCCTGCGTGCTAACTTATCTTCAGTGACCTCCTTGAATGCGCCATCTCTTTCCTAGGGGACCCGGGACAGAAACATATTCCGTGTTAAAGGTAGTATTGTATAAGAGCAGAGTCAGCAAACTGACCTGGAGCTGGTAGTCAAGTTTTACTGGAACACAGCCGTGCCCATTCACTTACCCGTTGTTCCTGGCTGCTTTTGTGCAGAATAATCATAGCAGAGACCAAATTGCCTGGGAAGCCTGAAAAATTTACCGTCTGGCCCTTTACAGAAAAAGTGTGTCTACTCTGTAGTAGAGAAGAATGAATGAACTTGGCCGAGTCACTTGACCACCTCAAACCTCACCTGTAGAATAATAGTGGTAGCTCACAAAGTTATTGTAAGAATTGAGCCTATAATCAGTCTCTGTTTTCAGGAGTTGCTGTCCTTTGAGGATGTGGCTATGTACTTCACCAGAGAAGAGTGGAACAAACTTGAGTGGGCTCAGAAGGACCTCTACAGAGATGTGATGCTGGAGAATTACAGAAACATGATCTTGTTGGGTAATGACGTGCGGCTTGAAGATTTGGCTCTGAGTGTCTACACAAGTCCTCAGTCCCTTACGTGCAATTCCAAAATCAGAGAAACTTGGAAAACTAGTTGTTTTTTCATAATCCATTTGGCGGCAAGACCCAACCTGTGAAGTCCTCAGGTGGTAAAACCTGATCTCTTCCTACAGGAAGCTATGTCGCATCCTTATTTTTCCCACTTGGTCTTTGTTTTTGTTTTTCCCACTTGGTCTTTGTATCTATCTATTTAGCATCAGAAATATCAATGTGTTTGATTAAGCGTACAGCTCCAACCCCTGTTGGGGGCGGTATGTAATAGAAAATATACACACCAAGTTGCCTTTCTAAAATCTGGAGAAAAATCTGAATCCTGAAACACGTCTGGCCTCAAGGTTTTCAAATAAGGGATTGTACACAAAGAATAGTTTCCTTTTGTTTTAGAGGTCAGAGACGCTTAATCCACTCCCACCCCGATCCACATCCTCCACATCTGTAGAGCCTGTATGAGCTGAAAAGATTATGGCTGATTTGGATTCCAAAGGTTAGGTTCTTTTTCTCTGTCTTCTCTCTGGAAATGGGTTCCTTCCTTGTTGGCAGCATCACCAGGTATCCAGGAAACGACTCTTAACTGACTTCATTTCTGAACCTTCACTGCTTCTCTCCTTGGGGAGCCTGCCTTTGTCTTATTCCAGTGCAGAGTTTCCTCCTGTGGGCGTTTCCTCCACAAATAGCTTTCTTTCTGGGGCCACAGCTTTGACCCCCACACTGACACTCTTGCCACAGTCTTAACCACCTCTTGTGGGATTGTCCGCCCACCTCTGCAGTTTTTGATGTCTGTTTTCCTTATAAAAGCATTACAAGAGCAGACTTGAATACATAGAAGGTACAGGAAATTATGACAGGGAGGGGAGAACATTCAAGGATAACACTGTTCATATTTTGGAATAGTTCCTTCTAGTTTTTCTCCCCCTTAAAAAATGTGGCTGAACATATCCTTCATATAATTCTGTAATTCCTTTAAATCTTAACATTACAATATCAGCATTTTCCCTGTGCTATTAAAAGCCCCCATAAATATAGTAAATGACCATAATGTGATTCTATTGTATGATCTATAATATTTAACCATTTTCCCATTTGGGGATATTTAGTTTGGCTTTTGTTGTTGTTGTTGGCTTGCTTATGAATTTATCATTTTCTATATTCTCATGTTCTAGTGGATGTTTCTGACCATAAATCCTTATATAAATTTGTGACTATTCCCCAAGATACAGAATTTTGGTGTTAAAGGGTATGGGTACTTTCAAGTCTCTTTGTATTACCCAATGACTTTTCAATAACAGAGTAGGAAATAAAAATCCTCTGCAGGCCCACTGCCCAGAAATGATCCCCGTTAACATTTTGGTTGGACTTTTTCCTCGTCTTTTCATATATGTGTATACTTATGTACATACACACACACATGCATAGTTTTTAAGAACAAAATTTGGATCGTACTTCACATGAGTTTTGCATTCGGCTTTATAACACATAGGGAACATTTTCCCATTTCAATATTCTTGAACACATGGATTTTTAGTATCTGCCTAATACTTTTGCCTTCACTGCATTCACATGCTACGCTGTAGACATTGCCCTGTTGATGTTTACTTTATTTCCAGCTGTGCGCTGGTACAACTCTGCTGAGCGGCTCTGATCCATTCATCTTGGCCCCAGTTGTTCCATAGACTCTAAGAGTGAAATGACCACATCTAAGGCTGCGATGATTGTTGAGGCTTTCCATAAAGATTGTCAGATTGTGCCAAATTCTATTCCCACCAGCCCTTTTGATTATTGTCCTTATCTGTTTGCCACTGTAGACCCAAGGGGGTTAAGCTGAGGTCTAGGTCATCTCTCCGTAACTCACTAACCACATCCCATTTACTTCTCCATGAGTAGGATTTCAGTTTCCCAAACCTGAGGTGATCTGCCTGCTGGAGCAGTGGGAAGAACCATGGATCCTGGATCTACCAAGAGCTGGGACTAGGAAGGCTTCCAGTAGTGCTTGCCCAGGTGGGTGAGGAGAAGGCCCAGTCGAGTGGAAATCCTGAGGAGGCAGGAAAGCCACATTAATGAAGCCCCTTGTGTTGCCCCAGAGATTGAGCCAGGGGTTTGGTGTATCTCCTCCCACTTTTTCATCCCTGCTGCCCTCTGAAAGTAGTACATGTGACCATTAGCACTATTTTCCAGATGAAGAAACTAAAAGATTCAGGGGCTCCTGGCTGGCTTAGTCGGGTGGAGCGTGCAAATCTTGATCTTGGGGTCATGAGTTTCAGCCCCACGTTAGGTGTCGATTACTTAAAAATGAATAAGTAAACTTTGAAAAGATTCAGGTATCTGTCACACAGTAGATTAATAGTTCGGATTCGATTTCAAGTCTGCAAAGCTCAGCCTCATTCCATTGCAGTAGAATGCTTCTCTGAAGCAGCCGGTCTGACAGTTCTTATGCCAAACTAGATATTCTTTATTCTACCCTCGTTACTTATCCTTCCTCTCTGTTTTCTCTTGTTCCTTTGCTTTCCATAGTCCCACAGTGTTTCTTGATGTACCTGCTTTTTCCTACTTACTATGTCCTGATTGCTGCTTCTACCTTCTTCCATATCCTCTGCTCCAGAGTTTATCAGCCTCTGCTCTATTGACGTGCTGGGCTGGATAATTCTTCATTGTGGGGAGCTGTCCTGTGTATTGTAGGATGTTTAGCTCTGCCCACTTGATTTGAGTAGCACCACCCCAGTTGTGACCACCAAAGGTGTCTCCAGACATTGCCAGCTGTCCCCCAGGAGGCAGAATCACCCCTGGTTGAGAACCACTGCTGTATTCCCTTGGCTTTTGTGCCTACTTCCGTCTGGTTCCTTTCCTATTCTGTCTTACACTCCCCATTTTAAGGAGTTGTTTCTCCCAGAACTATTGAAAACCTGCTTATCGAGAAAGTATAAGATGCTCCCTCTCCTACATTACATCACACTACTGAGTACCCAGAGTAAGTTACTTTTCCGGTAGTCGTGATGGGTTTATGCGATTCTCACTTCTCGGGCACACACTTGGGCATTTATCTGTCGGCTAGTTGATGTCCAGAACTTTTTCTGCTATTGAAGCCGGGAGCCCTGTGAAAATCAGAGTTTTGGCCTCTTTAGCCGGATGATGTAACTAAGCAGGCACTTCGTAGCTTCATTTGGGTGTCTGATAGCACACACAGTTGGCTTCTCTCTTTTTTTTCCTTCTGCAGTGCACAGGTCATTTCTGTGTTTTCTTTTTATTGGGCTAGGTTCTGAAGCCAGATGCAAGATGAAAAAGCCAACTCCAAAGCAGAAAATTTCTGAAGATTTAGAGTCGTCAGTGGTGAAGCAGACAACAGCCAACAGATCTGCAGAAGAGTTACATAAATGTAATGAATTGGTGGACATTTACAGACTTGCATTCCCCACTCTTGGTGATGAATGCCACAAGGACTTCCTTCAAAACCTCCAACTTACTCAAGATCACAGTGCTCAAATAAGGAAGAAGCAGGGCAAATGTGAGGAGTATGGAAAACCTTTCAGTCAGAGATCGTTGCTTTTGCGGCATAAGCAAATTCTTACAAACGCAAAATCTTATGAATGCAGTGAATGTGGAAGAGTCTTCAGGCGTCAGGCAAATTTCATTCGACATCAAAGAATTCACACATCAGAGGATCCCTTTGAATGTGACATATGCGGGCAAGCCTTCAAACATAAGTCTACTCTTCTTGTCCATAAACAGTGTCACCCTCAAAAAAAGCCATATAAGTGTCATGACTGTGGAAAATTTTTCCGTCAGATGGCATATCTTATTGAACATAAGAGGATCCATACCAAAGAAAAACCCTATAAATGTAGTGAGTGCGAAAAAACGTTTAGTCAGAATTCAACCCTTATTCGACATCAGTTAACCCACAGTGGAGAAAAACCCCATAAATGTCTCGAATGTGGAAAGGCCTTCGGTCGGCATTCGACCCTTCTGAGCCATCAACAGATTCATACTAAACAAAACACTCACAAATGCAGCGAATGTGGAGAGTCCTTTAGCCGGAATGTGGATCTCATTCAGCATCAAAGAACCCACACCAAGGAGGAATTTTTTGAATGTAGAGAATGTGGAAAAACTTTTAGTTTTAAGGCAAATCTTCATCGCCATGAGGTCATTCATACTGGAGAGAGACCCTACAGATGTGACAAATGTGGAAAATCTTTCATCTGGCGCACAAGCTTTATCAAGCATCAGGGTACTCACAGAGAACAGATATCAATGTGATACTAACTGGAAAAAGACCATTTAAAGATGAGAACTTACCACTCTTGTAATTATGTGTAACTTCATTGTTTTATGAAAACTCATAAACAGGAATTGAAGTGGTTTTGCTGTGGGGACCCTCTTTTTGTAGCTAAGCCTTCTTGCTGGAGTCAAGAATTACTAGAACATGTGGGGCGCCTGGGTGGCTCAGTCGTTAAGTGTCTGCCTTCGGCTCAGGTCATGATGCCAGGGTCCTGGGATCGAGCCCCGCATCGGGCTCCCTGCTCCGTGGGAAGCCTGCTTCTCCCTCTCCCGCTCCCCCTGCTGGTGTGCACTTTCTGGCTGTCTTTTCTCTCTGTCAAATAAATTAAATCTTAAAAAAAAAAAAAAAGAATTAATAGAACATGTAATAGGCTGTCATGTTCAGTCTCCCTTGAGCTCCTCATACCTTCATTGTCCCAAGTCCAGGTGGAAGGGAGCCATAAAAACTTTGTGGTTCCCTAGGCTGGAGACCATTTGATGGATTATGAACGATGTAGGAATACTTTTATTTCCTGTACAACTGGGGGAAAAATGTTTTTAAGGCAAAGAAAGAATGTGAAAAGATACTTTTCTTGGTTGTATGTAGAAAAATTACCTGATACTACATTGACTTTTTAAAAGTAAAATAAGGGCTACTCTCAAGTAACTATTAAGAATTACTAAAATTTGGGCGCCTGGCTGAGGCATCGTGAGTTCAAGCCCCACTTTGGGTGTGGAGCCTGCTTTTAAAAAATTACTAAAATGTACCCAGAAACTAAAATTAGCGTGCTACTAGATTTCTACTCGGAGTTCTAAGTCAACTGTTACCAGGTGCTGTTGGCCTGCCTGTCCTGTGCTTACTCCCTCTGTTGGGCTTCATCTGACTTGCACTGTGTGTCTCGGCCTGCAGGCTTTTTCTAAAACCACAGAAGGCCACTGCTCTGTAGGGTAACTACATCGTGGGAGCAGGCCTCAACTAATGCTTGATGGGAATTTCACAAATAGGATCCTCTCCCCTTGGGTGGAATATCTCTGAAGCATGTGTTTTACACTTGTTTTCGGTCTTGCCATGGGATTACACAGTCACTCACCTTGGCAGCTGCTTTATTAGCAGTCTTCCCTGCTCTGTCTCTTCTATACTCCCCTGCCAGTATTTCAACACTTCTTCTCCCCACAAGTGAGTTGCTTGTGCTCAGAAAGTGTCGACTGTAGTCCTCAAGGAGCCTTAGGTTACATAGGTTGAACTGACCATATGACTCTTCCCTACAGCTCACCAATACAAGAAACCCATTCCTAAGCATCATCTTAGTTCTGCAATATAAACTGCTATTTGGACGCTCTCCTATAAATCCCCTCTAGTTTCTTCTTAGTTTTATTTTCTTGCTCCTACCAATTCCATGACTTCTCACCCAACCTATAAAAATAAAGATCTATTGAGAAAAAAGAAGTGGCACCTCAGAAAATTAAGGAATCTTGAGCCTTGCAGGAGGAAAATAGTAATAGACTGTATATTGTGTTCAAAAAGCAGTGATTTTGTACTGGTCAGCATGAATTGGCTAGAAGAACCTAAACAAAATTGACTTCTGACTGAGGGGAAAATAAGCCAATGAGAGATAAGTCCCACTTAAAACAACCTAGGGAGATGCGGACCTCTGAAAAGTGCTTCCCTCCACTGCTAAGTGGGAGCCATAAAGCTCCCTAATAAAGCAGTAAGTAAGTAAGTAAATAAATAAATAAATAAGCCTGATGGGCTCAATCGGTGGAGCATGTGACTTGATCTCAGAGTTGCAAGTCTGAGCCCCATGTTGGGTATAGAGATTACTTAAAATCTTGAAAAAGAAATACATACATTTAAAAAATGGCACCTTGGTTTCCTGATGGCAGCTCTCCATTGCATGGATGAGAACTGATTTGGAAATCAGCGATCTGGTCTGGGGAGTCTGTTACAGGCATACACTCAGCTGTAGGAGAACTGGAGGCATGCCCTAAAGGCTATTCTTGGGCTGTGGCCAATAGCTGAACTAAGCCCTACAGTCTGGCAAGTGGGCCTTGGACAATTAAAAATAATCATCAAAGTGGGGAGCCCAATTATGATAAGCCCTCTGCCCACCAGAATAATCAGGGTGGATTCTGAAGATAACAGACGTTCTAGGTGAACCACTTGAAGTGGCAATGTGGATATGTGGGCATCCACGATGAGTGGCCACGGAGGCTCCCAAGCCATGTTGTGCCATAAGATCCCACAGTCCATTGGACACCTGCTGGGGCACCAATGGTTGCCAAAGACTGTTCAGAATCCTGCCAGGTTAGCACAATGGGAAATGGGCTCACCTGCTCAGCCTGGCCCACCCCACTGTGTGTGCCTAGAAGATGGCCCTGCCCCACGTCCCTTAACCTCAGATGCCTCACGACCCCCTGGTCCCTCACTCTCTGGTGGGGTTAGTGAGAGGGCTGTCTACACCCCAAAGCCTGAAGGCACCCAGCCCAGCCCTCTCACAGTCCCTCCTGCTGGTTTCAAGGAGGGTCCAAGGAGAAGACGTGCACCACTGTTCCATCACACCCAGGATCAAGGAAGTGAGCTCTGGAAGGCAAATAATTTAGTTTTGGTTTTTGAACATTTAAGGAAAGAAAATTAAGATGAGGTGAGGTGACAAGGCTAGAGTAGGACCCTCAGAATAGAATGTAATTTGGTACTCGCTTTGGGGGAAAGAAACCAGGACAGTGTATTAGCTCACACACTGATCAAGGAATTCTACTTCTGGGAATCTCACCTTAGATTCTAAAGAACAATCCAGATCACAATGACATTCACTATAGCACTGCTTGCAATGAGGAGAAATGCCTGAAATGTCCAATAAAAGGAAAATGTCTCCATCATTATGTCCCCTTGATGTAAAATGATGCAGCCATTAAGCGTAAAGGTTATGAAAACCATGTAAAATCCTCAAGACATAATATTAAAAAGATGTAAAATATAAACACTATGATTTTCATTATATAAGTATGCAGAGAAAAAAATCAGAAGGAAATACGACAAAATGCCAGTAACGGGTGATCAGTGTGGGAGGATTATGGGTAATTTCTTTTCCTGTTATTTTCCCAAATATCCAATAATGTCCTTATATTCCCTTGATTAAAAACAAAAACAAAGGGCGCCTGGTTGGCTCAGTTAGTTAAGTGACTGCCTTCGGCTCGGGTCATGATCCCAGGGTCCTGGGATCAAGCCCCACATCAGGCTCCCTATTCAGCAAGGAGCCTGCTTCTCCCTTTCCCTCTGCCGCTCCCCCTCCCTGTGCGCTCTGTCAAATAAAGAAATAAAATCTTAAAAAACAACCACAAAAAACACAAAAACAAAAAACCCCAAACAGGTTAAAAAAGAACTTAGATACAATACAGGCTCGTGTGTAGAAGTGGAAAGGTAAGGGACGCCTGGGTGGCTCAAGTTGGTTAACTGTCTGCCTTCGGCTCAGGTCATGATCTCAGGGTCCTGGGATTGAGTCCCGAGTCGGGCTCCCTGCTCAGCAGGGAATCTGCTTCTCCCTCTCCCTCTTCCCTCTGGTTGTGCTCTCTCTCGCAAATAAATAAATCTTGAAAAAAAGGGAGGGGGCAGCCTGGGTGGTTCACTCGGTTAAGCATCTGCCTTTGGCTCAGGTCATGATCCCAGGGTGCTGGGATGGAGTCCCACATTGGGCGGGGAGACTGCTTCTTCCTCTCCCTCTGCCTGCCGCTCCCCCTGCCTGTGCTCTCTCCCGCTCTCTCAAGTAAATAAAATCTTTAAAAAAGTGGAAAGATAAGATTGGCTTAGGCTTTGTGGCATGCCTCGTTTAATCCACCAGGGACAATAAAGCCAACCCCAGGGGCGCCTGGGTGGCTCAGATGGTTAAGCGTCTGCCTTCGGCTCAGGTCATGATCCCAGAGTCCTGGGATCGAGCCCCACATCGGGCTTCCTGCTCAATGGGGAGCCTGCTTCTCCCTCTCTCCCTGCTCATGCTCTCTCTCTGTATCTCTGTCTCAAATGAATAAATAAAATCTTTAAAAAAAAATAATAAAAATAAAGCCAACCCCATATCCTTCCCTCACCAGTCACATGGGTGGAAAGATGGCTCTGGGAAGTTAAAGAATGATCAAATTTGAAACCCTTTTAGAGCTGGTGTCTCTCATCATGATGCATGTGCACAAGCCGATGGCCCTCCACCATTACTACCACAGAGGTGCTCCAGCTGGGCAGAGGGGAGGCAGGGTGGGGAGAAGAGGCAAGGCATGGTGGGGTGGGAGCTCAGTGCTAACTGCAAGGAAGAAACTCACGTTACTGGATAAGCAGTCAGATCACCTGAGTTCCTTTTTTTTTTTTTTTTTAAGTAGGCTCCACACCCAGCATGGAGCACTGGGCTTGAACTCACAACCCCGAGATCAAAACCCGGGCTGAGATCAAGAGTCAGGTGCTTAACTGACTGAGCCACCCAGGTGCCCCTGCTCACCTAAGTTCTGAAGCGTCAACTGTGAGCCTTCATTTCTTCCTCTCTACCTGGGAATGATGTAAGTCCCTACTTACCTCATAGGGTTGCTAGAAGTCAAATGGAAAAATGTCTATGGGTGCATTTTATGAACAGAGTATTAATGTCAGTGAATACTGGTAGCAAAACAAGCAAGAGCTGAAGGAGCTTCTGCCTTTCGTGACCTTTCGCGGAACACGCTCCAGAGCACTTCCTTATGTCCCATAAAGAAGCCCTGACAGAAAAAAACGTGGTTTAGGCTATTTGATATCACAAAAGCCTCCCTCTCTCCCCAACACACAAAGCTTACTGAAAGGTTTAGGGAGGACTTTCACCAAAAACCCAAAGTTTTCAAATACAGTGCCCTTAATTTAACAAACTTTGAAAATAATACAGTGACAGGAATTAGGGGGGGGTTGGGTAGGGCCTTCTTTTGCTTCTCATTTTTTTCTTTTTTTTTAAAGATTTATTTATTTAGGGCGCCTGGGTGGCTCAGTTGGTTAAGCAACTGCCTTCGGCTCGGGTCATGATCCTGGAGTCCCGGGATTGAGTCCCGCATCGGGCTCCCTGCTTGGCAGGGAGTCTGCTTCTCCCTCTGACCTTCTTCCCTCTCATGCTCTCTATCTCTCATTCTCTCTCTCTCAAATAAATAGATAAAATCTTTAAAAAAAAAAAAAGATTTATTTATTTATTTTGAGAGAGTGAGAATGAGAAAGAGAGAGAGAGAGGGGAGAGGGTCAGAGGGAGAAGTAGGCTCCTCGCTGAGCAGGGAGCCCGATGCGGGACTCGATCCTGGGACTCCAGGATCATGACCGGAGCAAAGAAAGAGAAACTCTGCAAAACTAGTGTTTAAAAAAGTAAAAAATGTAGAATGCCTCTTGTATGCACCAAACTTTACACGGTGTTTTGGATTATTGTGTATTTGAAATCCTGTCCACCATCGAGGTAGAAAGATAATTAAAAAAAAAAAAAAAAAAGGAAAGGAAAGACAACTCTAAGTGACTAAAATATTTCTCAGGGAAGTAAGTGGAGTGGGTAAGGTTTGGGTTCGAAAGTGGAGGTAAGAAGAGACAAGGACAGCACTGTCACACGTCAGAAGACCCTTCCATGGGACCATCCTTGGGAAGGGTGCCCCATTTACGAATTCCTGCTTCACTTCGATGCTCTGTCAGAGCACTTCAAGACTCAAGTCAGACTGACTGTTTTGGGTGTGATGCCCATGGAAATACGATCCACAATTGACTGAAATACTCCAAATACCAAAGAATGTAGTTTCTGGACAATGGGAAAAAACCAACCAACCAACCAAGCAACCAACCAAAATAGCCAGACAGCAGCCATGTCAGAACAGGGGGACTTTATTTCTGTGGATCCTTTGGTGTCGGATAAGGTGTGGACTCTGTCTAAAGCTTTCCCCACATTCAAGACATTTATAAGGCTTTTCCCCAGTGTGGGTCCTCTGGTGTGTAATGAGGGTTGCGCTCTGACTGAAGCGTTTCCCACACACAGAACACCCATATGGCTTCTCGCCGGTGTGGACTCTCTGATGTTTAGAGAGGTCTGAGCACCGTTTGAAGCTCTTCTCACATTCTTCACACGTATAGGGTCTCTCCCCTTTATGTATCCTCTGGTGTCTGAAGCGGTTGGAAGTGCGGCAGGTTTCCCCACATTCGTTACACTTGAAGTGTTTCTCTCCCACGTGGATTCTCTGGTGCCGGTTGAGGTGGGAGCTCTGTCTGAAGCTATCCCCACATTTGGGGCAGGTGTAGGGCTTCTCGCCCGTGTGTGTCCTCTGGTGTTTAATCAGGGCGGCACTCTGACTGAAGCTCTTCCCACATTCTTGGCATTCGTAGGGTTTCTCCCCCGTGTGGATTCGCTGGTGTTTAAAAAGGTCAGAACGCTGCTTGAAACTCTTCTCACAGTGGTCACATCTATAAGGCCTTTCTTCACGGAACTGCCGCCGGATCTCAGAAAAACCCGCCCTGCGGGAATGTTCCTCACTGTCAACAGAGCTGTGAGGCTTCACCCTCTGACGTTTTACTGGGTCTCGACTCTGTTTACAACTGTCCCCCTGTTGGTTCCTGTTAACGGGCCTCTCCACTGTCCGGATGTGCTGATAAGGAACAAAGTTTGAACTCGGGGCAGTGTTCCCAAATTCATTATTTTTGGAGTCTCCCTCTTCCATGGGACCATTCTTGAGATCGGTGGTGCTGGAGAGTCCTTCCTCTTCAGGAGAATTTTCAAGTTTCAGCGGTGAGGGATTTCCTGACTGCTTTTCTACCCTGTTCTCGTGGGTATCACTACACCCAGAAAACGGGGGAGCCTTCCAGTGGGACCCTTCTTGTAGCTGCCCCTGCGGCTCTACTTCTTCTAAAACCTCTTGCTTTGGAATAAATTCTTTGTTCTCGGTTCTGGTTTCCAAACCTGAAACATTAAAAAGAAACATAAAATGGCTGACATTTCACCCCTTTGCAAGAGTGAAACACGCAAGTGCCTGCAGTAAAATAACCCCCCAAAATATTCTCCATGAACCACTCCCCAAGTTAAATTATTTGAATCAACCTGCCAGATGTGCTCGTATTTACCAGTATGAACCCCATTTCTTTCTTTTTATGTTGTGCCTACACCCACAAACCCATCTCTTTTCCCCCTGCTCCACTCCACTGTTGTAGGAGGCACAATGTCATGACAGAGGCATATCTGGAAGGGGTGTCAAGAAGGGCAGGACAGGGGCGCCTGGGTGGCTCAGTTGGTTAAGCGTCTGCCTTCGGCTCTGGTCGTGTTCCCAGGTCCTGGGATCGAGCCCCGCGTTGGGCTCCCTGCTCAGCGGGGAGCCTGCTTCTCCCTCTGCCTCTCCCCCTGCTTGTGCTCTTTCTGTCAAATGAATAAATCTTAAAAAAAAAAAGAAAGAAAGAAAGAAAGAAAGTAGGGCAGGACATCCTGTACCCCATGAATGAAGGATGGTTTAACAAGAGACATTCTAGTCACATGATGAGTTATCGTAACAGATACCACGTGCCTCCAATGTCTGGAGGCAGGGTCTGGGTGGGAGACAAATCTCAGACTGACTGAGAGTCTATAGAGGAGCAGTCAAGCCACCAGATTCCACCCCAATCCAGAATTTTTGCAGCTTACACTCCAGGGACACTGAACTAGATAAGTTCTGGGTTGGGGATGTCAGGCACAGCTGAGAACAGGGGACAGGGACCATTTCCTATCAGGAGAATCAAGTGAAAATGGACACACAGTTGGGAGAAGTTCAGTGCACTGTTTCCTGCTCATGCCCCAAACTGTGAGCTCTGAAGCTGACATCCTCCAGGCAGAAAGGGAAGGGATTTTTATGGCAGGGATTTCATAGGTTTTATTCCCTATTATGTCCCCAACACCTAGAAGAGCACCTGGCTTATCGCTGACACTCAAAATATTTGTTGAATAAATCTCTCTGAGGTAAAACTTGCCAGCCCAGGCCTAACATATAGGAATTCCCAAATAAAACAGCACCTGAGAGCCAAAGCAATGCTGAGAAAGAATAAAGCTGGAGATATCACAACACCAGATTTCAAGATACGCTACAAATCTGTAGTAATCAAAATAGCATGGTACTGGCACAAAATCAGACACATACATCAATGGGACAGAATAGAGAGCCCAGCAATAAACCCACACTTGTGTGGTCAATTACTTGATGACAAACGAAGCATGAGTATACAATGGGGGAAAAGACAGTCTCTCTAATAAACCGTGCTGGGAAAACCGGACAGCTACACGTAAAAGAATGAAACTGGACCACTTTCTAACACCGTACACAAAAATAAACACAAAATGAATTAAAGACCTAAATGTGAGACCTGACACCATAAAAATGCTAGAAGAGAGCACAGGCAGTAATTTCTCTGAATTGGCTGTTTTCTACATATGTCTCCAGAGGCAAGGGAAACAAAAGCAAAAATAAGCAATTGGGATTATATCAGAATAAAAAGAGCTTTTGCAGAGGGCACCTAGCTCGCTCATTTGGTGGAGCATGTGACTCTTGATCTCAGGGCTATGGGTTTGAGCCCCAGGTTGGGTGTACAGATTACTTAAAAATAAAACCTTAAAAAAAAGAAATAAGAAGGGGCAGGGAAGAAGCTGATGCAATCAGTCCACAAGTTCCAACATCCAAATAAAAGAAATCCCAGAAAGAAAACAGGAAAAAAATGAGGTAAAAATAAACAGGTGGCTAAGTATATAAAAAAATACTAGAAAAATTTTCTCGCAACTCAAAGACATGGGTGTCTATGTTACAAGGAAAATGAATGAAAAAAAAAAAACCCTCACACTAAGTCACTTCATTCTGAAACTTTATGTTAGCAGGAGTAAAGAGGAGATTCTAAAGGCTTCTATGCAGAACAAACAGACCACACACCAAGGATAAAATATCACAATGGCATCCAATTTCTTCTAGCAACATGGCAAGCTAGCCAGAATATTCAGTCTTCAAAATGTAAAATCATTCATTCATTTATTTGAGAGAGGGTGAGGGGAGTGTGCGCAGGGGTTGGGGCAGAGAGAGAATCCAAGCAGACTCCATGCTGAGCCCAGAGCCTGACGTGGGACTTGATCTCACGACCATGGGATCATGATCTGAACCGAAGTTGAGTCTGATGCTTAACCAACTGAGCCACCCATTAACCCTGTCAGCAAAATCATTTCTAATGGGGAATCCAGCCATACTATGATTCGGATGTGCGAGAGGAATAGAGACATTTTCAGACATGCAAACTTTCAAAAAATTAAGCTCCTGAGTATATGTTCTCTAGAAGATACTAGAAGATGTCCTCCATCAAACTGAGGTAGGTAAACCAAGGATGAAAATGGTCCAGGAAAGAGAAAAGGAATTCCAGGGTGACAGTGAAAGAAGGTTTTGGGGACAACAGTTGTGTAACTTCTCTCCAGGAAGCCCATTCACACTGGAGCAGAAGAAGCTTCTGGAGGATTCCTCCAAGGGGAGTATGAAACTGATGGTGTATCTGATACATCTGAACATACAGTTTTACATTTCTAACAGGGAGCCTGTGCGTGAACTCACGTTCAATAGTTAGAAAAGCAAAACTAAAAGTTGTAAAATAAGACATATAATCATATAAGCTATGTGAGTGAATACAGGTAATATTTTCACAGCTGGAACACTGAAACATTACACATCGATATACGAAAGGACTGATTTAACTATAATGAGAGAATCACAGATGGCTAAATGTGTGTGTGTGTGTTGGGAGGCATAATTCCTG
Source organism: Zalophus californianus (assembly GCF_009762305.2). Taxonomy (NCBI): domain Eukaryota; kingdom Metazoa; phylum Chordata; class Mammalia; order Carnivora; family Otariidae; genus Zalophus; species Zalophus californianus. The sequence continues at coordinate 107,688,230 of NC_045604.1, read as the reverse complement.
TCTTCTTCAGGAGACAGTCAAGGGATAATGCCTGAAATCGGGGAAAAAAATAGCCCAATAAGCATCCTATTTAGGACTATGAAAATAAATACTAGTGAAAAACAAATAAAAGATTTTAAAGTTGTTGTCTCTGCAAAGTTGGAATCAGGACTGAGAAGGGCCTGGTATTTTCCTAAGATTGGAAAAACACAAACCACCAAATAAAAGATTGAAAAATCTGAGCATAGCTGACCCTCAAACGAGTGTTTAAACTGTGCAGGCCCACTCATGTAAGGGTTTTTTTGGTAAAGACAGTACAATACTGTAAGAGTATTTTCTCTTTATGATTTTCTTTAAGAAGGATTTTTTTTGTGCATGTTGAATGCATTTTTTTTTAAGATTTTTAATTTATTTTTTGACAGAGAGAGAGACGACGAGAGAGGAAACACAAGCAGGGGGAGTGAGAGAGGGAGAAGCAGGCTTCCCACTGAGCAAGGAGCCTGATGCGGGGCTCGATCTCAGGACCCTGGGATCATGACCTGAGCCGAAGGCAGACGCTTAACCGACTGAGCCACCCAGGCGCCCCCCTTATGATTTTCTTAAGAACATTGTAGGTAATACATGTAACATACAAAATATGTGTTCATCGACTGTTTATGTTATCCATAAGGCTTCCAGTCAATGGTAGGCTATGAGTAATTAAGTTTTTGGGGAGTTAAAAGTTGTATGTGGAGTTTTGACTGGGGGGGAAGGGGCTGGTACCCCTAACCCCTGCATGTACGAGTCAACTGTATATTAAAATTTTTAAATTCTACATAACTAAAGATGTCATTGTGAAAAGAAAAGCCACTTATATAACCAGTAAAACAACAAAGAGTTAATAACAAAAATACAAAGAACTTCCACAAAACAATTAAAAAAATAACAGAGGGAAAGGAAGGGAGATAGGATATAAACAGGCAATTCATAGAATGTTCAAAACAAAAATCTGAAAAGATATTTAGCCCAGTAGGGATCATCAGGGAAATGCAAGTTAAAACAATAAGATACCATTCATTCATTAATCCACCTGGTATTTATTGAGCGCCTACTGTGTGCCAAGCACTATTCCAAGGTCTTGGGATATATTAGAACCAAGCAGACAAAATCCCCCCCACTTTGTGGAGTTTACATTCTAGAAGGGGTGGTCAGACAATAAAATAAACATAACATAAATTATACAAGAAGTCAGAGGGTGACAAATGCTATGGACCAAGTCGAGGAAGTTAAGGGATCGGTCAGCAGTGTGGGAGAAGGAGACAGTAAAGGCAAACTGCAGGGCGCCTGGGTGGCTCAGTTGGTTAAGTGACTGCCTTCGGCTCAGGTCATGATCCTGGAGTCCCTGGATCGAGTCCCGCATCGGGCTCCCTGCTCGGCGGGGAGTCTGCTTCTCCCTCTGACCCTCCCCCCCCTCATGTGCTCTCTCTCTCATTCTCTCTCTCTCAAATAAATAAAATCTTTAAAAAAAAACAAAAAAGGCAAACTGCAGTATTAAACATGATGGTCAGGTCAGGCCTCACTGAAGACTGAAATCTGAGCAAAGGCTTGAAACAAGTCAGGGAGTTTGCTTAGTGGAGATCTGGAGGAAGATTATTCCAGGCAGAGGGATCAAATAGAGAAAGAACAGGAGGCAGGATGCCCACCATGTTCAAGGAGCAGCAAGGTCAGTGGGCTGAAGCACGGTGAGTGAGGGGCAGAGTAGGAGAGGAGTGGGCAGGGTGACGGGGCCTTGTCACATTAGGCTTTTACTCTGCGTGAAACAGAGAACCAATGCAGGTTCTGAGCATATGTGTGATGTAATGTAGTATTTCAAAAGGAATACGTGAGTTACTGTGTTACATCACGCCATCAGTTTTGAACAGTAAATGTTGACAAGGATGCAGAGAAAGAATTCTCACATATTGCTGGTAGGAGCCCAAACTGGTTACAGTCCTGAATAGCAAGATGGGCAAACATGTCTAAGTCTATTCTCTTTAGGAGTTCCTATAAAGGAACACAGAATGATTCAAGAATGTTTGATGTGATGCTATTTGTAACGGTGAAAACCTAAAAGCTTTGATGTCCACTGATAGGACAGTGGATAAATGAATTCTGGACTATTCATACAGTGAAATAGACAAGTGTTAAAATGAATAAACGAGAGCTACATATGTCGACATGGATAAATCTCAAAAATGTAATGCTGGGAAAAAAAAGGCAAGGTGCAAAAGAATCATACAGGAATATATTAAAATATTGAAATATTAAAATTTGATAAACCCGGGTGGTAGATACACAGGTGCCCATTATATTTTTTATATTTTTCTGTATCTATTTTATTCAAAATGAACCAAAATAAAAAGCTGAATCTATCATCTAACAATATAGAACAGCAAGGTCCTGTTGGCTCACAAAAGAGACACTAACGGATCTCAACCTGGGTATGTGACTGGCCCTCCACAAATCACACACAGCTTGAAACAAAGTCAGCACTTACTCAGCGAGACCAGCGAGACCGTGTTTCTACGGTCCTTCAGTGCGCTCTCCGGGCAGAAGTCCCTCTGAGCTGGGTCCAGACGGTCCCACTCCTCCCAGGTTAGAGACACAGCCATATTCTCAACCGTCACCAACTCCTGAAACAACATGAGACCTCTACTCAGTGCCTGCTGTCCCAGGACAGCATAAGTGACCACTCATCTCAGGATGAGGCCAGACTCCAGAGGAATCTGCAAACACTGAGCAGAAAGCCCTAGGAATCAAGTTAACAACCATGGCTACTGAGTCTTTTCCAGTGAGTCTTGTACTGACTGGAGTTTCAAAGGAACAAAGACAGAGGCTGAAATTCTCTTGCAATCCTGAAAAGCTTTTCTGTGGACCGTCCACACTAATGTGGGGAAAGAGCAAAATCTCTGAGTTGTATCACTGTGATTTATCAAATAGGAAATCTGATCTAGATTAAAAATATACAGGTAAGCAGGAAGTCCCAAATTGCAGGGCTGGCTCTGAGACTCGGTTACCTCATGTGTGAAAAACATACAAATAATTTAAGAAGATGAAGGTAGCTCACTGACAGCAGGTGTTCAATAAAATTTACTTTCCCTTCCCTTGACCATTGCATAAGGTAATTATCCAGAAAGATGATCTTTTGAGGTAGCTTATTTAAATGTAAGTTGACCATTCACAGAAGGTAAAGCCATAGTTCTTAGAAAGGGAAGGTTCTAACACTAGTGTGGAGAGATGTCAGTCTAGGTTTCAGTGATGGGTCACAAATGGACTCCAAGGATCTCTCACTAAAAGATAGGAAAGGGAAATATATTTTTAAATTTTCTATATGTTATGTTTTGACATCTTAAAAAAAAAATCTTTCTGGCTAGGGAGACTGCCCTTCCCACAGCTAGTCAATTCTTAGAGAGAGCAAAAGGCTCAGCCAAGACTATTTAATCTCAAGCCATACCTCCTCTACCTGGCCTGTATACTGTATCTTCTTCATTCTAGGATCAGGTATCAAACCAACTAGGGACCAACCCTATAGGTTAGAGCCTGCTGAAATTATTCAAACCAACCAATCCTAAACTGTTCCCCCTACCCTGCCTTGTCTTTCCCTGGGAAACCTCAGTACAGGCTCTGGCCTAAACTTTCCCCTTTGCTCCAGTTTTCTGCCTCCTGACCACCCCAGGTGTCCTTCCTAGGAAGCTCTGAGGGCCATGATGTGCCTCCTCTTTCTAAGATCTGAGTATAATAAAATTTGTTTTTTCCTGAGCCTTGCCTCCGCTTCCTTGTAAAGGAAAATCACATTCCTGTGTGTCTCTTCTACTTTCAATACTCTGAATATTTTCACTACAATACTTCACTTCTGACACCAGATGTAGGGGTTTTCACATATCAGGCAATTCTGTAATACCAGCTGGGTGTCCTAAAGTTTAACTCAATTCTGATACTATCTACCTGGATATAGAGTCAGATCCCACAGGTTAAGGGCCCGGTCCCACAAGACTATACTCCCCTCCCAACTTTGGAAGCCAACCACAAGTAGTAGGTCTCCAGGTTACCCACAATTCTTGTCTGACTTGGCCACAAATCAGAGGTTCCCATGACCTCCCCTTCCCAATTCGACTCTTTGCCTGAAGAGCTCACAGCACATAGGGAAACACTTAGATTCGCCAGTTTATTACAAAAAGATATGATAAAGGATACAGATGAACAGCCAAATGAAGAAATGCATAGTGAGGTCTGAGCGGTCAGGAGCACATGAGCTTCTGTCCCCAAAGAGTTGGGGTTTTTCACCCTCTGGGTACAAGGATGTGTTCACCAGTTGGAAGCTCTCTGAATCTCACACTATTGGGATTTTTATGGAGGCTTCACCACATAGGCATGATCAGTAAACTCCATTATAGCCCCTCTCGCCTCTCCAGAATACCGTTACCAACTGTAGGAGGACGGGGGTCGCTAAACTTCTAAAATGTAAAACAGAGTGGTAGAGAATTGCTGTTCTAGCCCAAGTCGTTAACGACATGAAGCCACGTTCCACCCGTCACCTTTCTTCCCCAAATAATCTAGTTAAACAGGGTGTCCTGCGATGGGTAAACAATGCTCCCACGTTGGTTTTGTGCTCAGAGGTCTATAACTCAAGGATCATTTCCTGGATAGATTTACTTGTCACTGTTTCCAACGAAAAGAAAGTTTCATGCACATCCCGAAGTTAGGACAAAATGTAGTAAGGAAAGAAGGCCTGAAACTCACAGCAGCCCGTACACCTCTATTCCCTACACCCCCGCCACCAGAATACTTTCACTCCTCACCCGGGGTGGGGCCCCATCAAGCGCTCTCTGAAAAGCGCGCACCGCGGCCGCAGCCTTCTCCCCGCTCTGCGGGCAGTGCCTCCGCACCCAGGCCTGGAGTTCTTGGGGCAGGATGCTCAGGAACTGCTCCAGCACCAGCAGCTCCAGGATCTGCTCCTTCGAGTGCATCTCGGGTCTCAGCCACCGGCGACAAAGTTCCCTGAGCCGGCTTAGCGCCTCTTCAGGTCCAGCCACCTCCTGGTAACGGAACCGCCTAAAATGCTGTCGCGACTTTTCCGGATCCTGACAGTCCCCAGGCGCGTCGGGCTCCTGACCTCCGGGAGAGTCTTCCTCCACTTTCACTATCAAAAGTCCATCACGCAGAGACGGCGCGGCGACCCTGGACCTCGCAGCTGCCATCCAGGCTCCTGCCTCAGCGTCAGTGACTTGACTCGCGGTCAAGCTCGAACTCATCTTCCTCTGGCGCCTGCAGACTTTCCCGGAGTTCTGCCTTCAGGGGACAAGACAGCAAACCCTGCAAAAAGCAGCGGAACTAATCAGACTTCCCCAGAGCAGCGGCTCCCGACTATCCCGTCCCCAGCAGGGCCCTACCCTACCCGACCCCTCCGATACTCCTCCCACCCGCAGGTATTCCCCCCACAACCCGCTACGCCCGGTGACAAAAAGTACTAAAAAATCAGGCCGGAAGTGCGTGACCGACTCCCTGCGGTGCCCTCCCCTCCCGGGCATTTCCGGGGCCTCTCTAGGCGCCCTGGAGGAGTGAGGTCCATCTCGGTGGTTTGCCGTCCCGTTACTTCCAGAGATACTGTGTGTGTACCCTCCTGGAGGCGCTTACGGTCGTTGAGCGCGACAGAACTAAATGATACTTATTTTACAACTTGAATGTCATTTTTAAACACATTGTCCGTGAGTAAAGTTTTGTAAATTTTGTTGCAGGAAAAGATAAAACTCCCAACTGTACAGTGAATGGTAAACAATCATCCATCCATATGGTATTTATTTATACAAAAAAGCTTTGTAGAGTAACTGCTACACTCCCAGGCATCCTGCTTGACACTACGGCTACAAAACTGAGTAAACATAGTCTCTATCCTCAGTCTCCTAAGAGAGTCAGACACTTAGATCGTTACAGGACACGGTGGTAAATGCAACACTTTGGCATGTATGAACAGTACATTTGTACGACCAGGGGTGGAAATAATCATGGCTGATGGCGAGGGTACGATGAAAGACTTCACCTAGGAGATTAAAGCTTAAAATGTCCATGTGGGCTGAAGACATATTTTATTTTATTTATTTTTTAAAGATTTTATTTATGTAATTTGACAGGCAGCGAGCGAGAGAGGGAATACAAGCAGGGGGAGCAGGAGAGGGAAAAGCAGGCTCCTGGCTGAGCAGGGAGCTTGATGCTGGGCTCAATCCCAGAACCCTGGGATCAAGACCTGATCTGAAGGCAGAGGCTTAACGGACTGAGCCACCCAGGCACCTCAGAATCTGTATTTTTAAAATATCCCCAGGTGATTTGTATACACATGAATTGAGAAGCAGTGATCAGATGAACATTTCTGACCAGTACAAAATTTAAATAGTGTGTGTAAATAGATTACCTTTGTCCTTATCGGGACACATAAATATTTTGTGTGACAATGTGAAGCAGAGTTGTATTTCAGGGGAAACTGTGGAAGGAATGGAGATCCACCGCAGGTATCTTGCACTAAACTTTAATTCAGTTTGCAACAGGAAATTTGGTCATTTTTAAACTTTATTTAAAAATATTTTATGATGGGGCGCCTGGGTGGCTCAGTTGGTTAAGCGACTGCCTTCAGCTCAGGTCATGATCCCGGAGTCCCGGGATCGAGTCCCACATCGGGCTCCCTGCTCAGCAGGGGGGTCTGCTTCTCCCTCTGACCCTCTTCCCTCTTGTGCTCTATCTCTCTCTCTCTCAGATAAATAAATAAAATCTTTAAAAAAATATTTTATGATGATATGATTTTGACTCCAGGACTCTATTATGTGACTGCAGCTCATTATAGTGTGTTTGAAAATATAAAAACCGAAGACTTATTTAAGTATCGTGGAAAGAGCTTAACCTTTGGATCCCATGTAGTCAGAAAAGTCAGAAGCAGAAAACAATCTAGCTATTTAATAGAGAAAGATTTTTCTAGTGGTTTTTTTCTTGCTTCAAGAAACAATATATAATAAAAATACAATAGTCATGTTTTACATGTTTCATATCCATTTATACTTTAACAACGTTCAGAAGACAAATCATGCAATTGAAATGAAAAAATACTGTGCATTGGTTTAACATTTACATGAAATCATCTGCATTATTTATTTAACAAGTGAAGAATTATCCAAGTTATATGTTGTAGGTAAATTCATTTTAAAAATTTATCTATTTAAATGAGTACAATTAATATCCTGATTTATGAATGCCAAGTCCCAAGCAAGGTCAGAATTCCATAAGACATCTCTATGGACTAAAGTTTAAATTACAAGCTAATGATTTATCCAAAAGTTGTGCAAAAGCACAGGGAGTCAACCCCTACTTTATGCTTTAGCAGGTAAGTGGCTGTACTAGTCTGTTTGGGATCTGTTTTGGTTAGACATTAACAGGCCACGAAAGAGGCAAAGGCAGATTTTTCAGGATTTATCTTTATGACAAATCCACCTCTAGAAAAACAACTTCATTATTCTCAAGGCTCAGGTTTGTCATTCTAGAAATTTGGAGCAATATATAAATAATTTAATGACATAACTGGTCCCACATTTATTTTTTTTTAAGATTTTATTTATTTATTTGAGAGAGAGAGAGAGTGAGAGACAGACAGCACGAGAGGGAAGAGGGTCAGAGGGAGAAGCAGACTCCCCGCTGAGCAGGGAGCCCGATGTGGGACTCGATCCCGGGACTCCAGGATCATGACCTGAGCCAAAGGCAGTCGCTTAACCAACTGAGCCACCCAGGCACCCCTGGTCCCACATATATATCTGATCTCTCCAAATGGTCTGAAAGTCCCTGGAAGGCAGAAACTTTGTATGAGTCTACTTATTCATCTCTGTGGGAATGTTATCACAATCCAGCAGGAAGTCAAAAGTTCTTTTCCCAGTATTGCGGGATGAGGCTTCCAGTAGGGCCACGTGGCCAAGGATGGGCAAAGGAATTAAGGACAGAATGCAAATTCCTAAGTACAGGCAAACCTAGCTTCAGAAAATATCCATTTATATAACTAATTATGGAATCTGGAAGTGAATAGCAAGTACTGTGAGGGCAATACAAGCATATCTCATCCCCTCCCATCAAGGTGGTCTGCTCACCAGCTGATTACCAGTCAGGTTCTACCAGCTCCTGCCTCTGGGTCGTGTGACTATGGGCTCTAATCATGACATACTGTCTCACCTTCAAAAAAAGAATTGGGAAAATAATTTAAAAATAGGGCAAGGATAAATGGGGCCACGGATAAAATGAGATTACAAGTTGCCTACTGTAAACTCCTGTGTACTGGCAAAAGATAGCTCACAATTTGGCTCCGAAAAGCCTCAGCTGCCAATGCAAGAGGAAAACAAGATCAGTTACATGATATGCAGCGTGCCTTGGGTAAAAGCAAACTATTAATAGTAGCTTAGGAGAAATCCAGCTATTCTTGATATCAAGTGGGAAGAGAAATTTCCCATGACTGCCCAGGAAAAGGACACTGTGTGACATAGTGGACAGTGTCTTAAGATCTCTGTAATAGATAAAATTAATGGATTTTAATGCCCTTTCAATGTTAGCTGATGACAAGTACTAAAGCACAATTCAAAAGAGCTAATTCTGTGAAGGAAGAAAAAGAGTGTGGTTTAAGATTCAGCTCTCTGAAGGTCTGGTTTAATATAAAGACAAAATTCAAAGCGCAGCTCTTTCCAGACCTTTTACCCTGCCATGCAGGCTGATGGTTATGTGAAAAGTCCATTTCCAGTACTAACTGGATCACCACCCTTTTCTCTCCTCTTGATAGTATCTTATTGCGGTATATTGCAAAAATGGCCAAGAAAGTAAAACAAAAAGTATAGAAATACACTTTGCAGTTCCTCCCTGAGGGACTGGAGTCTATTTCCGTTGAATAGAAGTGGAGTCTATTTCCCCACCCTTTGAATTTGGGCTGGTCTTGTGGCGTGATCTGACCAACAGAATGCGGCAGAAGTGACACTGTCTGAGTTTCAAGCCTCAGGATCAAGAACCTTTGCAACTTCTGGTCTGTTGCTTTTGTTGTAACCTGCCACCACCAAGCGAACAAGTCTGAGCTAGGCTGCCAGGTGATGGAAAACGTGTGGCCCACATGCCTCCTAGCACTCCAACTGACAATCAGCCAATCCCCAGAAGGAGAAGTGCTTATCTCACCCACAGCTGACCACAGACAAAAGGAGCCCAGCAGAAAAGTCACCCAGCTATGCATGGACCAAATCACCAGCCCACAGAGTCATAAGCAAAATAAGTGGTTGCTTTTTTAGGTCACTAAGTTTGATGTGGTTTATTTATGCAACAAAAACTAACAGACATACTTTTAAAAACCAGAGTAACTCAAGTCACAATTTTTTTAAAATGTTCTTAATTCTTTTTTTTTTAAAGATTTTATTTATTTATTTGACAGAGAGATAGGCACAGTGAGAGAGGGAACACAAGCAGGGAGAGTGGGAGAGGGAGAAGCAGGCTTCCCGCCGAGCAGGGAGCCCGATACGGGGCTTGATTCCAGGACCCTGGGACCATGACCTGAGCCGAAGGCAGATGCTTAACAACTGAGCCACCCAGGCGCCCCTCAATTCACAATTTTAACAAAAAAGATAAAATACTTAGGAATGAACATAACAAGCTATGTGCAAAATATATGAAGAAAACTAAAACACTCCTGAAGGATCCAAAATTAGGCTTTCTTCCCCCACGAACGGAAAAACATACCATGTTCTTGGACAGGAAAATCAACTTTATAAGAATGTCAATTCTAAGTGAATATAAATTAAAAATGATCCCAATAGAGACTTCTCTCTGGAACTAGAAAAACTGAATCTAAAGTTAAATTTGGAAAAGAACTAAAGAAGCAAAAATATCTCGAAGAAGAAACAGAACTGGGGACATTTGCCCTAAGAGATATTAACACCAAGGGCGCCTGGGTGGCTGAATCGGTTAAGCATCTGCCTTGGCTCAGGTCATGATCCCAGGGTCCTGGGATCTAGCCCCGCATCTGGCTCCTTGCTCAGTGGGGAGCCTGCTTCTCCCTCTGCCCCTGCCTGCCGCTCCCCCTAATTGTGCTCTCTCTCTGTGTCAAATAAATAAAATCTTTAAAAAAGAGAGATATTAAAACCAACGACTGATCCTCAATAAATGAAAACATCATATTATCACAGGTATAGAACATTGCACCAGAATAGAAAATGTAGAGATAGACCACAAAACACGAGGATTTAGTGTATGATAAAGGCAGCATCACAAATCAATGGGAGGTAAAAGACACTTTGTCATAAATGATGAGACAACTGGGTAGCGATTTGGAAAAAGACAGAGTTAGAGCTATACTTCACACCATACACCAAGATAATTTTGAACGGACCAAAGGCTCAGTGTTTAAAAGTGAGTATACGCAAAGTAAATGTAAAAAGTGAAACCACAGCAGACATACCGCAGTGTCAATTTAGGCGTTTGTAAACACATACACAAACGAGAGGTTATTAAGAAGGGCATCCCTTTGGCTAGAGAAGCCCTGCATAGACGAGTCCTCTACTTCGCAGTAATGCGTTGCTCCCAACTCCACTCTCCCCAGCCTGGAGAGCAAGCCACTCCGCCACCATCGGCCTTCCCGGCGGAGGCGCTCGAGGAAACGCCTCCTTGCCCTCCCGCATTCTGATAGGCTCTCGAGACCGAGGCCGCAAAGAGACCCGCGGCCCTATTGGCTAGAGGGCGTGGCCTGCGCGGGGCTTTACGGGAGTTGTAGGCTCCTGCGACTCGGTGTCTGACGTCGGTGATTTCGGCCCCGTGAGCACTGCGGTGGTGAGAGGAGGTGGGTGTGTCTGGAGACGGGGTGCTGGGAGGGACGAGGATGCAGGTGGAAAAAAACGAAGGATTTAAAATTAAAGAGAAATTAGGGTTGCGGGCCCTCAGGAAGGGGCGAACCTACTTGGAAGTGGGGCACAGAGTGTTGGGGTGGGGGAGCGCAAGTTCTACGGCCAATCAGACATTAGCAACTCTTGCCTTAGCAACCACTCCGGACAGCTAAGGCCCGGTCCCTTGCCCCCACTCCAAAGAAAGGGGAGGAGCCCGGGCTGTTTAAATGGCTTTGGGCTCGGGTGGAGAGAAGCCGGCTCCGTTTCCTTCCCGGCTCTGGTGGCGCGGAACCGGCGGCTCGGTGGGCGGGGAACAGCCGCGTCCCGGAGGCACCCCAAACTCCCCGCCGGTTGGCCCACAATTCCTCGGGGGCGGGGTCTGGGACGGGCAGCTCCCGCCCGCTGCGGGGCGAGGACCTCCGGGATTCCTAGAGAGGACTCGGAAGTGCTCTCGGCGGTGGGATTGATGGCTCGACCCCGTTGGACGGGGAAAGCTTGGACTTGCTTACTTCCGGCGAGGAAGTGTTGCGAAGTGTCGGCTTCGGTTTTCTCTCCGTTTGCGGGAAGAAACCTATCTTCCCAAGCGTGGCTGCGGGAGCTTGGTCTCCAGGAGAGCTCCCCGGGACTGGTGCCTGGAGGAAAGGGGATGGGCTTTGTGTCCAGACGGGGGTCCTGTCTCTAACCTTGACCTGCCCGGTTTCCGTGACTATGGGGCCAGGGGCGCTTCTGAAGAATCCAGGTCCAAATCTGTACTTATAACTGTGCTTCTCTTCGGGACTAATGAAGTCTCCTCTTGGTCTGTCATGCTCTTGTGTCATGAAGGACAGGACCCGTTTTGGCCGTTGTAATGTTTTTGACCCCTGTTTTGACTTAAGTTTGGCTTGTGGTAGAGAAAAGCAAGGACTGCGTCTGGACTAGTTAGTAAGTCTTGTCCTATTATTTATATGAAATGTCATGTTCCTCACCATTAAAATTGTATTCGGTTAGGCGTGATGTCAGATTTTTATTGCTCTTCTTTACATTTTTTAAATGTTGGAAATATTCTCTATTAGTAATGTGATGGGTGGAATGATGGCTGTCTTGTAGTCTATATTTTAAAGTAAATGGCACTGTTGAGTGGTCTTTAGTATCGATGACCTCTTTGTCATCTCTTTGCTAATAATGATTTCCAATATATCAGTAGGTTGCACACTAATGGAAGTGCCCTTCAGAAGATCTTAAAGGGCAGAAAACAGATTTGATCTGTGACAGCTAACCTGGAGAGACCTCCCTCTGAGTTGGAATGATAATGACAGAGTCTGGGGAAGTTATAGACTTAGACCCTCCAGCTGAGACTTCACAGGAGCAAGAAGACTTTCTCATAGTGAAGGTGGAAGAAGAAGACTGCACGTGGATGCAGGAGTACAATCCTCCAGTGTTTGAGACTTTTTACCAGCGCTTCAGGCACTTCCAGTACCATGAGGCCTCCGGCCCCCGGGAGGCCCTGAGCCAGCTCCGGGTGCTCTGCTGCGAGTGGCTGAGGCCCGAGCTGCACACCAAGGAGCAGATCCTGGAGCTGCTGGTGCTGGAGCAGTTCCTGACCATCCTCCCTGAAGAGTTCCAGGCCTGGGTGAGAGAACATCACCCGGAGAGTGGAGAAGAGGCTGTGGCTGTGGTAGAAAATATACAGAGAGAACTGGAGGAACGCAGACAACAGGTGAGCGAAAGGGGGAGACATCGGAGCAATGAGGAAGGAGAGGAAGAGAGGTAGTGCTGCTGAGCAGGGGTGAGATCCTCTGAGCTCTGGTGCTTCATCCATATTCTTTTGTTCTCCTGGGATTAGGTACACTGTGGAGATTTCCTGCCACTCCAGCAAAGAGAAGCAGTGTCCAGTGTGTTAATCTGGAGAAGACAGTCAGCGATTTTATTTATTTTTTTAAAATTACTCTTTTCTGTTTTTTGAATGACATGATACAAAATTCAAAAGGTGCATAAGGTTGTTATGAAAAGTAAGTTTCCTCCTGCCCCCAATTCCCCGGCTGCCTAGTTCTCTTCAGACGCAGCCACTGTCACCTGATACCTGTATGTCCTTTACAGAGATAGATTCTCTTCTCTCTCTATAAGCATACGTGTAGATGACATGCTTTAAGAAAACACAGATGTGTTTAAATCACTGTGCGCTTCTGCCTCTTGCTTTTTTCTCGTATCTTGGTGTGTTCCATGTCCGTGCAAGCAACCTGCCTCACTCTCTGAAACTGTGTTATGGTCCATTGTGTGGATGGATGTACCATAATTTAACTCCCATTGAAAGCCATTTAAGTCATTCCTTTAGGATGTTTCTGAACTTTTACTGTAACAAGCTGCAATGACTGTCTTTTACATACACTATTAATTATAGAATAAATGCTGAGAAGAAGTCAGATTGTTGGCTCGGGGGCTATATGCATTTGTAATTTTGACAGCTGTTGACAGATTGCCCTTGGTAGAGCTTATTCCAGTTTTTTCTCCCTACTGCAGGGTGTGAGAGAATTTTTGCTCACAGCCTGATAATGTGATGTTATCCAACTTTTTGTTAGTGCTAATCTGAAAGATGCAATATTCCATTTCTGTGCAATTTTAGTATGCATTTCTCATATTATGAGTGAGTTTGACCTCAGTATGTATTTTAAAGGGCTATGTGTGTACCGTTTGTTTTGTTTTGTTTTTTTAAAGTAAGCTCTACACCCATTGTGGGGCTTGAACTCACAATCCTGAGATCAAGAGTCACATGCTCCACTGAGTGAGCCAGCCAGGCGCCCTATGTGTCTACCTTTTTTTGTGAATTATCTGTTTACATTACTTACCTATTTGAAAAAAGTAAGCAGTGTGTCTGTCATCCGAGTTGCAAGTTTATTTTTCCACTTTGTTGTTTGGCTTCGCTTGTGGAGATTTTTATTTTGCAGGGTTTTTAATTTTTATGTAGTCCATTTATATCTTTTAATTTATGGTTTCTGGGTTTTGTGCCATACTTAGAGAGGTCTTCTCCACTACAATATTATAAGAAAATTTTCTAATAGTCTCTTCTCAGTTTTTTTATTTTTATTTATTTTTTTGGTGCACGGTGTTTGATACGGTTATAACTTTCTTTCCCCAGATGTCTATCCGGTTGGCCTGGCAACTTATAGTAATCCCTTTTTTCCTCTCTGATTAAAATGCCATCTTTATTATTACATACCAAATTTCTGCATGTATTTGGGTCTATTTATGGTCCTTTTATTTCTGTTTTATTGACCTTATTACCTGTTAATATGTCAGTATCTGAATTACTTGAGCTCTGTAAAGGGTTTTGGTATTGATAGGGCTACCCTCCCCCCTTCCAGATTTTTTTCAATATTTTCTTTTTTCCTTATGAACTTTATTTTTTTTTTTAAGATTTTATTTATTTATTTGACAGAGGGAGACACAGTGAGAGAGGGAACACAAGCAGGGGGAGTGGGAGAGGGAGAAACAGGCTTCTCGCGGAGCAGGGAGCCCGATGCAGGGCTCGATCCCAGAAGCCTGGGATCATGACCCGAGCCGAAGGCAGACGATTAACAACTGAGCCACCCAGGCGCCCCCCTATGAACTTTAGAATTACTTATTAAAGTTTTCACCACTCCAAAAATCCTGTTAGTTTTTTTTGGAGGGGGGATCCAGTAAATCATGTATTAATTTAGAGAGGATCGATGTCTTTATGTTGCTATATCTTCTTGTCTTGTCTTTTCTCATTTATAACCTGACCCTCTACCTTTTTGTTGCTAGGGTCACACTCTCTTAAGCCTTTTTTTTTTTTTTTTTTTGAGCAAAGAAACAAAATCATGAGAGCTTAGGTCACAAGAGTTTGAAGCTAGTTGGAGAATTTCCCTCTTTTTTTTTTTTTTAAGATTCTATTTATTTGAGAGAGAGAGAGCGTGAGCAGGGGGAAGAGGAGGGACAAGCAGACTCCCTGCTGAGCGGGGAACCTGACATCGGGCTCGATCCCAGGACCCTGGGATCATGACCTGAGCCAAAGTCAGCTGCTTAACCAACTGAGCCACCCAGGTGCCCTTCCCTCATTCTTGAGAGCCATTGCACTTCATTGTAAGGTCCCAGTCTCATTATTCTTCATCTCTGGGTAAGGGGTACTTCAGCCTTCCAGAACATCATTAGGCTCTTCAGCTAGTTTAATTCACTCCATGAGGCAAGTGGGCAGCAGAGGGAATTGCTGCTGACCCTCAGCCAGACCAAATGATTGTCCTCCAGATGGGAATGTCTGAACCTTTCTATTGCCTCCATCAGGACAGAAAGTAAAGGCTCATGGTGACATCTCGTTATTCCTTTTTTAAGCCTAATTTGGGACATTAACGAACAAACTTTTCCCTACTTTATTTATTTATTTATTTTTTTAAAAGATTTTATTTATTTATTTGAGAGAGAGAGAAAGAGAGCACGAGAGGGAAGAGGGTCAGAGGGAGAAGCAGACTCCCCGCCGAGCAGGGAGCCCGATGTGGGACTCGATCCTGGGACTCCAGGATCATGACCTGAGCCGAAGGCAGTCGCTTAACCAACTGAGCCACCCAGGCGCCCTCCCTGCTTTTTTTTATAGTAATAAATATTCAAAAGTACGGTTAAAAACAGGATTTTTGAAACAGGATTTACAGCTGCTATTTATCTCTCTCATTGTGATATGCAGCCCATCTTTCGAAGGGACACAGAGAAAAATAATTTCTTAGTGGTAGTCTGGGATTTGAGGCCCATACAGGGGATTTTCTTAAGGGCCTCCACAGCTCACTTTGTTTGCCTTTCTCTCTGCCTGTCATCTATATCCCCAACATTGTTCCTCAGCTTTATCTCCAGGCGGTTTTTGTCTCTGGCAGGCCTTTTCCCAGGCTTTATCCTTTACCCCTCCTCCTTGGTTTCTCTGTCCTAGTGTCAGGGGACCTCAAGGCTGCTTTGCTTTTCCGTGCCAATGTGCCCTTTGACATACTTGGCATCATCTTAACTCTTATCCTGAGCGGGTCCACAAGGACACACAAATTTCCATGCAGAATGATCGCAACTGTTTTGCAGCCACCTGTTGATGTAACTCCTGTTCCACTTCTGCCAGTGCTAAGAGGGTTAAGATTTAAAGTGCTTTGAAACATAAGGGAGGGGAAGAGGGGGATGGCAATTCTCTTTCAGGGCAGGATCTTAGTATCTGCTAGGATGCTGCTGAGCTAGTACCTTCCAGAAAAGACAGATTGTGGAGACTGGTTGTGGCAGAGTAATTGTGTGTCCCCTAGGGTTGACCGAGAGCCCAGAACAGAAAGATGGAGTACTTAGCAGGTCAGACAAGAACTAGCTCTGGTCTTGGTGTTGGTCTGTCCTACTTGAACGGGGTCCACTACGAACTGAGTATGGCTTCCTGTGTCCTATATTGGCTTTTGCAACCTCCCTTCTCACTTCTCTCCCCCTTCACTAAACTTGGCCCACCCTGGCTTTCTTATGGTTTCTTGACTGTACCAGATACCTGTTTCTGCCTGAGAGTCTTTGCTTATGTCGTTCTCTCTGCCCTGGACACTTCTGACTTTTTTCTCTGAGGGCTTCTTTGGCCCTTTAGGTGTTTACTTAAAGCGACACTTCCTCAGAAAAGCCTGCCTTGGCCACCCTCTCTAAAGTAGTTTCATCTGTTCTGTCTTAAGGCACTGCTTTCTTCTCTTTTCTGAGGTATAACAGTTTGTAATTATGTATTTGTGCGTGGATATGTTTAATGGGAGCCATCTTCACCTAGAAAGAAACTGTGTTTATTAAGCCACTGTGTAGTCAGTTTGCTTGGCTCATTGTAGATGCACATTAAATATTTGGCAAAAGAGTGAATGGAAGAAGAATGGGAATTTGCTGGATTCTTCCATCGCCCTCCCTGCAATGTGCTGATTGGTGTGGTTGTGCTTGTTAGATCGTGGTGTGTCCTGAAGTGCTTCCTCAGAAGATGGTGCCACCTGGAGTTGTGCAGGAGCCCCTCAGCCACCAGCTCCTGTCCGCGGACCCCCAGTCTGAACAGGAGCCACAGAAGCCTCATCTCCTGGAGGAAAACGGTGAGGACGTGTGATTCGGTGGAACAGATGTGGCTAGAAGTGGGTGCCCTGGCCACGTGGGTAAGCGGTATCTGTGTGAGACTTCGGGCTGGGCAGCCACTCTGCAGTCAGCAGTATCGGGAGCTTGGGAAGGGCTGGCGCCTTGGCATCGAGTCCCTGGCATTCGGAGAGAGGTCAGCTTGTAGGAAGGCTAGGCTGTGCACCGTGGTTCCGTTGCAAAGCTGTCGTGACGACGACAGCTCTAAGCGCAGGGACTGTCAGAAGACCTACGGGAGTCCTTTACGAAAGCGTCGCACTTGCTTTACGACAGCCGTCCGGCTCCCCCTCGTCGATTTTGTCGTCTTACGGCTGGTGTAAGAAGAGCACTCCCGTTCCCGGTTGTGCTCGTTTCTGGCTGCTCAGTCGTTCACCTTGAAATCTTATTTCAAACAGTGCCTCACAGTGACCTTTAGAGCGACTGTTCTCTCTCTCGTCCCCTACCCGCCTCTCCACCTTATTAACTTGGATTAGACACAGGAAGGGAGAAAGTGAACTGCGTACCTTATTTATGACGCACATGTCCACAGGTCTTCAATCCTCATCAGAAACTCTATCAGATATATCTTAGGATTCAGAAATTTTCAGATTTATTAAGGGAATAGGATTTATATACCATATAGTACAGTACCAGCAGGATTTGAGGTGGGACTCCACAGTGACACACATTAGTGGAATGTATGCAGCTGTACAGTGAGTGGATTAAATAACAACTTTAGAGAGCTTCCCATCAGTTCTGGTCAGGTTTTGCTGTCAAATTAGTTCAGTGTGTAACTTAACGAGAGGAAGGCCTTTGGTATTGAGAGCTTGGGGATTTCAGAATGTGGAGAACCTGTGTTCCAGGTTCGCCCCCAGGCTTGCTTCTGTTCTCCCCTTAGGGGTCAGGCCTTCCATTTCACATGCCCCACGGCTCTGACCTTCTCCAGCTTTCCTTTCACTGTGGTAACGATAACAGAAGTGTTACTTATATGAGTTTACTGAGTGTCGGCAAGTGTCCCAGGTGCTTTACTTGTTGGAATTCATTAAGCCCTCAGTGTACCAGAAAAAGTAGTCTTCACTGTTTACCACCCGGGGCCAAGGGATCCTTTATTTTATATATATATATTTACTCTTTTATTTTATTATATTATTTGTTATTTTACTTTATTATGTTATCATGTGTATGTTATTTATGAGTCATTTACGGAAGAATCAAAGGATAATAAAAAATAATTCTCAAGGAAATTTTGATAAGAACCTCTTTATAGCAAGTACATTTTGATAATAGAAACGTTGTAAAAAAATGAAAGAATACCGTTACACAGTACTGTCCCTGTTCCCTTTAGAAAAATGAATACTGTCCTTTTCACAAAATGGGATGGTCCAGAATCTTGTTGCAAAATCTTGCCTCATGAAGTCCTTCCTGTTGAATAATTCAGTGGATGAGAATGTCATATTTCCTTTTTGAAATTAGAAATCAGAGTGTTTATCGTTGGTTGTTATGTTTGAGAAAATTTACCCCTGATATTGTTTGTAGACTCCTTCAAAGATTTGCCCTTCGGCTTCAGTCTCATCATTACCGTGTAGAATCCACTGCTCCGTCTCTTCACATCGTCTTCTTACTAATCTAGTAATAGTGAAGTGTCTTTTCCTGCACATTTTTTTCTCTTTGCTAATAGGGGTGGAAAATGAAAAATTCTGAATTCACAACTATGCTCAATGAAAGCTAAAAGCAGGTGTCAATAGTCTTATACCTTCTTGAAGATGATGCAAAACTCTGGGCAATGAATTTAACACTTGGAGACTAGTGAAGAACGATGATTTATTTCACTCTTACATCATCATCCTAAGTATTCTGCTGTTTATTTATTTCCTTTATTCTCCTGTTTTCTCACTATTTTAGTTTTTTATTCTCCTGTTTTCTTACTATTTTATTCTCCTGTTTTCTTACTATTTTAGTTTTTTCTGCTATCATTGGGAATAATTAATGAGTAATGATTGGTAAATATGTGGTAATTCCTAGGATGATGAATTAGGAAAATGTTTTATGATACAGGAAAAATAAGATCACTCAGATCTCAAAATGTACCCTACATGTGTAGAAGAGGCCAGTGGATCCATATAGAAATGACAAGACAGAATGAGTCGTACTCTATTTTTTAATAATACTAAAATAAATTTTCTTTTTCTTCTTCAGAAGATCTCTAAAGGGATAAAAGTCATGTAATTCCAGCCTTTAAAAATAGTTAACACTGAAAAAAAAAGAGCTAACACTGTTTTTTTTTGTTTTTAAAATTTTTATTTATTTATTTGACCGAGAGAGACACAGCGAGAGAGGGAACACAAGCAGGGGGAGGGGGAGAGGGAGAAGCAGGCTTCCTGCTGAGCAGGGAGCCCGATGCGGGGCTCGATCCCGGGACCCCGGGATCATGACCTGAGCCAAAGGCAGACGCTTAATGACTGGGCCAGCCAGGCATCCCGAGTTAACACTGTTTAAAAAAGAAACGCCAAACCCCAAATTGTGTCTAATACACTTAGTCGGCATAGCAAGGGTTAATGCCCACACTGACCCAATAGAATAGGTACTACTGTTATCCTCATGTTAGAAATAAGAAACTGAGGCCTAGTCAGGTTAGGTGATTCATTCAAGGTCACGGAGCTGTCAGTGACTGAGCTGGGATTGTAAGCCCAGCAATCCAGCTCTGCATTTATCCTTCTACCCCAGTCCGAGCTGTGCTGCGTTGGCCTTTCCTGCAGCCCCCCCCAAGTGCAGACTTCTGTCCTCCTACCTCTGCTGCCGGGGTCTCCTCATGCCAGGCTGCTCTTCCTTCTGTCCCTAGGTGCTGCTGCTCTTCTCTGCCCTGTTAGCTAGACCCAGCCAGTTCCTTTCTTCCAACCAAATTACGAGGTTTGTTTCAGTTTTTAATTTCTGTGCACTGGGGAAGGCTGCATTCCTCGTGCCCTTCATAGCACCGAAGGCTGGTTTTCTGTCTCTGGGACTAATTCCAGCGTGGGAAGGGCGAAGTCATTGGCAGAAAAGCTAAAGAAACCAAAGGTTTTACAGGAACTTCATAAAATAAGTGGTATTGTTTGGAGTGTAATTATTATAATTATTCCAGTTGTAATTGGAATGTAGTCTATACTCAAAATCAAAATCACTGTTTAAGTACAGACTACATTCGTGCCTTTCTTTGAGTCCTGTTTCAGCTGCCATCTCTGTTTCTGGCTTTCGTCTCTAACCATGATGTCTTTCTTTTTGTGTCATTGCTAATTACTTCCTAGTCCTTGGACAGAAGCACGCTGCATAACAACATACATCTTCAGGACCAGGGAAACCATAGCAACATCCTAAACTGTCAGGTTAAAGATTAATACCAGGTGGATCTGTCCAGATCAGGGCATATATAGACAATGAGACCGTATGCAGCACCAGTCTCACACAAAGAACAAGCGGAGGTGACACAGCAGGGGTCAGCAGGTCACCAACATCTAGAGATCAGACCCTGCAGGCATTGCACATGCCATTCACTCTGCCCAGAGAGCACCCTCATCCCCCCCAACCCACCCCAACCCTACTTACCAGAGTCACTTCCTGTGGAAAGACTTTGCCGATGCCCCCACCTCCCCCTCTCCACCCTGGAGGTGCCCCTGTTTCCCTGCTCCTGTGGGAACTTGGGTGAATTTCAAGTATATTACCCTTTCCCTGTGCTGGAAGTAAGTGAGGCTCACATGTCTGCTCTCCCCACTAGACAGTGAAGTTTTTGAAAGGCAAGAATTGCTTTATCTGCCTGTTCTTATAACACACAATGTAGATTTAGTGCATTACTAATTGCCTGACTCTCCATCAACCATAGTAGCTTCTGGAAGGAAGAGAATGTGGACTAAGACCTTGCTAGTCAAAGCGTGGCTCAAGGAGCAGCGCCAGAATCACCTGGCTTTGTTAGAGGTACAGAATATGGGGGCCACCACAGACCTGCTGAGCCATATCTGCCCTGTACCAAGCCCTCCACATGATTTGTGTGCGCATTAAAGTTTGAGAAGCCCTGGGCTCTCAGTAGCGCTTCAGCTTCGTGGAAGCTATAGGACTGGTTAATCTTTGAGATGACTAGATTTGATCTTGGCAGAGCAGATTGCATCCTTTACAGGGGACTGTCACAGTCTTGAGGTCACTGGCAGGGATTAGCCTGACCAAAGCAGGGAGTCTAGTTTTTCGGCGGGAAGAGTGAGTGTAGTTAGGTGGGGGAGGAGTCACAACGCAGAGGGCCTTGAGAGCCAAGCAGAAAAATTTGGCCTTGCTGTAGCAAGGCGCCATCGTGGATTCTTGAGCGAAAGTGGAACATGATGGCAATCGGAACTGGGCAAAGATATTCTCACTGACACCTCTTTTTCTCCCCCCTCAGCCCTACCTGCTCTCCAAGTTCCTTCCCTTCCCCGGAAGGACAGCCAGGAGCTGACAGCCTCACTTCTCTCGGCTGGGTCCCAGGTGAGCCGGTGTCCCATGCCCGCAGTGAGGACCCACATCTGTTCTTGGACAAGTAGCTCCCCTAATCCTGAATCTCCACTAGGAGTTCTGTCTCTCACTGCACACTGGGCCCTTCTGGGGTTCCTACTTGAATGTTGCTTTCCCTTCTACCCAGTGCTCCCCTCTCCTCTTTAAAGCACAGACCCTCCCTCCTGTTTTTTCCCTTCATGCTCCCAATTGTTCCCCTCACTCCAAATTTGAACCTAGGGAATGGAAATTTAGTGGCGATCTCGTGTTTCAGAAGTTGGTGAAAATTGAAGATGTGGCTGATGTGGCTGTATCCTTCATCCTGGAGGAATGGGGACATTTGGACCAGTCCCAGAAGTCCCTCTATAGGGATGACAGGAAGGAGAATTATGGGAGTATTACTTCCGTGGGTAAGAATGATTTCATCTGTGCTTGGATTAGGACCTCTTAATTTTGTTATAAAAAGTATTTCTGGCACATCAGATAAAAGCATGTCTGTGACTTAATTACTGTGACTTTGCTTATTTTTTTTTTCTGTGAAAGAGTAAATCGACATTCCCTTTTTTATTCTTATTCAGCTTATTCTGATCATTTCCGTCATCATCAGGGTATGACTGACGTCTTGATGATACTTGGGGGATAGTATTTGCAATCCAGCATATGTTCTCGTTTTAGTGCTTTAAGATAAAAGAGCTCAGAACTAACAGGCTTGGGTTTTAACAGATTCGTAGTAGTTATTGGATTCTATTCCTTGACAAATTGAATAATTATTTTTTTTAAGATCTTATTTATTTATTTGACAGAGACATAGCGAGAGAGGGAACACAAACAGGGGGAGTAGGAGAGGGAGAAGCAGGCTTCCCGCGGAGCAGGGAGCCCGATGTGGGGCTCAATCCCAGGGCCCTGGGACCATGGCCTGAGCCAAAGGCAGACACTTAACGAATGAGCCACCCAGGCGCCCCGACAAATTGCATAATTCTTGACTGAATAATTCTCACTTGCAAAAGCATCTCCGACCTCACTGAGTAACTGTTTATTAGAGTACATTTGACCCTTGAACAACACAGGGCCAGGGGTGCCAACCCCCCCATGCAGTCAAAAGTCTGTGTATAACTTTTGACTCCCCCAGAACTTAACTACTCATAGCCTACTGTTGACCGGTAACATAGAGCCCCCCCCATTTTTTTTTAATTAAAAAAAAAAATAAAAAATTTTAGAAAAACCATGAAGCCGATTAACACATAGTTTGTATATGTGTCATATACTGTGTTCTTACATGAAAGTAAGCTAGAGAAAAGGAAGTGCTATTAAAATAGTAAGGAAGAAGAATTGCATTTACAGGGCCGTATGTATCGAAAGAAATCGGTGTGTCGGTGGACCTGCGCAGTTCAAACTCATGTTATTCAAGGGGCAACTGTGTTATTAGAGGATCTCCCTTTTCCCCAGTGCATGGGTGGCTGGTTGTTCATTCCATCTCCATTCTCAGATCATGGGTGCTTCTTTCATGACGTTTGCCTTGCCATCTCCATTTTACATGTCCCATCCCTTCTTGAATTTTGTGCCCCAAATGAGATTTTGAACCTGTTTCTGAATTATGATCCTGGAAACTCATACTCGATTATGTGCCTAGAGCAAATTAATAAAAATCTCAGCACCTGATTAACATAACAATAAAAAATTAAAAAAAAAATCTCAGCACCATGGCAAATATTTTGGAGCTTATGGCTTTTAGCTTCTTTTGAATGAATTTTCTTAAAAGAACCACCACATACCAAGCACTCTGGTAGACTTTAGATGAAATACATATATGATGCCAAATCTGTCTTTTTTTTTTAAGTTTATTTATTTAATTAATCTCTACACCAGGCATGGGCCTCAAACCCACCACCCTGAAATTAAGAGTCGCGTGCTCCTCTGAGCCAGCCAACCCCATATAATGCCAAATTTCTTTTAAGCATTATAGCAATTTACATTGTTCTGAAGAGTTTTAGTTCACTTGCAGGCTTTTATTTAAAAAATAAAATTGACTCCTACTCTCTGAAATTTTCCATTTCTTTTAATACTAGTGGTACATATTTGTATTTCCTTTTCTTCGATTTATTTGTACGTGTTCTCTGCGGCTTTATCTGTGGGGATCTTGGTGGTATTTCATCTCAAGGGATTACTTATGTAGCACAAATGCTATATGCAGTGAAGATATTTTTTCATTCTTTTTTTAAATGAATTTCAAATACCTCACTTGTCTAATTTGAGCCTGGTAGTATTTCCTTTTTTTCAGTTACTTTGCAGGCATTTAATGGGTGTCAGGCTTTCAGAACTTGGCACAGTTCTTTTTTATACTGTTTTCCAAGCAGTTTTAAATTTGTCCTTTCCGATTTTTTAAAAAATCCATCTGTTCATTACAACCTCTTTTTACAACTCTAGTGTACTCCTACATTAAGAACACATTTGATGATTTCTGCCCCTTAACTTCTCTGGGAAGGCCACAATAGATTATATTTTCATGCCTGTGTGTTCCTAATAGCATTGAGTAGGTCAGGATTTGGGGCGCCTGGGTGGCTCAGTTGGTTAAATGTCTGCCTTTGGCTCAGGACATGATCCTGGGGTCCTGGGATTGAGCCCTGCGTCGAGTTCCCTGCTCAGTGGGGCTTCTCCCTCTCCCTCTCCCTCTGCCCCTCCCCCTGCTCATGCTCTCCCTCTTAAATAAATAAAATCTTTTAAAAAGAGAGAGAAGGTCAGAATTTTAAAAATATCCATCAGATTCAGAAATGAGATTTTAGAAAAACAGATGTATCCTGGAGACAGCCATTTCAGTGGAGTGTCCAGGACGTTGGGGAACAAGAGACAGTTTCTTTGAAGATTGCAAAGGAGAGGAATTTGAGAAAGCCATCACAGATAAACTTTCAAGAACACTGTGGAGGAAATGAGAAAGGGGGTTTATCACTATAAGGGTACATAGCTTAGATGGCTAGATTGGTTTTGTATGCTCTCTTTTTCTTTCTTTTCTTTTTTATGGGGGGGGCAAAGGGAGAGGGAGAGAGAGAGAGAATCTCCAGCTGACTTCCCGCTGAGCGTGGTGTCCGACATGGGGCTTGATCTCACACCCCTGAGATCATGACCTGAGCCAAAATTAAGAGTTGGATGCTTCACTGACTGAGCCACCCAGGCACCTCTGTACGTTCTCTTTTTCAGTGGGAGAGTTTTAAGCCTACTTAAATGCTACTGGAAAAGAACTAGTAAAGAGTGAGTTTGAAATGTTGGGGCAAGGAAGAGGAGATCATTGATGAGGGTGATCCCTCAAAAACAGGATTGCATGGGGAGGTCGGGGGTCCGGGAGGGAGGCTTGGCCTTGGTCAGAGACAGCTCTTCCACCATGAGGTGAGGGGAGGATGACAGAGGAAGGCTGCCAGCAAGTCTTTGGTTGGTCTGTAGGATGTTCAAGGAGCTTTGCCTTTCTTTCAAATAGGAGACAGTCACCTGTTGAGAATGAGCAGGTGATGAAGTAGGTGGCAGAGAAGAGGTTCGAATACGTTGGAGAACCTTGTACATGCACATAGTGAAACATATTCAAATAGTATAAAGGGGTATAAAGTGAAAATTGAGTCACCTACCCTGCTCCTCAATCTTCTGTTTACTCTTACCAGTTTCTGGATTGTATCTCTAGGCATATTCTGTATACACACGTTTTTGCAAAACATGATAACATGATAACATGCCATACACTAGTGGAATTTTAAAATAACAGTGATATATCTTGGAAGCCATAGTGGAGATATTTTGACATAGCTGATGAGAAAAATGAGTGGGGAAAGGAGCCAACTGTAGGAACATAGAATGCCAACAGGGCAGCAGTGAGGTTGAAGAGCCTGAATCTTTAAAGCACCAAATCTGCCTGATTTGTTTTTGTCTCCCCTGCCCCCCACCATTGCATTACTAACCAGCTGGGCAGAGCATTGAGCAAGAAGCATAGTCTTCTGTCAGATACGCAGATAAACCAAGAGAATCAACAGAAAGCTTGTCACGTACATGGTAAAGAGGTGGGGAAAGAGGGAAAAAGCAAATCTGTAAACCCATTGGTGTGACAACCTATATAATCGCCTTATCAGGAAAAGGGCAATTGTTAATAGAACCAAAGAGGTGCACTGGGCCAATCCGATTTTTTTTTTTTTCGAATTCACCCCTGCAAAAAGAAAACCATGTGCTTTTTTGACTTGTTGGATGGGAGAGAATTCTAGTAAGAATAAAATGTGTGGGCGTAAGCAGATGTGAGTAAAAGAGAAAAAGAAATCCTGTGATGACAGAGATTACCTGCCTACTTAAATGGGAGAGGAAAAAACGATTCTTTTTGATTATATGTTTGTTTCTACTACTAAGATGTCTTTTTAGGAAGAGAATTAAGGTCAAAGAGTTTTAAGAAATTAAAATTCAAGTTTTCTTGATGGAATAAGAATTATAACTTCTCACTCTGTCAAAAAAAAAAAAAGGTTAGTAACAGTATCTACCTCAAAAGGTCATTGTTAGGATTATATGCCATAAAATCGTAAAACACTTATAGGACTGGTCCATCGTAGCACTCAGCAAATGTTAGCTTTCATTGCCATTATTCTGTAATATTTGAAAACAACCTTGCTGTTTACAAAAGGTTTTTTTTTTTTTAAGATTTTATTTATTTGACAGAGAGAGACAAAGCAAGAGAAGGAACACAAGCAGGGGTGCGGGAGAGGGAGAAGCAGGCTTCCCGCGGAGCAGGGATGCGGGGCTCGATCCCAGGACCCTGGGACCATGACCTGAGCCGAAGACAGACGCTTAACGACTGAGCCACCCAAGTGCCCCCCCCCCCAAAATCTTATTAGAAAGTTCTCAATAGACCCTGGTCTCTCTCTCTCTAGCATATAAAAAATAATATTCTGTATTTTTTAATTACTGAAGATTTGTCTCTGCAAAGCATATTAAGTGTCTGTGCTTCAAGTGAAATGTAGGTTGCTGATCCAGTTACATAGGGAGATGATTGCAGTTTGTCCGGCGTCTGTATTCATCAATGACTATTGGGTGTTAAGCTAGCTCTTGTCAGTACTGGATTCTTCTCTGGGTATAGAAAGAATACTTTTTTTCCTTTAGACTTATTCATACCAAACTGAGATTCTTGGGGGATTAAAAAAGCTGGAAATATCATCTTTCTTCTCCAGGCTATGAATGAACAGGAAGAAGAAGGTGAAAATTGGGTTAGCTGCACAACCCGATACCACATTTTGTGAAGAATTTGATATTGCACAGGTGTGCACAAACAGGGACTGTTAAGTACCCCACCAAGAGGACATCGCCTTCACTAAATAGAAGGACCGCTCTCCCAGTTTCATCCGTTTGACACATTCTTGCCAGCTCTTCTGTCCCCAACCTGCCTGTTTCTGCTGGAGGATTCTTTGTCCTCTCCCAGGAGCATAAAGCCCCCTTGCCAAGTCCTGTGGTGCTAGCACATGTCGGCTTCATAATTACCCACGTCCTGAGTCTTTTTGTTTCTTCCAGTATGGGGAATAGCTAATCCGTTTTCCTTCTCTTATTTCAGATTACGAATCTGGGCATGACAACGTGGAACTCGCTGTAAAGCAGATTTCCGATGACGCTGAACCCCACTGGATGACATCAGGAAGCCCTGAAAGAAATGTTCCCCAGAGTCAAGGGTTTGGAGAAGTTAGTGACCTTCATGGCATGGTAGAGAGGTGGCAGGTAAACCCCGCAGTGGGGAAATCAAGGCAGAACCCTTCCCAGAAAAGAGATCTTGGTACCATCACGGATGTTAACCGTAAGCACAACACAAGTGGCGAGAGAGGTCACAAATGTAACGATTGTGGTAAATTTTTCCTTCAAGCCTCAAACTTCATTCAACATCGGCGAATCCATACTGGAGAGAAACCGTTTAAGTGTGGTGAATGTGGGAAAAGCTACAATCAGCGGGTGCATCTGACTCAGCACCAGCGAGTTCACACTGGTGAGAAACCCTACAAGTGTCAGGTGTGCGGAAAAACCTTCCGCGTGAGCTCACACCTCGTCCAGCATCACAGTGTGCACAGCGGAGAGAGGCCATACGGGTGTACCGAGTGCGGGAAAAACTTCGGTCGGCACTCCCATCTGATCGAGCACCTGAAACGCCACTTCAGAGAGAAATCCCAAAGATGTAGGTATTGGGAGTTTGTGTTCAGAGAATAGATGGAGGCGAAAATGGTTTTATGAGCTTAGAGCAGCAGGACAGATGGGTTGTGCTGACTGGGAGCAGTAGCTAAGGGGCAGAGATCACAGTCCATTTTGTTGTTTTATACTTTTTTTTTTTTTAAGATTTTATTTATTTGACAGAGAGAGAGACAGGGAGAGAGGGAACACAAGCAGGGGGAGTGGGAGAGGGAGAAGCCGGCTTCCTGCGGAGCAGGGAGCCCGATGCAGGGCTCGATCCCAGGACCCGGGGATCATGACCCGAGCCGAAGGCAGACGCCCAACGACTGAGCCACCCAGGTATCCCTTGTTGTTTTATACTTTAATTGGTCCAGTGAGTAGGCCAACCTATGCCCTCTCCACCCTCCCCACAGCTTCCCTCTTGGCAGAGGCACGTACTTTCAGCTCTCTTACATGTTTCTTCTGGTAAATCCCCCCCCCCTTTTTTTTTAAAGATTTTATTTATTTGAGAGAGAAAGCATGGGCAAGCGGTGGGGAGAGGGAGAAGCAGATTCCCCGCTGAGCAGGGAGCCCGATGTGGGACTTAATCCCAGGATCCCGGGATCATGACCTGAGCCAAAGGTAGACGCTTAACCAACTGAGCCACCCAGATATCCCTGTTAATTCCCTATTTGTCAATAATATATCTGTTGCCCGACTTAACCGATTTTAAACATTATCTCTTGCGTTTCTGTTGTAGTAAATGAAGATTTTGGCTCTCTCTCGCATGCTTCCCTCCCTCTTTCTCCTTTTCTCAATTTTGTTAACTCACATTTTATTTTAAAATGATAAAATAATACTAGAACAGGAAGTTTGGAGGAAAGAAAGCAGGAGGAAAAAAAAGACCCACAATCCCACCATCCTAATAGAACTGTTATTATTTAGCATATTCCTTCTATCTTTTTTATTATAAGCTTATTTTTATGTAGGTGTATTCAGAGGGTACAGTTAAATATTAGACACGCTTTGTCCGGTGTGGCTTGGCTCTCCTGTTTGTTATTTCTGACAACCTGCCGTTGTTTGGAGACATCAACACTTAATTGTTCCTCAGTTGAACTTTTTTTTTTTTAAAGATTTATTTATTTGAGAGAGCGAGAATGAGAGAGAGAGAGCACATGAGAGGGGGGAGGGTTAGAGGGAGAAGCAGGCTCCTCGCTGAGCAGGGAGCCCGATGCGGGACTCGATCCCGGGACTCCAGGATCATGACCTGAGCCGAAGGCAGTCACTTAACCAACTGAGCCACCCAGGTGCCCCCTCGGTTGAACTTCTAATTTTTTCTCTTTTGTCCTGATAACTGTGCCTTAAAAAAAAAAAACAAACCTATGCCTTAAAAAAAGTAGGATTATTTCCTTATAATAGATGCCCAGAAGTGGGATTAGTGGATGAAACGCCAAAAACACTTTTATGGGTCTTGATACCTACTGCCAAATTGCTTTTAAAGTCACCACATATTAGTTTTCCTATATTTCTCCCAGGGTGATCAGACCTTTTTTTTTTTTTTTTAAGATTTTATTTGTTTATTTGACAGAGAGAGACACAGCGAGAGAGGGAACACAAGCAGGGGGAGCGGGAGAGGGAGAAGCAGGCTCTCTGCAGAGCAGGGAGCCTGACGCAGGGCCCGATCCCAGGACCCCGGGATCACGACCTGAGCCGAAGGCAGAGGCTTAACAACTGAGCCACCCAGGTGCCCCAGACATTTTTTTTTCCCACAAATGGGGTAAGCAGAAGAGATGTCTTTTCTGTATTCATTTTCATTAGTTTGGTTATCAGTAAGGTTGAACAATTTTCTCTGTTCGTTTACTTATATTTTCTTAGCTGTTCAAGTGATGTTAAACTTATGTATGGAAGAGATCACAGTCAATCATGCTGTGAACTTAGAGGCTCTTATTAATATTTTTCACATAACTCTTAAGACTGGCTTTAAAGTATTTATTTTTAAAATCTGCCGTTGACGTCCCCAAGCCCAGCTACTTGTCATTCTCATTAACAGTGACTAGCACCTTCCCTATCATGGAATAGAAGGTTATGAAGTTCTCAAGGCCTTTAGAGTCTGGCTGGAGCTGAGCTTTCTCCTCTGCCAGTCTTGTCCCTTCTGCTTGGTGGCCGCCTCCTTGGGGAAATGCATCCAATAGCACTCCGGACCTGGGGAAGCAATTACTTTAAAGTAGTCTCTATTCTTTCCTATCTTCTCGACAGTTGTTCTTACGACTAGTTTCCTAGTTAACACTCACCTGTCCTGCCCCCGCCATTTTTTTTTTTTTTTTTTTAGATCAAGAGAGGGATCTTTTGTGCGCTCACGCAGCCCTCGTTGTCGTGAGCCTGTGGCGCTAGGTGGTTGGGGTAGAGCAGTAAACAGAACCACGCAGTGTGTGCCCTTGTGGCGCTGGTGGTCTGGGCCCAGGAGCAGATCGGAAGGGTGGTGAGCATTCAGAGGTTCGATGCCCGGGTGGGGAAACAAGCTCAGGTGAGGGCGAAGAGTGACGAGAGCAGAGATGGGCCTATCACCCACCCTCTCGACAGTAGTTTTTACTGGCTCACTTCTCCTTGGTCCTGGGTGCTCATCACGTATCCCTCCCACTGCCTGTCCCCCTCAGAGTCCTGTGCTTCCTGTCCTTCAGTTCTTACCTGCTCTCTCCATCCAGCTGTGTTTCTGTTCTGACTCAGCCTGTCTGCCTCAGTCCTGTTTGCCTTCGGAGTCCTCTTCCTCCTTCCTGGATGGTGGAAGTGTGGTGCTCCTGTCTAGCAATTGCCTCGCCTCAGTCACTCTCACCATCCTGCTTAGCGAGCCTCTTCATCTCATTCTTTTCACGAGACAAATTCTTTTGGCTCCCGCCGGCATCAGGCACGTGCAGGCATCCTCCCTCCACTTTGTTACTGCCTGCACTTCATGCTTTCACCCGACTGTCCTTTCTCCTGACGGTTCAGGTTTCTACTGGAAAAGCACCGGTGACAGGGGCGCCTGGGAGGCTCGGTTGGTTGAGCGGCTGCCTTCGGCTCAGGTCATGATCCTGGGGTCCTGGGATCGAGCCCCGCGTCAGGCTCCCTGCTCGGCGGCGGGCCTGCTTCTCCCTCTGCCTAACCGCGCCCCCCCCCCCCCGCTTGCTCATGCTCTCTCTCCCTCACTCTCTCTCTCAAATAAATAAAATCTTAAAAAAAACCCCACAACAAACTGGTGACATTTGCATTTCCTCTTTATTTCAGGCAGTGACAAAAGAAGTAAGAATACAAAATTGAATGTTAAGAAGAAAATTTCAGAATTTTCAGAAGCCGATGTGGAACTATCAGGAAGAATCCAAAGAACTGTTTCTCAAGGTCAGGATTTTGGAGAAGGCCATGAGCACCCAGGCAAGTTGGATAGAAAGCAGGGAGTTCCTATGAAAGAGATACTAGGACAGCCCTCTTCAAAGAGGATAAATTTCAACGCAGTCACGTATGTGCACAAAAAATCAGCCACAGGAGAGAGACCACATAAATGTAATGAATGCGGAAAAAGCTTTATTCAGAGTGCACATCTGATTCAACATCAGCGAATCCACACAGGGGAGAAGCCCTTTCGGTGTGACGAATGTGGGAAAAGCTACAATCAGCGGGTGCATCTGACTCAGCACCAGCGAGTCCACACTGGTGAGAAACCCTATACCTGCCACTTGTGTGGGAAAGCGTTTAGAGTGCGGTCCCATCTTGTTCAGCATCAGAGTGTGCACAGTGGGGAGAGACCCTTTAAGTGTAATGAGTGCGGGAAAGGCTTTGGGAGGCGGTCCCACCTTGCGGGGCATCTGAGACTCCACTCTAGAGAGAAATCCCATCAGTGTCATGAGTGTGGAGAGATCTTTTTTCAGTACGTTAGCCTCATTGAACATCAGGTGCTCCATATGGGTCAGAGAAATGAAAAAAATGGCATTTGTGAGGAAGCTTACAGTTGGAACCTGACAGTGATTGAAGATAAGAAGATGGAGTTACAAGA
Source organism: Zalophus californianus (assembly GCF_009762305.2). Taxonomy (NCBI): domain Eukaryota; kingdom Metazoa; phylum Chordata; class Mammalia; order Carnivora; family Otariidae; genus Zalophus; species Zalophus californianus. The sequence goes on along the minus strand of NC_045604.1, from coordinate 107,656,637 downwards.
GCAGCCTTATAAGTGTGATATCTGTGGCAAAGCCTTTAGTTATAGTTCAGACCTTATCCAGCATTACAGAACTCACACTGCAGAGAAAACCAATAAATGTGATATATGTAGAGAAAGTGTTGGCCAGTGTTCCCACGTAAAACAACACCAAAAAACCTTCTCCAACATGAAATCGCATCAATGTAATGAGTGTGGCAGAGGCTTCACTCTGAAGTCACATCTTAATCAGCATCAGCGAATCCATACTGGTGAGAAGCCCTTTCAATGTAAAGAATGTGGAATGAGTTTCAGTTGGAGTTGTAGCCTCTTCAAACATCTGAGAAGTCACGAGAGGACAGATCCCATAAATACCTTAAGTGTATAGATGTTTCTGTTGGAGAACAGCTCTTACTCAATTTTAGAGAAGCCTTCCTAAGAGAAACCCTCCTCCTATAATGAATGTAATAACAACTTCCAGCATTCTCTCCAACGTAACCATCAAACCTACAGATATGTTGAAATCCTTCAGTTGGAACTTAGGAACACTGGAGAATCCACAGTGAATAGATATCTGTTTGCTTTCCCCATCGAGAAATGCTTCTTCATGCTTAAGAATCTAGAGAGCACCTATGGATATGGTGGATGAAGGAGAGCCTTCAGGTGGCACTCATTCTTTGGTTGAATCTCAGAACATTGACACTGAGAAAAGCCTCACTAATGCAGTAGAAATAAGCTTTATTTGTAGTTTCTGCCTCGTTTGACAGCTTATTCAGGGAAGAGCACAGTGAAAGGAAGAGAGAACTCTTCAGCATGATACCTGTTTTGGTACCTCAGCAATGAACCTGTTCTAGAAACGATGATCCCAGCCACTAGAATGCTCCAGCTATTGTTCCCATCTTGAGTATTAAAGCCTTTGAAAAGAAATCGACTTAAGGTATTTATATCCTGGCAAAATCGGGGTTCAGAGACTGGATGGTATGTGTTTCCGTTGCATTATATGGTCTCTAATTTCTCCATGAAGCATTCTCTACCTTGTTTTCATTTTGATTCTATTAGCAACAAAGTTGGCTAGTACCAAGAGGAGTTAAGTGTGTAAATCCAGGAGAGAAACTGTTGGTCAGTCACATCTTAAGGAGAAGAGAGAGGGACCTTGGGAATAGTGAAGAGAAAATAGGCCAAACTGTGGGCTGGTTTTCAGTCCGTCACCCACAAGAATGAGGGCAGCTGTGTTCATGGAAGAAATTAGACCAAGTTGAATTAAGAATCTTGGTCCAAGGAGGATGTGTTAGCAACTCCCAGTGGCCCTGGAGATAGACCTCCTCCATAGGATAATGGCGTATAGAATAAGTGTCAGTTTGGATTGCAGTTGGATTTGAAAGTAAACTGTAACCAGGAGCAGAAGGGTTCGTGTTCTGGTTAGTGCTGTCTTGTGGGAAGGTCGGGGGGAAAGATGACATGGATAAGAGGGTTAATTTGAGCCTCTTTTCTAGAGACAGGGAAAGAGTGCTTCTGGGAACTGCTTCTACTGACTGCTGGGCTTACAATAAACAATAAATACTTGTTGACTGTATGTGTTGTACATTGGTGCCCTGCCCAGATCCCCTTTATCAAGCTGGCATGCCCATCCCCCAGCTACTCTGAGTTTTGGCTGTTGAGTGCTCACAACTCTCCCCCTTCTCCAGAGACTCTGGAAAGTTGTCCTCAGATGATGGGAGCTGCCTCGCAGCTGGGATGGGAGCTGTCCTCCGCACCCCCCAGCCAGTGGCTGGTTGATATGGGGGGTACAAAAGGCTGATTCACTAGGTCTGTCTCAGTGGGGGATAGGGGGAACTGTGGTGCATTTATGCTCCAGAACCCTCCCTTTGAGGACTATATTTGAGACTACATCCATGCTTGGTTCTTGCCTTTCTCTATCCTGTTTCATTCCTTCCCATAAAGACTTCTGGAAGGGATGCCTGGCTGGCTCAGATGTGGGAGTGTGCGACTCCTGGTCTTGGGATCATGAGTTCAAGCCTATGTTGGGCGTAGGATTTACTTAAAAAAATAATAAAATCTTTAAAAAAAAAAAAGATACAAAAAACTTTTCCTGAAGAGCACTTCCTCAACAGATCACATGGCTCTGAATCCCTTTCTCAGGCTCTGCTTTAGGAAATCCCCGATCTAAGACATTTGGTGCCATGAGTGGTCCTAGGAGGCTGACTGTAAGAATGGATTGTGGAGTTGGCCACTCAACCAGGAGGCAGGGAGGACCCCCATCACTGATGGTGGGCGGAGTAATGGTGGTTTCTGGTGTGAGGTGGCTGTTCAGTTGTGGGACATTCACTGTGGTGAACTGGGATGGGATACAGGTAGAAAGGGATGTGCTGCTGTCTTATGTAAGGTTTGGGGGGGAAATGAAAGAATGGAAAGGTTATGGAATTGGGTGGCTCTTGCTGAAAGCCACTAGTTGCAAGACTTAATGGAGAATGAAAACTTCAGTGAAGACTGGTGTTAATGTTTATTGAGCATTTACCACGTTCTAAACATCATATGCTTTTATGTGGATCATCTCACTTAATCTTTACAACATTATGAGGTGGTTTTACTTAACACCCTCATTTCAAAACTGAAGTTTACAATATTTAATTCACTTGCCCAAAGTCACACAGCATGTGGCAGAACTAGTATTTGAACCCAGCCAGACCACTTTCCACTTTGCCTCCAAAAGCTAAGCTCTTAGGCACTAAACTATATTATGTCTTATATTATTTTTTTTTAATTTTTTATTGTTATGTTAATCACCATATATTACACAATTTGTTTTGGTGTACTGTTCCATGATTCATTGTTTGTTCATAACAAACACCCAGTGCTCCATGCAGAACGTGCCCTCCTCAATACCCATCACCAGGCTAACCCATCCCCCCACCCTCCTCCCCTTATATTATTTTTTTAAAGCTTTTTTCTTTATAGAGAGAGTTGCCCGCGTGCGGGCACCTGACCTGGGATGGGGGTGGGAGAGGGAGAGAGAATCCTAAGCACCCTAGGCATGGAGCCCAATTCGGGGCTCTATCTCACAACCCTGAGATCATGGCCTGAGCTGGAATTAAGTGTCGCTTAACTGACTGAGCCACCCAGGCACACCTGTCTTTTATTATTAAACATCAGACATTGCAAAGTGGTGAAACTGTTTTTGTCACCTGTGTGAAAAATAGTTCTGATCCAAGATACCATAAAATCATAGTTACAGAATCTTAAAATTGTCAACAGGTCCCATGGGATTCTCAAACCCAACCTCCCACCCTGATGGAGGAATCCCCAGTTTGCAGGCACATTTATCTAACAAATGCTTAATAAACATGTTGAACTGGAGAAAACATTTCCTGGCCATTGGTTATCCAGTTTCTGATTGCCAGAAACATCTTCCTGAGCTGAAAACTATGTTGATCTGTAGTCTTACAGCTTTCCTTTATTGCTCCTAGGTGCAGGAAGACCAAAAAAAAAAAAAGTTTTATGATTTTAATGTTTGAAAGCTTTTTGCTGTTAGTCACCACATCCATCATACCTTCTCTTCCAAACCTCCAAAAGGAAAGGGAAACAAAACATTAGGCTCATACATTTTATTTGCTCGAGTTTGGGCAAGTTAGAGCAAGATTTGTTGGCTCGAGACACTACTTCCTTGTCCTTTTTAATATTAAAAAAGTTGGAGGGGACTAAGGCAAAAGGAACAGAACAGTAGAATCTATGTTCCAATTAATTACATCAGTAAATGGGTGCATGGAGCATGTTGGTCAAATTGTATAGAAATGTTTGCTACGGTACTGGGGGCTGAGAGGAAGCCTGTGATTGACTCTATAAAATTTTGCTATTGTTTTTACAAAAGTCCTGGAACCATATGAGTGCAACTAGGCTCCGGTCATTAGCTTGAGGTACTTTCCCTGCAGAAGGAACTTGTGACCTGCACCTCTCCCCATAGTTCCCTTATTTCTTTCTCATTGGGGAGGAAATGCTTCTAATTTGGTCTTTTTCCCAGACTAGGGAGGCTCAAGGAACCACCGAGACGGCGAGACCTCCCAGATTCCTGGAGAACACCAATGAGGTGGGGGGGGGGGGTGGTTTGAGGCACTTCCGGTGGGCTTTCTGGGACTTGTATTTGTCCTGAAGGTCTGGGGTTCTGCTCATCTTCTCTCTTCCGGGTCGACCCCGCGGCTCTGAGTTCTGGTGTGCGGGTGGCGGAGGGGTCATGAGATGCATCGTCAGCACCGTGGCGTCTGGCCCCAGCAGGATGTGGAGGGAAGCGCCTCCCTGACGGGGCCCTCGGCCCCTGTCCAGCCCAGCTTTGTGCTTTGACTTACACCTAATGATGGGACCCATTAGAAAAGGCATGGGAGGCAAAACGTACAACTAGCGTTTTTCTGCCCTTGTACAGAATCGTAGAATGACTTCACCAATAAGTGCAATTCTGGTGGCTTGGGCCTAAGGAGAAAGGACATAACCTAGAGAAGGTCCAGAAAAAGGAAATTACACAAATCAGAGGGACCACAGATTTGAACCTGTCAGATCACATGTAAGTAGAACTAAGAGACACTATTTGAAATCAGAATGACACAGGGTGAAAAAGTAAGGTTAGGAAAGTAAGGAAATACCTACAGAGATACAGAAAATGCAGCAGATAAAAAAATTAGGGACATTCAAGGATGAAGACCAAAATTGAGAAACTAGCATGTTTTGGACTTGATGTCAGGGACAGTTTTACCTCTTTACATCTGTCTCTTGGTACCTCTGAGCATAATAAATCATGAGTTTGGTGCAGTATAGCAACTGCTTTGTTTTATCCTTGGCCAGAAATATTACAAGTACAGTATATATCACTGGTTGTGAGTGCGACCAGGAGAAAATAGGACTGTGTTAGGACAAAGCCATCACTCAGTCTAGATAAGCAACCTTAAACCTTTTGGGTTATAATCTTGTTTCTAAGAAAAAAAGTTACATTTGTTGTGCATTTGATAATGTGTTTATTTCTGTGTTGGGTACTTTGCATGGTATATCAATGTGCTCCTGCTGCTGTAACAAAATGCTGCAGAAAGGGTGGCTTAAGCAACAGAGGTTTTTCTTGCAGTTCTGGAGGCTGGAAATCAGAGATCCAGATGACAGCAGAGTTGGTTTCTACTGAGCCTTCTCCTTGGCTTGCTGACAGCTGCCTTCTTGCTGTGCCCTCATATGGCCTTTCCTGTGTGTGTGCGCACTCCTGGTAGCTCTTCCTCCTCTTATAAGGACATCAGTCCTATAGATGAGGCCAACCCTGTGACTTCATTTAACTTTACCCCCTTGTCTCCAAATGCAGTCACATTGGGGGTTAGGGCTTCCACATATGAATTTTGGGAGACACAATTCAGTCCTACTTAGGAGTGTATTTACAACGTACTGGCTTCCAGTGTATTTCCAACACATGTAGATTTACAATACAATGCATTTATAATAACTACTTAGTAGTGTGTCCCAATTTTATTTTTTTAAAAGATTTTATTTATTTATTTATTGGACAGAGAGAGACAGTTGGAGAGGGAACACAGCAGGGGGACTGGGAGAGGAAGAAGCAGGCTCCCCACTGAACAGGGAGCCCGACGTGGGGCTCTATCCCAGGACCCTGAGATCATGACCTGAGCCGAAGGCAGAGGCTCAACGACTGAGCCACCCAGGCGTCCCATGTGTGTCCCAATTTTAGAGTTGGGCAATCTGAGCTTCAGAAAATTAATAAATTTTCCACGGTCAGATAGGTAGTACGGATCAGAGACAGAATTCGTCAGTGCAGTTCTGAAGCCTGAATTCTTTGGCAGCATGTGGCATATCTTTTTTCTTATGTATTTCTCTGAGTATTTTTTTTTTAAAGATTTTATTTATTTGACAGTGAGAGACACAGCGAGAGAGGGAACACAAGCAGGGGGAGTGGGAGAGGGAGAAGCAGGCTCTCTGCTGAGCAGGGAGCCCGATGTGGGGCTTGATCCCAGGACCCTGGGATCATGACCTGAGCCGAAAGCAGATGCTTAATGACTGAGCCAACCAGGCACCCCTCTGTATTTACACCCTGTTTATGTAGTGCTTTAAGTTCGATGACATTTAATTATGGTCTTCAAAAGCTCTGCAGGGAAAGCAAGCAGTTCAGTCCTCATTTTACAGATGAATTGATGGAGGCACAGAGATAGGACTTGACCATAACTTACCTCTGAAATGGAGCCTGGAGCCTCAGCTCTCCTCAGTCCTAACGTAGACAGTGCCCCACACTACAGTGAGAGAAACGGCCTGTATCTGATGTTTTCACAGCTTTCTCTTTCTGGCAGCAAATTGTGTGAGCTTCACTCCCCATTCCAATATCTTCCCAGATAAAGATGGGTGACTGGGATGTGCATGTGTGTTCTCCCAAAGGGGTCAATGCAATTCCAAATTGCCCCTGGTTGAATGGTGCTGGTGAGATGTGTACTAGTTATGTCATCATGAGAGAACACAAAGGAAGGAGGTATTTGATCCAGAAGGGGCAGGATTTTAGTAGAAAAGACCCATCATGAACTGCCACAGCCCATGAGGATGGTGCTCAGGCAAACCTGTATCTTGGAGTTTGGCCAAAGGTCAACTGTCACTAATCAGGAGACAAAAAGATCTTGATTGTGGGCAAAGGAAACCAAACAATCCTCAAGGACACAGAGATAAGACTTGGTCTCCCCTGTCCCCGTCTTAGTCAGTTTGGATTCTATTTTCACAGGGTCCATCCTGCTTCAAGCGTTTATCACTAATCCCTAAAACTCACCCTCTACTGAAGTGGGCAAGCTATTCTTGGTTTAAGCTGCTGGTCTTAATACAGCTCACTGAAATTTTGCATGAGTACCTTTTATTTTGCAGCTTTCAAATCTATCAGATGCTTGTTTCTTCTGCTTCCTTTTACACAATGGCATGAGACCGTGTTAGTTTTTAACTGTTGGTAGTACCCTGTCACCTGATTTTACTGTAGATGATGTCCATGACTTTCCGTTTGGCTATCCTGGTTGCTCTGTTTTTAAGGAGGGACTTGGGGAGATTCAAAAACTATGCCCCTAACACTGTCTTCTCTTGTGTCCCTTTGAGAGCAAGGGACCCCTTCACAAAAATATCCTGACAGAGTGTTCTACATGGGCATCTCATTAGCTAGAATTATAACACGTGCCCATGCTTAAATAAACCCAGTGTGAGAATGGTGTTAAACCATGATTAGCATCAAGATTCACTTCCTGGAATGAGAAGAAAAAAGGAAGAACACATAAGTACATAGATGGTGAGAAACTGAACCTGAATGGGGCTCTGCCTGAAAGGAAGAAGCAAGGCAGTGGCGGTGAAGATGGGGACAGATCTGAGTATAAGACTACGTATTAAGAGTACTATTTTTCTAGGGCGCCTGGGTGGCTCAGTTGTTCAGCGTCTGCCTTCGGCTCAGGTCATGATCCCAGGGTCCTGGGATCGAGCCCCGCATCAGGCTCCCTGCTCCGCAGGAGGCCTGCTTCTCCCTCTCCCACTCCCCCTGCTTGTGTTCCCTCTCTCGCTGTGTCTCTGTCAAATAAATAAATAAAATCTTAAAAAAAAAAGTACTGTTTTTCAAAACTGACAGTAATATGCAGAAATGTATTTTCACATCATTATTCTGGATACACATACATCTTATTCGTGTAAGTGGAACCCTGAAATGATACTACATAGGAAAATGAAACACAGTAAATTCCAAATATAATTTTATTAATATTTAAATACAATCTACTAAAAAAAAAAGCCCTTAAAAGAGTACAAAACCAAAATTTCATGGAGATTGGATTTAATGTGAGGGGTGTGCTTGCCTGTTCATAAGTTCATTCCAGTCAGGAACACAGGAGGATAAGGCTACACGCATGTCAGGTGCACTGTTGAGCCTATTTCTTTTCTTTGTTTTTAATCGTGTCAAGATTGAAAATCCTAGTTCACACAAATAGGTAGTTGTGAATGGTAGTAACAACAATATACTCTTTCTACTTAGCAATGGAAATTCATCTTTAATCTTAATCCAAAATGCTGATAAACTTAACGTCTTGTAATAATTCTTTAGTGTGAATGATGAACTGAGCTGCAATAATTCATTCTCTTCTTCAGGCTCCAAGTTTAACTCAATGATTGATTCTGGGGTTTGAAAAACAAATGGATCTTTTATCCAAATATTTTCCTTTAATGATTCAAATTTCTCTTCTGGAAAGTAATGATGAAAGGTTTGAGACAAAGAAGTGAGATGCATCAGTATCTCTAATTTTATTTCTTTTAAGCAGTCTTCATTTATAATGTTCTCTTCAATGTGTTGCAACAAAGTTGGGAACATATAGTAGCTAGGGCGATTACTTTTAAGTCTTGCTTGCCACAACAATAATGTCCTTTGGAATCCTAGAATATGTTCAAGATACTGGAATACATCGTTTTTCCCCTGTGCTTTCAAATTTAACTCATTAAGAATGCCAAAAACATCACTTAAATATGCCAGTTTTGTTACCCAAATGTCATCTTCAAAAACACTTGCCAAATGAGATTGCTTTTCGATGAGAAAAATGTAAATCTCATTCCTGAGTTCATATACTCTGCTCAGTATTTTGCCTTGAGACAACCAACGAACTTCCGTATGAAACAGTAAGTGGGTATGGTTAACTCCAATCTCTGAACAAAATATTTCAAGAAGTCGACTGTTCAGTGAGCTTCCTTTAATAAAATTAACAATTTTCACTGCATTTTTCAATACATCCATTAGACTCGGTGGAATTTCCTTGGACACCAGAGCTTCTCGATGAATAAAACAGTGATTCCAAAGAGCCCTATTACATGTTACTTCTAACAATTTTTCAATAACCCTGCTATGTTTTCCAGTCATATTTGCTGCTCCATCACTTGAAATTCCTTTACAATTTTTCCAGTTTAATTTATATTGACCAACAATGCACTTTTCTAATTCAGTAAATAAAGCTAATCCAGTTATGTGTGAATTTAAACTTAAACAACACAACAGATCCTCTATAAAATCATCTTGCCACACATACCTGATGTAAACCAGGAGAGTTGGACAACTTGCAGTATCAGTGCTCTCGTCAAGTTGGATTGCAAAATCTATCCCAGACTGTAGCCGCGCAATAAGCATCGCCTCTAAATGTTTTGCGATCGTACAGATTCGACGTGATATCGTATTGTCACTAAGGGGTATGGTTCTTAATTTATCAGCTGATTTATCATCAAACACTGTCCGTACCATATCCATACACGCTGGAAGAATAATCTTTTCAGCAGCTGTGTGAGCCATTTTTTCTTTTGCTACTCGATACGCAACCAAGTATGATGATAACAAGGCCCTCTCATTCATGGTTGTGGACCGACTAAGAAATGGTTGGGATGATTCTATGCTGTTTCTTTCCCTTTGGAAATGGTCTTCCTCATCTTCATTTTCCTCCTCCACTTTCACGATCACTATGCCTTCCATCTCCTGGTTGGCCTGGGGAGACCAATCTGCGGTGTGCCTTGACTCAGCAGTGTTCAGGTTCAAAGAACTGGCTCACTTGATCCAAACACGGTCTGTCTGCAGGACTGTCCTTTTTGTCCTAGATGTTTCAGGAGACCAGTTTTTGCTATCCTGCAGAGTAGAAAAATTTAATAGCAGTATGAAAAAGTAACATTGTAGTGTAGTGCTGACACCTCATGTGAGTAGTCATGAAGACAATTCAGTAAATCCAATGTCTTGGTATCCATGTGCAGACAAATTCACTTCATTACATAATGTTTTTGTATGCAGCTCATTTAATGCCCACGGAAACCTTACGCAGTACATGATTACTCCTATTTTAAAAAGCTCAGAGGGCCGCCTGGGTGGCTCAGATGGTTAAGCGTCTGCCTTCGGCTCAGGTCACGATCCTGGGGTCCTGGGATTGAGCCCCGCATTGGGCTCCCTGCTCAGCTGGGAGCCTGCTTCTCCCCCTGCTCATGCTCTCTATCTCTGTGTCTCGAATGAATAAATAAAAAAAATCTTAAAAAAAAAACCAACTCAGATTAAATAATGTGTCTAACACCACAGTGTAGTAGATCCACTACTCAAACCCAAGTCTTAAGCCCAGGGTCCTAACTGTGCTGCTACACTGTTAATCTAGTCACTATAAAAGAGTGATCTGGTCATTCTTAAAATGACCATCTGAGTGGGGTGTACAGGATGACCCACTGGGGCACAGGGGAAAAAAATAAAACCTGTATTTGTATTTTAAAAATACCGAAACCCACTTAACCTTTCCTGATAGCCCCCCCTGCTTCGGTCCCCATCTCACAGCACTTATATTCTGTCACCATTTGTGTTGCTGAACTTCACCTTCCAACTATTAAATTTTCTTTGCTCATTTCTCTCCATGTTTAGTGACAGATCTTCTGAAAAATCCCATCTGTCTGTGGTCTTTTAAGATGAAGGAAAAGGCATCTCAGTCTTTGACATCTGGGTCAAAGTTTTGTTTTGTTTTGTTTTTTTTAAAGATTTTATTTATTTATTTGACAGAGAGAGAGACACAGTGAAAGAAGGAACACAAGCAGGGAGAGTGGCAGAGGGAGAAGCAGGCTTCCCGCCGAGCAAGGAGCCCGATGTGGGGCTCGATCCCAGGACCCTGGGATCATGACCCGAGCCGAAGGCAGACGCTTAACGACTGAGCCACCCAGGCGCCCCTGGGTCAAAGTTTTAAAGGCGGGGAAGGGGCAGTCAGATCACATGTTCCTAGATGCGTTCCCTCATAGTGGGAGTATGAATCAAAATGAAGGGACACGGAGGAAGTGAAACTCCAAAGATACAGGGCTGAGGTCAGGGGCACAGTCACTCCTCCCTGACCTGTAGGCCTGCAAGGAGTGGTGGTGCTAATATTCTGGGCAAGGGCAGCAGAAAGACAGGGTTTTACTTTAGATTACTTGAATGATCCCAGAACCCAGTCCTCTCTCAAATTCAGACTCACTGTTTCCATTCCTAGTTTGGTATGTATAATATTTTTATGGCTCTTACCCTGAAATTTCATTTGTAATGGTTTCATGCCTTATCTCAACTAGACTACCCCTTTGCGCTTTTGCTCTTATCGTTGCCTGTAAGTCATTCTATGTAGTTCCTTGCAACTCATAGACATTTAAAAAACACTCATTTGAATACAAGGTCAGTATCTGCTGCCCATTTTTAGAAAGATCAACAAATTTGTTATAGGTCTGGGATTTCAACATTTGGAAGGGCATGCCATTTATAAATTAAACTGTAAAGTTATTTGTAAAACATGTGAATAAGAATGGGAGGAGTATTATAATAGCACAGGTTTAAAGTACAGAAATAAATTATGTGTCCATGGGTAAGTTACTTACCTCCCATTGCACTGTGTAACCAACCTACTTCTCCAGCAAATAGGTTTCATTGATATGCTTTCAATGAATTCTCTGCAACTGATTGATTAGTTGCATACAATCTTTTCAGCACTGATCTGTGTTGTGTTTTCTTGTTTGTTTGGTCCTTTGCCACTTTCAATAATAAAAGTATCTTTCTGGTGGCACTGCAGGAAATGGAGATGGGACATTAGGTTTGGCCCAGGTGGATTTTTCAGTTAAATTCACTTATCAATGAATTTCCAAGTTGGAAGGACCCTTTGAGATAATCTAGTTAATTTTACTTAGGACAAAATTGAGACCTGGTGATGTTCTGTCCAAGATCATCCTGCTAATCAGTGGCACAGAGAGCACTGGAAATGGTCTCCTATTAGCCCAACACACTTTCCACTGCATCCTCACAAATCCCCTTCACCACTCACCGCTTGAGGTCAAGCACAATTACCTTGCACAACTGAAAAATCCACCTGATGTCTGAAATCAGACATTTAAAAATCAGAAAGTTCAGAAACTGCAAGGAAAAGAGTGAAGTGTCTATCATCTTTTCCTACTGCGTCCAAAATCACTTTATTCACTAGGTTTCAAACACTAATCACCACCATTATTGGTGATGGGTTTGGGGGTGAGCACATGATCTGCAAACATTCACGAGGCTTAGCAAACTTGTACCCTTAAAAAAAAAAAAAAAGCCCGTGGAGCTTGGTGGGTCTTCCTCATTTTACATTTTTGGGTCCTTAAGAACTCAGGTAAAAAAGCCCTCACCAGAAGGAAAGCAAAGGCGGACAATTGGGGAATACACATTAGCCCAGGTTCCTTTTGTCCGCTACCCCCGGAGTGAAAACCGAGGACAAGAGAGCCCAGGCGGGGCACGCAGCGGACTGCCTCTTCCCGGTCCCAGAGGCACCTCATCCTAGCCGGAAAACAAAACGCCGTTCCCTTCCCGCTCGGATCCGGGGCTGTTCTCTGCTGGGAGACCGCGTCCTCCGGCCGAGGCTGGGATGCAGGATGGGAACGTGGACCCTCCTCCACCCGTCGGGGGCGGTCGTTGGCGAGGGAAGTCGCGGAACACGGCTCTACACATCCACCTCTGTCCCCGCCCATCCTCCCTGGCCGGACCCACGTCTCACCGTGAACCCCGGAGAAGTCCGGGGTGCTGGGACAGAAGAGGGAAGTGAGTCTGGGGTGGTCGAAAAGCAGCACGCAGGCCTCCGCTCGCCACAACCCTCAATGCGCGCGCACGTCCGTCTGGCTCACAGAAGCCGGAAGTGCGTCAACACCGGCCTTTCGGGGCCGGGCTGCCCTTCGGGGTTCTCTCTAGGAACGCGGGAGGACTGCGGCCTTGTTCTCCAATCGCCAGTCTGGCTTTGGGGATCTGTCACCTCAGCTCAGCTTTTCCCTCCTCGAAAAAGGAGGCTTAAGTTTCCTTTGATACCATCCTGCTCAATTACTTACACGTTTATTGATGGCAGTAATCATAAGAATTCTAGTTCTTATCAAACAATACTGCTTAGTGATGGTGTGTCTGTATCAGAAAAAATGTAGATTGAGGAATATCAAAGGCAAGAATGAACGGTTTCACAAAGCCAAAGTGGCGGCTTCTCTGGGGACCCTGATTATGTACTGCCATTTGAATGGGCAGTATTTTCAAAAATTTCTTCTATGGGCAATAAACTTCTTTAGTACTAGATAGTGGTGAGATTCTGAGCTTGACTAAAGTTACCAGGGAGTTTTCGGCCTCATAATAATGTAATTACTACAGTAAATCCAATTTTGCTGTCAAAATGTTAGCATAATAGTTATACGGCGTTTACCATTACTTGAGGAGAAGATGAAGAAACCTCACCTTTTATAAAACCATAAGCAAGACCTTGAAAGACTGACACGCTTGAAATTCCAAGACAAGTCTGAGCACAATGGAAAGCCCACCAGAGTTAGAGCCACATGCTACGGAGGCAACCAATGACCAGTCGATTGAGTAACCTTCCAAGCCCTAAATAATATCCCATTCCCTATGAGGTTTGACCTTGCTGTGGTTGTCGCTGTTTTCTTTCTACTTCCTCATTGACTCTTCAATAAACCACTTGAGTAGATCTTTTGCTTCTTAATCCCTGGCTGGCTCACTAAACTATGGTCCTCCTTGAAGACCTTGTAGTCCTAGAACTTCTTCCTCTACAAATTTCCTCAAATTTCCTTCCAGTGTTCCAAGTCATCTCCAAGAGCCATCACATTGTTATGCATTGTTTTTCTTGTCTAAACCCTTTCATCCCTACCACCCCCCCCCTTCATTCCTACACTAAAGTGCCTAAAAGGTTCAAGAACGTAGGTTATTGAATGCAGATGGCCGGTATGTTTTTGTATTTATGTAGCGTGTGTGGCAGAGACTGTGGGGGACCTTTATAACAATTCCATTCTTTGCCTGTTGATCTACTGGCACAAGGAACCTGAAGTGGCCTGGTGATATTCTCACTTTCCAGTTCACTGGAACATTTAATGTAGCTCCTAGAAGAAATGTTCTTTTCTGCGAATCAGAACCATAACCAAGGAGACTCTGGGTTTGGAGATAGGAAGCACAAATTCCACAAGTGAGTTACTGCCTATGATAGTAATAGGGGTTGCTCCTGTTTCAACCCCTTGGTTCCTGTACCCACTTAATCTTTCTATTGGAGACAAAATATCATATATATGTTATTGGTTCAATAAGTATCAGTGCAAATACTGTATCCTAGAGGACAGCTCCCCAACTTTGCAGGTTGTAATTTAGCTGAGTCTTCAATATGCCATTCCACAGTTGTCATTTTTTTTTTAAGATTTTGTTTATTTATTTGACAGAGAGAGAGCAGGAGAGCACAAGCAGGGGGACCTGCAGAGGGAGAGAGAGAAGCAGGCTCCCCACTGAGCAGGGAGCCCGACACGGGGCTCGATCCCAGAACCCCAGGATCATGACATGAGCCAAAAGTAGACCTAACCAATTAAGCCACCCAGGTGCCCCTGCCATTCCACAGTTCTATCGGATAGCTGCTTCTGGGTGATGAGTAAGCACCATGAATTCTGTGGTTACAAGCTCATTGTCAGACCTCCTTGACCATAAAGTGGGTTCCTCATTTTAAGGTATGTCTAATGGATAAGGCATCCTATAAACCCTCAGATGATGGTGCTGGTGGAGATAAAGCAGTCAGGGAAAACAAACCCTTGTTTAGAGCCTGTGTCAATTCTGGTGTAATATTTTCTTTCTTTAGTAACTATCCATGCCTAGTGCAATGGTGGGCATATGGGAAAGACCAAGGAAGTGCTCAATCCCTTGGGAATAGTTGTTCATATATTTTTTCTTTGAAGCAATAGAGTGTAAGAGAAAAACGACAAACTTTATGAGTTGGCTAACTGTTGCCACCTATGTCATCTGAAGAACTGTTGAAAATTTTGCTCAAAATCAAAATTAGTTTCTAACTACTTTTTGTTAGGGATTGATGCCTACTGAAGAGAAGTGGACTTTTTTTTTTTTTACGATTTTATTTATTTAAAGAGAGAGGAGAGAGAGCACGGAGGGAGGAGCAGAGGGAGAGGGACAAGCAGACTCTTCAACGTGCAGAGTCGGAGCCCACAACCCAAAGATCATGACCAGAGCTGAAACCAAGAGTTGGATGCTCAGCTGACTGAGTCACATAGGTGCCCCGAGAAGTGGACTCTTTTTTTTTTTTTTAAAGATTTTATTTATTTATTTGACAGAGAGAGACACAGTGAGAGAGGGAACACAAGCAGGGGGAGAGGGAGAGGGAGAAGCAGGCTTCCCGCTGAGCAGAGAGCCCGATGTGGGGCTCAATCCCAGGACCCTGGGATCATGACCCGAGCCGAAGGCAGACGCTTAACGACTGAGCCACCTAGGCGCCCCCCGAGAAGTGGACTCTTAAATGAGAGCCTCCTAAGGTACTCTCACTGGAGTAAACGGCCTGAGTCAGCTAAAACTTAAGACACAAATGCACCACTGGCACAGTTTGCTCACCTCTCCTGAAGAACTGCAGCAGTCTAATTGGTACAACTTGTGGGGAAATGGCAACTCAGGAAAAAACCCCAAACTCATAGCGATCCTAGAATATTAGAAGAGCTATTAATGAAGAGGAGGAAGTAATGGTGCCATCTACTGTCCCGGGATCTCAACAGGAACAACAAACATCACCAGGGGGTATATTTTTGTTCAACACAAGAAAAAGGTTCTAACTGGAGCTGTACAGCAAGCAACTAAGCAGTGCATCTTCTGTGATGCTGACGCCACTGTGCCGGATACTGTAGATTAGAGATTGTGTCGTAGTAGGAAGTTGAATTAGATCGATGACACTCAAGAAGGAAAGAGAGGGAAGGCATATTAGAATCTCTGAGAGGCTGATGGAATTTGAAAAAGCACGTAGAATACTATACTTCTGATTTTTCTTATATTTAATTTGAAATGTCAAATGTCATTACAGGATCGTACTTGATTTGTAAACTTAAAGGACTAATATCTAAAGCCCCTTGCAAATCCGGTTCCACCACTAGACATCCCATTCTGGAAGGGTCTGGGAAGTCACAATGCCCTCAGGGCTTCTGTTCTAGCGCCCGGCCTGCCTGTCCTCATGCGCCCTGCTTTACCTATCCATTTCTGTAGAGTCCAGTCTTTCCACCAGGAACGCAGCTGTCTTCCACGATCAATTTCTCTGACAAACTCCATCTTCCTCAATGCCCTGTCCCTTCCTCCAAAACATTAATAGTTTCTGATCCCACGATTTTCTGTGGTCCTCATACCACCCAAACGCCTTCCACCCTCGCTTTAGTCGGTGTGTTTTGGGGGTGCCTGGGGTGGCACAGTTAGGGGAGGGACTCCTGGTTTCAACTCAGGTCTGATGTCAGGGTCATGGGACCGAGCCCCACAGCAGGCTCTGCACTGAGCAGAATCTGCTTGAGATTCTCTGTCTCTCCTCTGCCCCTACCCCCCATCTCCCTCTCTAAAATAAATAAATCCTAAAAAAGCAATCAGTGTACTTTGTACCCCTGTGCTGTTTCCCCACCCGCGGACTTAAGGAAGTGGGACCATGAGGTCCGCCACGCCTCCTCACCCCCGGGACACGCACCACGTGGGCTGGCCACCACCCAGCGGGGGCTCGAGCGGTGGCTGGAACCAGGGAAGGGCCAGCGGGGCCGCTTTCCCAAATCCGGGGCTGTCGCGGTCATTACTGGTATACTGGCTACAGAGGCTGCCAGAGGAGTCAGCACCGAGGGAGGTCAGACCCAGAGAAGTATACGGGGGGGGGGGGGGGGCGGGGGGGAGGGAACCCAAGCACGAGAACCCCGCGGTACGGGGCCCTCATCCGGGTCCTGCCTTTGGCCGACTGCCGTCGGACTCCGCCTCCGGAAGTGCCACTGAGAAGCGCCGGCCTCCAAGCGGTCTAGAGCGACCCCGGAAACCCTGGGGCTGCTCCTAGAGCGAGGGTGCCCGCGACGGGACGGCCACTTGGCCTGCCCCTCCGCTCGGGTGAGTGCCTGGCAGCCGTTCTGGGGTCGCGGTGGGCGTCGTCGTTAGTTTAGGCTCCCGGGAAGGAGGGGGAGGCGCCCGGTTCCGGCCGACGGCGGTTCCCGTCCCCAGGAGCGCTCCGGGGCCAGGGTTGCGAGGGCCTGTTTCTCCTCAGTCAGGGTTCACCCTGACACCCCGCGGACTGAGGGCCTCGCCGCCGGGGCCCGGTGACCCTGCCCTGGTGCGAGCTGGGTCTCTGTGGCCTGCCTTGCTCTTCGGGGAGCGCGTGTTCGCCTAAAACAGGGAAGTGGGAGGAGGGCAGCGCCGGGCGAGGCCTTCCGAGGGCAGGGCGCCAGGGCCGTTTCTGAGGGTTGTGGAAGCGGGACGGAGCCCTGTGGCGTCCTTGGGCTTGAAGGACACGAGCCAAACCTGTTTGAGGCGCGGCTCTTCCCTGGATCACTGTCAGGGCCGTGGGAAGCGGCCTGCCCACCTCGTCTGCGTTGGTGAAGAGTCTGACCCCGACCCACCCCACCCCGACCGAGTGGGAATTTTGTCATTAGGCAAGCCCATTTAGGAATTCAGAGTGGGCAGAGTGTTTGCCAAGTAATTCCTCGGGGGCCTGCCTTAAAAGAAAAAAAAAAAGGTAATCATAACCAGCATGTTTTTCTGGGTACAAACTTGACCCTTGAAAGAAGTCTGTACATTTCAAATATTTAAAAAATTTTTTTTAGGGCGCCTGGGTGGCTCAGTTGGTTAAGCGACTGCCTTCGGCTCAGGTCATGATCCTGGAGTCCTGGGATCGAGTCCCGCACCGGCTCCCTGCTCAGCAGGGAGTCTACTTCGCCCTCTGACCCTCCCCCCTCTCATGTGCTCTCTCTCTCTCTCAAATAAATAAATAAAATCTTTAAAAAAAATAAAGTTATTTCTAAAAAAAAAAAATAAAAATAGAATTGTTTTTAAAGATTTTATTTATTTGACAGAGAAACAGCGAGAGAGGGAACACAAGCAGGGGGAGTGGGAGAGGGAGAAGCAGGCTTCCTGAGGAGCCAGGGAGCCCGATGTGGGGCTTGATCCAGGACCCTGGGACCATGACCTGAGCCACCCAGGCGCCCCTCTACATTTCAAATATTTTAAACTTTCCTCAGAAATCTTTAAGTTGTGCTTTCTTGATTTTTGTTTTTCTTGAAATACCACAAATTCTGAATTTGTGGAGTTTAAAGTTGCACACTTGGACCATATGATTTGGTTCTTAAATATTTGAAACTGAATAATTTCCATTTTTCTTTCTGTTGTTTTATTTAGGTGGTTGGTTATTACTAACTGTTTTTATTGAGTACCTGCAGTGTGTAAGATACTTTGCTAAGTCCTGAGGATGTAAAATAATGGGATGGCTTAACTTAGTGCAATAAATTCTCGCAATCTCACTGGGCAGTGATGGTCCTTGTCCTCCATAACAGGGATGGAGGAAATATCCGCCCAGGAAGCAGCAGGATCACCAGTTGTCCAGTTTCAGTCTTTGGAGAGCCTGTCTGAGGGTCTGTCCCCAGAGCCTCCGTTCGTGCAGGGACACCGACATGGAACAGGAGCTCAACGGGGTAAGGCCTAGAGAGCACTTAAATCCAAGAGAATGGGGATGCAGTGGGGCTCCCGGGCCTGGTATGAGAGAGGCCGGGAACTTCAATAAGAAGATGGCCCCTAGGGGAGGTCTGGAAGGGAGGGTCAGATGTGACTCAGTTCAGTCCTGGTCTTGGGCTCTTCTATTAAGGACAGCCCATCTTTTCTTAATAGGCAGAGTGGTGGTCATTCACTCTGCTTTGGCTTTTTTTCGTTCATACAACCTTCACTTTATCCTGGTTTCACATCCAGAACAATTTCTAAGATACGCTGCTTTTGCTGCATCTCAAAATCCTTGCCTCGCTTTTACTTCCTCTTAGATTTAGGGCCCTTCTCTCCCCCTGTTCCCTTTACTTAGTTCCTTCCCTCCTTGATGACTTTGCGAGCTTTGCCACCTGCCATTCTGTTGCAGCTGCAGTGTTTGTGACTAATCTAATTTTGGCCAAAAAAGCAACCATTTAATTCCTTGGTCGAGCACAACGCCTGTACGAGCGTATACATATCACATGTTGACTCAACAGTAACATCTTTATGTATCGTATAGATAGGTTGACATGTCTTGTACTTTTTTTGTTTTGTAAGAACCTTGTTTTAAATTGCTGTGGCCAACGGCAGTGCCTGAAATAACTTATGTGTCAGCAACACCAGTTGAGTGCCGTCGTGTGTAGAGTGCTGTGGGGTGTTGTGGGAGTGTGGAAAAGGTTGTGAGGAAACAGATGACCATTCCTTATTCTTGGGAGCCTTACACAGTGGTTGCAGAGACAGTGCCTTTTCACATGAAGGCTTACTGAAATTTACAGAACAGTGTCCGGGAAAGCTTCAGAAGTCAACTAAATAGTCATTGCCCTGGACAAGTCACTGCAAGTCTTTATGCTTTGCTTTGCCCATCTGCAAAACAGGTATAGTGCTTACTCTCCTGTTAGAGGAATGTCCTGTCATGGGAATAAAGTCAAATCGAGATTTTATAAGAAAATCCTGAATCATGGGTCTAAACATGGGCAAGGAGGGCATGCTGATGCTGAGAAGGAGCAGAGTAGATGCACTCAGTACCTGATAAACGTTCATTGGTTTTACTAGAATGTTGATGTGAAGAAGGGTCCCACTGACTCCCTCTTCTGTCAGGGAGCCCTGGGGAAGGGTTGCTCTCACTCTTGGCTCCTCTCTCCTCCCTCAGCTCCACCTGTTCCCCAGGTGCCTGCTCTTCCCCATGAGGGAAGCCCAGGAGACCAGGCAGCTACGCTCCTGACAGCCAGGTACCAGGTGAGCTGAGGAACCCTCTGCTTTTCCTCAGGGACTGTTGCTACTGATCGACTGTGGCCCTTCCCTCATCCCATCCGTAAACCCTGCCTCGAATTTTTTTCAATAGCAGACCCCCAGTTTGGGAATTGATCCTCTTCAGAGACCTGGACTTCACAGAAACCACCTTCCCATTTCCCCACCTCCACCAGTAAACCACTGTTCCTTCTCTATCCCTGGTGCTGTGATGGGTTGTTTGTTAGATGTTAAAGGTTATGGAACTGATTCCCTAGTTTCTAGTCTGTTTTCCCTCCTCCCCAGCTTTGCTACACATTGGGACACCCTCGACACCCTCTCTGTGTCTTCTCCTTTTTTTCTGGCTACGATGCTATAGTGGCCTCATTCCCCAGAGCAGCCAGGCTGTGTTATTTCAGGAGTTTGTGACATTCGAGGATGTGGCTGTGCACCTTACTCGAGAGGAATGGGGATGCCTGGACCCCTGTTCAGAGGGATCTCTACAGAGAAGTGATGTTAGAGAATTATGGGAACGTGGTCTCACTGGTAAGGACTTTCTTATTATTCAGTTTACCTGTTAGGATTTCTTTACTTCCTTGTTTCTGAGGAGGTGCGAGGTCTCTGAGAAAGTAGAGTTTGGTTCAGATTCCAGGTCTTAGAACCTCTGAATCCTCCATCTTCAAGATCATTTCCTCTGGGAGTGGGTTTTCTTGGGCGGGGGGGTTCAAGAGGAGACATTTTACTCCTTATCTTTAAATAACGATTGCTGCTTTCATGGGGCATCTGTTTCCTGTTAGAAAAGGGAAACTTGCTTGTGCTTTGCCTAAGTTCTCACCTTCTCTATCTTTTCCTTTTTTTTATGAGGGGGACTTTAGAGCCTCCCAGTCCACAACCAGACACGTTCCTTCCTGGTAATTCAGTGCCCCCGTATCTAAAAGTTTTCCATTTTCCTTGGAAGAGGAAATCTTTTTTTTAAAGATAGGCTAAAATCCTTGTTGAATGATCCCTCACCTCTTAACATTCCTAAATTCATCTCCAAGAGGCAGAGTTTGAGAGACTTCATTTAAAGACATGACTCACTGCAAGTCTATTTCAGTGAGTCATCCAGATGGTAGTCCTAAGTAACCTCACCCGGAGCAGAAGAAGTTTCAGCTTTAAACCGAGTCTCTCCTTTGTTGTTTGGATGGTTTGGATTAGGCACCCAGTAGTGCTCTAGAGCAGCATCAGTGGGGCTGTTGGCAGCCCCCTTGATGTGAGCATTGCTCCTTTTCCTCTTTTTTTGCCAGTCTCTGCTTCTGCTTTTTTTTTTTTTTTTAATCTTTTGTATGTATGTATTTAATCACACTTTTTCTTTTCTCTCTCTCTCTCTCTCTTTTTTTTTTTTGGCTTTGCCTATGCTGGTGGCATCCAGGGTGTTCCTTTGTCTCCTTGATTATGCTCAGGACTAAAGAAGGCTTTTTACCTGTGGGGAGGCAGCCTGCCCACTGGGAAGGTTTTTAGTGTGTTTCCCATTCCTGGCTCTTTGATCTTTGTAGGCATACTTCTCCGCCTTCCTACCACCCGGATTCATAGTGTGAATTCCTGCCCGGCCCTGAGTCATACCCAGGCAAGTGCTTTCTCTGGAGAAACACTTGCAGTTCTTTCAGCAGGAATCTCCAAGAGATGGCCCAAGTATCGGCTTCCCATCGATATTGCTCGTCCCCCGCTCGGAAACTCCTTTTCCACGATTGTAAGATATTACACTTGATTGATGCTCTCAGGATGCCACCACTATGTAAAATTGCAGCTCCTCAGATGACCTTTGTTAAATTTCGGAAGGGCCAAGGAGGTCCTCCATTGCAGCCAGATGAATTTTGAACTTGAGTTCTGAGTTCATTCATAAGCCACGGTTGGTGGTCATCTACTTGTGTTCTGAGAAACCACAAAGTTCAACTGCAGCTCCTCAGTTATGATCTTTTCATGTTATTTTAGAATGTGGAACATATGCTGTGCACCTCTCTTTTCTGTAGTGAATATGACCAGCCCCTTCTGTTGTCTGACTTTTCAGTGACCCCTAGGCTTTCCTCATGTTTAACACTCTTGTCTTCTCCTTTAAGTCCCCATGGCCCCCTCCAGGGCCCTGACTTTGTCCCCTTTATTCTTTGTGGTGCTATACAGTTTGATGCATTTAAATGACCTTTTCTAATCAAGTGTTCCTTAGCTCTGTCCTTGATGGATGGGAAATGGGAGGGCAAAAGAGTTTAATTTCTTTATTTCAGGGTATCAAATTGAATGTATATTTAACAACTTTGTAAACTGTAAAGTGATGTAATTGTAAACTGTTAATTTTATCTAATAATTACATAATTTCCAACAGTTAACCTGTCTACTTTTTGGAGTAAACAAACTTCTTAGCACTTTAGTCAGCCTCGTAGCACAGCGTGCTATTAGACTGAATTTTATCCCATTTCCTGTGTCACCTCTGCACAAGTACAGGACATGCATGCACACGCACGCATACTGGCTACAGACGCACACAACAGACTCTCCTGTTCACCTTGCTTTTGTGACCAAGTCAGCAGCATCTTTTTAGTTAATTATTTTTTACAGTTCTCAGGAAATCATTTTCGTATTTGTGGGCTCAGCAGACTCCACCTGAAATGTAAGTTTATACACTTAATTAGCTTAATGTTTGGTGTTGTAAAATACGGACTTAGCAGCCCCACTGTCAAGTTCACATCTTTTCCCCACGGCAGTAGCTCAGTTGTCACAGACATCAAAACTTTCTTCCTTTGGGTAAGTGCTTTTACTATATAGTAGTAAACATACAGAGTATGAATGGCTGAATAAAAGAATAAAAAAGTAAGTAAAAAGTCATATTTTTCATTACCAAATCTAATTCTAAAAAAGAATTTCATTACCAAATTAACTTGCTGTTCTGTTGACAGCGAGTGAATTACTGGCTTGAGGGTCATACCCAAAGGGAAGTTACTTGTGACTTAGTGCCGGAGGTTAAGACCAGGAAAGTGGTCTGGATTGCATTTCCCACAGGGTCAGTGTGGCAGGTGCCTTATTAGATGACATCATTAGAAACATGCCTATCAGAATTCTGGTTGTTAAGTTGATAAATCAGGAAATGTTTGGCACATACCCTTTGCTTTTTGAAGTTGATGTCATGAGGACAAAAATGATTTTGTATAGAATGTCTTACTGCCATGGCTATTTACTATTTATTGAGGAGCCAATGTGTTAGCAGGTACTATACATATCTCATTTAATACTTGCCATAACCCTGTGAGCAAATGTTATTCTATTTTATACCTGAGGAAACTGAGGCTCAAAAGTTAAGTGATCCACTCAGGGTCAGAACTAGGCATAGGACTCAGATCTGAACCTGAAGCGCATGTTCTTTTTCATTGTTTTGCCCCTTAGGACAAGTAGTCCAACCACATATGATGTTTTTAGCTTTTGTTTTTGTTTTTTAAAGATTTATCCATCTATTTCTTTAGAGAGAGAGAGTGGTGGGGAGGAGCAGAGGGAGAGACAGTCCCAAGCGGCCTCCGTGCTGAGCGCAGAGCCCGATAAGGGGCTTGATCTCACGACCCTGAGATCACATTCTGAGACAAAACTGAGTCAGATGCTCAACCAACTGTGCCACCCAGGGACCTCACATGTGGTTTTTTTATATTCTTAACGGCTTTATACTCTGATGACAATTAGAAAAAGCCATGAAAAATTGGACAGATGGGCATTAGGTTGTACAGTTGGGGAGCAGAAAGAACAGGCATTCAAGAAGAAATAAAATTGTGTAGGAATACAGTCCATTAAAATAGGTATCTAGGGGGCGCCTGGGCGGCTCAGTTGGTTAGGCGACTGCCTTCGGCTCGGGTCATGATCCTGGAGTCCCGGGATCGAGTCCCGCATTGGGCTCCCTGCTCAGCGAGGGACCTGCTTCTCCCTCTGGCCCTCCCCCCTCTCATGTGCGCTCTCTCTCTCTCTCATTCTCACTCTCTCAAAATGAATAAATAAATCTTAAAAAAAAAAAAAATAGGTATCTAGGGGCGCCTGGGTGGCTCAGTCGGTTAAACAGCTGCTTTTGGCTCAGGTCATGATTCCAGGGTCATAGGATCGAGTCCTATGTCATGCTCCCTGCTCAACAGGAAGCCTGCTTGTCTCTCTGCCCCTCCCTCCTGCTCTGCTCTCTCTCACTGTCTCTCTCAAATAAATAAATAAAATTAAAAAAAATAGGTATCTACATAAGAACAATATTACTAAGGAGAGATTTCTTTCGTCTATTAAGGACCAAGAAGAAGGGCATAAAGCTTCCAGGTGGCTAAAATCTCAGCATAACTGGTGTAGGCGAAAAAACAAATAATGAGGTGAATTTTAAATGTTATTTCTAAAGACCAGATTAAGTTAAAAATAAAGCTAATTGGAGAACTGTCAAGGTTTAAATTTAAAAAAATTAAAAGGTTTTGGGGCGCCTGGGTGGCTCAGTCATTAAGCGTCTGCCTTTGGCTCAGGTCATGGTCCCAGGGTCCTGGGATCGAGCCCTGCATTGGGCTCCCTGCTCAGCGGGAAGCCTGCTTCTCCCTCTTCCACTCCCCCTGCTTGTGTTCCTGCTCTCGCTGTCTCTGTCAAATAAATAAATAAAATCTTTAAAAGAAAAATAAAAAAATTAAAAGGTTTCAATAAAAGATTAAATAATTTTGGATAGGAAAAATTAATTGCAAATGCATATTTTGAAAGCATAGAGTTCTGACTTTAAAATTTAGGAAAAAGGCATTCAGGCCAATGGCAAGAAAACCTGCCTTAATGCTTCCTGTGACCCTTAGAATGTTAGACTAGAAAGAATATAAACTGTGGAATCAGACTTGGGTTCATCTTATCAACTGTCTACATTGAGCAGATTATTTAAACTGATACCTATTTTCTTCAACTATAAAACATGAAAAATAATTGTCTGCCTTTCTGGGTTTATGCCAAGGATTAAATTAGATTAAATTATGTTGTGTGTGTAAGTACCTGGCTCGTGGTAGTTACTTAAATGCTTTTTTGGAAAGGACTGCATGTGATAAGAGCTATAGATCAGATTTAAAAAAAAAAAAATTTTTTTTAAATTTTTTAAGTGGGCTCCACACAGGGATTGAACTCACAACCTGAGATCAAGACCTGAGCTGAGATCAAGAGTTGGATGCTAAACCAACTGAGCCACCCACGTGCCCCAGACCAGATTTTTTAATATAAACAAATATCAGGAGTATGTTTAAATTATTTCTTTATAATGAATTTCCTCCGATTGAATATTGCTTATACTTTTGTAAAAGAGTTTGGATTTTTATTTTAAGAGACTTTCATTTCTTTGACACTAAGTGATCTTTTAGTTTGCTTTTAATTAGAATATCCATGACTCCAAATATGTTGGATCCTGGCTCTCCATGTATTACTCTATAATCACTATTTCTCTGTTCTTTTTTTTTTTTTGAGAGAGAACAGGAGTGGAGTTGGGGGGCGGGTGCAGCGGGAGAAGCAGACTCCCCACTGAGCAAGGAGTCCGAGGTGGGGCTCGATCTCAGGACTCCAGGATCATGACCTGAACCGAAGGCAGACAGACGCTTAACCAAATGAGCACCCAGGCGCCCCTCTCTGTTCTTTTTTATTTATTTTCACCTTTTACTCCATTGTCGGTGTGTTGATCTCCTGTCTGTCTTTCTGTACATATGTTGGAGGAAGGGACAGATTCATTCACAGTCATTATTTTTTACTAGCAGATTATGTGAAAGCCAGGTTCTGAAAGACTTCGCTTATGATGAATTATGATGAGTATTCAATTAGTGAAATTTGTAAAGTCCTTGGTGTGGTACTTTGCACCTACCAAATGTGCAGTAAACCTTAGCTTAATATTTTAATGATACTGATGATACAGATAACTTTTAAGTCTATATTTTGAACCCTGTTGTTCATCAAAACTAGTCTTTTTTTTTTTTTAAGATTTATTTATTTGTCAAAGAAAGAGAGCACAAGCAGGGGGAATGGTGGGCAGAGGGAGAAGAAGCAGGCTCCCCACTGAGCAAGGAGCCTGATGTGGGACTCGATCCCAGGACCCCGGGGTCATGACCTGAGCCGAAGGCAGACGCTTAACCGACTGAGCCACCAGGTGCCCCCAGAACTGTAGTATTTTATCTCTAACTGCCTACTAAACATTTTCTCTTATTCCTGACTGCATTAACTTAAACACAATCTACAGTCAAACCCTTCTTTCCACATGGAGACAGTCTTTTTTGTTGTGTATAGGTGATGTGGGTATAGATATAGAATAAATAAGCAAAATTTGCTTCAGTTATCAAATACTTAGAAACACTTTGATATCTGAGCTAAAAGTTAACAAATTCTGTTACCAGAATTCTGAGGATATTTGCTGCTTCATGCCATGCTTTTTTTTTTTTTTAACTTGAAAACTATTTCATTTGACATGGAGGACCTCAACTAAATAAGCGTCCAAAGGGGGGAATAGACTATTAATGCCCAGCAGGAATTCAGAAGCACAGTAAATGCCTTTCTTTTATCTGTTCTGTATCTGCCTGTTCATAGGCTCTCACATGGAATCCTAAGAGGATGGCTGTTGGTTTGTCGTATTTTACAGGCCCAATGCCCTCTTATAAACTGGTTATCTGTTATATGTTGACGCTAGGACACAAAATTGGCACTCGTTAAGTAGCTCTTAAGTAAATAAGTCAAAAAAATTAAAAGATATAAGATACATGGTCCCTGCTAGTAAGAGTTTATAAATGAAGTAGGGATGATAATTCCTGAAGCCAGTTAAATAAAAATCTATAAACTCCATTATATAGTGACGTGTCAGCGTAAGAGGAAAAATAATAAATTATGTAGACAGTAAGTGGGAGGAAAAAGGCTTTTGGAGTTGACGGGCTTGAGCTAGCTCATGGATGTGTGCTACTAGAAGATTTCTGGTCTGAAGACGTATAAAAACTTCCCCTTTGATACTATAATAGTTCTGCCCCCCTCAGGATCAGACTGCTTCTTGCTTTTGCTTTAAAAGAGATTAGATCGTAGCAGTCATTATGTAAGCCAAGAAAGACCATTTTTTATGTGAAGGTGCACTTTCATTGCACTTGTCTCTCTGTATCGTATTATAGTTAGTTGTTTATATCTGTCTCTACGTAGTTTCCACATGGGAGGCGACCCCGGTAGATGTTGTTGAATAAACAAGAGTGTAACTCCTAAAGGGTAAGAATGTGTTATGTTATTTTTTGTTTCCTCATATGCACTGAAGCGAATTGAGATTGACGTTTCTTGAGATTGGTTCTTGGAATATCAATCCTCACTGATTCTGTTGCTGCAGTTTAGCTCACCACACAACAGGTGCTTGAGTATTCACCTTCCTCCAGTCCAGCGAAGTTATATTTTGATGACTTCCCTTTTGACCTGGTCTATACTTCTAGACCAGGTCTAATACAAAGATTGATCTATAGGCAACAGCTGAAGAGTGAAAATGATCACTTCTGTGAAGACAGGTACACACTCAAGCACCAATTCCTTGTCTGAGTAATGTTTAAATGAATACTTCTCCCAAAGTCATCAACTTGCCCCGTAACAACACCTCTTCCTGGAGCACAGGTAGGAGCTCTCTGTAGAGGATCTTTGCCCTTCTCACTCTCCAGCCCTACCCTAATGTTTCTAAGAATTTACTTTCTCTCTCCATTAACTGTTAGTTAAGAGAAGAAGAAGTGTCTTTGTGTAGTGTCTGGGGATAAATCGCCACATCCCATTTCCCTTCTCTGTGAGCAGGATTTCCAATTTCCAAGCCTGATGGATCTCCCAGCAGGGAACAAGATCTACAGGTCTTTGATCTGGAAACTAAGAATAGAGAAGTCTTAAGAGATGACTGCTCAGGTGAGTAAGGTAGAATCAATCAGATGGAATTAGGAAGTAAGAGTCAAGTTGTTGAGCCACATTGTAGCTGCTTTGGCAGTCAGAATGAAGAGAGCTCGGTCTGCTATACTAGACGGCGAGCTCCCTTCCTTTTCCCTTCGGTTTTTGATGAATTCTTTGCATTTACTTTATCCCCATCCACAAGTTGTACTGGGTCCCTGTTCAAGTTGCTTATCTATAATTCTTTTGAACTACTTCCCTATTACCTGCTTTGAAACACCGTAATTGGTTATCTTCTTTGCCAAAATGTCCTCTGTTTCTACCACCCTGAACCATTTGTATATTACCTCACTGCTCCTATTCATGTCTTGCATCTGCTGTTGAGATTTTGTGCCTGTGCTTCAGAGTAAATAAACTCTCATATTAGTAGATTGTAGATTCTTTAGTTTTCTCCTCTCTGAGGTTTTTTTTTTTCCCCCCTAAGCACAGGGTACAGATTACTTTTGCATTTTCTATTTATATGTTGAATCAGATGGAGAGACCAGAGAAGAGAACAAGCTGTTGATTCCCTAAGCAGGAAATTCTGGAAGAAGTACATTCATACAAAGTGAGAGTAGGAAGACTCAAAAAGGATATTGCCCTGTTCCTGGACTAGAGAAGTGTCTAAACCTGAGGACAGATTAGAAAGGCTTCAGGAAATCCTAAGGAATTTCTCTTCTGGAGAGAGCATTTAGGCAGATAACAATCAGCAAGAAAGCCTTCACAGTGACAATGAATGTAATGAACCTGAAAAAGCTTCAATCTGGACTCTACCCTTGATACAGAACAGAGAGTTCTTAGAATACAGAATATTGATGATACTGATAAGTATGACAAGGGTTGTGAACCAGATTCAGCTGTGGTAAACAAGAACAAATAAATCTCATACAGGATGTTCAGAGTAGTGAATATAAGGAAAGCTTAATGGATCTCTCCCACCTTATTAATGTGGACAGCATTCCTGCCACAGAGAAATCCTATAAATGTGATGCATGTGAGAAAGTCTTCCATCAGAGCTCTGCCCTTTCTAGACATCAGAGAATTCATACTAGAGAGAAACCCTACAAATGTAAGAATGTGAAAAATCTTTCAGTCAGAGTTCAAGTCTTAGTCGACATAAAGAATACACACTAGAGAAAAACCCTATAAATGTGAAGCATCTGATAAATCCTGTGAAGCATCTGATAAATCCTGTAGTCAGAGCTCAGACATAACTCCACATAAGAGGATTCACACTAGAGCAAAGTCTTATAAATGTAGTAATTGTGAAAGAGTTTTCGTCGTAGTGTACATCTTACTCAACATCAGAAGATTCACAGAGAGATGCCCTGTAAGTGTACAGTATGTGGCAGTGACTTCCATCATACCTCATACCTTGCCGAACATCAGAAAGTCCACTGTGAAGAGAAAGCCTATGAATACAATGATTGTGGGTTGACCTTTATGAAACATCAAGAATTCATCTCAGAGAAAAGCCCTATACGTGTAATGAATGTGGAAAAGACTTCAGATTGAATTCCCATCTTATTCAGCATCAAAGAATTCACACAGGAGAGAAACCACATGAATGTAATGAGTGTGGAAAAGCTTTTGGTCAAACTTCATGCCTTATTCAGCATCACAAAAATTCATGGGAAGAGAAGTTCTTATGAGTGTAATGATTATGAGGAAAGTTTCAATCATAGCTCAGATCTTGTTCTCAGCAAGAAGTCCTCACCAGAGAAAAGCCTTTGATTGTGATGCATGGGAAAAGAACCTCAGTCAGAGAGCACACCTTGTTCAACATCAAAGAATTCATACCAAAGAGAACCTTATGAATGTGGACGAACGTGGGGAGACATTTAGTCAAAGTCAGGCCTCATTCAAATCTGAGAGTTCACCCAGGGAGAAATTATATATGTACTGAAGGTGGTGAAGCCTTCAGTCAATAGCTCAACCTTATTCAGCAACAGAGAATCCACCCCAGAGAGAAACCCTCTGAATGTGATGAATGTAGGCAAACTGTTTTGTCAGTGTTAAACTTCGATATCTGCCAAACCCATACCAATGAGAAAATCTAAGAATATATTGAATGTGGTAAATGCTTATGCTATTTTCATACTTAGTCACCATTGGAGAATCTTACTGGAATAAAATTCCATCACTGTAATAAATGTGAAATTGCTTCAGTCAAAGAAACTACCTTGTTCAGCATCAAATTCATTCCATGCCAGAAAGCCTATGAATGTAATAAGCATGTCTGTGCATGGGAGGATTCAGTCATATTCTACCCTTATTCAACGTCAAAGAATCTGTGCCAGGAGAAGCCATTCAAGAGTAGCAAAGGTGACAGATCTTTCAGTGGGAGTTCAAGTCTTTTTTCATCATTAGAATCTCCACACCAGACCAGAATCTGATATAATGCAAATGGAAAAAATGTACCTCCACATTTCAGGCTTTACTCAACATCAAAATACTGGAGAGAAAATTTTATATAAAATTGTTAATATATAGCCCTGATTTTTTCATTGCAGAAGAAGATAGTCTGAGGAGTGACTTGGTGAATGCAATGCTGTTTCCTCATGGCATTCTTTTATTTAATAGGTGGTGTAGGTAGGTATATAAACTTTATTTATGGAACTCATTTATGGCCTATGAACATTTTTATTTTTCCTGAAATTTGGTTCCTGTTATAGCTTCTCTAAGATATTGTTAACACACCCATGTAAAAACATAACTTCTGGAAAGCAGCTCATTTAGATTTTTCTGCTGTTCTCAGCCCAAGTTCTCTCCAAAACAGACTCTTAGGTCTGCTGTTTTCTGAGCATTCTACTTTCCTGTTGTTTTCCAGCCACAACACTTGGATTCCTGTTAATTTCTCCATTTTCTTAGTATCTTCAAATGATGTTTTCTAGTTTTAAGCTTCTCACCAGCAGGTTTGCCGTCCCTACTTGATGTTCGTGTTCTGGTGTCTTCTTTCCTAAAGTGAAGCATCTACCTTTAAAAAGAATTGGATTTCCACATTCTGTCCATCCATGAGTTTGAAGGATTCCATCTCTACTGTGTTTGCGTCAGGCAGCTAAACATTTTCAAATGACACCCCACCCAATAGCTGTCTTGTCTGCATCCACAGCCCTCCAAAAGAGATAAGGACATCAGGGAGCCAACAAGACTCCTGATGGTCTAGCTACATTCATTCAGCGCCTGTTCTGCATGTCAAAGTTTAGAATTATTTTATATACTTCTGTTGAAGGACAGCAAAATGCTCAGGTCTGCTTTTGATAGGGCAAAATATAAAGAACATACACAGAAAAGTCAGAACTTCATAAGGGAATGCAGCTTTTCAAAAAAGAAAACAAAAGCTGTTCTTCTGTAATCTCTCTGGAGAGAGTATTTCAAGAGAGTGGCAGGTCTTCCTGGTAAAATTTTAACTGCTACGATTGCTTCTTTATCTGTTTGGATTTTTGCCCCCCTCTCCCGTCAATCCAGGACAGTATTTGAAGTGTGGGGGCTTTGTGTATAATTGTTTGTTCATCATCGCATTTTCTGTATTTTACGAGTCTACAGGCCATATAAAAGAATTTGGTTTTTTGATTGATAAAAGTGATCACAGATGTCAGGATGTCCAGAGTTCGGGGTCACTGTCAACACCTAGCCAAGAATTCATGATTCTTTAGATGTTGTCAAAGCATTTTATTATATTTTTCCATCTTAAGTTTCGTAACACTTTGTGAATAAGACAGGTGTTACTTAAAATTCTTATTGTCATTCCAGCAAGTGAGGCCTTCATAGTTCAGATGTTATAATATTCACTAGGGATTCTCAACAAATATATAACAACTTACTGCTTATTCTGTAATCCTCTTATGGCTAAGCTCTAAGATAGTTCTACCACCGTATTTTGCCTTTTAGTCATCAGCAAGCATAGGATCTTATCAGGGCAAAGTAGAGATCTAAATGCATTGATTTAAATGTAAAAGCAAATGAAAAATGCATGTTTTTTTTTTTTTCCCCCATGTGTATGCCCTTATGTACAGAGACCAATGGTCACTTCTGGTGATTATGAAACAGATTAATCCCTAAATAGCAGAATATGTAAAAATCACATGTATGCATTTGGTTTTAGGAATGTGCTTTTGTACTTCCACTTGAATAAAGGTGTGTTTGATACTCAGAATCTGTTTCAAAAAATATCTAAAGGCCTCAGCCAGAAGCATTTGGAAATCTTGGAATCACCTTCCTGGCTGCGACTCCCGTTTCTTCCAGAAACCTGCTTCACAACAGGAGTGGATCACTCTCCTTCACACTGATACAAAGCTTGCTCTTCCACAGACTTCGGGAACAAAGTCTGAATGTTTAAGGTTTTAAGGATTATTCATTTGGGATGTTGTTGGCACATAAATAGTTTGAGGTTTCAGTAGAACTAGGCAGAATGTGTGTGTGTGTTTTTTTAAAATAAGTAAAACACATTTTAAAAAATGAGAAACCAAAATAATCCTGGAGGACAATTAACTTGTCTCTTTAAACTTGCAATATTTAATCAGTCCAATATAATGTGAGTTTGTGTTTTTAGTGTTTTAATCTTGAAGATTAAAGGGAGGGAAGAGAAGAAATGTAATAGTTGAGGTACACCGAATTTAGTCTGTCTTCTATCCACCTACCTACATGCATATGTATGTTCATATTCAAACTTAATCCTCACACCTCTGCAAGGGAACTAGCTCCGTTTTACAGAGGAACTGAGGTGTAGAGAGGTTGAAGAATCTGTTAGGGTCACTCAGCAAGTTAATGACTCAAGTCAGGCCTGACTCCCAGGCTTTCCATCATCATGATGTTGATATTAGACACATCCCAGAACCCAGAGAAGTTTTCTTTAATAGCTCTTCATTCCCTGTTATATCCTCAGTGGTTGGCTATTACCAGTTTGCAATTAATCTGAATGCTCCCAGAGCTGTCTGGGATACTAGAGAGAAAATATCCCAGTATCTTTTGGGAGCTAGTCAGAGATCCTGCTCCCTGAAACAGGCTTAGATGATTTTGACAATGACATGCCACAGGTCAGAGCTCCCAAATTCTTACCTCCTGTTAGCTGTCCCAGCTCCCATTACTAGGTTTACATTTCCACTTCTCAATGCCCAGAATGTGCTCTTTTTCCCTGCTAACTGGAACTTGCTGATTGATGGACATGTATTAGATTTCCCATCACTTCTGACTAAATTACAGCAATGGAGCAAGGTGGGTAATGGGAAAATCAAGTTTGATTCGTAGGTTTTTGACTTGAGCAAAAGCGTGGATAGACATAGACTGGAGAGATGGGGACCACCGGAAGAGGAGCAGGGAGAGTATTTCAGGCAAAAGAACATATCAGAAGGCCTTCAGATGAAAGAGTTTGGCATCTTCAAGGTAATCTCTCTAGAGGAATGCATCACCCTAGGAAGTAGTATGTGGGCAACTGAGGAAGTTTAAGAATGAAGTTGAAAGGAGGCCCCTCGGGTGTCATAATGGCAAAGCACAATGGAATCCCCACCTCTGAAAATGTGACCTCATCTATCTTTTCATTCATTCAGTAGTACAGTTGCCAGATGCAATGATGTTCAGTGCCAGCGCATGGGCACAGTTAACATAAATCAGACCATCTATTAAGTGATGAAGACTAAAACAGAGTAGTTGTCACAGCAATGACTGGAATTGGACATTTCTGTGTTTGAACTTCGCTATTTACTGGCTGTGTGACTTTGGGCATGTTAGCCTCTAGTTTCCTTGTCTATACGATGGTTAATAATAGCATGAAAATTAAATGAGGTAATGTAAAAGGTACTGGCTATATCTTTTTTTTTAAAGATTTTATTTATTTATTTGACAGAGATACAGAGAGAGATACAGCGAGAGAGGGAACACAAGCAGGGGGAGTGGGAGAGGGAGAAGCAGGCTTCCCGCTGAGCAGGGAGCCCGATGCGGGGCTCAATCCCAGGACCCTGGGATCATGACCTGAGCCGAAGGCAGACGCTTAACGACTGAGCCACCCAGGCGCACCGGTACTGGTTATATCTTAAGTGCCAAAAAGTTAGGAACATAAACACCAATATAAAAACCAGTGAGAATGTAAGTGTTTAGCATAAAATCAAAAAAAGAGGGAATTAAGGAGCAAGCATTTAGCAGTGCAGGACTAGCATTGTCCAGGGAGGGATACTCTGGTTTTGGAGAACTTAAATACGAATTGAGAGGTCATCAGGAATCCTAGACTGTGGTAGGAACTGCCTCTCCGTAGGCACTCCTTACTGGAGTCAGCAAGCCTTGACATCGGTCTCTTCTTGCTAACATTTGTATCCACTGGCATCACATCTGACACTCCCTTCAAAATATGGGCACATGAGTGAACCAGTGTTTACTCTGAAACTGGAAGGGTAGTTTCAAACAGCGTACTGTACAAGTCAATGAGAAAATAAATACTGGAATTTTTCATTTTGCTGATGCATCCCATTCACACTTCACTTTTTTTTTTTTTTAAGATTTTGTTTATTTGACAGACAGCGAGAGAGGGAACAGAAGCAGAGGGGTTGGGGGAGAGAGAGGCAGGCTTCCCGCCCAGCAGGGAGCCCCCGATGCCGGGGGGGGGGGGGGGGGGGGGGGGGGGGGGGGGGGGGGGGGGGGGGGGGGGGGGGGGTGGCTGGGTTTGATCCCAGGACCCCGGGATCATGACCTGAGCCAAAGGCAGACGCTTAACGACTGAGCCACATGGGTGCCCCCACACTCTTCACTTTTAGGAAATAGTTAACCTCATATTTGTATCCCATTCATGTTTATAAATTTACAACTTGGGCGTAATGACAGTATCTGTCTTTTTCTTTCCCACACTTGATCCTATTACCAATCTCCACCTGGTCTAACCTTTGTCCTCCCCCAGGCGCAGTTTGACTCCAGGCTCTGGTTTGAACTGGCCAGGGTTCTAAAGGCTGCCTT
Organism: Zalophus californianus; assembly: GCF_009762305.2. Taxonomy (NCBI): domain Eukaryota; kingdom Metazoa; phylum Chordata; class Mammalia; order Carnivora; family Otariidae; genus Zalophus; species Zalophus californianus. Next base: position 107,622,073 of record NC_045604.1, on the reverse strand, counting down.
TACTTGCTTACTGAGTCTGCAGTTTTTGGCACCTAAAATTGTGAAAAAGTATGAACTTCATGGGATTGTTGTGAAAATTAATGAGATAATGCCAGTTTACTCCAAAACTGGTAACTGTTTCTGAGTTTAGCAGGAAACCCGCCCATCATGAACAACTCATTTCCCTAACATTTTTCCTGCTTCAACATATCAAAGCTATCTCTGGCAAACTCGTCCAGGCACAGTTTAGTGTTTGACATCTTGACCCTATTTCTAAGGCTTTTCTTTCTCTTTTAGCCCATTGGTACCAATGTTACTCCTGCTTACTTACATACTCAGGCACAATTGGGAGGTAATGGAGTAATGTAGGGAAAACACCAGTCCGGTTGAAGCGACCTAGGGAGAGGACAGGCTGGACTGCGGGCGTAGGGAAGGGGGGCGTAGGGAAGGGATTCGGGCCCAGCAGGGTCATCCCTGCCTTGTGATTTGCAAGGAGGGAGGTGGGGATGGGTGGTAAAACGGCAGGGGTCAAGGGAGGCGGCAAATGAGGTGCATATGGGACAGTGGGGGGTGAGAAAGAAGGAAACAACCAATTTAGATCTTAGGTCCACATGGGCGATGAAGGACAAATAGAGAAATCTAGCCCCATCCTCCCTCAATGCCTCCTTGGGTAAGGACAAACGCCAAAGAAGGCGCCATCCCAACGCGGTTCTGGGCGCAGCTCCCCAGCGGCCCCTGCAGAACCCGCGATCGAGAGGAGACCTCCGAGCTGCCTAGACGGGACCCGGAAGTGCGCGCCGGGGAGCCCGAGTTTCCAGTCGTGCCCGGGGACCGAGGGCGCCGCCGCTGCGGAGCGGCTGCGCGAGTGAGTATCGGGGTCCCGGACTGGGGGCTGCGGGTCCGCCCTGCCGCGGGGGGTGGGGCTCGGGCCGAGGGGACGCCGGTGGCGTGGGGTTGGGGCCGCGGGCCTACCCAGCCCCGGGAGAGTGAAGTGGGAGCCTCTCCTGGAAAATCTTCGCTTGCCGTTTCCCCTACATCTGCCCTCTTCCCCCTCCCTTTCCCGCAGTGACTGCCCGTCCGTTGTGCCGCGCTCTGAAGAAATTTTAGAGGAGGTCTTGTCTTTGGAGCAGCACTGGGGATTGGATCCAGCCCATGGAGAAGCTGCCTGAGCAGATAACCCCGGAGTCCCTGTCCCCATCCTCCAAGCAGGAGCCCCGAAAGAGCAAGGGTGAGGAGCTGACCTAGCTGGCTTTCTTTGTCTAAACTTTGTCCTTCCAGCCGCGGCCTCGGATCAGATGGACACGATTAACTTTACACTTAGAATTGTCCTGGTGAAAAACGACTTTTTTTTTTTTTTTTTAACCCCAAGGCTCTATTACATGTAAATAAAGCCTATAACCAACGTTTCCTCTCTTGACTGTGTGGAGCAGACCTGCAGCACAGTACTATCCTAGCACTAAGTCTTGGAGGATCTTGTCATTCCAGCACCTGCCAACTTGCTTGGCCTTTGGAGAAGCTCCGTAAATGTGTGAATAAATAAATGAACTCAGCCAAGAATGTCCCATATCTCAAGTGCCAGGAAAAGAGCGGGCTCCTCCACTCATCCTACCCAAGCTCTCCTTCATCCTTAGGGAAGATACATTTACCACCCAACATATAAACTCCAAGCGGGTGCCTTGCCTGTGGAGTACAGTAGATAAGCCAGCCACCTGCTGATGGAAAATGAGGTTAAACTATTAGTATCAACATTTTTGTTTCAATCTGCCATCCCACCATTATCTGGTGTATGTCTGGCCTCTAAAAAAATGGACTTGGATTATTTAATTGGTTGACAAAGGCTTAGATAATCCACATCATGGACTCTGAGATGGCTTATATTTGGGGAGATTTTCTTTTACACATTTATGTGTAAAAACTATGTTTTCAGACTAATTTTTAACTTGACAGGTATTTATTGAGCTGTTAGTATGAGGTGTTGAGACTAAGTTGAAAGAAAACCTAACCCCTACTCACCCACAAACTTAAGAGTTGAGTTGGAATAGTTACCTGTGAGAGGCTGTGGACAGTAAACTATGTAGAAGTTTACCAGAGGAGATCCTGTGAACTGGGTTTTGGCCCAGGAAGTCTTAGAAAGTCACAAGTTTGGCCTTGAAAGAATTTAGAGTAAGAAAAGAATCAAGTTGGCCTTTTTTAAGTAGTATACTATTGTTATATTTATTTAGAGAGAGTGAGTGAGCCAGCGGAGGGGCAGAGGGAGACGGAGAGAATGCTAAACAGGCTCCATGCCCAGCGCGGAACCCGGCATGGGGCTCGATCTCACAACCCTGAGATTATGACCTGAGCTGAAATCGAGAGTCGGACGCTTATCTGACTGAGCCACCCAGGTCCTCCAGAAAGGGGTCAAGTTTTAAATGAGAGGGGATAGATGCTTACCATAGGCTCCCTGTTGTTAGTCTTTCTAAAAGGCCAAGTGCCTGTACTAACCTTCCTAAAATACTCGTTTACTCATGTTGGTTCACAGTGCCCACTGCATTCAGTCCATACTCCATAACCTGGCATCCAGGGTCCTCTGCAGTGTGGCCTCAACCCACCTTGAAAGTCTTTCCTTAGTGTGCCCCAAAACAAACCAGCAAGACTGGTGTGTCTGCACAGAGTAATGCCAAAGACCCTGCACTCTCCACCGTTGTGCCTTTGGTCCTTTTTCTCATGTACATTACTGTCCCCTACATTCTCTGCCTATCCAAACGCCACACATCCCAGCATCCCGCACAGGGCAGCCTCCGAGGTGAAATTTCTGAAACAGACTTGAACCGTGAGGAAGGAAACAAACAGATGCAAGAGACATTTACACAAAAACCCGAGGACTTGGTGGTTGATGGAGCATTAGGGGGAAATTGGGAAATTGGGAAATCGCCCTTGTTCCCTTCACTGTCATACCTCTTAAAAAAAAAATCATCACTAGTTGCTATTGCTTTTGTAATGCAGGGCACTGCTTCTGCTCCATCAGAACTGATGGTATCCAGGTTGCCAATGGCTTAGCTAATGAAGCCACTGGACACATTTTTTTCAGCTTTAATTTTTTGTTGATGTGATCACTCTTCCTTGCACCTCTGTTCTTTGGTTTTGGAAGCACCATTTTCTTTTCTTTTTTTTTAAAGTTTTTTTTTTTTTTTTTTTATTTGACAGAGAGAGCACAAGCAGAGGGAGAGAGAGGGAGAAGCAGGCTCACTGCTGAGCAAGGAACCCGATGTGGGACTCGATCCCAGGACCCTGGGATCATGACCCAGGCTGAAGGCAGCCGCTTAACCGACTGAGCCCCCCAGGCGCCCCTGGAAGCACCGTTTTCTTCTGGTCTTCCTCTTGCCTTCTCCGGGCCTTCCCCACTCCTGTTTCTCCATCTGTTTTTAAACAATTTTTCCCCAAGACCGTTCTTAACCTTCTTTTTTTCACTCCTGTGGGTGATCCTATCCCCTTCTAGGACTTCTCTTAACCGCTATCTGCTGCTCTTGCCGCCATCTGGGTCCTGAATACTAGATGTTCATGGTTGTGCTTTGGAGCGCCTTGTTTTCTGTCAGGCCCACACCTCCCTACCTTCCAGTGACTGCCTTGGTTAATTTAATTTTTTAATTTTAATTTTTTTTTAAGATTTTATTTGTTTATTTGACCGCGAGAGACACAGCGAGAGAGGGAACACAAGCAGGGGGAGTAGGAGAGGGAGAAGCAGGCTCCCCGCGGAGCAGGGAGCCCGACGCGGGGCTCGATCCCAGGACCCTGGGGTCATGACCTGAGCCGAAGGCAGACGCTCAACGACTGAGCCACCCAGGCGCCCCCTGCTAGAAAACTTGGAGTTGTACTCTACTATTCTCCTTCCCTCCGTATTCAGTCTGCCACCAAATCTGTCAGTTTCTCTTCAGAAAGGCCTGATTCTGTTGCCTATGATTGCCATTTCCTCATTTTAGGCCCATCCTAGTTTTCTTGGATTGTTGACACATCCCTGTGCTATTGGTCATGCCCCTACTCTAGGCTGTCCTCCACTGTGCTGCCAGAATGAATTTCCCTGGGGAACAAATTTGATCATGTCAGTCTCTGTCCAAAGCCCTGGCTGTGGTATACATGCCTCTTCATATCTGGCTCTACTCTATTTTTCTTTTCTTCTTTCTTTTTTTTTTTTTTTTTGAGAGCACTAGAAAGCGCAAGCAGAGACAGGGGCAGAGGGAGAGAGAGAGAGTCCCAAGCAGACTCCATGCTCAGCGAAGAGCCCGATGTGGAGCTCAGTCTCAGGACCCCAAGATCCAAAATCAAGAGTCGGACGCTTGACTCATTTAACCACCCACGTGCCCCGTCTGGCTGTACTCTATTTTTCTGCTATATCTCCTGCTTCCTGCCCACATGGGGCATACATTTCACTCACATGGAGTTTTTGTTTTTGTTTTTCGTTTTCTATTCCTTGAACTTAGTGTTCCCTTCTATGTTGCTGAGCCTTAGCAGATGTGATTACTTTTGTCTGGAATACTCTTCACCTTGTTGATCCTGATCATAGTTCAAGATCCAGCTCAACGTCATTCTTTGAGGCTTCCATCTCCAGCTCACCTAGGTAGGGGTTGTCCTTCCTAATTGTGCTTTGAAGCACCATTATAATCCCTCTACCGGTATCTTGCACGTAGTAGACGGTATGTACGTTTCCTGATTGGTTAAATCAAACAGGGAGTGTATTTGTTTCCTAGGGCTTCTGTAACGAATTACCACAACTTCATGGCTTAATACAGCAGAACGGTATTCTCTCAGTTTTGGAAGCTAGAAGTCCATGAGGGCTGTGCTACCTCTGAAACCTGTAGGGAAGAATCCCTCCTTGGCTGTTCCCAGCTTCTGATGGTCCCCAGCAATCCTTGGTGCTCCTTGGCTTAAGGCTGCATCACTTAGTCGGTGTCTCCGTTGTCACATGGCCTTCTTTCCTGTTGTGTTTCCATGTCTGAATCTTCCTCTCCTTTCTCTTATATAGATGGCAGTCATTGGATTTAGGACCCACCCTAATCCATTATGACCTCATCTTAACTCTGCAAAGGCTTGGCTTCCAAACAAGGTCATATTCTGAGGTACCAGTTGGACATGAATTAGTGTGGGTGGGGCAGGGAAATGACACCATTGGACCCAGTACAATAAGAATTGCTCATTTCTTCTACTGTTAGAAGTAAATATACTTGGGGTCCCATGGCTTTGTAGTTAAACAAACTTGAAGAACTGCATAGATTTTTACCCCTTCCCTTTAAATTAGAAGCAGATCAGCGAAGAAACTTTTTTTTTAAACCTTTGACCACAGGGACACATTTGATTTGCTTATTTCAGGGGGCAGCTGCTCTCTTCTTGGGCTTCTCAAGCTCTGTCTCAGACCAGCCACTGTCTGCTGAGGTATTCCAGAGGGTCCTGCTCTCCACCAAGTTTGAATCCACGTTTTTGATATTTTTTCTGTAAGTGGCTCTGACCTATGAGGAGATATACCTCTCTGAATTCTATTTGAGCCTCAGTCCTGAAGACTTTTTATAAATGGTCTATTTGGGACCCTCAGTGACTTACAGATTCTTCTCTTGATTGCTGGGAAATAATCAGGAGCATTTTGAAGCACCGAATGTGCGCAGGGTTCTTTACATAGCACTGGGCTTGGAGACAAAGAAATGGAAGACATCTTTTAATCTAGAGATGCTTTCAGCATAAATTGAAGGGAACACACACACAACTAAAAATACTTCTGAGGAGAGGCCCAAAGACAATGTGGCTAAATGCCATGAAGGAGACAGGAAGCGAATGCTTTAGAGATTTAAAGGAGAGCTCACTTCCAGCTGGGATTAGAGTAGGGTTAGGTTTCAGGAAGGAGGCTGCCTTGAACTGGGTCTGGGAGATTGAATAGGATTTTGATAGGTGGAAGAGAAGTACAGGTGTGCGGATATACACGTTCAGGAAACTGTTCACATGGACTGTGGAGAAGATGTGACAGGAGATGAGACGGTGAGGCAGAGTGGAGTAAGACTGTGCGAAAGGAATGCCAGGCAAAGAGCTTAGCTTTCGTTTGGCAGATATTGAAGTATGTTATGTTAGCTTTTCTTAATAGGCGGCCAGCCGGTGAGCGTTGTATATCAAGGGAGAGAATCTGATTTGTTGAGTGTGGTATGGGAGGTGAGGTGATTAGGATCTGACTTTAGGACGTTACTAGTGATAACAGGAAGGTAGGGACAAAATCCAAGAAATGTGTTGTAGGTGGAAGCAATAGTACTTATTTACTGAGTGGATGTGGGGGCAGAGAAAGGACTCACTGCTCGTTGTCACCCCTTCCCTTTTTATTCTGAAAAATGCTAAAGCTACCGGAGAGTTGCAAGAACAGTATAACAAATACTCATACGCCAGGAGGAGGAGACATACTGATCTGAAGAGACTGGTGTGAGAGCCACGTAGAAATGTCTTTTTAGATTACTGAAGATGCTGTAGTCTGTTATAAATATCCCCCATTTCAGGAGATGGGGACACAATCCCTCCAGCCTCTCAACCCAGAGAGAAAGCTTTATCTCATATTCATACCCATCAATCAGTAATCTTGTCCACACGACCATCAGCATTTCTTTTCCAGAATCCCAGTACTTACCACCTCTGCTACCATCTTGGTCCAGGGTGCCATCATCCCTCACCTGGGTTATGGCAGTAGCCTCCTGGCTGGTTGTCCTGCCTCTGGCATTGCTTCCCTATTGTCTCTTCCCAACATAGCCGGCAGGTTAAAATGTCAGGTTTTGTCTTCCTCTGGTCATAAGCCTCCCATGGCTTCCTATCTCACTCAGTAAAAGCATACCTCTTACAGTAGCCTATTGGGCCCTGTGTTCTCTGATTACCTTTTTATGTCTCTGACCTCATTTCTTACTACTCTTCCCCTCGCTCGTTGTGTTCCAGTCATACTTGCCTCTTTGAACACCCAGGGCCTTTGCACTTGCTAATTCTTCTATGTGTAATGCTCTTTCCCAGGAACCTTATCTCCTTTAAGTCTTTGCTTCAGTGTCATTTTCTTAGTCCTTCTTTGACCATGGGGTGTAAAATTGCAACCCTTCTGCCCTCTCCCTCCCTCTGACACTCTACACCTCCTTCCTTGCTTTTGTCTCTATACCACTGTGTCATCTGCTAGAATGTAATTTACAAGGTTTCTTGTCCAGCTCCCTTACTATAATGGAAGATCTTAGAGGGCAGAGTCTTTGCCTGTTTACCCCCTGATGTATCTCAGCACCTGGAACTGTTCCTGGCATGTTGCTGGTGCTCAGTAAGATAAATGTGAATGAGTCAAGTGTCACAGGACTGGTAAGGGGAAGGATTCAAGAGTTACGGGAGAAGGATCACCTTCAGCTTAATGGAGAAAGTGATATTGAACAGGGCCTGAGAGCTGTAGGATTTACATTCTTGAAGATGTCGGGCAGGCTGTCAGTTCTCTGTCTGTGGGCCACGTAAAAGGCGCATCCTCTAGAACATTTAAGCCTTCAGAAGTTGGGAGAGAACAAATAGTGTGGTCCAACAGAAAGGAGAAGAGGCTTCGTGTAAGGGAGGAGATGGGAATGAGGCTGGGAAGACAGGGGCCAGGTCAGAAAGATGTAGAAGAAACCCTCATTTTAATATTTGCCCAAGCCAACCACAGAAAGCACGTCTCCTGCTTCATAAAGTATTCCAAATCCAAGTCCAAATGGAGGCATTCCCAGGCTATGGATCTTTCAATTTTTTTTAAAAGATTTTATTTTATTTATTTTAGAGAGAGAGAGCAGGGGGAGGGGCAGAGGGAGAGAGAGAATAGCAGACTCCAAGCTGAGTGTAGAACCCGATGGAGGGCTCGATCACATGACCCCGAGATCATGACCTGAGCCCAAACCAAGAGTTGGAAGCTTAAATGACTGTGCCACTCAGGCTCCCCTGATCTTTTACTTTCTGAAGGGCTTCTAAGTTTAGGTGCCCCCAGGTTTGGGGGACAGATGTGGCAGATTTAGAAAGCTCTTAAGTTGTGCTGTCCACTAGTGTAGCACCAGCTACATGCATTAATTAAATTGAAATTAATTAAAATCAAATACAATTAAAAGTTCAGCTGCTCAGTTGCACTGGCCACATTTCCAGTGCTCAGTAGCCACATGTGGCCATTGGCTGCTCTATTGGACAGTGCAGATGTGGACCAGCTGTATAACCACAGAAAGTTCTGTCGGACTGTGCATCGTGAGTGACTCGAATTTATAGTACCAGTTCATTATGGTATCTTGCTAAAAAGAATTGGCTGCCTAGCTAATATTTAGACTCGATTGATGCCTTTATCTCTTTTTTTTGGGTACCTAACTTTTTAGACCTAGTCGGTGTTCTCCAACTGTTTGCAATTTGTGTGACATATAAGAGAAACAGTTAAACACATGTACAAGCGGATGTAAAACATTAAGCCAGTAATCCCTCACACCCGTTAGAATGGTTGTCGCCTAAAAGACAAGAAGTAACACGTGTTGGCGAGGATGTAAACTGGTGAAACTACCAATAGAACTACGTAAGATCTGTCAATTCCACTTGTGAGTATTTATCTGAAGGAAATGAAAGCACTGTCTCAAAAGATACCTGCACCCCTGTGTTCATTGCAGCATTATGTACAGTAGCCAAGACATGGAAACAGCCTAAGTGTCCATCGATGGATGAGTGGATAAAGCAGATGTGGTGTACATACAAATATACGTGAATATGCACAGTGGAATGTTGTACAGCTGTAAAAAGAAGGAAATCCTGCCATTTTCGACAACATGGATGGACCTTGAGGGCATTACACTAAGTGAAATAAATCAGACAAAGACAAATACTGTGTGATCTCACTTATATGTGGAATAAAAAAAAAAAAAAAAGCAACTCAGGCACAGAAAACAGACTGGTGGTTGCCAGACATGGGGGGATGGGAGTGGGGGAATCGGGTGAAGGGGGTCAAAATGTAGAAACTTCCAGTTATAAGATAAATAATGTACAACCTGGCAATTATAGCTGATAATGCCGTATTGTGTGTTAGAAAGTTACTAAGAGAGAAGATCTTAAAAATTCTTATCACAAGGAAAAAATTGTTAAAAACACAATATCTAACGATGGACTCTGAAAAACAAACTGAGGGTTCTAGAGGGGAGGGGGGTGGGGGGATGGGTTAGCCTGGTGTTGGGTATTAAAGAGGGCACGTTCTGCGTGGAGCACTGGGTGTTATGCACAAACAATGAATCACGGAACACTACATCAAAAACTAATGATGTGATGTATGGTGATTAACCTAACAGTAAAAAATTTAAAGAAGAAAAAAAAAGACAATATCTAAACTGAACATACAGAGGATGAGGGCATAGTTAGAGGTGGAGAACAGGTGTAAATATGGTTCTGTGATAAGATATCACAGACGGTTATTAAATTCCTTAAAGAAAATGACCATTGACAAATAAAATCAGGGCTGTTTATTGTGTTAGGCTTTCACTGCTGCTGGAAATGCTGCATTGGCTATTTCTCAGCAGCTCCTCCTTTCATAAAGATCCCTCTTAGCAGTGGGCCTACTTTCTCTAATAATATTGCAAAACAACCTCTCTAGCGTTAGTAAGCCATATTTCAGTTAAGAGGAGAGATGTATTAAACAGGAGATGTTTTTCTATCTTGTCTCCCTTGAACGCAGGGTACAGGATTTGTTTTTGTATATTCTCTTAGAGTCGAAATCGACTTGGGAATATTTCTCTGTACCCTACCCTGTGCTTCATATTATAAATAACTTTTCCTTCTCCCCCCTCTTCCTTTATCAGATCTTCCCCACTTGCAGTATTTCTAAAAGATGCATATGAGGTCTGAGTGTGTCTGTGTTCACGAGTGAGCATGTGAACATCTGAGTGTAGAGAGAGATACTCTGGTGAGGAAGGTGTTGGTCTCTGATTACACGAAGGGAATCTTCTCTGTTACCTCAGGGATGATCATGTGGCCAGGGTGCTATGTGGGCAGAACCTCTGGGGTGAGGTTCTCCTCTTTATTCGGTCCCTGCCCCTCCCCACATGTAGCCCCCAGCATCTCCCTTCTAAAGTTCTGAGATGACTCCACTTCCCTCAAACTCTGCTTCCCTTTTCTGCTAATCCCAGTATGTCTGTCTGGTTAGCTACTTCATATATAAACCTGAATTTTAGTTTCCCCACCGCTTTCTCCAAATCTGTTCAACGTGTATCCATCTTTTCCCTATATTGCAAGGCCATTTTTCATACTTTTTTGAACCAAATACTTCTGGGATACTCTGATCATCCTGTTCCCCACCAGGAGTTTTTGTTACATTTTACCTTTTTTATATTTTCTGTCAGATGGTGAGACCTGGACTGAGGATCAATTAATTATAAAGCAGAAAATTCTTGAAGTAGGGCTGCGACTACACGAAGGAGATGAATGTGAACAAAACAAAAGGGGCTCTGTGAATATGGACAAAACTTTCGTAACATCACAAACTATCCAACAGCCACAAATTCTTAATTGAAGAGAAATCCCAAATGTGTAATATTTGTGGAAAATTACTCAGGTGGAACTCATACCTTGTTCAGCATGAAAGGATCCATACACAAGAGAAACCTTATGAGTGTCATGAATGTGGAAAAGCTTTTGGCCATAGTTCGAACCTTATTCAGCATCAAAGAATACATACTGAAGAGAAACGCTATGAATGTAGTGACTGTGGAAAAACCTTCCAGCATCAGATAATTCATACAGGAGAGCTGCCTTATATGTGCAATGAATGTGGGAAAGCTTTTGGTCGGAGCTCAAGTCTTGTTTGACACCAGAGAATCCACATGAGGGAGAAACTCTATGCATGTAGCGAGTGTGGGAAGGCCTTTACCAGAGCTCAACTCTAATAGAACACCAGCAAGTTCACACCAAAGAGAGACCATATGAGGGCAGTGACTGTGGGAAAACTTAACAGTCGTAAGTCGCACCTCATTGAACACCAGAGAGTCCACACAGGGGAGACTCCTTATGATTGCAGTGAGTGTGGGAAATCTTTTAGTAGGAGTTCACTTCTTATTAAACACCACAGGATTCACACTGGAGAGAGACCCTATGAATGTTGTGAATGTGGGAAGGCCTTCAGTCGGAACTCTCACCTTATTCAGCACCAGAAAACTCACAGTGGAGTAAAAGCTGCTGAATACAAAGAATGTGGGAAAACCTTCAAGTACAGTTCATACCTTTCCAATCATCTGGGAATCCACACAAAAGAGAAACTGAATGAAATGAAGGTGGTAGAGCCTTTGGTCAGAATTCAGCTCTGATTGAATGTCAGAGAGCTTGCAAATGGGGAGAACCCTTTAGGTTTTGTGAGGGTGGACGGCCTTCAGTGCTGGTCCAACTCTTATTAAAACCTGAAAATCCATATAGTAGACAAATCTCATGGGTGTGTTCAATGCACAAAAACCTTTAGATGAGAGTTTCAGCATCAGCAGATTCACTTTGGAGGAGAGTGTGTCAGAGAGGGGCGTGAAAGGGACATAATGCAGCATGACCAAGGTGATGGCTAAGCGGAACCTTCAGTTAGCACTATTGCTTATTTGATGTTGAAGATCTGCATCAGAGGGAGATTCTGTGGTTTGCTTTCCAAATCTTCATAGTTGTCCTCTGAAAATGGAATGAGTTAGGTCCATCCCAGGGAAGAAAGAATCAGGGAATTCTGGATTCAGACTTCTAGGTCAAGAAAGTAGCAGGGTGACCTTTGAACCCAGTAACTCTCCTATCTCATCTATTCAATTTGTTGTAACTATTAATGGAAGTGGCTCTTGGGTCTTAGACCAGCATTTCGCCCCTCAGTGTTCTGCAGACTATTGAATCTCTTTTTGTTTTATATGACATAAATGAACTTAATAAATGGGCAGATTTTCTAGACCAAACAATTTCTCAGTATGACATGTTACGGGCTTTGTTATGTGTCAACTAGGCTGAACTACATTTGCCATAATTCCCTTTCCTGTATTTTTTGGTTCTTGTGGGCTAGAGGGAGATCCTTAGACCAGGAAGGTGGAAGAAAAGCAGCAGTTACTATATTTTGTGGCTCATTCATGTTGTTGCTAATCAGCTGACTCAGCTCACTAGGGAGACACAGCAGCTGGGCCTGCAACTGGTCTACCTTCCCCTGGATCCTCTGCCTTTGCTGGGCTGTGTGTGTGTGTGTGTGTGTGTGTGTGTGTGTGTGTGTCTCCTCATAGTTTTACTTCTCTGATTGAATCCTAGTCAAATGCATGCTTACTGTTCTTGTAACAAGTATGCAGTTATTTTAAGTTTAGATAGAAGTGGTTAATTTCTGGCTGTTTTTGAAAAAAAAAACTCAATAATTTTTAAGATTTCCTTTGAGAAAAAGCCACGGTTCAAACTCCTTTATAAGAAAAATTATATCATAACCCGAGGCAGAGCTTCATTACTGTGTATTATCGAGGAAAATGTTGAATAGCAAAGCAGTTGAATAGTGTGCTACATAATGGATAAAACTTTTTAAAAGATTTTTTATTTTTAAGAAATCTCTACACCCAGTGTGGGGTTCAAACTCACGACTCCAAGATCAAGAGTTACACTCCCCACCAGCTAGCTGAGCCAGATAGGCACCCCCATAAAATTAAAAAAAAAGAAAAACATCAAACTTTTGAGTACCCATTTACTATGAATATTTTAATCATTAAAAGACATTCCAAATGTACCTCTACTGGGTAGTATATTGTTAGATCAGGTATCTGAGAGAAATTCCTACTTTGTTGTAAGTGCTTTTTTTTGCCTTTTTTTTTTTTTTTTTTTAAACGCAGGGGTCAAACTCATGACCCTGAGATCAAGACCTGAGCTGAGATCAAGAGTCGGACGCTTAACTGACTGAGCCACCCAGGTGCCCCAAGTAAAGGGTTATTTTTGTTTACAAAAAAATCAGGTTATTTTTCCTCCAGTTAGTTTGGGTTAATGATTATCTAAAATATCAGTGAAAATTATACTTACAATGTGGACTCTTAAAATTGAAAATTGCCTGTCCCGTAGCCCCCAAGCCTGGTCTGGTACTGTGCACACAGTAGATATTGAGTGGATGGCTCTGGAATGAATCTGTTTACCAGACACCAAAATCTTCTTGTCTCAGATCTCCTGTCTGCACTCCTCTACTTTTCTTCCTCTGTAATCGATAGGTGATTATCAGCACTGAGGGTCACCTTGCTCTAAGGACCGCCTTGCCTTCTGGATGTCCCGAGTATGGACTCGCACTATGTGAGGTCAGGCCTGAGCTCTGAGCCAGTGTGCCTGCTTACTCCACTCGACACACAACCCTCCTTGAGTCCTTCCCCACTCCCTTCACCACAGAAAGGGCCCTTTCCTTCTGTGGAGTCTTGAGAGGCTTCAGGGATGAGGCAGGCTTGATGAGTTGGGGTTGATAGGCAGGATTCTGATTGGCAGAGAATAGCAGGGGTCACGTGCCAGGCTCCAAAGGCAGAGGTGTCTGTGGAGACCAGGAAAGGGGAGAAAAGCGTTTGTCTAGCAGCATCAAAGGCACCAAAGTTGGTGTGTGTTGGAGTTGGGGAGATGCCTGGCTGGCTCAGTCAGTAGAGCATGTGACTCTTGATCTCGGGGTTGTAAGTTCAAGCCCCGTGTTGGTTATAGAGATTAAGTAAAGAAATAAAATGTTTAAAAAAAAAAAACCCACTAAAGTGGGGTTCTGGTTCTTTGGGCGCAAGTATTACAAGTGGCCAATTGACCAAGCCCTTAGACCTCAGGTAAACACAAGGGCAACCACTCAGCCCAGCTGTTGGCCAGGACTTTCTCAGTCTTAGTACTGAAAGTCCCATGTCAGGAAATACTCAGTCCTGTGTAAACCAGGATGGCTGGTCACCTGACCCCATAGTAACCCCACCTCCCTGCCCCCTCATGGCTCCTAGCTGCAACAGGACCCAGTAGTGCAGGAATTCGTAACTTAGGTTGCATACTGGAATCACCTGGGGAACTTTCAAAGTACTGATGCCTCCGTTCCAATCGCACAGATTTTATGGTGTGGAGTCTGGCCTGGATATTGGGATTTTGCAAGTTCCCAGGTAATTCTAATGTGCACCCAAGGTTGAGAACCTATACAATATACAGGTGCTGAGAAAAAGACACAAAAAGACCGCATAGGATCTGTGGCATAGTCACTAAGGGCTAGCAAGAGGAAGGCGCTGGGAGTATGGAGTGCTCCTATGTGAAAGTGGAGAGAGGGTGTCCCAGGTGGAAGGAGCTGTGGGAGGGGGCCAGCTATTGGATTCCCTGCGGGCAGTAAGCTCGGTCTGGGGGTGGGGGGGGTGGGGGGGTGGGGGGGGTGGGCAGGCACCTGCTCACTTCCCAGCTCGTTACCTGGTAAAACTGCAGTTTGGGCGATTTGGATTTTCCCTTTGAAGCTCTGGCCCAAGGAAGCACAGAGCGTAGGGGAAGTCAGAGCCCCAGCTCATGGGGACTCCACCCCATTTTCCAGCAGGCAGTTACTCTTCCCTTGCCTGAACTCTACCCTGGACCTGGGAAAATATGAAAATGCTTCCAGAGGAGGCTATAACCTAAACCTGTGCACACATTCTAAAATTTGCAGTCCTAGTGGGGGCGGGCCTGGTAGTCCCTGGCCATGCTGTGTACACAGCCTTGGGACCCCTGAGTGAGAGGCATTTCCTGTGCTCTGCTTAAAGAGGTAGGAGTCTTGTGCAAAGGGAAGATAGGAGGAGGAAGAGAAGTTTGGGCCTTGGGACCCAAACGTGACTGCTTTAATCTCACCTCTCATAGGATGAAATTACAAGACCCTTCACGTCCCAGCTCTGCCCATTGATTTCTTCCGTCCTCTTGGGGCTACTCCTTCCAGTCATTTTAAAATTCATTGTGTCCTTGAACAAAGTATTTTTCAAATGTAGGTCAAAGCAGCTAGTGGGTCATGAGATTAATTTATCATAGAGGCACCTGGTGGCTCAGTCGTTAAGCGTCTGCCTTCGGCTCAGGTCATGATCCCGGGGTCCTGGGATCGAGCCCCATATCGGGTGCCCTGCTCGGCGGGAAGCCTGCTTCTCCTTCTCCTCCTCCGCCTGCTTGTGTTCCTGCTCTGGCTATCTCTCTGTGTCAAATAAATAAAATCTTTGAAAAAAAAAAGATTAATTTATCTTTTTGAGTGAGTTGGAACCAGCACTGAGGGTAAAAGAAAAAAGTAGGCAGGATCAGAGTGGGATAGAAATTATTTATGTGCATTGCACATAGCAAAGGTAAGTGAGACTTTTCCGTGTGCATGTGCACACGTGTGTGTCATGTATAGTAGTGCTTGCTGTAGAGCGAGTAAAAACCTTTGCACAATGCAGTCCCCCTTTCGGGGATAAGATTCCGTCTAAATCCTGCCTCCTTGCAGGTCTTCCTTTGAACTGAATTGTCCTCTGCAATCCTTGTAGCATGCTATGCTGCTTTTGTGCATTGATCACCTTAAAAAAAAAAAGATTTATTCAGTTACCTGTTTCTGTGCTAGATTGCAAGCTCCATGAGGGCAAGGACTGTATGCAGCAAACACCGTATCTGACATTTGAGAAAGCACTCAGATACTGTGTAGCTGAATGATACACCTGAGTTTAGGGTCCAGCTGTATGTGTGTGTGTGTGTATATATATATATTTTTTTTTTCAAGAGTTTACTTATTTATTTGAGGAGAGAGTGAAAGTGAGAGAACAGGAGTGGGGGGAGAGAAGCAGACTCCCGGCTGAGCAGGCAGGCCGATGTGGGGCTTGATCCCAGTACCCTGAGATCATGACCTGAGCCAAAGGCAGATGCTTAACCATCTGAACCACCCAGGTGCCCCTATATGTTCTTCAACAATAATTTTATCTGAGAGATTTCAATATACCAAAAAGTTGAAAAATAGTATAAATGAACACCCTACATATCCCCTACTCAGATCAATAATTATTATTGTTTTCCCATATCTGCATTCTATCCATATACTTTTTTTCTGAATTATTTGAAAGTGAGCTTCTCTAAGAGTAAGGTTGTTTTCCTATATAATTGCAACACTTCTCTAAGAGTAAGGTTGTTTTCCTATATAATTAACATACCTAAGAAAAAGAATTTAATTCCCTAATACCGTCTAAAATGCAGTCCATATTCAGACTTTCCCCAGTTGCCCCAAGAATGTGTTTTATAGCTATTTTATTTTGAATTGGGGGGGAAAAATCAAGGGTCACATTACATTTGGCTTTATGTCCCTTTAGTTTCTTTTTTTTTTTTTTTTTTGGTCCCTTTAGTTTCTTTTAATCTAGAGTAGTTCCTCTACCTTTTTTTTTTTTTTAATGACCTTGACTTTGGAGGAGTCAAGAACAGTTATCCTTTAGAATTTTCCACAAAACTGATTTGTCTGTTTTCCTGTGGTGGTATTTTTTTCCCCTAGATTTTATTTATTTATCAAAGAGAGAGAGATAGAGGCAGGCAGAGGGAGAAGCAGGCTCCCCGCTCAGCAAGGAGCCCAATGTGGGACTTGATCCCAGGACCCTGGGATCATGACCTGAGCCGAAGGCAGACGCTTAACCGACTGAGCCACCCAGGCATCCCTCTTGTGGTGGTATTTAACTTTCTTCCCAACCCCCTGCATTTCCTCTAAACTGGAACAAGGTTTAGTGGCTTGATTAAGCATTTTTAGCAAGAATACCTCACATGTCATGTCTCCATACTGTATCATCTCAGTAGGCAACTGACGTCAAATTATTCTACCCTAAGTAGTGCTGTTTGTTCACCTGTTAAAGGTAGCGACTGCCAGATCACTCCTATGTAAAGGTGTTTTCCCTTTGTAATTAGTGAATTAGTAATTTTTAGGGATGATAAATTCTAGCACCATGCAAATCTTTTCTTCTACAGGCTAATGTTTTTAGCAACCATCCATGATCTTTTGGGCAAGTTCTTAACCTGAGACTCAGTTTCTTCATCTGCAATATGAGGATGATAATGCCTGTCATTTGGATTTACTGTGTAATGATATCTAAAGTATTATATAACAGTGCATATGAAAACACTGTCAGGGTCTGCTGTAATTTTCCCTTCTTCTGAGAACACCATCCTTCTTCCTTTAAGAAAGTTCTTATGTTGCTCCCGATAGGTGATCCAAATTGCTGGCTTCTCAATGACCTAATCCTAACCCCTAAACCTAACCCTAAACCCTAACCCACAGCTGACTTAACCTTTTCTGACCAGAGTGGAATGAGCATGTGACCCGAGCTGAGCTTATTAGAATGCTTCCCTGGGAAATCGTGGACCAAGCAGGAGTGAGAATAGGGTGAGGAAAACATTCTTTTTCTCCAAGGCGGCTAAATATAGGGATGTGAGTCTGGAAGCAGACTGTTTCCCCCATCACCTGGAGAATGAAATCCAACCGGGTGGAGGAGATTAAAGTTATCTGCTAGAGATCAAGGCAGAAAGTGTTCCAGGGGCGTCTTCCTGGCCTAGCTCTGGTCCTGCCGGCTCAGCCAGTAGAGGCTCTCCCTGGTGAGCTTCTACAAATTGGGTCCTGAACCTGATGACAAATAGAATCTTGGACAGTACAGGGGCCGTCACATGCCTCTCCCAGGTGATTGGGTAAATCAGTGGTCCCTCCCACCTCATGCCTTCCTGTTGTTTTTGACTATGTCCAGGGCTAGTGGAAAGGTGGGAGGAAGTGCCGGAGATGGTACTGGCTTTTTAAAATCTTGGAGTTACAAATGCATTTCCTTGATGAGGGCAGACTCAAAGCAGGGTGGGGTGTGTGTGGGGGGTTAGGGTTAGGTGGGGACTGGTGGCTTATCCAGCTCCAAGTGTGGCCACTCCGGCCCCTACCAGTCTCCCAAAGCTGGAGACCAGTCCTACCTCCACCCAGTACCCTCTCTTTGAAGATTCTTCCCGCAGTTTAAACCCAGCCCGCGTGGTCAGAGGTGCCGCCAGCCTTCTTAGGGGAGCGCAGAGAAGGGGAGAGGGACAGAGGATGAGGGAGGCCTGAGGGTGATCGGGCCATGCGCAGGACAGGGGCTCAGGAGGCCGCAGGGGTGGGGCCGGGGGGGGGGCGCGGTGAGGGTGTTGGAGAAAGGGAGTGACTTGGCTGGCTCCTGAGAAGTCAGGGCGCTTCTTCCAGGCGCTTATCATTAGACCCTTTCAGCCATCCGACCGGAAGAGTTACTATTATTATTCCCGTTTCACAGATGAGAAAACTGACACCCAGGAAGGAGAAGTAACTTACCCAAGATCACCCTGCTGGTAATGGCAGAGCTGGAATTCGAATTCAGTTCCGCCCGGCTCCCGATCGCTTCCACCCCCACCCCCTTCAGCGCACCGTTGAGCGAGGCCCGCCCCGCGAACAGCCCCGGAGGCCAGGTGCCTCTGGGCCAAGGGCCAGGTGAGCGGAGGGCGCGGCCACAGGTTGGGTGAGTCCCTGCCCGCTTCCGCAGGGCCCCGCTGACTCCATGGGCGGACGGCGCATCCTCTCGCTGCGGGCCTCCAGGGCCAACAGAAGCTCAGGGCCATGGGTCCGAGGGGCGGGTGAGGGGTCGCCCCGCCGTATGGGGGCCCTCCTGAAGGGAAGTCCTGCCCAGGAGACCCCAACGGTGCCCAAGGAGGGAGGGGAGGCCACGGGGGAGGGAGGGGTGGGGTGGCTCCACGGAGAGGGGGGCGTAGAGAGGGCCCCCAACCCCCCACCTCCAGGCCACACAGAACCCTATGGGGCTGTTGGGACTCACTGCGGGGTGGGGGCGGATCGTCAGATCTGGGTCCATTTTGGGGTCTGGAAAATGTCCCCGTGGTTTTGGGGCCAGAGAAGGGCCGAGGAGGCTTGTCAGCAGGAAGGATCCTCTGACCAAATTGGGGTCAGTTTGCTGCCCAAGTTGCCCCGAATCACTGGTGGGAAAGGAAATGAGCCTCCCTGAGGCCCTGACAGGTACCCCCACCATTCCGACCCAGATATACTTTCTGTTGCCCACCTCTTTCAACCCCCAGTACAGTTCCCTGCTGACCCGGGGGCTGCGCGGGGCCTTGGGAGGGGACAGGGCTGCATTCAGGCTGCTGCAGGGTGGCTCAGGGCCTCTTCCAGAGGGAACCGGGATTGAGGAAGCTCCCCCAGGCCCACGGTGGCTCCCGGGCGTCCAGGCTCCAGGAGCGAGCAACTCTTTTACTTTCCTGGGTCTTTTTAAATAATAATTAAGACAGTGTGATAGTTGCTGACAGTTGTTTTTGTTTTGTTTTGAATGCTTTTTTTTGGTTAAGATTTTATTTATTTGTCAGAGAGAGAACGAGCGAGCACAAGCAGGGGGAGCGGCAGGCTGAGGGAGAAGCAGACTCCCTGCTGAGCAGAGGGCCCCATGCAGGACTCGATCCCAGGACCCCAGGATCAGAGGATTAACCAACTGAGCCACCCAGGCTCCCGATTCCCTGTTGTATTAACATGGCTAGGGTCCTTTGAGTCTGGCCTGGATCAGTGCATCCCCCAAGTTGTATATCCATGGGGCACAGTCATCCAATCCCTGTGCTAAGGGCTGTTCCAAAAGGCTGGCAAGGTCTTCCTCGCTGGAGAGCCGCGGGGTGGTAGGGGGGTGGAGGAAGGGGACAATGACAGACAGGATGTGGTGCGCTGGGGTGCACCTGGCCCTGAAGTCACCCAGGCAGGGGGAAGGAAAGCATTGTACCCAGTGACCTGTTTATGTGTCTTTCTCCCCATAGTTACCAAGAGCCTGTGAGTTCCTGTCTTTTTTCATCCCTGAATCGCTGCCGCTGGCCTGAGCTGGGCATGGGGCGTCCAGTAAGTGTGGAGGGAATGATGGACAGTGGCTAGTGGCTGGGAGGGCTGCATGTGGTTTACGGGGCCAAGCTGAGCTTTACAGGGAAGGCAGAGAGGGCACCCCCAGGGAAGGAAGGCCCGTGTGGAGGCTGGAGGTGCTTGGAAAGGAGACCTGTGGGCGTCAGGCAGGAAGGGTGGGGGCTTGGGGGCTTCCTGGGAGGAAGGCCGATGAGATGGAGGTGTGGTGAGAGAGAGAGAGGCCAGCGTGAGCTCCAGGCCAGTGCATGGTGACAGATCATGGCCGAAATGGGGGAAAACACGAAGGCCCGTTTTAGACAAGTTGAGGTTGTGGGAGGACAGACAGGGGCACAGACCATCTGCTGACAGTGTCTAGCGAACTCCGTCCCATCTGGAGCATGGGAGTCAGGATGGAGCCATGAACTCTCCTACCAGAGAGTTTTAGAGCTAGGACTGCTCTCGGGGCTGACCGACTCCATCATTTTAGAGCAAAGGAAACAGACCTGGCAGTTGAGGTGACTCATCAGTGTGGCCTGGAGGGTGGAGGGAAGATCTAAGGGGAGCTTTGGACGGAGGGAAGGATTATTCAGGTGGGAAGAAGAGAAGCTAGTGACAGGAAGGAGGTGAGAGCCCATGAGGATGTTTGCAAACCAGTCTGACGGCACTCAGAGAGGAATAGCTGTTCACGTGTTTATAAACAGCAGATTTGGGAGGGGGGTTGCAAGAGTGCACCCACACTCTGCCCTCTGCAAGTCCCACAACCTCAGAGACACTCCCTGCCCCGGCTGCAGTGAGGGGGTCTGCCTCAGGACCGAGAGAGGCCACAGCGCCTGGGCATGAGCACAGATGTTTGCACAGGGTGTGGACCAGAGAGAGCAGCCGACTCACTCTGAGGGCCTTGTCTTCTACACTTCAGACCCTGGCCTAATTACCACCCCTATGGTCATCCTGAAACCCCAGGGCTATTGGCTGTTAGCTGCCTGTGGAGCACAGTGTGGAGGGTCTTTGTAGGTGGGGTGATTGTTAACAGAATCCAGTGGCGAGAACTTTAGAGTTGGCGGAGGTTTGGGGATGGCCTAGTCCAACCTAAACCTCATTTTATTGAGGCTGAAATTGGGGCTCAGAGAAGGGACCCTACTTGCCCAAGATCCCCCGGTGACTTAGCAGCAGAAAATGTCTTATGCATTTTTTTAGGTCTGCTGAAGAGGTCTGTAAGGTTGTAAAATTTATCCACGCAGAGAAATCAACATTTCCTGAGGCTCGTGTATGTGCTAACATTTCTGCAGGCGTCATCTCCTCGCCCCTCCCTTTTCCCTTGAACAGGTGATGCTGACTTTAGAGGACAAAGACGTAAAGGGATTCACGTGGGCCATAGCCCCCGCCTTGACCTCCTTGGGCTACCTGCTCATACTGCTGGTCTCCATCTTTCCCTTCTGGGTGCGGCTTGTAAACGAGGAGTCCCACGAGGTGTTTTTCAGTGGTCTGTTTGAGAACTGCTTCCATATCAAATGCTGGAAGCCTCGACCCTTATCAGGTAAGGAGGGATGGAGGTAGGCACAGGAGAGGGGTAGATGGGGCCAGCGTAGGGACTTGGGTGACAGAGGACTGGATGGAGTCAGAGAGGACAGAATTTAATAAGCCCATAAGGGCATTTTCTGAGTCTCTGCTCTGGAGGTTAGAGGAAAATATGTGGCTAGCAAAAGGTTAATAGTATCAAGTTGACCACCAGGGTCAGCAGCAAATGTGTCAGCAACAAAGTTTATTTCTGGGGTAGGAGTGGCTCCACCTAGGATGGAGGGGTGGGGGTCCTGCCCTACTGTGTGAGGCCCCATCACCTCTCAGGGCTGCAGTTAGCTCCCCGACATGGGACCTTTTTGTGTGGGCACAGCTCCCAGCTGGGGAACAACCTTGTTAGTAGAGCGCAGGCTGGATTTCAGCCCCCACTTGTCCCCTCTGCCAAACACCTGTCCAACTCTGGGTGGCAGCTCTGCAGATAAGGTGCTTAGGCCCGAGTACCGCGTTTTCAAGGGAATGCACATGAATATGAGCTCAATGGACTGTGGACGCACCCGAGGCCGTGTTTTACAAGGGACTTGGGAGGGTCAGGAGGATGTCTGTCTTGGAAAAGAGGTGAGCCTCTTTGGGGAAGAGCCTTTAGGGGCTCTCTCCTGGTAATAGAAGAGGAGAAACCTCTTTGGGGAAGATGGGCCACACTGTGTGCGCTCTTTGATCTGGAGTTCCTCAGCCTTGGCACTACTGACACTTTGGCTGGGTAATCTTTCTTGTGGGGGTTTTCCTGTTCCTTGCAGGACAGTTAACAGCACCCTTACCCTCTATTACCCGATTGATGCCCTCAGTTGCGACAACCAGAATTACCTCTTAGCACTGCCAAATATCCCTGGTGGGGGTGTAAAACTGCCCCCGATTGAGAACCATTGGTTTAACCCAAGAGTAGAATCTAGAACATTTGGGTCTTTAGCAACACCTTTGTCTTTTTGTCCTACGACCAGCTGTCCATCTCTGCATGCTTAGGAGGGTATACAAACTTGTTTTAACATGGGTCTGAGTCACGCCAATAGTAGGGGATCATCAAGACCCTGGCTCTGCTATTTTGGGTGTGTTTCATTACTTCTGTGAACCAGGATAATTAAACAAGCATTCCCCCCAGAGTTCAGAACATCTTAACCTCACAAGTTCTGATTTTCCACCTGCGGCTTTTTTCAGTGTGACGAGTACTGATGCAATTCTTCACGTTTTCACATGCAAATTTTATAATTTTTATTGTTTATTAAAATGACCGTTTGCCCATCTAATTTTTTTTCCCCATACCCTTCCATGTCACAGGGAACAAAATGTTGGGACCAGAGCACTCTTGGAGGCAAAGTGGTGGGGTTGGAGCCATGGTCCCAGGCCGCACTGTGGGACTGAGGGTGCCGAGCTCCGGGGGCCTTCTCTGTGCAGGCTCTGCGGGGCTCTGTCCCCTGTCACGGGTCAGGGTGCCCAGCTGCAGCCCAGCCTCCCTCCCCCACAGTGCACATCATTCTCGGCCGCGTTTTCCTGCTGTCTGCAGTCATCCTGTCTTTCCTCACCACCTTCATCCTGGTGTCCTTTGCATCTCAGCTCTTTCCGAGGACCCGGAAGCGCAATTTGGTGTCAGCCTTCATCAGCTTCCTCACAGGTGTGGAACAGGCAGGCAAGCCTTGTCCTCAGGCAAGCCTCAGCTTTGGGGAGGGTTTGAGAGGGGCACCCAAAGGCAGGGAGATGGTTGGTTTCTGTGATGTCAGGAGAGCGGGAATTTTTAGGGCCCCTCTCTCCTGCTGCCTTCTCTGAGGCAGCCTGCCCTCCAGGATGACAGTCGCTCTTCCCGGGGGTCGCTTGACACCCTGCACTTCCAACTAGCACAGCACTCACTGTGTTGGCTTGGGGCCATTTGTCTGGGGGTCTTTTTACCATAACCTCTATCCCAGCAACTGTCACAGAATCTGGCACACAATGATAATACGGAAGTGAAATATATAATATAAGTGGAATATAAGTGTTTCTTGGACAAATGGTTGGAAGACTCCATCTCTGCCCTTTGGAACCTTTTGACTTTAAAAGGCTGGCCATGGCCCTACCCTGGGAGGCTCCCATCACATGAAGGAGGTGGAACGCTCACAGTGGGAAGATCAGGTTGAGTTGTACCCAAAGCATCACACCCAGGGGGCCCCATCTGGAGTCAGCCAATGGCATGGGCACAGAGGGGACCCGGGAAAGGGATTTCTGGTTTTGGGGCCCCTGGGAGGTGAGGCACATGGGCTTTGAAATGAGCTGGGATGGAGGGAAAGACAGGCATGTGGGGTAGAGGTTACGGGCTCTGAGAGGGCACAGATGTGGGCTGGGGAAAAGAGCCTCCACACAGGAGCCACACTGGTTGTGGGCCACGTGACTCTGTCTGATTAAGGGCAAAGGTGGGAACCATGGGAAGAGAGCAAGAGTGCCTCCCTGTGACCCTGCAGGGGTCTGTGCCTTCCTGGCCTTGTTGCTGCATGCCCTGGAGATCCAGAATCTGAGGATGAAGCCCACCCCCCCCCAGATCTCCGTGCAGTGGCCTTACTACGTCCTTGGCTTTGCCATCGTTCTGTTCATAGTGGCTGGTGAGTGTCCTGGGGCTGGTGCCCTTCTCCCTGTCCTCTGTCTGGATTCAAGAGCCATGGACGCTCTAGAGTGGTGCTGTCCAAAACTGTAGTCACTAGCTACTTGTGGCTATTTAATTAATTAAAGTGAAGTAAATAGAAATTCAGTTCTTCAGCCATGCTAGCCACATTTCAGGTGTTTGGTAACATTTATGATGTATCTGGTAGCTGCCATATTTAGTGGTGCCGATATAGAAATTCCCGTCATTGCAGAAAGCTCTACTGAACAGCACTGCTCTAGAGCTCAGCCCTATCTCTCATCCTTGTCCCCCTTGACTTTAGAACCAACCTCCAGGTTTCATATTCTATCTTATTCTGTCCTGACTCCTACAGGTTTCGGTGCCTATCTCTCTCTCTTGGAATCTATGATCTTATTCACCTCACCTTCACCTTACTGTCTTATCTTTATATACCATCACCATCTAAGCCCTCAATACTCTCTAATTTTGTCCTTTTTCCTAATCTTCCTGCTATATTTTTTTTTAAAGATTTTATTTATTTATTTGAGAGAGAGAGAATGAGAGAGAGCGCGCACAAGAGGGAAGAGGGTCAGAGGGAGAAGCAGACTCCCCGCTGAGCAGGGAGCCCGATGTGGGACTCGATCCCGGGACTCCAGGATCATGACCTGAGCCGAAGGCAGTCGCTTAACCAACTGAGCCACCCAGGCACCCCATCTTCCTGCTATATTAACCTGACCCATAACATAATCTATTTTAACCTGATTTTATTATACACTGAATATATAAAAATATTTATAATATATGAGCTAGGTAATTAAAAATAAACTGTCTGCCCATTTCCACCATTTAGTTTAAGAACTAGCCATATTTTCATGGAATCCACTGTTTGTAAGTTACATTCTTATTTATGTATCACCGAGAAAGAAAAAAGGATGCCAAGAATAATTAATTATAAGGTGTTGTAGCTCGTAAGGCACATCCTCATTTCAGAAACGTGAAAAGAATGGGCTTGTCAACATTGATGAAATATGGTAGAATATTAAGTATCTTTGAAGTCTTTCCCCCCTCAACCCTGTGGCTCTTCCTGATCTCATTCTCTTGTCTCCCCTCAGGAACCGATTATTCTGAAGTTTGTGATAATCATATTTACTACATGTGTATTTATCCTTAAACAACTTATTACTTTGTTTTACTTGTTTTAAAACTTTGTATGATCATACTGTGTTTATACAACAGTATAACCTCCATGTTAATACAAGGAACTCTAGGGTTCATTCATTTTTTTAATTGTTTTATCGTTATGTTAATCACCATACATTACATCAGGGTTCATTCATTTTTACCATCTTAAGTATTTAATTGTACAACTAAGCTTGTTTGTAGAAGGAGCATGGTATTTCTCTGTGGGAGAATTTTAAGCTCATGATTCAGTTTCTTTTAATGACTATAGGACTATTGAGGTATTTGATTTCTCCTTGAGTTAGTTTTGGTAATTTATATATATTTCTATAAGTTTATATATTTTGCTAAATTTTGAAATTTATTGACATAAAGCTACTCGAAATGTTTTCTTTTTTAACTTTATTTTGTGGTGCATCTGTAGTTACGTGCTTCATTTTTCATACTTAATTTTTTCTTTTTTCATTGCCAGACTTGTCAGAGGTTTACCACATTTTTAGTCTTTCCAAAGGACTGGCGTTTAGCTTTCTTTTTTTTTTTTAATTTTTTTAAAGATTTTATTTATTTATTTGAGAGAGAGAATGAGATAGAGAGCATGAGAGGGGGGAAGGTCCGAGGGAGAAGCAGACTCCCTGCTGAGCAGGGAGTCCGATGCGGGACTCGATCCCGGGACTCCAGGATCATGACCTGAGCCGAAGACAGTCGCTTAACCAACTGAGCCACTCAGGCGCCCACGTTTAGCTTTCTTGAACCTTCATATTTTATGTTTGTTTCCTATTTAATTAATTCTTCCTTCTTATTTTGAACCTCCCTCGCTACTACATTTTTGCATTTATTCTGCTATTCCTTTTCCAGCTTCTTAAGTCAGGATCTAAACTCATTGCTTACTTCTTTTCTTTTTTTAACATTTTATTTATTTAATTGAGAGAGAGAGAGAGGATGAGAGAGAGAGAGCATGAGAGGGGTGAGGGGCATAGGGAGAAGTAGACTTCCCGCTGAGCAGGGAGCCCAATGCAGGGCTCTATTCTGGGACTCCAGGATCATGACCCGAGCCGAAGGTAGACGCTTAACTGACTGAGCCACCCAGGCGCCCCTACTTCTTCTTTTCTAAGTAGGCAATTAAAGCTTCAATTTCCCTGTAGGAATTGCTTCATTTGTAGCTCCCATTTTCATATGCAGTATTTTATGTTACTGTTCTATTTCAAATATTTTCTAGTTCCCCTTATGATTTTTTTGATCCATGAATTATTTTAAACTATACTTTTACATTTCCAAGCATATAATTTTTTATTGTATCTTTGTGTTAAATGATTTTGACTTGATTTCAATGTGATGAGAGATCATGGTCTATATAATCCTAATGTGTTCAGATTTATTGAGACTTGTTTTATAGCCTAGTTTGAGGTCCATTTTCATGTTTTATGTTGAGTGCAACTTTTATAAACATTAGATCAAGCTTATTCATTATATTGTTCTAATCTTGATTTAGAATTGTCCTATTTTAAGCTAGTCACAGAAGGACAAATACCGCATGACTGCACAATATGAGATGACCAAAATAGTTGAAGTTGTAGAAGCAGAGTAGAATGGTAGTTGCCAGGGCCTAGGAGGGTGAGATGAAATGTTGTTCGATGGATATAATGTCTTAGTTATTCAAGATAAGTAAGTTCTAAAGATGTGCTGCGCAACATAATGCCTATAGTTAAGAATACTACTGTACACTCGCAAATTTGTTAGGTAGGTAGATCTCATGTTAAGCATTCTTACCACAATAAAAAAAATTAAAACAATAGCTGAAAATAATGAATTTGTTTTTCAAAAAAATGGAAATGGTAAAGATATCCAAGTATATTTTTCTAATAAAGAAAATTACATTAATTTTAAAAAGCTGAAAAAAAATAAAAGTACCATAGGGCCTACTCCCTATAGGCAGTTCTCAATCTCATTCACTTATATGCCCTGTTTTCCTTTCTCATTACTTCCAACTTAACAGGATAGGAACTCTTCCTGGCAATTCAGATGCCAGTTTCAGAGGGGCAGAGCTTACACATATATGGAAACTTTCCTCTTGATTTTTGCCTGCAAAACTCTTCTAAACTGTCTTCATAAGCAGCTTAATGACAGCCTAACAATTGACCTTGCTCTACCACAGAATGCACAGATGTGGTTGGCATCACTCAGGCCAAGAAACAGAGTTGAAGCAACGTGGAAAGATCCACAAAATCACAGTCTCCTGTAAAAGCATACCTGTCCAGAAATTCAGTTATTAACAAAGTTAACTCACGTTTTAATTGCATCATACTTGCTTCAAGGATAAAGCAAGAAAACACATGTGTTCAAGTTTTACCAGTAAAAGAGACAAATATATGTATAATGAAATTGTATTCACAATTTTTTATAAGCCTGGACTCGTGCTCACAGCGAAGTAGAAAACCACATCACAGGAGTGGCAGCCGCAGAGAAATTCACAGGTTGACAGATTTTCAGTTCAACATGAAGAAGGAAAGTCTACCAGTTATAGCTATAGAACAAGCCTTTCAAAACCCGATGAAATGGAAATACTAGCACAAGTATGGGAAAATACAAGAATGTTCTCAGCAGCATTATCTAAGGAAGGGAAATATATAAAATTATGTTACATTCATGTAATGAAGTACTATGTAGCTGTTAAAAAGTATAGTAAGTCTTTATGTATTGATGTGGAGGGCCATTCACGCTCTATTAACTTGGGGGGGGGAACAAGTTGGGAAAATTGTGTATAAAATGATTTTAAAGGCAAAAAAAAAAGAATTGTTCTGTTTTACTGGTGACTTGAACTTTTAATCATTATGCATGCTGTGATCCTTTTTATTTCTAGTAATCCCTTTTGCTAAAGTCTGTTTTATCTGATATTACTCTAGCTACTTCTACATTCTTTAGGTTAGTATTTGCCTGTTATATATCTTTCTAATCTTTTACTTATATGTAATCATATAGCTGATGATTATATTTTTTTCATCTAGTTTTATAATTGTTGTCTTTTAACTGGAGTATTTATTATTGATTTACATTTATTGTGACTACTGATATATTTCTATTTTTTCCTACCACCTTACTTTTTGTTTTCAGTTTTTTCTGCTCCCCACCCCCCCAACCTCTCTTGCATTGCTTTGAATTGATTGACTTTTATCAATACAGTTCTCATTATATTATATTTTCCCCCTCTTTAGTTTGGAAGTTATGTAGTCTATTTGTATTCTTGTAGTAGCTACTCTTGATATTTTAACATGCTTACTAAACAAAGTTGAAAGTTCATCAGCATATTTATTTTCTTTATAAATAATACAAGGTAAAGCCTTCCCAATTTATATGCTATTTTGCACGTTTTAGTTTCTTCTCTTTTCTTTTTAATTTTATATATTTGATTGTATTGTTATTTTATGCATTTGATATTTGTTGGTTATTTAAATTTACCCACATATTTACCAATTTAGTTGCTTATCAAACCTTCTGTCCTTCTGCCTGAAATACATCCTTTATTATTTATTTATTTTTAAAGATTTTATTTATTTGACAGAGAGAGACACAGCGAGAGAGGGAACACAAGCAGGGGGAGTGGGAGAGGGAGAAGCAGGCTTCCCGCTGAGCAGGGAGCCCGATGCGGGGCTCGATCCCGGGACCCTGGGATCATGACCTGAGCTGAAGGCAAACGCTTAACGGCTGAGCCACCCAGGCGCCCCCTGAAATACATCCTTTATAATGGGTTTTAGTTAGGGTCAGTTAGAGATACACTCTCTCATATTTTGTTTGTATGAAATTATCTTCCTTTCATTTTTGTTTATGAAAATTAGTTTTGCTGAACTTACATTTTTAAGTTGTCAGTATCCCCAAGCATTCAAGATATTATTCTGTTATTATTATTTTACCACTTCCATTGTTGTTGACTCTAAAAATATCATTCTTTTTGAAGCAATCTTTGTTTTTTTCTCAGACTGTCTTTGGTACTTTAGGTACTGGGTGTGGATATTTGTATCATGACTTGTGGTATGAACTGTCTGAGGAATGATGTCTTTCAAAATTTCTCGATCATTTTAATCTCTTTTATATCTCTATGTTCTTTCCTTCTCTTTTCTTTCCTTTGTGAACTCCAGGAAGACATCTGTTAGACTTTGTCACTCTATCCTATGTCTCTCTCTCTCTTTTCATGCTTTCCATCTCTTTGTCTTTCTGGGCTGCATTCTGAATAACTCATATAGATGTATCTTCAGTTTCATCCATTCACTTTTCAGCTGTGTCTGGTTGGCTGCTTCACCTATTAAATTTTTATTTCAATCTGTTTTTATAACTGGAAATTATATTTCCCCTTAATTCATGTATTTTTATACTCTTTTCCCTCACATATATAGTTTTTAAAGATTTTATTTATTTATTTGACAGAGGGAGACACAGTGAGAGAGGGAACACAAGCAGGGGAGTGGGAGAGGGAAGAAGCAGGCTTCCCGCCGAGCAGGGAGCCCGATGCGGGGCTCGATCCCAGGACCCTGGGATCATGACCTGAGCCGAAGGCAGACGCTTACTGACTGAGCCACCCAGGCGCCCCCGTACTGGAAAATTCTTAACTATGGTCTCTTCAAATACTGCTTCTTCCCCATTTTTTCAGTCTTTCTGAAGTTCATATTATTAGACGCATCCACCCTTCTGTCTTTTATGTTTGATTTTTTTTCCTTCATATTTTTCACCTCTGTGTTTCCATGCTGCATTCTAATCATATCTCTGGATCCGTCTTAGGCTCATCCAGTAATTTTATCTCTTGCTGTATCTAATTTGCTGTTTAATTTATCCTCTTACTTTCTTATTCTGATTTTTTTTTAAAAAGATTTCATTTATTTGACGGAGAGAGACACAGCGAGAGAGGGAACACGAGCAGGGGGAGTGGGAGAGGGAGAAGCAGGCTTCCCGCCGAGCAGGGAGCCCGATGTGGGGCTTGATCCCAGGACCCTGGAATCATGACCTGAGCCGAGGGCAGATGCTTAATGACTGAGCCACCCAGGCGCCCCCTCACTTATATTTTTAATCTGTTCTCTAAACATATTTTTATTATACATGTTAAGCATACCTTGCATTCTGTGTCCTTTAAGTTTAACAACTGAATGATATGATATGCTGGTCTGAGTCCATCGGCTGCTGTTTTTCAGGCTTTTGCTTCTGGTGCCTTGTTTCTTGGTATGTTTGTGAATTCATTTTCCTTGGTTTTTTTTTTTTTTTTTTGGGTAGAAATTCTTTGAGGCCTGTATTTAAAGTGTTTTTTCAGAAAGGGATTTGCATTTGCTTCTGCTTGGTGCTTGGGTGCACAGCTAGCCAAGAATCACAACAGGTATTGTGAATTTTAGTTGCAGACCCACAGAACAGCTAGCCTCTGTTTATGAATTCTCAGTCAATACAGGTAATTTGAAAGTTCTAGCTTCATATGGCAGACCCTTCTTAGATTGCTCATCTTGAGCAGGCCCCGAGCTTTTCCTCTCATTTTGTGTCCCAAATGGCCAACAGAATGGAAACTCAGAGTTACCTGGGTTGACTGCATGTCTCCCACATGAAGGCTAATTGTGTGCTTGCTTAAACTCTCTAGGTTTCTGTTTTCACTAGGGTTTTGTTTCTAAAAATGCCTTACCCTGATGCCAGTTTGATGATGTATTTACAAATAGGTGTTTGAAGAAATATCTTTTTTTTTATTATGTTATGTTAGTCACCATACAGTACATCATTAGTTTTTGATGTAGTGTTCCATGATTCATTGTTTGCCTATAACACCCAGTGCTCCACGCAGAACGTGCCCTCTTTAATACCCATCACCAGGCTAACCCATCCTCCCACCTGCCTCCCGTCTAGAACCCTCAGTTTGTTTCTCAGAGTCCATCGTCTCTCATGGTTCGTCTCCCCCTCTGATTTCCCCCCTGAAGAAATATCTTATATAGAATTTTAGTTGTTTTTATTGGGAGAGTATGTAGTCTGCTATCATGCTGAACATAGAAGTTGTTCTTTCTCTTAGCCTTAACCTTAATACAGCATTTATTATTCACTCAAGAAGTCTACATTTGTTTTATGACATTAATTCTCTTTTTCTGTTCTTTTACTTTACTGGGGGTCTTGAGTTGGGCATCAAGAGGCCTGGGTTTTGTGTTTGACCTTCCTCTTAAACCTTGTTTTCTTACCTATTAATAGTTAGCTGGTTGCTAAGATGCCTTCCAGCACTGGCTATGGTTCTGTGAGTTTTATCCATCTTTTTGTATGCCTTGTCTTGTGATGCATTATGTTTTCTGTCTGTCTCTGTAATACTCTATATTGGAGGGGAGAACTAGGGAGGGCGGGTGCAGACAAGGGGGTCACATTCGAGGAGGGAGTTCCTGACCTCACTCTCCAGCCTGACCCAAACTTTCGCTGTTACCCAGGTGCCATCTGCCTCTTTCAAGAAACAGCCTGCCTTAGCTGCCATCGGTTGCCCAATTCCCGGAGTATCGAGGAAACCCAAGGGGTCCCCCACCTGGAGAATCTGGAGAGTTTGGGAGGAGACCTGAGCTCAATACAAAAGGAGACACTGCTGAAGGAAGAAACGATTACCTAGTCCGGGAGAGTGTCCTCCACCCAGCCTCAGCTCTGTGAGTGCCCGCGTGGGGGCCTTAGGGGCAGCCAGTCTCTGCGGCTTCTGATAAGCTTCCTGAGTCAGATCAGTGCTCCCCTTCCCCGTACTCACAGTGATTCTGTCTTGCTTGTCTTTGCAATTTATTAAAAGTTTTTTGAATTATTCTGTTTCCTGAGTGGTTCGTGTGTGTGTGTGTTTAAAGATTTTATCTATTTATTTAACAGAGAGAAAGCGAGAGAGGGAACACAAGCAGGGGGAGTGGGAGAGGGAGAAGCAGGCTTCCCGCTGAGCAGGGAGCCCGATGCGGGGCTCGATCCAAGGACCCTGGGATCACAACCCGAGCCGAAGGCAGACGCTTAACCGACTGAGCCACCCAGGCGCCCCAATGTGTGTGTGTGTTTTGTTTTGCAGGTGTTTTCAATAAAAGGACTACTGAATGTTAATCCAAACCTCAAGAAAACCAGCCTGGAGGACAGGAGGGGAGGAAGGAATATGACAAAAAGATCAAGTGAAGTGAGCTTTTGTAAAACAAAAACCGAACAGAATATAACCCCAATAGAGGGTGTTTGAGTTAGTGACATTAAAAAGAAAAAGTGATGGGGGCACCCGGGTGGCTCAGCCACTTGAGCGTCCGCCTTCAGCTCAGGTCGTGGTCCCAGGGTCCTGGGATCGAGCCCCGCATCGGGCTCCCTGCTCCTTGGGAAGCCTGCTTCTCCCTCTCCCACTCCCCTTGTTTGTGTTCCCTCTCTCGCTGTGTCTCTCTCTCTCTCTCTCAAATAAATAAAATCTTAAAAAAAAAAAGAAAGTGATGTCCCCAGACAAAGGTGTGACTCAGTACAGGAAACTTAAGTATGTGTTGGAAGGAAGGGTTGGGAGTGGTTAAAGGTGAATGCTTCTCAGGATTAAGCCCCCAGGTCTGGAAGTCTGAGCCTAATGGGTCTGTAACCCCCTGGGGGCAAGCAGAGGCAAGTTAGCCAACTAACATATGGGTGTTCCATCCTCTCACTAAAGCCAGGGGCATCTCTAACGTGTCCTGATGGTGCTTACAGACTGGGGAGCTCTCAGCCCCACCGCTAGGATGGGTGTGGCTGGGAAGTAGGAATGCTTGGGGGGGGGGTGCAGCTAGAACAGTGATCCAAGCGCTCTGCAGACTTCATATCCACCCTTCATCTGAACAATACCCACCAGCAATGCTTCCCCACTTTGCTCTGTAAGGAACACAAAGCGGGGGGAAAGCTATCATAACTTGAGGAGTGCAACTTCAGAAACAGGTATGGGCAGCCCGATCTCAGGTCCTGAGCTGAAATCAAGAGTCAGTTGCTCAACTGACTGAGCCACTAGGTGCCCCCTATAACCTTCATTTCTATAGTTAATGCCAAAGCAACTCTTATATCTGCCATTTTACTTTATCCTGCTAAAGATAGGCCAGGTATAATTCTACCCATTTTTCTTATTAAAGAACCAGAGAGGTGATGTCTTCTATCAGATAATTTTCTTTCTCTCTCCTTCTGCCCCTCTGTCTCTTTCCCTCTTTCCTTCCTCCCTTTTCCCCTTCTTTTCTCTCAGGACCTCACGATGCTCTCGACTCATTTAGTACCATGTTCCTTGCTAGGAAAAAGTGCCTTCATTTGCTCAGCATCCCTGAAAATCTGTCTTCTTTTTGACATTGCCATTTCCCTAGCATTCCTTTGGTTATATTCTGATCTCTCAGGGCCAGGAGCATGAGGTTGGAATTTGTCTGGTTTCCTTTGCAGTTTTTAGACTACTGTTCTTAATTTTTCTTCAAAAATCTTCTCTTTATATCATGGGAAAGAAGGGCCAGTGATGTAGAAAAGCTCTTCCAAATATAAAAGATAAGTATAAAACTGTGGTTATTAAACAATTTGGCAGGTCTTGACATAGGATCCAGGTAGATTACAGAATTGGAGTCCAAATATAGAGGCAACTTTATACAAGGAAAAATAGAGCCTTCAACAAATGGTGTTGAGGAAAACTTGCTAGCCATTGGGACTATGGAAGGCACAGATATTTTTTTATAAAGATTTTATTTATTTATTTGAGAGAGAGAGAGCATGAGCAGGGGGAGGAGCAGAGGGAGTGGGAGAAACAGGTTCCCCACTGAGCAGGGAGCCTGATGTGGGGCTCGATCCCAGGACCCTGAGATCATAACCTGAGCCGAAGGCAGACTCTTAACGGACTGAGCCACTCAGGAGCCCCTGGAAGGCACAGAGATTTTTTAAAAAATTTTTTTATTGTTATGTTAATCACCATATATTACATCATTAGTTTTTGGTGCAGTGTTCCATGATTCATTGTTTGTTCATAACACCCAGTGCTCCATGCAGAACATGCCCTCCTCAATACCCATCACCAGGCTAACCCATCCCCCTACCCCCCTCCCCTCTAGAACCCTCAGTTTGTTTTTCAGAGTCCATCATCTCTCATGGTTCGTCTCCCCCTCTGACATACCCCCTTTTCTTCCTCTCCTGTTATCTTCTTCTTTTTCTTTTTTCTTAAAATATGTTGCATTATTTGTTTCAGAAGTACAGAACTGTGATTCAACAGTCTTGCACAATTCACAGCGCTCACCGTAGCACATACCCTCCCCAATGTCTATCACCCAGCCACCCCATCCCTCCCACCCCCAACCACTCCAGTAACACTCAGTTTCTTTCCTGAGATTAAGAATTCCTCATATCAGTGAGGTCATGTGATACATGTCTTTCTCTGATTGACTTATTTCACTCAGCATAACACCCT
Source organism: Zalophus californianus (assembly GCF_009762305.2). Classification (NCBI taxonomy): domain Eukaryota; kingdom Metazoa; phylum Chordata; class Mammalia; order Carnivora; family Otariidae; genus Zalophus; species Zalophus californianus. The sequence continues at coordinate 107,587,615 of NC_045604.1, read as the reverse complement.
CCAGTTCCATCCACGTCGTTGCAAATGGCAAGATCTCATTCCTTTTGATGGCTGCATAATATTCCATTGTGTATATATACCACCTCTTCTTTATCCATTCATCTGTCGATGGGCATCTTGGCTCTTTCCACAGTTTGGCTATGGTGGACATTGCTGCTATAAACATTGGGGTACACGTACCTCTTCGGGTCCCTACATTTGTATCTTTGTGGTAAATACCCAGTAGTGCAATTGCTGGATCGAACGGTAGCTCTAATTTCAACTGTTTGAGGAACCTCCATACTGTTTTCCAGAGGGGTTGCACCAGCTTGCATTCCCACCAACAGTGTAGGAGGGTTCCCCTTTCTGCACATCCCCGCCAACATCTGTCGTTCCCTGACTTGTTAATTTTAGCCATTCTGACTGGTGTGAGGTGGTATCTCATTGAGGTTTTGATTTGGATTTCCCTGATGCCGAGCGATGTGGAGCACTTTTTCATGTGCCTGTTGGCCATTTGGATGTCTTCTTTGGAGAAATGTCTGTTCATGTCTTCTGCCCATTTCTTGATTGGATTATTTGTTCTTTGGGTGTTGAGTTTGAGAAGTTCTTTATACATTTTGGATACTAGCCCTTTATCTGATATGTCATTTGCAAATATTTTCTCCCATTCTGTCGGTTGTCTTTTGGTTTTGTGGACTGTTTCTTTTGCTGTGCAAAAGCTTTTTATCTTGATGAAATCCCAATAGTTCATTTTTGCCCTGGCTTCCCGTGCCTTTGGCGATGTTTTTAGGAAGAAGTTGCTGCGGCTAAGGTCGAAAAGGTTGCTACCTGTGTTCTCCTTTAGGATTTTGATGGACTCCTGTCTCACGTTTAGGTCTTTCAACCATTTGGAGTCTATTTTTGTGTGTGGTGTAAGGAAATGGTCCAGTTTCATTCTTCTGCATGTGGCTGTCCAATTTTCCCAACACCATTTGTTGAAGAGACTCTCTTTTTGCCATTGGACATTCTTTCCTGCTTTGTCAAAGATAAGTTGACCATAGAGTTGAGGGTCCATTTCTGGGCTCTCGATTCTGTTCCCTGGATCTATGTGTCTGTTTTTGTGCCAGTACCATACTGTCTTGATGATGACAGCTTTGTAATAGAGCTGGAAGTCCGGAATTGTGATGCCGCCAGCTTTGCTTTTCTTTTTCAGTATTCCCCTGGCTATTCTGGGTCTCTTCTGGTTCCATACAAATTTAGGATTATTTGTTCCATTTCTTTGAAAAAAGTGGATGGTATTTTGATGGGGATTGCATTGAATGTGTAGATTGCTCTAGGTAGCATTGACATCTTCACAATGTTGATTCTCCCAATCCATGAGCATGGAACGTTTTTCCATTTCTTTGTGTCTTCTTCAATTTCTTTCATGAGTATTTTATAGTTTTCTGAGTACAGATCCTTTCCCTCTTTGGTTAGATTTATTCCTAGGTATCTAATGGTTTCAGGTGCAATTGTAAATGGGATCGACTCCTTGATTTGTCTCTCTTCTGTCTTGTTGTTGGTGTATAGGAATGCCACTGATTTCTGTGCATTGATTTTATATCCTGCTACTTTACTGAATTCCTGTATGAGTTCTAGCAGTTTTGGGGTGGAGTCTTTTGGGTTTTCCACATACAGTATCATATCATCTGCAAAGAGTGAGAGTTTGACTTCCTCTTTGCCGATTTGGATGCCTTTGATTTCTTTTTGTTGTCTGATTGCTGTGGCTAGGACTTCTAATACTATGTTGAATAGCAGTGGTGAGAGTACATCCCTGCCGCGTTCCTGACCTTAGGGGAAAAGCTCTCAGCCTTTCCCCATTGAGAATGATATTCGCTGTAGGTTTTCATAGATGGCTTTTATGATATTGAGGTATGTACCCTCTATCCCTATACTCTGAAGAGTTTTGATCAAGAAAGGATGTTGTATTTGTCAAATGCCTTTTCTGCATCTATTGAGAGGATCATATGATTCTTGCTCTTTCTTTTGTTAATGTATTGTATCACATTGATTGATTTGCGGATGTTGAACCAGCCTTGCAGCCCAGGAATAAATCCCACTTGGTCGTGGTGAATAATCCTTTTAATGTACTGTTGGATCCTATTGGCTAGTATTTTGGTGAGAATTTTTGCATCCATGTTCATCAAGGATATTGGTCTGTAATTCTCTTTTTCGATGGGGTCTTTGTCTGGTTTTGGGATCAAGGTAATGCTGGCCTCATAAAATGAGTTTGGAAGTTTCCCTTCCATTTCTATTTTTTGGAATAGTTTCAGGAGAATACGTATTAATTCTTCTTGAAATGTCTGATAGAATTCCCTTGGGAAGCCATCTGGCCCTGGGCTTTTGTTTCTTGGGAGATTTTTGATGACTGTTTCAATTTCCTTAGTGGTTATAGGTCTGTTCAGGTTTTCTATTTCTTCCTGGTTCAATTTTGGTAGTTGATACATCTCTAGGAATGCACCCATTTCTTCCAGGTTATCTAATTTGCTGGCATAGAGTCGCTCATAATATGTTCTTATAATTGTTTGTATTTCTTTGGTGTTGGTTGTGATCTCTCCTCTTTCATTCATGATTTTGTTGATTTGGGTCATTTCTCTTTTCTTTTTGATCAGTCTGGCCAGGGGTTTATCAATCTCGTTAATTCTTTCAAAGAACCAGCTCCTAGTTTCGTTGATCTGTTCTACTGTTCTTTTGGTTTCTAGTTCATTGATTTCTGCTCTGATCTTTATGATTTCTCTTCTCCTGCTGGGTTTAGGCTTTATTTGCTGTTCTTTCTCCAGCTCCTTTAGGTGTAGGGTTAGGTTGTGTATTTGAGACCTTTCTTGTTTCTTGAGAAAGGCTTGTATTGCTATATACTTTCCTCTCAGGACTGCCTTTGCTGTATCCCAAAGATTTTGAACAGTTGTGTTTTCATTTTCATTGGTTTCTATGAATTTTTTTAATTCTTCTTTAATTTCTTGGTTGACCCATTCATTCTTTAGTAGGATGCTCTTTAGCCTCCATGTATTTGAGTTCTTTCTGACTTTCCTCTTGTGGTTGAGTTCTAGTTTCAAAGCATTGTGGTCTGAAAATATGCAGGGAATGATCCCAATGTTTTGGTACCGATTGAGACCTGATTTGTGACCTAGGATGTGATCAATTCTGGAGAATGTTCCATGGGCACTAGAGAAGAATGTGTATTCCGTTGCTTTGGGATGGAATGTTCTGAATATGTCTGTGAAGTCCATTTGGTCCAGTGTGTCATTTAAAGTCTTTATTTCCTTGTTGATCTTTTGCTTAGATGATCTGTCCATTTCAGTCAGGGGGTGTTAAGTCCCCCACTGTTATTGTATTGTTGTCAATGTGTTTCTTTGCTTTTGTTATTAATTGCCTTATATAATTGGCTGCTCCCATGTTCGGGGCATAGATATTTACAATTGTTAGATCTTCTTGTTGGATAGACCCTTTAAGTAGGATATAGTGTCCTTCCTCATCTCTTATTACAGTCTTTGTTTTAAAATCTAGTTTGTCTGATATAAGGATTGCCACCCCAGCTTTCTTTTGGTGTCCATTAGCATGGTAAATGGTTTTCCACCCCCTCACTTTCAATCTGGGGGTGTCTTTGGGTCTAAAATGAGTCTCTTGCAGACAGCATATTGATGGGTCTTGTTTTTTAATCCAATCTGATAGCCTGTGTCTTTTGATTGGGGCATTTAGCCCATTTACATTCAGGGTAACTATTGAAAGGTATGAATTTAGTGCCATTGTATTACCTGTAAGGTGACTGTTAACTGTGTTGTCTGTGTTCGTTTCTGTCTTTGCTGCTTTTAGGTTCTCTCTTTGCTTAGAGGACCCCTCTCAATATTTCTTGGAGGGCTGGTTTCGTGTTTGCAAATTCCTTTAGTTTTTGTTTGTTCTGGAAGCTTTTTATCTCTCCTTCTATTTTCAATGATAGCCTAGCTGGATATAGTATTCTTGGCTGCATATTTTTCTCGTTTAGTGCTCTGAAGATATCTTGCCAGTCCTTTCTGGCCTGCCAGGTCTCTGTGGATAGGTCTGTTGCCAATCTAATGTTTCTACCATTGTAGGTTACATATCTCTTCTCCCGAGCTGCTTTCAGGATTTTCTCTTTGTCTCTGAGACTCGTAAGTTTTACTATTAGATGTCGGGGTGTTGACCTATTATTATTGATTTTGAGAGGGGTTCTGAAGGCACAGAGATTTTTAAAAAAGAGTGAATGAAGGGTGCCTGGGTGGCTCAGTCGCTTAAGCATCTGCCTTCCGCTCAGGTCATGATCTCAGGGTCCTGGGATTGAGCCCTGCATTGAGCTCCCTGCTCAGCGGGGAGTCTGCTTCTCCCTCTCCCTCTGCCCCTTCCTCCCCAACCCCCCTACTCTGGGCTTGTGTGTTTGTGTGTGTGTGTGTGCGTGTGTGTGTGTGTGTGTGTGCGCGCGCGTGCATGCGTATGCTCTCTCTCTCAAATAAATAAATAAAATCTTAAAAAAAATAAAAAAGGATGAATGAATTTGAATACGTAAAACATACAATCTTTTGCCGTGCATGAAGTTCCTTAAGAAAGACAAATAGGGGGGCGCCTGGGTAGCACAGTTGGTTAGGCGTCTGGCTCTTGGTTTCAGCTCAGGTCATGATCTCAGCGTCCTGGGATTGAGTCTCGAGTTGGGCTCTGTGCTCAGTGGGAGTCTCTCCCACTCCCCCTGCTTGTGCTCCCTCTCTCGCTGTCTCTCGCTCTGTCAAATAAATAAATAAAATCTTTAAAAAAAAGTAAAAAAATTTATTTGAGAGAGAGAGGGAGAGAGCACGAGTGGGGGGTGGGAAGGCAGAGGGAGAGGGACAAGCAGGCTCTCTGCTGAGCAGGGAACCCAACTTGGGGCTCGATCCCAGGACCCTGAGATCATGACCTGAGTGGAAGGCAGATGCTTAATGCCTGAGCCACCTAGGCACCCATATAATTTTTTCTTACATCATTCCTCACAATAGATATTTCAGTTTTTACTCCATTATTTAAGCCTATCACTGTCCCACGCATTCTCAGCAGGCAATATCACTGGGGCAAGAGGCCAAGAAAGAACTCCTCAAACACCTCCGTAGTATGATTTTAAAACCATCTACTTCAGAGGTCAGCCAACTACAGCCCTTGTGTCAAATCTAGTGCTGGCTGTGAGCTAAACATGGCTTTGACATTTTTACAGGATTGCAAAAATGAATATGTGAAAATGTGTCCAGCAAAACCTAGGATAGTTACTTTCTGGCCTTTCATAGAAAAAGTTTGCTGAGCCCCGACCTAGACCATCACTCATCTTTGAATCTTTTCTTTCCAATTCAGAGGAGTCCCCTTTCCTCTCCAAAGCTGCCCTGGAAACCCGTGATCTGATCCAATCTCCTCCTGCCTTTGCCAGAATGCTCTCTTCCCTGTGTCTTCTCCATGACAAACTGAAGGAAGGTTTTTGATATCACTAGGAATAGTTCAGTTTTCCCAGACAGATTGAGCCAATTGGGCAGTTTCATTTGGCCCCAGATGACAAGGTTGTCTCATACCTCTCAGATGTGAGTGCATGTTAGTGGTTGGTGGCTATCCGACACTATTCCCAAGGTGGATTGATCATGTAATTTGTAATATAAAAGAATCTGAGATCCCGTGAGCCCAGCTGGACTTGGTCCTGGATGCAGTATAAGGCCAACATTATCTCTTTCCAGACGACCGATCAGTTGTCTGCTTTTTAAATGTTCATCCTTATCGATAAATGTGGCCTTGGTCATTTACTAAATTATTCCACCTTCTCTCTCATCCTTCAGACCCAATCAGTCCTCAAACCTTGGCAATTTTACTTCCTCAGTAAGTTTCCTATTGAATCACTCCTTGCAATCTCTGTTCTCACCGAATGCCCCAGGTCTGTCTGACCCTCTCTCTCTTGGACTGCATCTTTAAGCCTCTTTTTATGCGACAATCAGCCGTCTCATTTCTCCACCTCCCTCCCTTCTTGCTCCGTCTTTCTCGAAGGGTTCTCAGCAACATCTTTCCAAAAAGTGTCCCTTCCCACCTTTAAACCTTTCCATGGCTTCCCATTGCCTTTAGCTTATCAACCGAAATACTTAGTTTAACCGTCTGCTCAAGTGGCCTGGGTGGTGTGGGAATAAGGTCAGTCCCTCCACACTCACTAGGGACACTCACCTCACTTTTTAAAAGGTCCACCCTTCAAATCTGAGCTGAGGTGCCGGCTCCTCCAGGAAGCCTTCCCTGACTCCCTCCTCCCAACTACCCGGGTGGAGGCCCCTCTTATGCGAACCTATAGCATTCGGTGCTTCCCTCTGTCACCCTCGGCCCCTGCGCCTTGCACAAAGTACAAGAAGCGCGGAATAAGCACGTGTTGACCGATTGGACTCTAAAGCCCACTGACACAGGCTTCGCGTCGGGTAGTATGTCTGGAGGGACCTTCTCACGGAGGGAAAGCAGATGCAAAGCCACAGAGGCGCCAAAGGGCCTGACGATCGCGAGGACCGCGAGCCTCTAAGGGACGAGTTAGCCCGGGAAGAGGCACTCGGTCTCCGGGGAGAGGCCCAGGGGACCAGCGACCATAGAGACACACCGACCTCCGGGAGTCCTAGAGAGGAAGCGGAAGGGGCTCTTTCCTCACGCACCTGTCTGACAGCATCCGTGGCCCACTTCCGATCCGCTGAGGGCTCGGGCCAGGCGGGAGCTGCTGAGGGACTGCGGGTGAGAGGCGGGTTGGGGTGGCTAGGTCGAGGCGGAGGCGGCGGCGGGCCGGGCTTCGGGGCCGCTGCTGGCCGCGGCGGTGGCGGGGCTGGCGGCGGCGGTGGCGGGGCTGCGGCAGCGGGCGGCGCGTCTCCCCGGAGCTGCCTCCCGCGGCACGGAGGCCATGGCGGGGCGGGACGCGGGGGCTCAGGTGGGAGCGGGGTTGGGCCGGCCCGGCCAGGGTTACTTCAGCGCCGGGGGCGTCCACGAACTCGAGACCTGGAACCAGCGCGGATCTCTCACAAAATTGAAAGTAGCCATTTTAGAGCAAGACGTGGGACACTCACGTAAAGAACGGCTTCTCTTTAAGCCTTCTCTTCGTCAAGTGCCAGGGATGAGAGATGAGTGAGGACCTTTCGCGCCTTCGGGGAATCTGGTAGTCGGAGACACATTGGTAAACATCTGCGCCGTAGTGCCCTCAATGCAACAGGGGAGTGAATAAATGCAGTAGCTGCGAAGTCATGAAAGAGAAATCTCAGTTGGTGCAGCAGAGAAAATGAATCGACTGAAAACGTAAAATAGGTTTAGGAAGGTTATATAAGTACGCAAACACCCAGTAGAATATTAAGTAGGAGCTTCGGAAGTACCTCCTGCCAGTTTATTCTCTGTGGCATTAAGCGTGATCTTTCCCTCCTCTAAAAACTGAGCCCCTTCCCCACTTTGGACTCCTAGGTCCGTCTCCCCAGCCTACCCTGCACCCCCAACCTGAACCCGGCATGAAATTAAATAGTACTCATCCTCCAGTCTAGCGTAAGCCCCTTCTTTCATGAGTACTTGCACCGACATTAACCTTTCTCTCATTTTGGCTCCCCCTGTGGCTTATCTGTGCCATATCCTTTAGGCTGCGGACCTTGGCCACTAATCTCTTCCATCTCCAGTTTCTTCGTTTGAAAAGTAGGGGGAGTAATACTCCTTATACAGAATGGTTATTTTTTTTTTAAGATTTTATTTATTTATTTGAGAGAGAGAGAGCACATGAGGGGGGGAGGGTCAGAGGGAGAAGCAGACTCCCCGCCGAGCAGGGGGCCCGATGCGGGACTCGATCCCAGGACCCTGGGATCGTGACCTGAGCTGAAGGCAGACGCTTAACGACTGAGCCACCCAGGTGCCCCCAGAATGGTTATTAAGTATCAAATGAGAGTGTGTGCTCAAAGGCTTTCTAACTGGTAGAGCCTACACAAGTTAAAAATCTGTAAAAAAAATTTTTTATTTGAGAGCAAGAGCAGGGGGTGGAGGGGCAGAGGGAGAAGGAGAGAATCCTGAAGCGGACTCCATACTGAGTGTGGAACACAAAGACGGGCTGGATCCCAGGACACTGAGATCGTGACCTGAGGGAAATGAAGAGTCTGCCCTTAACCGACTGAGCCATCCAGGCACCCCACAGGTTAAAAATCTTTTGATCAGTTATAATGACATATGTGTCACTCTTTTGTTTTCTTTAGGCTGAGCACACGGGCACATCCAAGCCACTGGCAAGTCTATTGGTTTTACCTCCAAAATATGTCTTGACTCTGCTTTGCCACCATCCCGAGCCTCTCCTGCTTGGACCACTGTAAGTGCTGCTTCCCTTCTTATCCCCTCTAACCTGTAGTCCCTTGACACAACACAGGCAAAATGACCTTTGTAAAATAGGTGGCTTCCCGCCGAAGTAAGGTTAAGCTGTAATTTTTAGTGTGTCCCAGTTCCTGGATAATCTGGTTCTGCCTGCTTCTGCCACCTCTTCTCGTGCAGCTCTGTCCCTCACTTAACTCTGCAGAAGCCATACTGCACTTTGGCTTGTTCTCAGATACACAGAGTAATTTCTGGCCTCAATCCTTGTGCCTGGAAAAATCTGAATGACTCGCTCATTCTCATCCTTTGGGTTTCAGCCTACGTGTCATCTTTTCAGAAAATGGTTTTTCAAGCTGTTCATCCATTAATAGAGCTACCTACATATTTACTTTCTAGAACTTATCTTCATTTATAATTTTAATTTATTTGCTTATATATTTTTTCTCTGCTGCACTAGTATATAAGTATCAAAGGGTAAGTGCCTTGTTTGTTTTGTTCTGTATTATATTTCCTTGTTTTTTTTAAAGGATTTTATTTCTTTATTTGAGAGAGAGCAAGAGAGAGAGAGAGAGCACAGAGGGAGAGGGAGAAGCAGACTCCCCACTGAGCAGAGAGCCAGATGTGGGGCTTGATCCCAGGACCCCAAGATCATGACCCAAGCCAAAAGCAGATGCTCAACCGACTGAACCACCCAGGCATCCAATCTGTGTTATATTTCTAGCTTCTGCAGGTCTGGCATATGTGTTTATTGAAGGTATATTATACCTTTGGAAGAGTAGGCTGGCATGACTGATCTAATTATAACCGATTTTATATTCTCTGGTATTAGTGTTACCTCCCTAATGAGATCCTGCAGTGTTTGTGGGTATAAAGTAAATCCTATACATTTTTTTGCACATACTAGCTGGTTAACATATACTTACTGAATTGAATTGACATGATTTTCAGGATATACGTTCAGTCTTCTGAAAGTAATTGTCATGTTCTCTAGCAGAATATCCATTGATGTAGACACAGAACTGGGATGGACTGACTTTTCCTTTGTCTCATTTAGGCTGCCATTTTTGTTTGTCTGGTCTTCCCAACAGACCTTCAGTCTTCTGAGAGGGGTGTGAAGATGCTTAAGGAGCGTCCAAGGATGGCAGAAGACCCTCAGCAGCAGATGGGTGTTCCTGTGGTGAAGCTAGAGAAAGAGTTGCCGTGGGGCAGGGGAAGGGAGGACCCTAGTCCGGAGACTTTTCGTCTGAGGTTTCGGCAGTTCCGCTACCAGGAGGCAGCTGGTCCTCAGGAAGCCCTCAGGGAACTCCAGGAACTCTGTCGCCAGTGGCTGAGGCCTGAGCTGCACACCAAGGAGCAGATCATGGAGTTGCTGGTGCTGGAGCAGTTCCTAACCATCCTGCCACGGGAGTTCTATGCCTGGATTCGGGAGCATGGCCTGGAGAGTGGCAAGGCTCTTGTGGCCATGGTGGAGGACTTCACAGAGAGAACATTGGAGGCCAAGGCGGTGGGTGAGAAGGGGGTATCTGGGTCTTATTTCATTGGTGTGGGAAGGGGAGATGTAAAGAATTGAAAAGTTTGAGGAAGCAGGGGGAGTAGATGAGGTAGACAGTCTCCTTCATCTGCTCCCGGACTCCCTGAGGTACTGTTTGGAGGGCAGTGGAGTTTTCAGGAAGAAAAATCATTCTCAGGGAAGGTGCAGGGCCTGTAGAAGGGCTGTTAGCTTCCTTTTTGGTCATCAGGACAGAGGCCTGGCCATATTTCCCTTGTGAGCCTCAGGCCTAAAGAAGGCAGTTGTGACCAGTTTTAAGGTCCCTCATAGACTCATTCCTCTTTGGGCAGAGATGCATGGGCTCAGGGCTTCTTGAGGACCATGCAGAGAATTCCACTTGGGTGAATGTTCTTACTAAGAAGCATGGTCTGCACAGTGCTCAAGTGGCTCACGTTAGCGATTCTGTGGTGGTGGTCTGGTAATACCAGGCAGTTGCATCTCAGATGCTTCCTTGGGACTTTGGCAACATGTCTGTGACTCTTTGGTACAGTCACCTGATTGTTGGCTGGGAAGGAAGAGAGCAGGACTTAACATAACTGTTTTGCTTGCAAGTAACCATCTTTCTTCACTTCATCCTTCCTTTTCCTCCTGTAGTTACCCCTGACTTCCTCCATAACCCTAAGAATTTTTTTTTACTCCCAACCCAGGAGCTTTAAAGTAGACCAAAAAGGGCCTGTTTTTGTGACTGTGTCTCAATGTGAGTTGTCCTGATTTTCCTTGCTATTTTTAGAGCAAGTTTTTCTCACTAGCTAATTCGCTACGGAATCAAGGTTTGTATTTTTTACTTTTAGCATTTATAATTGGGGGATTTTTTTTCCTAGTAGGGAGTGTTTTGGGCTAAAGTTCTCAACCAAACAGTATTTAGCCTCTTTGTGATATTATTCATGGTGGAATTTGGTCAGGCTGAAGGGACCCTTACAAAATGACATGGACACATAACAGTTGCATAGAGCCTGATAAAAAGAGGTTAGCCTCTTTTTCACCTTCCCACTGACATCCTGGGGAAGAACCTAGCCAGCTTTTTCTTCCCCTCCCTTGCAGCTGGAATAGTTCTTTTCTTGGTTCTCTTTTTAGGTTTTAATTCAAATCCCTCACCCAGGCCTCATTCTAATAGGTGTTGGGGATTGTCCTTAGGTTCCATGCCACGTGCAGGGAGAACAACAGGAGACAGCACTTGGCAGAGGCCCTTGGGAACCAGGTGTCCACCTGGGGCCAGTGGAGATCAAGCCCGAGTGGGGGATGCCTCATGGGGAAGGAGTTCAAGGCCTAGACCAAGGCACTGAGGAGCAACTCAGTCAGGATCCTGGAGCTGGGACCCAAGCCTTCCAGGAGCAGGGTAAGATGCAAACAGTAAAGAAGTAAGGACACAGAAAACTGCTTTGTGACTCCGTCCTTTACAAGTCCAGCAGTTGATAAATTAAATGACCTGTGGGCTGTAATTATGAGTTTTCCTGGTTACTTCCTTGACTTCAGTAGGAAACAGATGAAATGAAATTGTTTTCTATATCTTGACTCTGATTTCTGCAGGGGATGCCTGGGATTATGCTCTCTTTCCGTTTCTTTTCTTTTCCCTCACATCCCTTTCTAGAAACCTCCTGGAAATATGCAGGTGACATGTAGGAGATATTTTGTAAGTGGGCAGACAAACCATATCCCTAAAAGTAATATGTGACTTCATTGTGTTACTGAATCTCAAAGGGGGTTATTTCCAGAGTGTGACCAGGGAGCATGGCTGGTCTTCAAGGGGCAGGACATATTGGGTTGGGATTGTCTTCTTGGTTGAGAACAGGGTAGGCTGTACCCAAACCCCATCTGTATGGAGTCTCCTTAAGGTTCTTAGGGTTCTATTTGTCAGGCAATGGACACCTTTGAACAAGCTAACTGCAAGACAGCGCTAATCTTGCTCATGCTTTTTTCCCTTTGCTTAGCTCTGCCGGGTCTTCAGGCTGGTCCTGGCCTCCCTCCAGTGAACACCAGGGACCAAGAGATGGCAGCTGGGTTCCTTACCGCCGGATCCCAGGTGAGCTGTACCTCTGTCCTTCTGGGGACCATGACATTGTTTTGAATGAGGTTCACTTTTCCTAAGGTTTCTCTGCACAACGAAGTGCCATCCACAGGTTGAATTATTCCACCTTTCTTGTTCTGATGGATATGACAGCTTTGTTTTCTCCACTTTATCATCCTCAATTAACTTGAGTTGAGCCTTATGGGTCAACCCTAAGGGTCCAGGCATAAGGCTCAATACACTCGTTTTTATTGCTCTGTCTTTTTTTTTTTTTTTTTTTTTTTGCTTGACTCAGGATTACTCTTTTAATTGTGAGGAAGAAGACCTTATCGATAGAAACCCCCTAGGCTTGATCTAGGCTGTGGCATTTGGTCAGTAACCCTTTGCAGATAGCCTTTATGGATACTTCTGCTGCTACTCTTCCTCTGAACCCTCCGTTCGGGATTCCCTGGAGCACTGAGCAGAGTGGACCCACTGGCCCCTATCCTGGCTACACCAGGAGTTTTGGCCTTGTTTGCACTTCTTTGCCTGCCACAGATGGGGGTGAAGAGCACAGATGGGGCACTCTTGCCATGTCCACTGGGTGCTGTTACCAGGGAGGTGGGGGATTTCCAGCAAGGCACTTTCTGAAAGGCACAGTGGTTTTATTTATTTATTTATTTATTTATTTATTTATTTATTTATTTATTTATTAAGATTTATTTATTTATTTATTTGACAGAGACAGCGAGAGAGAGAACACAAGCAGGGGGAGTGGGAGAGGGAGAAGCAGGCCTCCCGCCGAGCAGGGAGCCCAATGCGGGGTTCGATCCCAGGACCCTGGGATCATGACCTGAGCTGAAGGCAGACGCTTAATGACTGAGCCACCCAGGCGCCCCGGGGACAGTGGTTTTAAAGTGAAGAGTTCTTGTAGAAGGAAAGCTGTCATTTGGCAGGAAAAAAAAATGAATCAGGGCTGGTCTAACTAAAATTTTGGGCAAGGTTTATGCCTGTGTCATTTCCTATTCCTGTTTTCCTGGGATGGAGATAAAGGATGACAACATGTTTTAATTTTGCCAGACCCTCCCCTTCTCCTATAATAGTTCATGGTGTTGAATGATACTGAATTTATTTTAACACAACATTGTTCTTAAGACAAGGCCTGCCCAAATATTTACTTACCTCTGAGGGAAAAATCAGTTTTAGATGAGTGGATCTGCTCTGAGGCTTGAATGGAGGCACTTGAAAAATGGGAATTGGGTTCTGTGGTTGTGAGGGTATCAGCTCGGTGGCTGCAGCAAAGTCTCGGAAATACAGGGGCTCAGATGAATCCATTACTTCCCTGTCATTAAACTGTCAAGAGGTAGGCCCTTCTGCCCCCAAGACCACTAACGACTCAGTTCCTTCCGTTTTCTTGCTCCATTCTTCCATAAAATGTTGTCCCCTGTTGTCCTGCTTTTAGACTCTTCCTACCTTAGGATTATTTTTCTATCTATAGTAATCTCCTATTGTTTCAGGGGTTGGGGCCATTTAAAGATATGGCCCTGGCCTTCCCCGAGGAGGAGTGGAGGCATGTGACCCCAGCTCAGATAGACTGCTTTGGGGAATACGTGGAACCCCGGGACTGTGGGGTCTCAGCTCCAGGTAAGACTGTTTCCATCCCAAAGGTAAGAAACTGAGGAATTTTGCAATTTTGGAAATTTGAAAACAGGAATAGGAAATGACACAGGCATAAACCTTGCCCAAAGTTTTAGCTAGACCAGGTCAGAGTTCTTGCCCTTGCCCCAGATTTCAGAACCTGGTACTACTGACAAAAGAAGATGAGTAAATGGGTCCAAGGAAAGAGCGTGGATCCAGGTTTAAGGAGCTGGCCATGTGCTTTCCTATCAGGAGAGGAGCGGACAAGGGGGCAAGAAAACACCAGGCTGTGAAGAGACAGGTCGGTTATTAGGATTCCTGGAGCACCTACTCTGTTTGTGACTGAAGAGTACCCAGGCTCGAGAGCAAAAGAGCGGCAAAAGATGATCCTCTGATCTTGTTCATTCAGTAGGGATTTATTGAGTGCCCTCTGGGTGCTGGCCCCACCTTGGCAGTTTTGTGTTGGGGCAGGACTAATGGCAGGGAAGCCTTCAGAGCATGAGGTGTGTGTACAGAGGATGGCAGGAGGATGGACAGAAGGATGTTAAAAACCGGAGAGGTCCATGTGCTCCCATATCACAGAGCGAGCAGAGCCTGGGCTGGGCCTGTCTCAGGTGGTGGCCAGGTTTTACCTGGGGTTGGAGCTGGAAGGGTGAGACCATGATGCAAATGAAAAGAGCCCACAGGAGGAGGAGCAGCAAGAGAGGAGGGAAGAGCGAGCCCAGGGAAGTACAAGGAGAGGCCCTGGTAGGAAAGCCGGGGAGGAGGGGGCTAGGGACTGCCAGAGTGGAGAGGAATCTCTGCGGGCTGGAGGGAGGGAGGAAAAGAAACGTGGTTGGGAATGGCCCTCTCCTTTGTTCCTTCTGCTTCTTTCCCTTTCATAACTTTCTATGTACTGACTGCTCATCTACTGACCCCACCCCATCTGGCCCATTTTCATCTTGAAACATGTTGAGGGATGAGTGAGAGTATCACTATACTGCCTTTAGCACATGAGAATCCATCCTGGTTCCATCACTTACTGATTGTGACCTTGGACACCACAGGTGACCTTTTTAGGGCTCTGGTTTCTCAGTTGCAAAATGGGAAATCTCATGGCGTTGTGAGGATTAATGTTTGGCGAATATAGTAGTGTTATATATTAGCTCTACAAATATTATTTCTTTGTGAGTCAGTCAACATTCATTTATTTCTATCATTCCAAAATATTTATTTGGCACTTACTATGTGACCAACATTCTGCCGGTGACTATGAAGTCTTAAAGGTCCTTGCCTCTACGATCTTAGCAGCTCGGATGAAGAGCCCAAGTGTATGTGATAATGGTCATTATGGAGTAGTGTAAGGGGCACTTAGAGGAGGGAATTAGGAGAACTGGGTCCAGGACAGGGTTGTCATGCCATGGCAGTGATGTGAGTGGCCAAAGGCTGCCAACATATGTTACAAAGAGATGTAAGACTTCTGTAATGGCAGAGGACGTGGAAACCCTCGGACATAACTGTGCAGCGCAGGAGCTCCTGCAGTGTGCCCCAGGTGGTGGTATTAGCATTCCTGCACCTTGGTTCCCCTCAGGGACAAAATTCTGCCACCAACGCTGCTGTGTGCTGGAAGATTCTGCCCTCCTACTGCTAGAGGGTTTTTACATGCCCTTGGCCATTCTGACTGTGCTAGGGAGTCTGGCTGTATGTTTGTCCTTTTCTCATTGTTTCAAAAAACCTAAGCACTTCCCTAAGTGTTTATGCTGTCTTGGTGGGCTGAGGTCCGTTTCCCACGCATACTTTCTACTGGCTGTCTCAACCTTCAGATCATCCTGGGATTTAGTCCCATGAACGTGTGGCTCCTGCATTGACAGCTGTGTAGGATTGGGCCTGAGAAACCAGAATTCCATGACATGTAATACCTAGCACATACTCATATCTCCTCAGGGTCTAGGTAAAGCTCGTGCTTTACATTTAGTTTCAGTTTTACTATTCATAACACCTCAAAACTGGAAACTACCCAAATGAACGTCAGCCAAGTTAACAAATAGGTTCCAATACATCCTTACAGTGTAATACCGTACACTAACAAAAAAGAACATAGTGTAATTATAGTATATTCCACAATGGAGGTGAATCTTAAAAGCATAATAATGAGCAGAAGCAGCCATAAACAATGTCTGAATCCAATGCATAAAGTTCAAGACCAGGCAAAAGCACTTTATGGCGATAGAAGTCCGGGTAGCATGTTTGCCTAGGGGGGCAGGATATAGTCACTGGAGGGCATGGGGGAGGGCTTTCTGGATGCTGGTCATGTTTCTTGAGCTGGATGCTGTTTACATGGTTGTGTTCATTATGAAAATTCTTTGAACTCTATACTTAATGTTTTGTGCAGTTTTACTTTCCTGGGAAATTTACAAAAGAATCCATCAGAGGTGAGAGTCCTTCATCTTTGTTTAGGTCAGGAGGCATGTCATGTTTTTCTTTTTGCATTTTAGCAATGTCACCTGAAAGGACCCTTTCCATCCTTAAGTGCTGCTTGTTGTCTCTCTCTCCTTTTTTAAAAATTTTATTTTTAAGTAATCTATATACCCAACCTGGGGCGCGAACTTACAATCTGAGATTAAGAGTCGCATGCTCCACGGACTGAGCCAGCCAGGCGCCCCTTGTTTCTCTTTTTTTTTGTCTTGGCTATTTTGCTCCCTAGAGCCTTCCCTTTTTTTCCCGCCTTCCTCCTGTTCTGTAAATAATTGTTGTGTTAATTTAGAGAGAATGAAAGAGGGATCAGAGGAAGGACGTCTAGACAGGTTGGGGCATTTCAGTAGCATTCACGGGCATTTCAGTCTGGTAGAAGTCAGTGACAGAGTGGGTTTGTTCATTCATCCAGCAGCCAGTAAGCCTATGCCAGGCTTCCAGGAGACCCAGATTGATAAAACCTGGTTAGGCGGAGGGAGCAGCGTGAGCAGGGACCACTTGCTGAGCAAGTGTAGGGAGGATATGGAGAACTCCCAAGTAGTTCACCATCCCTGGAATAGGTTTGTAATCTCTAGGGAAGGCAGAACACCTTGATGAATGTAAAATAGCATTTTCAACAAGATTGTGTGTAAATAAGTGCAGGATAAGCAAAGTGCTAATTCAGTATATAGTCACTGAAGAGAGCAAGCAGGGCTGGTTTCTTCAAGGAAATCATTGAGTTAGATTTAGAAGGAAATGAAAGTCCGAGTTAGTAGAACGTTAAGTGAATGGTTGTTAAAATTTGGCAGACTGTTCTGTTAAAAGGTACAGAGATTGTCTTAGCTCGGGGTTGCTACAATAGAATATTATAGACTGTGTGGATTAAACAACAGACATTTATTTCTCAGAGTTCTGGAAGTTCAAGATGAAGGTTCCTGTAGATTCATTGTCTGGAGAACACCCTCTTCCTCTTCTTGCACCTGGCTGCCACCTCCCTGTGTCTTCACATGGCAGACAATGGAGGGATCCATCTGTGTCTCTGCCTATTCCACGAGGGCAATAATCCTATCATGAGGAATCATGCTCACATGACCTGTGTGTGCAAAGTGCTCTGATTTCTCTTCCTTTTCTTATAAGGACACTAATCCCATTTGGGGGGCTCCACCCTTATGACTGTACCTAATTACTTCTCAAACACCCCATCTCCTGATAGCATCACATTAGGGCATAGGGCTTCAACCTATGAATTTGGGGGGTTGGGGACACAAACATTCAGTCAGTAACAGAGATGGAGAGAAGTAGAGCAAAGTCTGGTTTTAGAGTCAGTGAAAGGAAACTGTTTTGAGGTTGTCAGTCAAAGGGAAAAAGAAGGAATTGTTAGGGGGATACGTTAGGAGCCAAATTCTAACGTATAAATTTACTTTCATAGTTGCTGTAGAATCAGCCTGTATCTCCTTTGTCCTGTAGGCATTGGGAGCAAGGAAAAGGAGTCTAAAACCCAGCAGGCAGACCTCAAGGGGGCGCTTGCTCGGGTGACGTCAGAGAGGTTTGGGGAAGCCACGCTTCAGAGCCCTGAGCTGGGAAGAAGCTGTGAGCAGGAGCCCAGCAGTTCTGTGGGAAACATGCCAGGGCCGCCGCCTCAGCAGCATGGCGTCATACCCCTGCCGGATGACCTCAAGACCCACAGCTCCTTCTGGAAGCCTTTTCAGTGCCCCGAGTGTGGAAAAGGCTTCAGTCGGAGCTCAAATCTTGTCAGACACCAGAGAACTCATGAAGAAGAGAAATCCTATGGGTGTGTCGAGTGTGGGAAGGGGTTCACCTTGAGAGAGTACCTCATGAAGCACCAGAGAACACACCTGGGAAAGAGACCCTATGTGTGCAGTGAATGCTGGAAAACCTTCAGCCAGAGGCACCACCTCGAGGTCCACCAGAGGAGTCACACGGGGGAGAAGCCCTACAAGTGTGGTGACTGCTGGAAAAGCTTCAGCCGGAGGCAGCATCTGCAGGTGCATCGGAGAACTCACACGGGGGAAAAGCCCTACACCTGTGAGTGTGGCAAGAGCTTCAGCAGGAACGCAAACCTGGCTGTGCACCGGCGAGCCCACACAGGCGAGAAGCCGTACGGGTGCCAGGTGTGTGGGAAGCGGTTCAGTAAAGGGGAGCGGCTGGTCAGACACCAGAGGATCCATACTGGGGAAAAGCCCTACCACTGTCCTGCCTGCGGGAGGAGCTTTAACCAGAGGTCCATCCTCAATCGGCACCAGAAAACTCAGCATCGCCAGGAGACCCTGGTGCAGTAAGGGTGCCATGCCGAAATGCACCTTTTTTGTGAATGGAAGGTCCTGGAAGGTGCAGGACCTTTCAGGACCACAAATGGAGGCAGACCTCATTGGAGGATGCATTCGTCTTTACTCACTGAAGGGCTTTGAAGTGGGGGCTGAAGAGTGATGGGGTGCAGAAAGGCACTTTGACCCATTTTCTTCCCATTTGTTGAAAACAGAACCAGGGGAAGACCTGATTTATTTTGAGTTTCCAGAGAGCACAGCTCCTCATGTCTTTTATCCAAGTGATGTGAACAGTTTCTCACCGTCTTTTGGGGAAAGGATATCCTGAATTTCAGAGCCTCCTTTGGTGGAATGTTCATATCCACCTCTTAAGTCTGGTAGTTAAAGCAAAATTTTCTCCCACGTTGGAAACTTAAACCTCATTGTTACGAGGGCTGTATCTACCTGCAAGATCATTAGTTCAGACTTTGCCTTCCTTCTTTTCCATTTAACAAATATTTATTGAACAGCTACTCTGTGCTTGGTGCTGGGAACACAGTGGTGAACAAGACACATGAGCCCTGAACCTCCCGGAGCTTGTGATTTAGCAATGGAAAAACACAGAACCATTAATAACTCCAGGCGTTCCAAGTTATGTTTGTGCTAAGTGCTGTGTGAGAGGATAGTCTTCTGGTGCTCACTTGTTCTGCCCTGCTGCTCAGGTGCCTGGATCTTTCCCTCCCCAGTTGGGATCTCTCAGGCAGCTTTGTTGATTTTACTTTATTTGTAACCCCCTTTGTCTCTGTAAAATTGTACCCTCATCTGTAAAGTTTCCCCATTATTCCTTGTACTGTAACAACTGTTCACCCATCCATTAGTAAATTAATATTTTGTTATTGATCACTGAATAAACATGAAAGTATTTTAAAAAACATTCAGTTCTATATAAAGATCTAATTAAATGAATCCAAAAGATGAACTGGTATTAATACCCTATATTTGATGGTATTTTACAGTATATAAGGTGCCTTTTTTTCTATTCTTTATTCATTCCACACATATTTGTTGAGGCCCAACAGGAACTCGGCTAGGTGTTTGCCATACATCAGTTAATAAAATAGGGGGAAAAGATCCTTGACCTTGTAGAGCTTACATTTTAGTGAATATATTTGATCTTCAGAACCATCTAAGGTAGAACCTGTGGATACTCCCATAAACACTGGATCTGGGATCTGTGCCTTTGTTCTTGGTCCTGTCAGTGTCTTGCCTTGAAATGCATTAGTCACCTACCCCTTGTTACTAAATAGTCTCTGTTGATACATCTCCTTGTCATCTGAGAGGATCTTGGTCGCCAACTATGGATGATGAGGTGGTAGTGATCTGTTTTGCATGAGTGCCAGTTCAGGAAAAATAAAGATGTCTGTAGGCATTTAAAAATACATAATAATGAGAAGGTATAGTATTTGTAACTGTTTATGCTTTCTTATTTTGCCATCACTAAAAAGTTTCCTTTCTGTTTAAAATTCCGGAATATTCTGCTTAAAATTCTGTGTAATGAACGTGGACCACACAGCAGCATTGTAGTGCTGTGCCTTCAAATGCTGGCTGCCGAGTGAGAGAGTCTGAGTACTATAATTACAAGATGTGATTTGCCTTCTGGTGCCTTTTGTTTTTATTTTTATTGATTTATTTTTTAAAAGTTTATTTGAGAGAGAGAGAGCGTGTGCACGGGGCACGAGCAAGGGGGAAGGTCAGAGGGAGAGGGAGAAGCAGACTCCCTGCTGAGCAGGGGGAGCCCGATGGTGGCTGATCCCAGAACCCCGGGATCATGACCTGAGCCGAAGGTAGATGCCTGACTGAGCCATCCAGGTGTCCTTTGTGGTGCCTTTTAGTATTAGATTCTTTTCCTGAGTATTTTTCTCCCCATTTTTTCATTGTAAATTAAGATAAATGATGACTTCAACACAGAGTTGCATTACTCAGTCTACTTTGAAACACATTATTTTATCACATGTTTCTTAGATAGCCATGGTAGATAGCCATGATGTTTCATTTTAATTTAGCAGATGACTTCCTGGCCTCTCAGCCGTCCCCATGAGCCTGCAGTAGTCAGGGCATGAGTGTATTAGAGATGTCATGCACTGTCTGAGACACTAGGCTTCTGCTACCTAGCAATATTGAGGTCCAGATGTAAAATCAGCTTTTTTTTTTCCCACTTCCCAGACAAGCTTGGCTAAGCTTACAGCCACCTTGCAGCCAAACCCAGGGGAAGGCTTTCCCTAAGTCTCTGGCTTGTGGTCTGTAGGACCTGGGGCTGATGTGGCCTGAGTTTGGTCTTCTCTAGGAGGTCTATATTCCAAAATTAGTCAAGGAGTCTGGGGCCGCTACAGGCTGGGAGTTGCTCATCAGTGGTCTTTCTGTTTACCTAAATTAAATTTGTAGATTCTCTTTGATCATATCCTTAGTCAAATAGGACTTAGGGTTTTCAGCCAGTTGGAATCTCTTCAGAGAAGCTTTGGTAGGAGCTAGGCCTTGCTGGCTTTTTCTTTTAGGTTCCCCTATCTGCTTTGAGACCAAAATTTATGGATGATGCCTCGAAAAAGCCTCAAAAGAAAAAATATTTCCATGGAATTTTAGTAATACTTTTGTTACTTATTCAAATGTTAAATATTTTATTTTCTATGTTTTTCTATTTAGAAATTTTTTTATAATAGAAAATTTCAAACATATATAATGAATCCCCATGTATTATTTGGCTTTACCCATCATAAACTCATAGCCAGTCTTGGTTTTTTTCAACCCCCCCTCCCTGTCTTCCACCCCTACTGAAGTATTTTGAAACAACTCCCAAATGTTGTCTATAAATATTTAAGTGTGTACCTCTGAAAGGTAAGAACTCTTTGAAAAAGAAAACCCACAATACTATTATCATACCAATAAAAAGGAATAATTCCTTAATTTGTAATTAATGTTTTCTTAAAAACCATGTACTTTTTATTTTTTATTTTATTTTTTTAGGATTTTATTTATTTGACACAGACACAGCGAGAGAGGGAACATAAGCAGGGTGAGTGGAGAGGGAGAAGCAGGCTTCCTGCTGAGCAGAGAGCCTGATGCGGGGCTTGATCCCAGAACCCTGGGATCATGACCTGAGCCGAAGGCAGACGCTTAACAACTGAGCCACCCAGGTGCCCCAACTACATACGTTTTTAAAAGCGTCTTTGAGTTACAGTCCAAATAAGATCCGTAAGTTGCAATTGGTTGCTTTGTCTTCTAAGTCTTATAATCTCTAGTTCCTATTCTTTTTCTCTTGAAATTCATTCATTGAAACAACTGCATTATTCATCCTGTAGAATTTCTTGTCTTTGAATTTTGCTGTTTGCATACCCATGACATTATTTAATATAGTTCTCTGCCCTCTGTATTAACTAAAAACTTACAAGTTTAGAGGTGTAACAAGATTCACTTCTCATATTTTGGTAAGAACACATTAGAGATGGTGGCATGTCCAAGAATACTATATCCAGCTAGGCTGTCATTGAAAATACAAGGAGAGATAAAAAGCTTCCAGAACAAACAAAAACTAAAGGAATTTGCAAACACGAAACCAGCCCTACAAGAAATATTGCAAGGGGTCCTCTAAGTAAAGAGAGCGCCTAAAAGCAGCATAGACCAGAAAGGAACACAGACAATACACAGTAACAGTCACCTTACAGGCAATACAATGACACTAAATTCATATCTTTCAATAGTTACACTGAATGTAAATGGGCTAAATGCCCCAATCAAAAGACACAAGCTATCAGATTGGATTAAAAAACAAGACCCATCAATATGCTGTCTGCAAGAGACTCATTTTAGACCCAAAGACACCCCTGCATTGAAAGTGAGAGGGTGGAAAACCATTTACCATGCTAATGGACACCAAAAGAAAGCTGGGGTGGCAATCCTTATATCAGACAAATTAGATTTTAAACCAAAGACATTTATAAGAGATGAGGAAGGACACTCTATCCTACTTAAAGGGTCTATCCAACAAGAAGATCTAACAATTGTAAATATCTATGCCCCGAACATGGGAGCAGCCAATTATATAAGGCAATTAATAACAAAAGCAAAGAAACACATCGACAACAATACAATAATAGTGGAGGACTTTAACACCCCCCTGACTGAAATGGACAGATCATCTAAGCAAAAGATCAACAAGGAAATAAAGACTTTAAATGACACACTGGACCAAATGGACTTCACAGACATATTCAGAACATTCCATCCCAAAGCAACGGAATACACATTCTTCTCTAGTGCCCATGGAACATTCTCCAGAATTGATCACATCCTAGGTCACAAATCAGGTCTCAACCGGTACCAAAAGATTGGGATCATTCCCTGCATATTTTCAGACCACAATGCTTTGAAACTAGAACTCAATCACAAGAGGAAAGTCGGAAAGAACTCAAATACGTGGAGGCTAAAGAGCACCGTACTAAAGAATGAATGGATCAACCAGGAAATTAAAGAAGAATTAAAAAAATTCATGGAAACCAATGAAAATGAAAACACAACTGTTCAAAATCTTTCGGATACAGCAAAGGCAGTCCTGAGAGGAAAGTATATAGCAATACAAGCCTTTCTCAAGAAACAAGAAAGGTCTCAAATACACACCCTAACCCTACACCTAAAGGAGCTAGAGAAAAAACAGCAAATAAAGCCTAAACCCAGCAGGAGAAGAGAAATCATAAAGATCAGAGCAGAAATCAATGAACTAGAAACCAAAAGAACAGTAGAACAGATCAACGAAACTAGGAGCTGGTTCTTTGAAAGAATTAACAAGATTGATAAACCCCTGGCCAGACTGATCAAAAAGAAAAGAGAAATGACCCAAATCAACAAAATCATGAATGAGAGAGGAGAGATCACAACCAACACCAAAGAAATACAAACAATTATAAGAACATATTATGAGCAACTCTATGCCAGCAAATTAGATAACCTGGAAGAAATGGGTGCATTCCTAGAGATGTATCAACTACCAAAATTGAACGAGGAAGAAATAGAAAACATGAACAGACCTATAACCACTAAGGAGATTGAAGCAGTCATCAAAAATCTCCCAACAAAAAAAAGCCCAGGGCCAGATGGCTTCCCAGGGGAATTCTACCAAACATTTAAAGAAGAGTCAATACCTATTCTGAAACTGTTCCAAAAAATAGAAATGGAAGGAAAACTTCCAAACTCCTTTTATGAGGCCACCATTACCTTGATCCCAAAACCAGACAAAGACCCCATCAAAAAGGAGAATTACAGACCAATATCCTTGATGAACATGGGTGCAAAAATTCTCACCTAAATACTAGCCAATAGGATCCAACAGTGCATTAAAAGGATTATTCACTATGACCAAGTGGGATTTATCCCTGGGCTGCAAGGTTGGTTCAACATCCGCAAATCAATCAATGTGATACAATATATTAAAAGAAAGAACAAGAATCATATGATCCTCTCAATAGATGCAGAAAAAGCATTTGACAAAGTACAGCATCCTTTCTTGATCAAAACTCTTCAGAGTATAGGGATAGAGAGTACATACCTCAATATCATAAAAGCCATCTATGAAAAATCTACAGCGAATATCATTCTCAATGGGGAAAAGCTGAGAGCTCTTCCCCTAAGGTCAGGAACGTGGCAGGGATGTCCACTCTCACCACTGCTATTCAACATAGTATTAGAAGTCCTAGCCACAGCAATCAGACAACAAAAAGAAATCAAAGGCATCCAAATCGGCAAAGAGGAAGTCAAACTCTCACTCTTTGCAGATGATATGATACTGTATGTGGAAAAGCCAAAAGACTCCACCCCAAAACTGTTAGAACTCATATGGGAATTCAGTAAAGTGGCAGGATATAAAATCAATGCACAGAAATCAGTGGCATTCCTACACACCAAGAACAAGACAGAAGAGAGAGAAATTAAGGAGTCGATCCCATTTACAATTGCACCCAAAACCATAAGATACCTAGGAATAAATCTAACCAAAGAGGCAAAGGATCTGTACTCAGAAAACTATAAAATACTCATGAAAGAAATTGAGGAAGACACAAAGAAATGGAAAAACATTCCATGCTCATGGATTGGAAGAACAAATATTGTGAAGATGTCAATGCTACCTAGAGCAATCTACACATTCAATGCAATCCCCATCAAAATACCATCCACTTTTTTCAAAGAAATGGAACAGAAAAAAGGGGCGCCTGGGTGGCTCAGATTGTTGAGCAACTGCCTTTGGCTCGGGTCATGATCCCGGAGTCCTGGGGTCGAGTCCCGCATCGGGCTTCCTGCTCAGCAGGGAGTTTGCTTCTCCCACTGACCCTCTTCCCTCTCATGCTCTCTCTCATTCTCTCTCTCTCAAATAAATAAAATCTTAAAAAAAAAAAAAGGAACAGATAATCCTAAAATTTGTATGGAACCAGAAAAGACCCCGAATAGCCAGAGGAATGTTGAAAAAGAAAAGCAAAGCTGGCGGCATCACAATTCCGGACTTCCAGCTCTATTACAAAGCCGTCATCATCAAGACAGTATGGTACTGGCACAAAAACAGACACATAGATCAATGGAACAGAATAGAGACCCCAGAAATGGACCCTCAACTCTATGGTCAACTTATCTTTGACAAAGCAGGAAAGAATGTCCAATGGAAAAAAGACAGTCTCTTCAACAAATGGTGTTGGGAAAATTGGACAGCCACATGCAGAAGAATGAAACTGGACCATTTCCTCACATCACACACAAAAATAGACTCCAAATGGTTGAAAGACCTAAACGTGAGACCGGAGTCCATCGAAATCCTAAAGGAGAACACAGGCAGCAACCTCTTCGACCTCAGCCGCAGCAACTTCTTCCTAGAAACATCGCCAAAGGCAAGGGAAGCCAGGGCAAAAATGAACTATTGGGATTTCATCAAGATAAAAAGCTTTTGCACAGCAGAAGAAACAGTCCACAAAACCCAAAGACAACCGACAGAATGGGAGAAAATATTTGCAAATGACATATCAGATAAAGGGCTAGTATCCAAAATGTATAAAGAACTTCTCAAACTCAACACCCAAAGAACAAATAATCCAATCAAGAAATGGGCAGAAGACATGAACAGACATTTTTCCAAAGAAGACATCCAAATGGCCAACAGGCACATGAAAAAGTGCTCCACATCGCTCGGCATCAGGGAAATCCAAATCAAAACCTCAATGAGATACCACCTCACACCAGTCAGAATGGCTAAAATTAACAAGTCAGGAAACGACAGATGTTGGCGGGGATGTGGAGAAAGGGGAACCCTCCCACACTGTTGGTGGGAATGCAAGCTGGTGCAACCAGTCTGGAAAACAGTATGGAGGTTCCTCAAACAGTTGAAAATAGAGCTACCATCCGATCCAGCAATTGCACTACTGGGTATTTACCACAAAGATACCAATGTAGGGATCCGAAGGGGTACGTGCACCCCAATGTTTATAGCAGCAATGTCCACAATAGCCAAACTGTGGAAAGAGCCAAGATGTCCATCGACAGATGAATGGATAAAGAAGAGGTGGTATATATACACAATGGAATGTTATGCAGCCATCAAAAGGAATGAGATCTTGCCATTTGCAACAACGTGGATGGAAGTGGAGGGTGTTATGCTGAGTGAAATAAGTCAATCAGAGAAAGACATGTATCATATGACCTCACTGAGATGAGGAATTCTTAATCTCAGGAAACAAAGCGAGGGTTGTTGGAGTGGTGGGGGGTGGGAGGGATGGGGTAGCTGGGTGATAGACATTGGGGAGGGTATGTGCTATGGTGAGCGCTGTGAATTGTGCAGGACTTGAATCACAGATCTGTACCTCTGAAACAAGTAATGCAATATATGTTAAGAAAAAAAAAGGAGGGGAAGAATGAAGGGGGGTAAATTGGAAGGGGAGACGAACCGTGAGAGATGATGGACTCTGAAAAACAAACTGGGGGTTCTAGAGGGGAGGGGTGGGGGGATGGGTTAGCTTGGTGATGGGTGTTAAAGAGGGCACGTTCTGCGTGGAACACTGGGTGTTATGCACGAACAATGAATCATAGAACACTACATCAAAAAGTAATGATGTAATGTATGGTGATTAACATAACAATAAAAAATTTAAAGAGATGGTGGCATGTCTGATTGTTTATATATGATGTTAAGAGCCTAGATCTATTTATTTCATTAATTCTATAAATGATTCTTCGTTTATTAACTGGGATTCTTGTATCAGAAATTTCCCCTCATTAACTAATAATTACTTTTAGATACAGTTCATACAGAAAAGAAAATGCTTGGTTCTCTCCTTTGCCTGTTTTCACAATAACGATCTGGTTGCTTTGCTTCCTGTAACTGATCAATTTTTTCAATCAAAGTGCATTCATGGATTTAAACCAGTCTGCTGCAGTTCTTCTTATTGATGCTCAGATCATTTCACCTTTGGTCAGTAGGAGCCTTTTCAACTTGGCACCTTATTCCTTTTACATAACCCTAAATCATCTTTGATAGCTTCTTTGCTTTCTGGTATGACAAGATGTTGCAAGCACATCTCATACATTTCCTGCTCCTTTTGACAGTGAGGGGGAAGTCCTATTAATTATGCCAGGACAGTATTGTAAACTGGGACTCCAGGACAAACGGGGATATTTGGTCACTTTGCTTATAGCCCTCATCATGTGTGATTGGGTGTCTGCAATTTCTTCGCCCAACAGTGCACTTTCAGGGCTGGCTGCATGTGATAATGAAGAGTGCCAAGGGGGTATGACCTTTGTAAGAGAAACCCGTCCTTATCCTTTGGGTGGTGATAAAACCAGATAACTTTCTGCCCAAGGTCTGTCCTGGGGAGTTATTACTTTAACATTTGCTTTTTCAAAATATATGGCATGAATGTTACCTGCAGCCTGATTAACTGTACTTCAATACTCACGAGGTTTTTCCAGCCTTTATTTCGAAGGGTTCCTGCTGCCTGGACTAAGGCACTGATGGAAGGAATGGGAAATAAGTGTTGGGGAAAAACCCCAGCAGGTAAAACAGTGTGGGACTTGCGCATGAATAGACCAATGGGATAACAGAAAAGGTTGAGAATAGCCCCAGCTCTGTACAGAAATCTAGTGCGTATTAAAGATGGAATCTCAGATCACTGGGCAGAGATTTATTTATTAATTATTTTATTTTTAAAAAAGATTATTTATTTATGTTAGTCACCGTACAGTACATCATTAGTTTTTGATGAGTTCCATGATTCATTGTTTGTGTATAACACCCAGTGCTCCATGCAATATGTGCCCTCCTTAATCCCCATCACTGGGCTCACCCATCCCCCCACACCCCTTCCCTCAGTTTGTTTCCTGGAGTCCATAGTCTCTCATGGTTCATCTCCCCCTCTGATTACTCCCCCTTTCATTTTTCCCTTCCTTCTAATGTCCTCCATGCTATTCCTTATGTTCTGCAAATAAGTGAAACCATATGATAAGTGACTTTCTCTACTTGACTTATTTCATTTAGCATAATCTCCTCCAGTTCCGTTCTTGTTGATGCAAAAGTTGGGTGTTCATCCTTTCTGATGGCTGAGTAATATTCCATTGTATATATGGACCACATCTTCTTTATCCATTCGTCTGTTGAAGGGCATCTCGGCTCCTTCCACAGTTTGGCTATCATGGACATTGCTGCTATGAACATTGGGGTGCATGTGGCCCTTCTTTTCACTACATCTGTATCTGTGGGGTAAATACCCAATAGTGCAATTTCTGGGTCATAGGGTAACTCTATTTTTAACTTTTTGAGGAACCTCCACACTGTTTTCCAAAGTGTCTATACCAACTTGCATTCCCATCAACAGTGTGAGAGGGTTCCCCTTTCTCCACAACCTCTCCAACATTTGTTGTTTCTTGCCTTGTCAATTTTTGCTATTCTAACTGGTATAAGGTGATATCTCAGTGTGGTTTTGATTTGAATTTCCCTGATGGCTAATGATTTTATCTATTTGAGAGAGAGACAGAAGGAGCAGGGGGAGGGGCAGAGGGAGAGGGAGAAGCAGTCTCCCTGCTGAGCAGGGAGCCCCAAAGCTGGTGCTCCATCCCAGGACCCCGAGATTATGACCCGAGCCGATGACAGATGCTGAATGGACTGAGCCTCCCTTTTTTAAAAAGTTGCATTGGGA
Source organism: Zalophus californianus (assembly GCF_009762305.2). Taxonomy (NCBI): domain Eukaryota; kingdom Metazoa; phylum Chordata; class Mammalia; order Carnivora; family Otariidae; genus Zalophus; species Zalophus californianus. The sequence continues at coordinate 107,559,238 of NC_045604.1, read as the reverse complement.
TAATTGGACAGTGATTTGGAGAAAGATAAAAATGACCCATTTCTCACATCACATTCAAGAATAAACTCCAAATGAGTCAGGAATCCAAATGTGAAAAATGAAAGAATGCAAGTACCAGAAAACACCGTGGATGTGAATTCCTCTAAAACACGGGTTCAGGGAAAGATTTTAAATCTAGGACTGAGAATCCAGAGGCATAAAAAAAAGATTGATGCATTCCTACATAAAAATTTTAAGAACTTCTGAATGGCAAAAACAATAAGCAAAGACAAATGACAGGTTGGGAGAAAGAAATTGCCACATAACACAAAATTCTAGTATTTCTAATATGTGGAGAACTTTTTTAAAAAAGCGAAAAAAAAAAAAACCACAAACAACAAATGAAACAATCCCATTGAAAAACTGACAAACTTGACTTCATAAAAAAGATATGAAAATGGCTATTAAGCATATTGAAAGATACTGACCTTCACTTCAATTCCAATTAAAACTATACTGAGAGATTTTTTTCCCATCTGATTGGCCAAAATTCCCAAGCTTGACAGTATGTGCTGTCGATGAGTTTGTGGGGAAACTGGAATTCTTATGTGTTGCTAATGGCATGCAAAACAGTGCAACCTCATGCGGAGGAGAATTTAGCAGTATCTTACAAAATTATGGATGGTTTTAAAGAGACATCTCTGATAATATGAAAATACATATGCAGAACATTACTCATTACAGCCTTCTTACTAACCGCAAAAATATTGGAAGCTGCATAAATATCCAGGATAGGCGATTGAAAAAACTCTGGCACATCCACACAATGTAGTGTTGTGCAGCTTTAAAAAACATTCTTGTTTCAGTTTTCACAATTGGAATATGGATCTAGATTAAATTATTGTATTGATGTTAAAAGTACTAGCATTGATAACTATATTGTGATGTAAGAGAATATCTCTGTTCTTAGGAAATACACACTGAAATATTTAAGGATAAAGGACTGTCGTGTGTGTACATACACAAATATACATACACACACACACACACACACACACACACACACACATATATATATACACACAGAGGGGAGGTGGAAGCAGGGCAGAGGAGGAGGGAAGAAAAGAAGGTAAAAACGTTAATGATAAATGAACCTGGGTAAAGGATATATGGGTATTTTGCACTATTGATTTTGCAACTTTTCCTGTAAGCTTTAAATTATTTTATTATAAGAATTTAAAATAAAAAAACAACCCGACGGGATTTACTAGTTATGAATGTGGGAAGAAAAGGGTAGCAAGTCCTTGTCCAGTGATAATGGCCCTGAGGTGGGAGCAGGAGGGTGACACAGCGTACAGCTAATGAGATGCGCTGAATTGATCATACCTCATCTTGCACAAGAGCTGCAGATTCATTCCTGTGCTTTTTTCACTATGTGTGTGGTTGACCAAGGCTCCTTCCTGCAGTGACTGAAGGAAGACCTTTCGTGTGGCAGCTTCCTTTATGGAAATCCTGTTTTCAGTGTCTTCATCCCTGGCCTTGGTTTTGTGTAGGTGTATACCTTCTGCTCCAAATGAGGGATCATTTTCCCCAAATCTGCTGGTTTTAGCCCATTGCTTCAGGGAGCATCTTTGGTAATTAATGCATGTTCTGGTTAATACAAATGTACAGGTATCCCGGTGGGCATTTAGTCTCACAGTGTTTTGGAATTGTTTCACAATTTGTATCTTACTTGGTGCTTATGACAGACCTCTATAGCAGGGCAAAATTGATGGTCAAATAAATGAAATCTGGAGGGTTAACTGGGTTAACTGGTTTGAGCAGCAATGAATTAAAAGGGAAAAATGAGTCTAATTTTAGAATTGTTGAATATGAAATAACAGAAGGGCTGTTAGATGTTGGGGACTGGTCTTCAGAAAGCCTAGTTTTTTTGTTTTGTTTTTTAGATTTAGCTGATATGCTGGGAATTAGGTACCCAAAAGGCATTCGCTTGACACCTCTAGTGTGTGATAGAGTTTATGTACCACCCAGTGACTATAGGTATACATTTGAAAGCTCCCCTAACCCCAGGCCCTAGCAAACCTCAGGGGACCTCAGCTCCAGCCCACATCCAGTGTCTTCATGTACTATTAAATCAGCAGGAGCTGCTACCCCTAGAGACCCACAACATTCCAGTGTCCTTACTGTTCCCTAGCTTCTCTGCCCTCCCCGACTCCAAAAATGACCCAAATGCCTCTCTGGTAAATCCTACCTGGTGCTTATCATACCTCTACATTGAAGTACTTTATACTTCAGGAGGCTCAGGGGAGCAGTAGGAGAGGTAACTAGATCGTGTGGGGTTGAACTCTAGAAGATCATTTGCTCATAGAATAATGGCATCTGACTCAAAAGATCCAGTGTATCAGATCTAGAAGCAAGTGATCCAGCTCCACTGTCTTAGGGCCTTTCCCTTGCTTTCCATCATCCTGCAGAGAAAATTGCTGCCTCTGGGTGGTAGTCAACATTCAGTAAAACCCTCTCTGTCAGCTTGCTGAGCCATGAGCTGTATTCACACCTTAGCTGGTAGTGGAGTTGGCAAGTCCCTGACATACTTAATACTTAAGGTGAAAACTATCCTTAGGATATTCCAGATTGAGATTTTGTCCTTCATGCTATTAAATTACTTAAACAAGGAGGTCATTAAACAGGTAGTGCTAATGCCTTGGCAGCCTACATAAACAACCCCAAACCTAAGTCTGTCAATGCCTCAAAGTTAAGGAATTGAACATAAGGGCAAACAATCACAAATATCCATAGGCTTTCCCCTATAAGGCAACCTTAAGCTATAGCCAATAAAATAGTTTTTTGCTTTGCTTCCTATGTTTGTAAGTGTCTGGCCGCTACCTCCTGTGGGTGGAGGGCTGCTAGCCACTTCTGGTTTGGTACTGTCTGATGGGAATTGATTTTAGCTCAAACTCTTAACATTTTTAATATGCCTCAGTTTGTCTTTTAATAATGCTTTTCAACAGATTCTCACAGTATTACTTAACACAGTATCACTTAACATCAAAATCACCTGGGGAACTTGTGTAAAATGTATTTGTGGATGTCCACAGGGAATCTTCATTTTACGCAGCCCCTCAGGTGATAATCACATAAATTTCAGGAATGATAGCTCCATTGTTGGAAACATGCGGCTTCACCAGAACACCCATTCAAACATTAGAACAGATCCTGAAGTTTACCCCCACCAGCCCAAAGCAGATACGGCCCTAAGAAGAACAGCAAGGCATGACTTTCCACAGCAAAATGTTATTTTACTCCTTTCAGGTTGTAGCCATAACACGTGAATCTCTTCAACAATACAGGATACTTACATCCTGATCTCTCCCAAGAAAAAAAAATATATATATTTTTTTGTCAGAAATCCATTCACTCTGTCTCAGGGCTCACTGTAATGCCCAGCTTGGTAAATGTGCTTAAGAAAGATTTCTTCAGTGAATCCGTGGTGGCTGTCCCTCCCCAATTTTCTTGGTTGCCATTGCTTTACTGCACTTTTAGGTCCCCATAACGGGTGAGAAGGATGAAGCACTTTCTTTTGGGCATCCCAAGGATGCAGCTCAATGGAAAAATGCTTGAATTCTGATTAGATGAGGTTGTGCTTATCCCTGACTAGGTGCTGGGCTGGACGTGGACAGCACAGCAAAATAGGGGTGATGCAGCTGGGAGAGTCTGAGTGTCACAGAGGGTTTGTTAGGAACTCTTCAATAGAGTCATGTCTGTAAGTTCTGAGATCTGTATCTGTGAAAGATCTTTAACAGCATCCTTTTATGTAAACTGGTAGATCTTTGTTCTACATAACTATAGAGGAGGACTTGGAGGGTATCAAGGGCATTGATGGGGAGACCACTGAAATGATATAGGAGAGTTTGGGAAAGAGCACAACTTTTGCAGCTGGGAATCAGTCCCAATCCAGAAGTCTAGTTCAACAGTAGACTGGATTCGAGATAGTTCAGATCTCTATTCCAGAAAAAAACCCTTTCCTTTTGCCTTCTTTTGAATGAGGTGTTGTTTCCTCTTATTTTACCTTGGATTCTTAGTAAAATATCTTAAGATGTCATTCTTTTGTGCCTGACTAAAGTAAAGGGATGTCTTGATTTGTTGAAGGAAAAAGAAGGTAAGGGGGAGGAAGATAAGGGAGGGGAAGAGTGAGTGCAAGGTCGTTTGTAGATTTGGTGTCACTTTGTTGGGAGAAGCCATCACAAAGGGCATGTAAGCTTTATTACACAAAGATAGCAAAAATAATTCTCCTTATCATTCTCACCCCACTGGATCTTTTCTCAGTATTTAATTTAATTTTAATTCCGGTGAGTTAGCATACAGTGTTATATTGGTTTCAGTTGTATAATGTAGTGATTCAGTGATTCCATACAAAAATATAGAACGCTTCACGAATGTGCATGTCATCCTTGCACAGGGGCCATGCTAATTTCTGTATTGCTCCAGTTTTAGTATAAGTGCTGTCAAAGTGAGCACTCTTCTCAGTTTTAGTATCTATTTCCTTTCCACGCTTTTATCCAAACTGTTCCATTGTCCCACCCAACTTAATGTTTACATGGAGTTGACTCTAAGTGCCAACTAAGGGGAGATCCATTCCTAGACCACCACTTGTATAGATCATATCATGGTCAGAATAACTCCATTCATACAGAACATACTGACACCTTATTTCAACATTGGATCTTTACTCAATATGTATTATGTTCTTGTGTTTCATTTTCCTTTCCTAATTTACTAAGTGTAGCAGCAAAAAAGAAAAAAAGAATTAGATTAACCCCAACTAGAGACAGATAGCAAAGACGTGCAACTTTTCACTGAAGATGTTTAACAGAGATTTCAATTTTTTTAAAAGATTTTATTTATTTATTTGACAGAGAGACATTGCCAGAGAGCACAAGCGGAGGGAATGGCAGAGGAGAGGGAGAAGCAGGCTCTGCACTGAGCAGTGAGCCTGACGTGGGGCTCAAACCCAGATCCCTGGGATCATGACCTAGCCAAAGGCAGATGCTGAACCATCTGAGCCACCCAGGTGCCCCTCGATTTTTTTTTTTAATCTCTTAGTTTGGATGTGGAGAAATTGGAAAACTTGTACACTTTTGGTGAGAATGTAAAATGCAAAAAGCAAAAAGTGCTTTGCAAGACAGTTTGGTGGCTCCTCAAAAAATGAAAATTAGAGTTACCACTATGACATAGCAATTCCACTTCTGGATATAGACCCCAAAGAATTGAAAGCAGGGACTCAAAGAGATATTTGTACACCCATGTTCATAGCACTGTTATTCACAATAGTCAAAAGGTGGAGGCAACCCACGTGTCCATCAATGGATGAGTTGATAAAATGTGGTTTATTCATACAATGGGTTATTCAGTCTTAAAAAGGGAGGGAATTCTAAAAAAAAAAGGGAGGGAATTCTGACATGCTACAGCACAGATGAAACCTGAAGACATTGTGCTAAGTGAAATAAAAGGACAAGTGCTATATGATTCCACTCACATGAGGTACCTAGAGTAGTCAGATTCATAGAGACAGAAAATAGAAGGGTAGAGGCGGAGCAAGATGGCGGAGGAGTAGGAGACCTAGATTTCGTCTGGTCTCAGGAATTCAGCTGAATAGGGATCAAACCATTCTGAACACCTACGAACTCAACAGGAGATCGAAGAAGAGAGTAGCAACAACTCTGAACAGAAAAGCGACCACTTTCTGGAAGGTAGGACGTGCGGAGAAGTGAATCCCAGGCGATATTTGGGAGGATAGACGGCGGGGGAGGGGCCTCCGTCGGCCGCTTCTGGCAAGTGCTACAGCCACGGAGCACAAAATCGGAACTTTTAGAAGTCGGCTCCGCTGAGGGACGTCACTCCAGTGGCTAAGCGGGGGGTGGAACCCTTGCGGGACAGTGTGGTCTCAGGACCCTCGGGGTCACAGAAAGACCGGGGATGCCTGAGTGTGCCAGAGCTCCCAGGTATCGGAATGGGGAAGCCGGCTGCAGAGACGGAGCTGAGGCACGGGCTCTCAGCTCGGGGTTGCCATAAACTGTGATCCGCGGCCCAGTCGGGCCACTGCTCCTCCAGCAGGGACCCAACAAGCGGCAGAGCCCGGGAGACTCCCCTTCCTTCCCGGAGAGGAGCGGCGCGGGAATGAACCGCAGGGATCTGCTGGGTTTGGAGACTCCACACGGGGTCGGGTGCCAGAGATACAAACGCTCTGTCACAGGCCGGGTGAGCGCGGAGTGCGGCCGGAGACCGGGGACACAGGAGTGACTGCTTTTCTCTGGGGGCGCACTGAGGAGCGGGGCCCCAAGTTCTCAGCTCCTCCGGGTGGAGATTGGGAGGCCACCATTTTTGCCCTGGTCCTCCAAGGCTGTACTGAGAGCTTGCAGGGAACAAAAGCTCCTGAGATCAAACCCGAGCAGCTTGCTTAGCCCAGACCGACAAGGGCGGGGCAATTCCGCCTCCGGCAAAGACATTTGGAAACCACAGCAACAGGCCCCTCCCCCAGAAGATCAGCACGAACAGCCAGCAAGCCAAGACCAAGTTTACCGATCAAGGAGAACGGGAGAACTCCAGCGCTAGGGGAATACTGCACATAGAATTCATGGCTTTTTTTTACCATGATTCATTAGTTCATCAAAGTTAATTTTTGTTAACTGTTTTTTTTTTATTTTTCTTTTTCCCTTTTTCAACCAACATCTTATCAATCTCTTTTTTTAAAAAAAATTTTTTTATTTTTCATTTTTAGAGTCATATTTTATCCCTTCATAGTAGTTACCCTTATTTTTGGCATATATATATAAGTTGTTCTCTCTTTAAAATTTTGAGATACAGTTTCTTCTAACAGATCAAAATATACCCTAAATCACTAGTGTATGGCTCTGTTCTAGTCTCATGCCTGATCACATTCTCTCCCTTTTTTCTTTTTTTTCTTAAATCTTCTTCTTTCTTTTTTCAAACAACTTCTTATCAAGTCCTTTTATAAAATCTTTTATAATTTTCATCTTTACAGTCATCTTCCATCCCTTCATTGTATCAACCCTTGTTTTGTACATATATGTCTTTCTTCCTTTAAAATTTTAGGAGGCACTTTTTTCTAACAGACCAAAATACGCCCAAAATCTCGTGTGTGGCACTGATCTATGCACTAGCCTGATCATATGTGATCATATTCTGCTTTTTTTGTATTGTTCTGTTTTTGTTTTTTTCTTTTTTTCTTTTTTTTTTCTCTTTCTTTTTTCTTTCTTTCCCTTTCTTTTCCCCTGGTTTCAGGTCTTTTCTGATTTGTATACAGTATATTTGCTGGGGACGTTGTAAACCTGTTAGCATTTTGTTCTCTGATTCATCTATTCTCCTCTGGACAAAATGACAAGACGAAAAAATCACCTCAGCAAAAAGAACAAGAGGTAGTACCGTCAGCCAGGGACCTACTCAATACGGACATTAGTACGATGTCGGACCTAGAGTTCAGAATCATGACTTTAAAGATACTAGCTGGGCTTGAAAAAAGCGTGGAAGTTATTAGAGAAACCCTTTCTGGAGAAATAAAAGAACTAAAATCTAACCAAGTCGAAATCAAAAAGGCTATTGATGAGGTGCAATCAAAAATGGGGGCAATAACTGCTAGGATAAATGAGGCAGAAGAGAGAATCAGTGATATAGAAGACCAAATGATGGAAAATAAAGAGGCTGAGAAAAAGAGAGAGAAACAACTACAGGATCACGAGGGCAGAATTCGAGAGATAAGTGATATAAGATGAAACAACATTAGAATAATTGGGATCCCAGAAGAAGAAGAAAGAGAGAGAGGGGCAGAAGGTATATTGGAGCAAATAATAGCAGAGAACTTCCCTAATGTGGGGAAGGAAACAGGCATCAAAATCCAGGAGGCACAGAGAACCCCTCTCAAAATCAATAATAATAGGTCAACACCCCGACATCTAATAGTAAAACTTACGAGTCTCAGAGACAAAGAGAAAATCCTGAAAGCAGCTCAGGAGAAGAGATATGTAACCTACAATGGTAAAAATATTAGATTGACAACAGACCTATCCACAGAGACCTGGCAGGCCAGAAAGGACTGGCAAGATATCTTCAGAGCACTAAACGAGAAAAATATGCAGCCAAGAATACTATATCCAGCTAGGCTATCATTGAAAATAGAAGGAGAGATAAAAAGCTTCCAGAACAAACAAAAACTAAAGGAATTTGCAAACACGAAACCAGCCCTCCAAGAAATATTGAAAGGGGTCCTCTAAGCAAAGAGAGAGCCTAAAAGCAGCAAAGATCAAAAGGAACACAGACAACATACAGTAACAGTCACCTTACAGGCAATACAACGGCACTAAATTCATACCTTTCAATAGTTACCCTGAATGTAAATGGGCTAAATGCCCCAATCAAAAGACACAGGCTATCAGATTGGATTAAAAAACAAGACCCATCAATATGCTGTCTGCAAGAGACTCATTTTAGACCCAAAGACACCCCCAGATTGAAAGTGAGGGGGTGGAAAACCATTTACCATGCTAATGGACACCAAAAGAAAGCTGGGGTGGCAATCCTTATATCAGACAAACTAGATTTTAAACCAAAGACATTTATAAGAGATGAGGAAGGACACTCTATCCTACTTAAAGGGTCTATCCAACAAGAAGATCTAACAATTGTAAATATCTATGCCCCGAACATGGGAGCAGCCAATTATATAAGGCAATTAATAACAAAAGCAAAGAAACACATTGACAACAATACAATAATAGTGGAGGACTTTAACACCCCCCTGACTGAAATGGACAGATCATCTAAGCAAAAGATCAACAAGGAAATAAAGACTTTAAATGACACACTGGACCAAATGGACTTCACAGACATATTCAGAACGTTCCATCCCAAAGCAACGGAATACACATTCTTCTCTAGTGCCCATGGAACATTCTCCAGAATGGATCACATCCTAGGTCACAAATCAGGTCTCAACCGGTACCCAAAGATTGGGATCATTCCCTGCACATTTTCAGACCACAATGCTTTGAAACTAGAACTCAATCACAAGAGGAAAGTCGGAAAGAACTCAAATACATGGAGGCTAAAGAGCATCCTACTAAAGAATGAATGGATCAACCAGGAAATTAAAGAAGAATTAAAAAAATTCATGGAAACCAATGAAAATGAAAACACAACTGTCCAACATCTTTGGGATACAGCCAAGGCAGTCCTGCGAGGAAAGTATATAGCAATACAAGCCTTTCTCAAGAAACAAGAAAGGTCTCAAATACACACCCTAACCCTACACCTAAAGGAGCTAGAGAAAAAACAGCAAATAAAGCCTAAACCCAGCAGGAGAAGAGAAATAATAAAGATCAGAGCAGAAATCAATGAACTAGAAACCAAAAGAACAGTAGAACAGATCAACGAAACTAGGAGCTGGTTCTTTGAAAGAATTAATGAGATTGATAAACCCCTGGCCAGACTGATCAAAAAGAAAAGAGAAAGGACCCAAATCAACAAAATCATGAATGAGAGAGGAGAGATCACAACCAACACCAAAGAAATACAAACAATTATAAGAACATATTATGAGCAACTCTATGCCAGCAAATTAGATAACCTGGAAGAAATGGGGGCATTCCTAAAGAGGTATCAACTACCAAAATTGAACGAGGAAGAAATAGAAAACCTGAACAGACCTATAACCACTAAGGAAATTGAAACAGTCATCAAAAATCTCCCAAGAAACAAAAGCCCAGGGCCGGATGGCTTCCCAGGGGAATTCTATCAGACATTTAAAGAAGAATTAATACCTATTCTCCTGAAACTGTTCCAAAAAATAGAAATGGAAGGAAAACTTCCAAACTCCTTTTATGAGGCCACCATTACCTTGATCCCAAAACCAGACAAAGACCCCATCAAAAAGGAGAATTACAGACCAATATCCTTGATGAACATGGATGCACAAATTCTCACCAAAATACTAGCCAATAGGCTCCAACAGTACATTAAAAGGATTATTCACCACGACCAAGTGGGATTTATCCCTGGGCTGCAAGGCTGGTTCAACATCCGCAAATCAATCAATGTGATACAATACATTAACAAAAGAAAGAAGAAGAATCATGATCCTCTCAATAGATGCAGAAAAAGCATTTGACAAAGTACAGCATCCTTTCTTGATCAAAACTCTTCAGCGTATAGGGATAGAGGGTACATACCTCAATATCATAAAAGCCATCTACGAAAAATCTACAGCGAATATCATTCTCAATGGGGAAAAGCTGAGAGCTTTTCCCCTAAGGTCAGGAACGCGGCAGGGATGTCCACTCTCACCACTGCTATTCAACATAGTATTAGAAGTCCTAGCCACAGCAATCAGACAAACAAAAAGAAATCAAAGGCATCCAAATCGGCAAAGAGGAAGTCAAACTCTCACTCTTTGCAGATGATATGATACTGTATGTGGAAAACCCAAAAGACTCCACCCCAAAACTGCTAGAACTCATACAGGAATTCAGTCAAGTAGCAGGCTATAAAATCAATGCATAGAAATCAGTGGCATTCCTATACACCAAGAACAAGACAGAAGAGAGACAAATCAAGGAGTCGATCCCATTTACAATTGCACCCAAAAGCATAAGATACCTAGGAATAAATTTAACCAAAGAGGCAAAGGATCTGTACTCAGAAAACTGTAAAATACTCAGGAAAGAAATTGAAGAAGACACAAAGAAATGGAAAAACCTTCCATGCTCATGGATTGGGAGAACCAACATTGTGAAGATGTCAATGCTACCTAGAACAATCTACACATTCAATGCAATCCCTATCAAAATACCATCCACTTTTTTCAAAGAAATGGAACAAATAATCCTAAAATTTGTATGGAACCAGAAGAGACCCGAATAGCCAGAGGAATATTGAAAAAGAAAAGCAAAGGTGGCGGCATCACAATTCCGGACTTCCAGCTCTATTACAAAGCTGTCATCATCAAGACAGTATGGTACTGGCACAAAAACAGACACATAGATCAATGGAACAGAATTGAGAGCCCAGAAATGGACCCTCAACTCTATGGTCAACTTATCTTTGACAAAGCAGGAAAGAATGTCCAATGGAAAAAAAACAGTCTCTTCAACAAATGGTGTTGGGAAAATTGGACAGCCACATGCAGAAGAATGAAACTGGACCATTTCCTTACACCACACACAAAAATAGACTCCAAATGGTTGAAAGACCTAAACGTGAGACAGGAGTCCATCAAAATCCTAAAGGAGAACACAGGTAGCAACCTCTTCGACCTCAGCCGCAGCAACTTCTTCCTAGAAACATCGCCAAAGGCACGGGAAGCCAGGGCAAAAATGAACTATTGGGATTTCATCAAGATAAAAAGCTTTTGCACAGCAGAAGAAACAGTCCACAAAACCCAAAGACAACCGACAGAATGGGAGAAAATATTTGCAAATGACATATCAGATAAAGGGCTAGTATCCAAAATGTATAAAGAACTTCTCAAACTCAACACCCAAAGAACAAATAATCCAATCAAGAAAAGGGCAGAAGACATGAACAGACATTTTTCCAAAGAAGACATCCAAATGGCCAACAGGCACATGAAAAAGTGCTCCACATCGCTCGACATCAGGGAATCCAAATCAAAACCTCAATGAGATACCACCTCACACCAGTCAGAATGGCTAAAATTAACAAGTCAGGGAACGACAGATGTTGGCGGGGATGTGGAGAAAGGGGAACCATCCTACACTGTTGGTGGGAATGCAAGCTGGTGCAACCAGTCTGGAAAACAGTATGGAGGTTCCTCAAACAGTTGAAAATAGAGCTACCATTCGATCCAGCAATTGCACTACTGGGTATTTACACCAAAGATACAAATGTAGGGACCCGAAGGGGTATGTGCACCCCAATGTTTATAGCAGCAATGTCCACAATAGCCAAACTGTGGAAAGAGCCAAGATGTCCATCGACAGATGAATGGATAAAGAAGAGGTGGTATATATACACAATGGAATATTATGCAGCCATCAAAAGGAATGAGATCTTGCCATTTGCAACGACGTGGATGGAACTGGAGGGTGTTATGCTGAGTGAAATAAGTCAATCAGAGAAAGACATGTATCATATTACCTCACTGATATGAGGAATTCTTAATCTGAGGAACAAACTGAGTGTTACTGGAGTGGTTGGGGATGGGACGGATGGGGTGGCTGGGTGATAGACATTGGGGAGGGTATGTGCTACGGTGAGCGCTGTGAATTGTGCAAGACTGTTGAATCACAGATCTGTACTTCTGAAAGAAATAACGCAACATATTTTAAGAAAAAAGAAAAAGAAGAAGATAGCAGGAGAGGAAGAATGAAGGGGAGTAAGTAGAGGGGGAGACGAACCATGAGAGATGATGGACTCTGAAAAACAAACTGAGGGTTCTAGAGGGGAGGAGGGTAGGGGGATGGGTTAGCCTGGTGATGGGTATTAAAGAGAGCACATTCTGCATGGAGCACTGGGTGTTATGAACAAACAATGAATCATGGAACACTACATCAAAAACAAATGATGTAATATATGGTGATTAACATAACAATAAAAAATAAAAAAAACATACTGTATTTGTGTTTGTGATTATATGCGTATACCATAATATACTTAACCATTATCTCATTTAAGAAAATGGGGCTTTTTTTCCCATGAAGTTTTTCTGCTCTCTCTAGCTCTCTGAATTTACTCCTCACATTCTCACATTGCATTTTTGTAACCCTGGACCGCAGATTCTGATAGCTGTAGTGTGAGAGCAGGCCGTTGAGCTGAGTTCACATTGCCGGCAGGAGGAACAGCCTCCTGAGGACAGAGGTGCGCAAAGGTCCTGTGCTGTGTGTGGCTGCAGTCCTGTGTCAGCTCCCACCTCTCTCAGTATCAGGGGTTCATCCAAAGCAAGCTCATCTGCTCTCTAGCCGTCTGAGACATCCTCCTTGGAGGGGTCTTGAGCTTTCCGTTCTGATCATTCAGAGCAGAGTGTGGCTTTGGGTGCAGCTTGAATTCTGCTAAAGTCCTCGGTTTCCTGTTTATTGTATTGGTGAGCAAAATTTGGATGAACTTTTTAGGATCTAGACGTTTAGCCCCTGCCCTAACTCCCTGCTGGCCGAGCCCTTCTCCTGTTGCATGGTGTCCCTAGTGCTAGTAATGCATCTGCACATAGTACTTGCTGAAAGAACTCAAGAATGACCAAGTCCTCTGTTTTCTAGACCAGGGGACCTGATGGTGCCCATAAGCTCAGGAGTGCCCTCTCCTATAGCCTCTCAAGTGGAAACCACAGAGCACCCCTTGTACCTGTCTGTGATTCATTCCGCCATGAGAGGAAGTGCTTACCTAAGTGTGTCAGGGACTGTGCCAGGCAGTATGAAATCCATGTATTAAAAATGCCTATTATGGATAATTTTTTTGAAGATTTTATTTATTTGAGAGAGAGAAACAGAGAGAGAGAGAGAGAGACACGGGGAGAGGGGTAGAAAGAGCACAAGTGGGGGGAGGGGCAGAGGACCAGAGAGAAGCAGACTCCCGGCTGAGCGGGGAGCTCAATGTGGGCTTGATCCCAAGACCCTAAGATCATGACCTGAGCCAAAGGCAGACCCTTAACCAACTAAACCACCCAGGTGCCCCTACTGTGGAGAATTTTTGACATACGCACAAGCATATTCTATAGAGACAAGTCTATGAAATACTTTTAATGAATCTCTATGTGCCCATCACCTGCCCAACAACCACGAACCCATATCAGCTGCCCCATCCACACACCATTATAATTCCTTATCTGTTTTCCATATTACTTTAAGGCATATCATCTGTAAACGTTTCAGCATCTTCTCCATAAGATAATATTTTATTTTATTTTATTTTATTTTTTTGAAGATTTTATTTATTTGACAGAGAGAGACACAGTGAGAGAGGGAACACAAGCAGGGGGAGTAGCAGAGGGAGAGGAGAAGCAGGCTTCCCGCTGAGCGGGGAGCCTGATGCCGGGCTCGATCCCAGGACCCTGGGATCATGACCTGAGCCGAAGGCAGACACTTAATGACTGAGCCACCCAGGTGCCCCCATAATATAACGAGTTTTAAATAATACCTCACCACAATGCCATTATCAATTTCCCCAAAAACACATGTTTCCTTGATATAAATATGGAGGAATGAATTTTGAATAAAGTGTAAGTCTAACCTTCAAGGACTTTATAGCTTTGTGGAACAGATAGACAAAAACTCAGTAAGTATAGTGATTATTCATATCCGTGAGTATGATTATAGTGGAGGAGCATCACACGCCTATGTAAATCATCTGAAAATCTGATCTGTTTAATTTGTTGGGGGTGGTCCTAGCAGGGAGGGTAGGGAAGTATAGGGGGAAAATAACAATGTAAATCATGGGAGGCATTTCTCCTGCCTCCTTTTTCCATGGATAGATGACCAATGTCAATCAGTGTAGGCAGAATGCTACCTTTCCTTCAATCAGGCTCACTTCTTGCTTGCCTGTCAGAGTGTGAACATCTCACCACCCTAAATATAATTCTAGTGTTTAAGATAAATCTTTTCAACAGCATTCATCTCTCATCTCTTCAGCAAGACTGAATGCTCCCATAGGGGAAGGGGTATCCAACGACGTGTAGCTTATAAATGTCACAGCAGATAAGCATAGCAGGACTTCAGTAACCAGCCCATCAAAGTTTCCTATGTACCCCTGGTTGAGAACCCTGAATATGTAGCTCTTGTGGTTTTTATGTTTCACTAACTTGTTTCCAACTTGTAATGTGGAACCAGGTTCAGTAAGAAGAACAAGGACAACATAAATCCTTATACATACCTGCCTTTTGGAACTGGACCCCGAAACTGTCTTGGGATGAGGTTTGCGATCATGAACATGAAACTTGCCCTGGTCAGAGTCCTGCAGAACTTCTCCTTCAAACCTTGTGAAGAAACACAGGTCAGAGAGAGAACTTTCTGCAAAAAGAATGTTTTATTGTTTGTTTGTTTTTTCTTTGAAACTAAGAGATATGGAATAGGTGTGGTGTGTGGGGGGGGCTCATTTATCCTTAGTACTTTGTTCTATCAGCCAGAGAATCTATTTAGAGCCATCTGTGACCTTGAAGGGAAGTTCAGCTCTTGAGTGCCACATCTGTGGTTTATGACCCCCCAATCATAAGGGTCATATAGGCAGTGCAGTTCATGTGACATCATTATGCACAGACCTATGATCTTGAGCAGTATTTTAAATTTCTTTCAAGTC
The DNA here is from genome assembly GCF_009762305.2 of Zalophus californianus. Lineage (NCBI taxonomy): Eukaryota > Metazoa > Chordata > Mammalia > Carnivora > Otariidae > Zalophus > Zalophus californianus. The sequence goes on along the minus strand of NC_045604.1, from coordinate 107,543,950 downwards.
CACTGAAACGAAGGGAACATGTTGTGCATAGTCATGACGTGCAGTGATAACCATGACGTGACTTTTGAAGGATCCTCTTCTCCACCATAGCTTACAAACACTCTAGTGACCGAGGTTCTCAAACCCTCATTGTACATGGGAATCAGTGGGTTTGTAAAAATCCGATGCCCAGGTCATCTCAGAAACTCTAATGTAATTCTCCCAGAGTGTGGCTTTTAAAAGTGCCCCCATGATTCTCAAGGGCAAGCAAGGTTGAGAATCAGTGGTGTGAAGCATGTCTGCCTGATGGGAGGGACTCCCAGGGTCCAGGCCATCCTGGCTACTTGGCTCCACCTTCTGCAAGCCTGGCTCCAGTCAGGCTGTGCTCCCATCCCATCCCAATCTGTCATCATGAATGGGTGTTTCCATGGCAGAGGTGACAAGATGTTTAGCAGTGTGGATGTCCACACAATAAAATGTGTCATAAACACTCAAGTTTCCACATATGAAAATTAACTCTGGCACTTTTTGGAATTGTTTGCCACAATGGCTAAGAACCTGTTTTAAATTTTAAACACTCATCCTTTTTTCTTAAAATTAAAAAAAAACAACAACAACAAACAAACACCAGCCAATATGAGTGTGTCTCCAGCCTGGTACAGAGTAAGTATTCAATAGATGTTCTGTTGAAAGAGTGATGGATGAATGCTTCCATGCTCCGTTTTGACAGCTTACAGAGTAATTTTAAAGAATCAGAGATAGATGAATCTAAAAATAGTATTTATATGTTTGTAATGCATTATTGTCCTTCATGTATCTTGCCTGCTTTGCTTCTGTTGTTGGCAGGGTTTCATTTGTTGGTTCTCGTATGCTTAACTGTTGCAGATCCCCCTGAAATTAAGTACTCAAGGGTTAATTAAACCAGAAAAACCCATTGTTCTCAAGATTGAGCCAAGAGATGGGAGTGTGAGTGGAGCCTGACTTTCTCTAAAGACTTCCCCCTTTGTTCTTCAAGAAGCTGTATCCCAGATTACCAGAGACTTCAATTTTCTTTGTGAGTAAAACCCAGAAATGAAGATGGCCTTCATGTACTGCCCATGACGGATGACTAGGGATTCTGTACATTCATTTAGCTTTTTTGCTGTCTGTGTGGAGCATTATATATTGTGGAGAGTAAAGGAGGTGATACTAATTGCCAGAGATGTAGACTCAGCCTGCCTTGTTCACATACACTACCCCCAGTTAGTACCAACTACTCCCCTGAGCACAGATCAAGAATAAAACTTTCTCAACAATTTTATCAACAAACTTTAATGAAAACAAGAATTCGTGTCATGACTGTGGTGGTGACATTTATATCACATGTCTTATTTTGAATATTTTACATTAAATAATACACTGAGCCAGTCAATCAACATCTCTTTACAAAAGTACTAACTGATGGTTTCGTGCACATTGACGGGGAATCCGTAGAACTGATGAGTGAGAGCCAATGACTGAGTATTTTGACCATATAGTTACTGAGTGGGTGGAGCTTGTTCAGAACTCCAATGTGATATGCAAAGATAGGTGGGAGTTGGGGCACCTGGGTGGCTCAGTCAGTTAAGCGTCTGCCTTCAGCTCAGGTCATGATCCCAAGGTCCTGGGATCGAGTCCCACATCAGACACTGTGCTCAGCAGGGAGTCTGCTTCTCCTTCTCCCTCTGTCACTCCTCCTGCTCATGCTCTCTCTCTCAAATAAATTAAAAAAAAAAAGATAGGTGAAAGTTAATCCACTGTGACTTTGCCCATGGCTCAGAAAGTATGTTCATAGTTTAATTCTACAGGTTTTGGAGCACATGTTTTTTATAACTCTCGATTGAGACACTTGTATTATATGATTTGTTTTCATCTCATCTGCCCTGCCGTTCTGGTAGGCAGGGAACATGCTTTCTCTTTGTGTTCCAGCCTCAGCTCCCAACTGTCCCGACACAATGAACATGGTTTCAGAGATAGTTGATTGGCCAGTTGACTGGACAGAAAGGCTAAAAGCATTTGTCATTTCAGCTGGTATCAGAAGCTGCACAGGATTCTTCTTTTTCCTCCCCTCCCCTCCCCACCCCTTCTTTCTCTTCTCCTCTCTTCCCTTCCTTTGCCCTCCTTCCTAGATAATTCAGTCCTAAAGACATAGGAGGGGCACAGCCAAGTAGGCAGCCCCACAGTGGGGGTCAGGGGTAGAGAAGGGAGTCACAGTGACTCCAGGTTAGAAACTGAGTAGGGTGAAGTGGGTGTCCACATGGAAGAGCAGCCTGGCATGGGTGTGGGAGCCCAAGCTTGGTGAGAAGGGGGCCCACACAGAGGGTTGGTCTGGCGGGAGCTCCTGGAGCCTGCCTACAATGTGAAGAACCCAAGTAGCATGGTGGGGGCATTCATGAGTGTTAAGGGATGGAGTGAGGGTTAGTTACATGAAAGGGGATTGATCAAATAAGTAAATATATGAAAGCTACATGGTTTCAGGAGTTTCTCAATGTTGGAGAAGTGTCATGCTTTCCTATGGATACATGATAGATTGGTAGAGAGAGAGAAATGTGTGTGTGATGTCTTTGTGTAAAAACACATATCCCCTACCTCTATCCACAGACAGTTCTTAGAAACATGACATTGTAAGAGCAATGAGCATACGTTGTGCCCATTTTTGGCTTATAAATGTCATTTTTGACTGAAAGGAACTAGGGCTTTTCAGAGAAATGGCTGATTGAAGGCTGGGAGAGCACATGATGAGCCTGGAGCATCTTGTGCTACAAAGTGATGGGGACACATCCACAGGACACAGAGCTACTGTGAGGGGTTTCACCCACCCATCAGGCACCATTTGGGCATCACGGTCACTAACGATAGGAAGAGATTATAACCCATTGACTAAAACTGGAAAATCGAGTACATACATGTGGAAATAAATACAGGGATAGATCACAATTGAAGAGGACAGTCACAGAGTTTTAAAGTACTACAGCTGAGACAGCCATGAGTTACTGAGTAAAGAGTAGCTCACAGAGCAGAGACCTGGCAGACCAGTGAGCCTCATCAGGAACAGGAGGAAGTGATGGAGCATCACCTGATAGGATGTGGTGAAAGGAACCCAGCGTCACCTTGGGGATATTCTTGCTGAGGAGGCAAACCTGAAATAAATCCCCAAAATTGTCAGACAAACCAAAATAAAGGACTATCTACTCCTAATCTGTAACTGGTGTGTAATCTTCCTTAAAGTCACAGTCCTGAAAAACAATAAAAAAGAAAAAAACAAGCCAGGATTGGAGTCACTTGTGCCCCCCCCAACCCCACCACACAGCAAACAATGCGTAATTACCTCAATTGAATATCCCAGGAATCATGGAATACTACATCAAACACTAATGATGTAATGTATGGTGATTAACATAACATAATAAAATAAAATAAAATAAATCATTATAAAAAATAGAAGAAACCCAAAATAAATCAAGCAAACAAAAAGTATTTATTGCCAGATCTAAGTTAAATACTGGAGAGAATTGTTCAGGTAGAAGAAAAACCTAGATGGAACGACTAAAATGATGAAAAGAGGAACTGTGTAGGTAAATCCAATGAATGTTGAGTGATTAAGACAGTTACAGTGCCTTTTGGGTGTTTATAATATATGTGTAAATAAGTCTACAAAAAGAAAAAAGAAAAAAAGTATCCCAAGAAGATGACCATTTAAAGGTAGTCTGAAATTTCCTGTTGGCACTAATGAGTCATCTGCAGGATAGAAACCCTGCAAGTCCATCCCCCAGAATGAAGGTGTCCTGGCCTGAAGCAATCATTTCTTTTCCCTCTGTGCCCTTCCTGCCCCACCCTCCACTCTAGAAAACCCTGCATTTTGTACACCTCCTGGGAGCGTCTGTCTACTGGGCAGGTGAGATGGTGCCGATTCATGAATCGCTTAATAAAACCAATGAGATGTTCAACTTGAGTTGCTGGAATTTTGTTTTTTAACAAAAGCCAGAGACAAACTAAAGAAGTGGTCCAGATTGAAGTAAAGAGACAAAGGAGGGGTGACATGTAACCTCAATGTGTGAGCGGGGTCCTTCTGCTATAAAGGACATTGTGGGGACAGTTTGGGGAATTGCGGACTCTGATTGTTACTTGGAGTAATGTGTCAGCGTCCACTTCCTGACTTTGTGGGAGAATGTCTTTGTAGGGATTACAGGGGATTATGAAAACTAGCAGGTCAGCATTTACTGTGGGATGTGTCAGTAACATAGTTCTTGGAAGAGACCCTTCTAGAAGGCTGTGATTGTTTTCGGGAGAAGTGGGTCACAAAAGCAGCTTGAGCCTACACAGATCTCCCCGATCCTTGCCTTAGTCTGACTTGTATTGTTTAATACAATGAGGCAGCACCACACAGTGATTGAGAGATGGGGTGCTCTGAAGCTGGAGCTCCTGTGGTTTGAATCCCAGCTTAGTCCAGGGCTTAGTCTAGATCAATCAGTGGCTTTGGGTAAATGAGGAAAAGGTGTCCCCTTTGCATAGCTGGACCCACAGAACTTGGGCCACATTTCAGCACCTGTATGCCCCGTAGCTGAATGCCACTGTGCACAAATTAGCTTGGGCTTTGTCGTTGTCTCAGGTCAGGTCCGTAAAAGTAGAGCCTGAGGGGGGGCTCTGGAGCAAATGGTCTACTGCAAGAGTGCTCTCAGGAGAAAGGATTGGGGGGAGCTGGGTAGGGCAAGAGGACAAGCTGAGCAAAGCTGCGGTGGGGGTAGCCCGATGTCATGGGGAGCTCTGGAGCCAGAATTGTATTACAGAGTGGATATCACTGTGAGGCAGGGGCTGGCATTTTGTACCCCATCAGTGGGTCATAGACCGCCCTCCCAACCCCAGGAGGCACAAACTCCTAGGTGAAGTGGACTCAGTTTGGCCAAGAGTGATTCTCCAGAGAGTGGGGCAGCTGTGAGCTCATAAGAGTGACTACTGCCAGCAACTGGGGGATGAGTGAGTATGCTGCCCAGTGACAGGAGTCTGGTACCTTCCTCCTCTACGTGGGACCTTGAGCTAATTAGTTAACACTTCCCGCCTTGGTACTTAGTGCCTCAGGTTGTGTAAAATAGGGGCATAATGCCAGTGCCAATCTGACATGACAATGAAACCAGATGATGTATGTGTGAGGTGTTTAGGACACAGACCTCGGAGCACGCAGCGAGGATGTAATCAATGTCAGCTATTACTTTCATAGCTGTATTATCCTCTGTCCTCAGGAGGCCATGTTCGTTTGGACATTTGGGTTCCATCCCTGTCGAGTCCGGCTTCAGTCTGCCATTTGAGAAAGTAATTGCAGACATCTTTCACAAAGGTTTAACTGTGAAGATGTTAATGTCTCAGCTGATGTTGTCCAGGAATTTTCCAAAGAACAATATAAACATCCCCCTTCTAGAAGTGCCTTTGTCAGATGATAATCAATATGTGAAGCTCACTGAGACAGAGTGGGGAGGTTTCAGCAGCGGGCGCCCTCACGCCCTACCAGCCAGACCAACAGGAATTGATGGACTTGACCTCCCAGGTACTTGACCTTGTTCTACCTTATTATCCAGCTGGAGGAAGAAGTCACCACAATCCACCACCTCTTCTCCCCAAGAAGAGCTCTGCCAATGAGAAGCCACCACCCTTTCTCACTCCTGGGTTCTCCAATGGACTCCAGTTTGTAACAGCCTTCCCAGCTTCCCCTTCTCTCCTGAACAACATACCTCCCCTTTGTTCTTCAGACTTGGCTATGGTTGCGGCAGCCTGTTTGTTCCAGATTGCAATTCTCATTTATTCCTGATTAACTCCCTTTCGGCTGGTAAAACAACTGGCAGTTTTTAGTTTTATGGTTCATAGTCATCACAACTAGGAGCGGGCCGTCTTGGGGGCAGGGATGCACTGCCGTAAAGGCTCCACTGTGTTCAGATGGGCTCTCTCCAGCCCTGTCTTAGAATTGTTTTTCTGGTGCCAGAGTTCTGCTCAGGGTGTCTGGTCCTGTCCAGGCTGTGCAGTGTCCAGGATGCATGAAAAGCTTGGATGAGAGCTGCTTAAATCTTTGGGGGTCAAAGATAGGCAGGACCAGAGAAATGTCGAGTCACAATTAGCTAATTCAGGGGCTTGTTTCCTCTCCCGTGACAGACTGTTTGAGTGTCTCCAACCCAGACATATGAAGAGAGCTTTCAGGATGACCCCAGCCCCAGCCTGTCTGCAACCACATGAGACTCCAAGCAAGGGCTGGCCATCTGAGTCCAGTCCATTTTTTCATGGGTAAAATAAAAGATTGCCCAATCCTTTTGGGTGGTCTGTCATGCCACATTAAATCATTACGATACCCCTCTTTCACTTCAGTGGAGTCAAAAGAGAGGTAACAATTGGGGTGAACTGGAGGAAGCCATCAGATTTCAGTTGCAGTGAATCAAGGAGGCAACAGTGGGGTTGTGGTGAGCTCAGAGAAAGGAGTGTTGGTGTCTAAGAATTTGGTGTCCAAGCAGGTGTCTTGGAGTCCCATGGATCAGGACAAAATGGAAGAAGGGAGAGGACTGATTTTATTGAAACCTGTCACATGCTGGATCTCCTTGACACCACGGGTTTGTGCCCCTAGCATGCTGTGGCTGTAGGGGTAGCCAACTTTGAAGAGCACCCCAGTGTCTCTCCTCCTGGTGTGTAGTCTCTGCCCCATGAACAGGGCTGGCCTGGGAAGCCAGGAGGATATTGTGGACATGTCGGTGTGTGACTCTGTGGCCGAGTCATAAGAGAAAAAGATGTTTCCACCTTGCCCCTCTTGGTCACTTGACTGGGGGAAGTCAGCTGTTATGTTGTGAGGACAGTTAAGTGGCCACGTGGCATGCACCTGAGACCTCCTGCTACAGTTGGTGCTGACCTGCCAGGTCCACGAGTGAGCTACCTGATGTACCTTCCAGCTCAGTCCAGCGTGCAGATTATGACAGCCCCAGGCAATAGCTTGGCCACAGCCTCATGAGAGTAAGGTGAGAGCCACTCAGCCGAGTCACTTCTGAATTGCTCAGCCACAGATTCTGAGATAATAAAATTATTGTTTTATGCCACTGTGTTCTAGGGTACTTTGTTACAGAGTAATAACTAATCCAGAGACAGAGGAGCTGGGCTATCTTGGATGCCACAGCAGGGAACTCAGGAGACTGTCCAGGGGTTGACTGTCAGCTGGGCTTGCCAGGCAGGGATGAGGTGGCGGTGGTGGTAGTGGTGGTGGTGTGTCTGTGTCCAGCAGTGTGTGTGTCTAGGTGTGTGTGTGTCTAGGTGTGTGTGTGTGTGTGGCTGTTTCTGTACAAGGGTGTGTGTGTTTAGATATGTGTTTGAATGTACAGGGGAGTGTATGTGTCTAGAAGTTGTGTGTGTTTGTGTGCACAGGATGTGTGTACATGGGGGCATGTGTGTCTGTGTGTACAGGGGTTTGGGTCCAAGGGAGTGTGTGTGGGGGGTATGTATACACATATGTAGAGAGGTGGGGTCCCAGCAACTGCTCTGTTGGGAGGCTGAATATTACTGCCACCACTAGGCTGTGCTGGTTGAGGGGTGGACTCTGCCTGGATCCAAAACCACCTGTGCCAGAAAGAGATGGGGGATCTAGTTATTCAACCCTAAGGGCCTCAGTTTCCCCAACTGTGATGCAGGGATGATAATAGTGGGCCTGTACATGCCGGTCACAGGAGGGCTAGAGAACACACAGCGGTGACCATACACTCTCAGCAAAGTTGGGGGGATGGTGAGGCTGGGACCCGGGACCAGTGAGAAAGGCCCAGGTCAGCAGGGGCAATTCCCGGTCCTTATAGAGCCTTGAACACAGCCACAAACCATCAAGGACCCTCTGTAGAACCAGGGCAGAGAGCAGGTGTCACTTGTAAGGTCCAGGGCAGAGAGAGGGTCTGAGGCCCACTTTCCCAGCCCAGAAGTCACATCCCCAGACAGCCTGAGCTCATTCTGGGAGGAGCAGGGAAAGGGAAATGGTGGGTGAGGATCAGAAAGACTGAACTCAGAGAAGTTCATTACCTAAGCGAGACCAAGAAGTTGTTGTACGATAATAAGAAATCCTCGTCGTACAAAAAATGGAAAAACGTTCCATGCTCATGGATTGGAAGAACAAATATTGTGAAGATGACCATGCTACCTAGAGCAATCTACACAATTAAAGCAATCCCTATCAAAATACCTTCAACTTTTTTCAGTGAAATGGAACAAATAATCCTAAAATTTGTATGGAACCAGAAAAGACCCCGAATAGCCAGAAATGTTGAAAAAGCAAAGCAAAGCTGGTGGCATCACAATTCTGGACTTCAAGCTCTATTACAAAGCTATAATCATCAAGACAGTATGGTACTGGCACAAAAACAGACACATAGATCAATGGAACAGAACAGAGAGCCCAGAAATGGACCCTCAACTCTATGGTCAACTAATCTTCTACAAAGCAGGAAAGAATGTCCAATGGAAAAAAGACAGTCTCTTCAACAAATAGTGTTGGGAAAATTGACAGCCACATGCAGAAGAATGAAACTGGACCACTTCCTTACCACAAACAAAAATAGACTCCAAATGGGTGAAAGACCTAAATGTGAAACAGGAATCCATCAAGATCCTTGAGGAGAACACACAGCAAGCTCTTCGACCTCAGCCGCAGCAACTTCTTCCTAGACACCTCATCAAAGGCAAGGGGAGCAAGGGCAAAAATGAACTATTGGGACTTCATCAAGATAAAAAGCTTTTGCACAGCAAAAGAAACAGTCCACAAAAGCAAAAGACAATCGACAGAATGGGAGAAGATATTTACAAATGATATATCCGATAAAGGCCAAAATCTATAAAGAACTTATCAAACTCAACACCCCAAAGAACAAATAATCCAATCAAGAAATGGGCAGAAGACATGAGCAGACATTTTTCCAAAGAAGACATCCAAATGGCCAACAGACACATGAAAAAGTGCTCAACATCGCTTGGCATCAGGGAAATCCAAAATGTCAATGAGATACCAGCTCACGCCAGTCAGAATGGCTAAAATTAACAAGTCAGGAAATGACAGATGTTGGCGGGGATGCGGAGAAAGGGGAACCCTCCTACACTGTTGGTGGGAATGCAAGCTGGTGCAGCCACTCTGGAAAACAGTATGGAGGTTCCTCAAAAAGTTGAAAATAGAGCTACCGTATGACCCAGCAATTGCACTACTGGGTATTTACACCAAAGATACAAATGTAGGGATCCGAAGGGGTACGTGCACCCCGATGTTTATAGCAGCAATGTTCACAATAGCCAAACTATGGAAAGAGCCAAGATGTCCATCAACAGATGAATGGATAAAGAAGATGTGGTATATATATACAATAGAATATTATGCAGCCATCAGAAAAATGAAATCTTGCCATTTGCAGTGACGTGGATGGAACTAGAGGGTCTTCTGCTGAGCGAAATAAGTCAATCAGAGAAAGACAAGTATCATATGATCTCACTGATATGAGGAATTTGAGAAACAAGGCAGAGGATCATAGGGGAAGGGAGGAATAAATGAAACAAGATGAAACCAGAGAGGGAGACAAACCATAAGAGACTCTTAATCTCAGGAAACAAACTGAGGGTTGCTGGGGTGGTGGCGGTGGGAGGGATCGGGTGGCTGGGTGATGGACATTGGGGAGGGTAGCTGCCATGGTGAGCGCTGTGAATTGTGTAAGACTGATGAATCACAGACCTGTACCTCTGAAACAAATAATATATTATATGTCAAAGAAGAAGAAGAAGGAGAAGGAGGAGAGGAGGAGAAGAAGAAGAGAGGAGAAGAAGATAGTAGGAAGGGAAAAATGAAGGGGGAAATCGGAGGGGGAGAAAAACCATGAGAGACTGTGGACTCTGAGAAACAAACTGAGGGTTTTAGAAGGGAGGGGAGTGGGGGATGGATTAGCTTGGTGATGGGTATTAAGCAGGGCACATATTGCATGGAGTACTGGGTGTTATATGTAAAGAA